>NC_037357.1:48340139-49540139 GCF_002263795.3 Bos taurus
CATAGGAGGCATACTCCTATAGATAGAAAATCCCAAAGAACACACACACACTACTAGACATCATAAATTATGCAGTTACAAGCTACAATATCAACACATAAAAATCCATTCTATTTCTATACACTTGCAGTTAATTTTTAAAAAAGGAAATTAAGAAAACAATTCTACTTATAGTAGTATTCAAAATAATTAATATTTAGAAATAAATTAACCAAAGAGGCCAAAGCCATGTTCATTGAAAATTACAAAACATTGTTGAAATGAATCAAAGAAGAACTAAATAAATGAGGGGGGGGCATGCCACATCATAAATTAGAAAACTGGATAATGTTAAGACATCAATACTACCAAATATAATATTCAGATTCAATGCAACCTCTATCAAAATTTCATCGACCATATTAGCAGAAATGGAAAAACAACAACAACAACAAAACCCATCCTCAAACTCATATGGAGTTGCGAGATCCCTAAATAGCCAAAGCAATATTACAAAAGTAAAACAAATTTGGAGGACTTATACTTTCTGAAGTATAAAAAGGCAAAATGATAGGATACTGAAAGAGGAACTCCCCAGGTTGGTAGGTGCCCAATATGCTACTGGAGATCAGTGGAGAAATAACTCCAGAAAGAATGAAGGGATGGCACTAAAGCAAAAACAATACCCAGTTGTGGATGTGACTGGCGATAGAAGCAAGGTCTGATGCTATAAAGAGCAATATTGCATAGGAACCTGGAATGTTAGGTCCATGAATCAAGGCAAATTGGAAGTGGTCAAACAAGAGATGGCAAGAGTGAACATCGACATTCTAGGAATCAGAGAACTAAAATGGACAGGAATGGGTGAATTTAACTCAGAAGACCAGTATATCTGCTACTGTGGGCAGGAATCCCTCAGAAGAAATGGAGTAGCCATCATGGTCAACAAAAGAGTGTGAAATGCAGTACTTGGATGAAATCTCAAAAATGACAGAATGATCTCTGTTTGTTTCCAAGGCAAACCATTCAATATCACAGTAATCCAAGTCTATGTCCCAACCAGTAACACTTAAGTAGCTGAAGTTGAATGGTTCTACGAAGACCTACAATACCTTTTAGAACTAACACCCAAAAAAGATGTCCTTTTCATTATAGGGGACTGGAATGCAAAAGTAGGAAGTCAAGAAACACCTGAAATAACAGGCAAATTTGGCCTTGGAATACGGAATGAAGCAGGGCAAAGACTAATAGAGTTTTGCCAAGAAAATGCACTGGTCATAACAAACACCCTCTTCCAACAACACAAGAGAAGACTCTACACATGGACATCACCAGATGGTCAACAGCGAAATCAGATTGATTATATTCTTTGCAGCCAAAGATGGAGAAACTCTATACAGTCAACAAAAAAAAGACCAGGAGCTGACTGTGGCTCAGATCATGAACTCATTTATGCAAATTCAGAATGAAATTGAAGAAAGTAGGGAAAACCACTGCACAATTCAGGTATAACCTAAATCAAATCCCTTATGATTATCCAGTGGAAGTGAGAAATAGATTTAAGAGACTAGATCTGATAGATAGAGTGCCTGAAGAACTATGGATGGAGGTTCGTGACATTGTACAGGAGACAGGTATCAAGACCATCCCCAAAGAAAAGAAATGCAAAAAAGCAAACTGGCTGTCTGGGGAGGCCTTACAAATAGCTGTGAAAAGAAGAGAAGTGAAAAGCAAAGGAGAAAAGGAAAGATATAAGAATCTGAATGCAGAGTTCCAAAGAGTAGCAAGGAGAGATAAGAAAGCCTTCCTCAGCGGACAATGCAAAGAAATAGAGGAAAATGACAGAATGGGAAAGACTAGAGATCTCTTCAAGAAAATTAGAGATACCAAGGGAACATTTCATGCAAAGATGGGCTCAGTAAAGGACAGAAATGGAATGGACCTAACAGAAGCAGAAGATATTAAGAAGAGATGGCAAGGATACACAGAAGAACTGTACAAAAAAATCCTCATGACCCAGATAATGACGATGGTGTGATCACTGACCTGGAGCCAGACATCCTGGAATGTGAAGTCAAGTGGGCCTTAGAAAGCATCACTACGAACAAAGCTAGTGGAGGTGATGGAATTCCAGTTGACCTATTTCAAATCCTGAAAGATGATGCTGTGAAAGGGCTGCAATCAATATGCCAGCAAATTTAGAAAACTCAGCAATGGCCAAAGGACTGGAAATGTTCAGTTTTCATTCTCATCCCAAAGAAAGGCAATGCCAAAGAATGCTCAAACTACCGCACATTTGCACTCATCTCACACGGTAGTAAAGTAATGCTCAACATTCTCCAAGCCAGGCTTCAGCAATATGTGAACCATGAACTTCCTGATGTTCAAGCTGGTTTTAAAAAGGTAGAGGAACCAGAGACCAAATTGCCAACATCCGCTAGATCATGGAAAAAGCAAGAGAGTTCCAGAAAAACATCCATTTCTGCTTTATTGACTATGCCAAAGCCTTTGACTGTGTGGACCACAATAAACTGTGGAAAATTCTGAAAAAGATGGGAATACCAGACAACCTGATCTGCCTCTTGAGAAATTTGTATGCAGGTCAGGAAGCAACAGTTAGAACCGGACATGGAACAACAGACTGTTTCCAAATAGGAAAAGGAGTATGTCAAGGCTATATATTGTTACCCTGCTTATTTAACTTATATGCAGAATACATCATGAGAAATGCTGGGCTGGAAGAAGCACAAGCTGGAATCAAGATTGCCAGGAGAAATATCAATAACCTCAGATATGCTGATGACACCACCCTTATGGCAGAAAATGAAGAGGAACTAAAAAGCCTCTTGAAGAAGGTGAAAGAGGAGAGTGAAAAAGTTGGCTTAAAACTCAACATTCAGTAAACGAAGATCATGACATCTGGTCCCATCACTTCATGGGAAATAGATGGGGAAACAGTGGAAACAGTGTCAGAGTTTATTTTTTGGGGCTCCAAAATCACTGCAGGTGGTGACTTAAGCCATGAAATTAAAAGACACTTATTTCTTGGGAGAAAAGTTATGACCAACCTAGACTGCATATTGAAAAGCAGAGACATTACTTTGCCAATAAAGGTCCATCTAGTCAAGGCTATGGTTTTTCCAGTAGTCATGTATGGATGTGAGAGTTGGACTGTGAAGAAAGCTGACCACCGAAGAATTGATGCTTTTGAAGTGTGGTGTTGGAGAAGACTCTTGAGAGTCCCTTGGACTGCAAGGAGATCCAACCCGTCCATTCTGAAGGAGATCAGCCCTGGGATTTCTTTGGAAGGAATGATGCTAAAGCTGAAACTCCAGTACTTTGGCCATTATGCGATTAGTTGACTCATTGGAAAAGATTCTGATGTTGGGAGGGATTGGGGGCAGGAGGAGAAGGGGACGACGGAGGATGATATGGCTGGATGGCATCACCGACTCAATGGACATGAGTTTCAATGAACTCTGGGAGTTGGTGATGGACAGGGAGGCCTGGTGTACTGAGATTCATGGGATCTCAAAGAGTCAGACACGACTAAGTGACTGAACTGAACTGATACTTTCTGATTCCAAAACTTACTATAGAGACAAAACCATCAAGATTGTAGTACAGGTGCAAGGATAGAGGTATAGATCAACGGAACAGAAATGAGGATCCAGAAATAAAACCATACATCTCTGGTCAATTGTTTTTGTCGAAGGTGCTAAGACCATAAATGAGGAAAGAATGGTCTCTTCAACAAATAGTGCTAAGGACAAATGCATACTAATGTACAAAAGAATTAATTTGGACACATATCTCAAAAATTACAAAATTTATACAGTATTATGCAAAA
This sequence comes from Bos taurus, assembly GCF_002263795.3. Classification (NCBI taxonomy): domain Eukaryota; kingdom Metazoa; phylum Chordata; class Mammalia; order Artiodactyla; family Bovidae; genus Bos; species Bos taurus. Next base: position 48,343,969 of record NC_037357.1, read on the forward strand.
ATTAACTCACAGTAGATCAAGGATATAAATATCAGGCTAAAATTATAATAGTCTTAGAAGATAATATAAGGGTAAATATTTATGACCTTGGATTTGTTAGCAGCTTCTTATATATAACACCAGAATTATTAAAAATAGAGAAAGATTTTATTTCATTAAAATTAAACACATTTATTCATGAAATCATATTCACTGAAAAGTAAAAAGACAATCTGTAAAATTTGGAAAATATTTCCAAATCATATATATGATAAGAATCTAGTAATCAAAAATATATAAAAGATAATTATAACTCAGCAACAATAAAAGACAAATAACTCATTTTAAATATGAGAAAAGTACTAGAATAGAATTTTCTTCAAAAAAGATATACAAATGGGCAATAAGAACATTGAAAGGTATGCAATATCATTAATCATTAGGAAATGTAAATCCAAACCACAGTGAGATACCTCTTCAAATCTACAAGGATGGCTGAATTTTTTTTTAATTAAGAAAAATAAAAAACACTAGTGAGAAATCAGAACCCTTGTATACTGCTGGTGGGAATGTAAAATTGTTCATATGTTGTGGGAAACATTTTGTCAATTCCAAAAACAGATAAACATAGAACTACCATATAACCCAAAGATTCCACTACCAACTATACACCCCAAAGAATTGAAAGCAGGTACTCAAACAAATTGGCTTCCCAGGTGGTGCTAGTGGTAAAGGATCCGCCTACCAATGCAGGAGACATGAGACCCAGGTTCAATCCCTGGATCAGGAAGATCTCCCAGAGGAGGAAATAGTATACCACTTCAGTATTCTTCCTGGAGAATCCCATGGACAGGGAATCCTGGCAGGCTGCAGTCTATGGGGCTGTAAAGAGTCAGATATGACTGAAGCAACTTAGCATGCACACACTCAAACAAATACCTATACACAAATAGTCATAGTAGTACTACACACAAGAGCAAAATAGTGAAGACAACCTTTTCATTGGCAGATGAATGGACAAGCAAATTGTAGCATATGGATACATGGAATATTTAGTCATAAAGAGCAATGAATTACTGACACATGCTACAGTGTGGACAAACTTCAAAAACAGTACGCTAATTTAAAGAAACCAGACACAGAAGTATACACATTGAGTGATTCCATTTATATGGAAATGCCCAGAAGAGGTAAATTTATAGAGACAAAACAGATAGGAAGCGGCCAGGGACTTGGGGGAGAGGAGAATGGAAATAACTATTAAATTATGGGGTTTTCTTTTAGGATAGTGAAAGTGATGTTGAATTAGATAAAGTTGTTGCATAACATTGTGAGTCTATTAAATGCCACTGAATTGTTCACTTTAAGATGGTTATGTTTATGTTACATGAATTTTGCCTCAATAAAAATATGAAATACAGTTATTCATATATAGTCATTCATGATGGAGTATCTCTGGGATAGTATATAAAGGACTGGAATCAACGTTTGGCTCTCAGGGTCAAATTACTGTGAGTCAGAGGAGGAAGGGAGGTTTATGGATACAGTATGTCTTTTGTATTGCTTGAATTCTTTACTGTGTTCTTGCGTTATATTTATAATAAAACATTAACTTTTTTTTTTTAATAAGATCAAAGTACTCTAAAAGTCACAGTAGCAACATTTGTTAATAAACTTTGTCTTGGATAAAGGAAACAAAGGTAAAAAAGCAAAAGACTATTTCTAGCAGTAGTAAGAAGGTAGAGGGAGAGAGTGTGGCTGATCAGACTTTAAAAGAAATTTAGAAAATGAGAATAGAATGGAAACATATATTGGCTACTGTGAATGGCAGGATTCTGAAGAAAGTTAGGATCACTTCTCCCTATATCTTTCATTGCAGTTAAATAGGTCCATGGTCTAAACATGCAAAACAAACAAAATAATAATAATTTTATTATTGTTAAAAATTGGAGTAAATAGTTCATACGAGGGGTGTCCACTAGAATCAGGATATAGCAGTTGTATTTCCAAACTTAACTGTCTTTAAATTCCTCTTATAGTCTAATCTTGCAGTTCATAGAAGTGCAGTGGTATCTAGTATTGCAAGGTGACCTAGTGCTAAAAAACATATGTATGATAAAATTTGCCATTAACATAGTATTCATAGTGTACAATTGAGATGTATCTCTTAGGTGAACTTCAGTGGGACTGGCTCCTTTTGTAAAGCAAAGGTTCTTTTATAATGGGTCCCCTGACTTAATTAGAGTGGACATAATTAGAGTGTAGAGCTTCTCTTCAAACAGAGTTCACTAATTCTCCATGATTAAAACTTTAAAAAAAACAACAACTATGTGTATATTTCTACTGTGCAGTATTGGCAGAAACTTTTCCTGTCTCCAAAATAACCATCCAACACATAAGCTTCAGCACACACCCAGAGTAATGATAAATTGTTTAACTTCACTGTTTGGTGAGAAAAGGCTGCGTTGGATTTGAACAAATTAAAAAACCTTAAATTAAATAGAAGAAAAACTACCAATAAAAGAGACTGTGAATGAGCAAGAGCTTTTAGAACTAGATGAAGAAAAAGCAAGACCCAATTGGATTATTTCAAAAGAATTCATTTTCAACTTGGATAAAATCCATTTAAAGATTTTTTTGCCCTAAAATTAATAGTATAAAAATCCCAGGCTGTAATGGCTCTAATTCAGAGCTATTTTGTGTTTGCTAAATGGAATGTGACAGGGATCTGAAATAGTGCTATACTACAGAAAATAATTAGTTGAGAACTAACTTGATAATTTTACCACTGAGAAGAGTGAACTAAAATCAGCCTTTACTTCAATTATATGTAAAGAAGAAGTATAATTACCTGCATAGATAATAATCAAGAAAACTGAAAATACATTTCTCTGTTATCTGGTTGATAGTGAGCTAGCTTGTTTAATCTGTTCACCCCTTGTACAGTAAAGATAACAGATTAGTTACTGCAGTGCCATCAAAATCTTACCCCCCAGTAAAATTTTTAGGAAAATATTTTTTTCTCATGTAATAATATACTTTTCTCTGTTGGTATTCAGCTTAACCATGCAAATTTACAAAATTTCTTTATGGCAGTTTTCCCCAGGATATTAAGATAACTGCACCATGGCAAAGTCACAAATTACTGAAGGCTTCAATCTAGGTACTAAAACTAGTATTTTTTTCCTTCCTGATTTAAATGCATTGGCTGTTGCCTTTTAATGTTGAAGGAATAAGACTTCTCTGGATTTTAGATATCAGTATCTATCATAGATATTTGGACTGTGCCTATACACTCAATGTCAATATTACATTCACAGAAATTTGGGTTGACCCAATCAACTGCAGCACGCATACACAGCAGCAGATTTAGCAAGCTCCCAGGGCTCTCAGTTGCTCCTATCACAGGCTGGTCTGTTGAGCTGCAAGTTAAGGCCAAATTGCTGAGCCACAGCGGAGAAGGCAATGGCACCCCACCCCAGTACTCTTGCCTGGAAAATCCCATGGACGGAGGAGCCTGGTAGGCTGCAGACCATGGGGTCGCGAAGAGTCGGACACGACTGCGCGACTTCACTTTCACTTTTCCCTTTCATGCATTGGAGAAGGAAATGGCAACCCACTCCAGTGTTCTTGCCTGGAGAATCCCAGGGACGGTGGAGCCTGGTGGGGTGCCGTCTATGGGGTCGCACAGAGTCGGACACGACTGAAGCGACTTAGCAGCAGCAGCAGCAGCTGAGCCACAGATACTTCAGGCTGAAAAATCCCACACTGCTTTGTGAAAAAACTGAGAGTCTGGATATTCAAATGAGGCAGGGAAAATATATGCAAGTGAAACTGCAGGAGTCCTCTCTAAGAGTTGAATATTACAATTGCCAAGCCACTGGCACAAATTTTACCACCTTTACCTCAAGTGCTAAGGTGGGTGACTGTATTCAATAACTTCACATTTCATCCGCAAGCCTGTTGTTTAACCCAGAGCATCCAAGAGCATGATGGTCTATTTGGGAAAAAACATGCCAAAGAACAGACTTCTTTGCTTCCTGCCACAGTAAACATCTTTGAAAGTTAAAATCATGCTGTTTTCATTTAACGTCTTTCATTCGTGTCCCTAATCCCTCTAGGTTATGAGAGGTGACAAGTCCATAGTTTCAGCAGAGCTAGTTTGAGATGGTGTGCTGTCTTGTATTGTATCATTCTTCACAGTGCCTCATGATGTGCCTTGTATCACAAGTACTATACAAAATAAAGCTGTATTGCATGATGAAAATACCTGACTTAAAGTCACTGACCAAAATGGATTGGCATTTAAGACTCCATCAGGTTTTCATAGCAATTAGGTAAATTGACAGGTTAATCTGCCTTCCAAGTAGGACCAGAAAGATTGTCAAAAGGAAAAATAGAAACTCTCCAAATCTTTTCAGGGTAAGGAAAGATCTTTTCAATCTTGATACAATCTCCTATCTATGGCATTTAAAACAAAGTATGCAAAGAGAAAAAAGGAGATTGTTAGAACAATGGCATGAGAAAACAAAACCAAGCAGGAGGGTCATGCAGGTGGATAGAATCAGTAAAAAACAACAATGGATAATATGCTCTGACTGAATGTATTATAGCCACCTACAATCTTGAGAGAGATGGTGGGAAGGATTACTTCTTTAATCATGGAAACCTGGAGTTTCTTACTACTCCTTGGAGAAAGGGGAAGTATTTATTGCCACACCAGGCAAATTTAAGCAAAAAGGGAAGATGAAAAGAAAGACTCAGGAAACTAAAATTATGTACCACTTCTCCCTATGGGTGGCAGAAAAATCCCAGAGATATTAATAAGGAAAGAATTACAGAAGTTTCAGGAAGCTAGGAACTCACCAAAGTAGCAAATGAATATTCAAAAAGGCCACTCAGTCAGATAGAAGTTTTTAGATTCATGCTGGAAGCAAAGGTATTTTAGGATGAAGCAGGCCAAGCTGAAACCAACTCTCTAGATATATAAAAAAAGGATCACATATTTCCCAAAGTTCCAGGCAGAATGAATTATTTGAAAAAAAAAAAATGGATAGAGAGGATTGTCAGTACAGAGAGTGAGTAGAAGCGCTCAACACTTTTTATAGTTTTATTCTGATCCAGAGAAATCTGTTAAATAGCAGCTGATGGTCTCAAGAAAGTAGCAAGTAGGAACAAACCTAAATGTTAACACACAACTCTTTTATTTGGCAGGTTATGTTAAAATGTTGCAAATGCCAAAACCGCAAAGCAAATTACAGTAGTGTGTCTAAGGTTCAAGTTCATATGCCTTCCTATGTAGCCATTTGTTTAACATTCTTGTTGCTTATACTTTTCCCTTAATTCTGTCTTGTTCCCTAATATATAATATTAATCACTCTTTCATTTTAAATTGATATTCTAAAAATAGAGATAGATGAATGGTTCAATGAACTAACTGGAGAGAAGCCAGTAATACATAATGAAAAAGCAGGTTTATAATTTCATATATAAACCAGATTGAAAATAAAGCCAAGTATGCCTGCTAGATTCTAGACCAGTCCATGATTAAAATGAAATGTGACAGTTAACTTATAGGATGATATCATAAATGATTCCAAACCTAAATGCATGACAAAATATTAAAATAAAGAACTGTATTCATTTCATTCCTGCAAAATCAGGGTGTCAAAATCATGAATAATTATGAGGAAATAGTAAATTAACAGGAACATTAATTTTACATTTGAAGAGCTAAGAAAACCTTTCTTTTGCAGCTGGATTTCTGTCAACAGCAAGGTGAAGAAACCTATGTCTCTATCATGTGTGTTATAAGGAAAAATAAAAAGTGCAAAATTTATATAAAAAGCTAAGCATTATTCACAAAAATATTACTGACAAAATCAATTAATGATATTAATAAGTTACTTATACTACAGATTGCTTTTAACAAATAGAACTAGAGAGAGGAGGGAAAATGTCATTTATGTGCCTTATAAATTTTCCCATTTTTAATAATTTGTTTTATTTTTTAAACATTTTATTTTATATTGGAGTACAGATGATTAACAATTTGTTAGTTTCAGGTAAGAGTGAATTGATTCAGTTTTATATATATATATATATATTCACACATGTATTTATTCTTTTTCAACATGTATTTATTATTTTCCTGATTAAGTTGTTACAAATAACATTGAGCTGTATTCCCTGTGCTATATAGTAAATCTTGTGCTATACAGTAGGTTCTTATCCGTTTGTAAATATAGCAGTGTGCACATGTCAATCATAAACTCCCTAACTATCCCTCTCCCTTACCCTTGCCCCCAGTAACCATAAGGTGCTCTTTAGGTCTGTGAATCTTTTTCTCTTTTGTAAATAAGTTCATTTGTATCATATTTTTAAGGTTCCGTGTACAAGAGCTATCATATGATATCTGTATATTTATTTTAAAATATAAAACTGTTCTTTATTGAGGGAGCTATAATTTAGGGTTAGTTAGGTCTCTCCCATGTGCAAAGTTTGTTTTAGCTTTAATGAGATATAATTGATATATAACTTTGTATACGTTTAAGGTGCACAACCTGTTGATTTAATACACATATATTGCAAATAATTACCACCACAGTATCAGCGAATACTTCCATCATGTTGCATAATTACAATTTCATTTTTTGTATGTGTGGTGAGAACATTTATGATCTACTCTCTTATATACTTTTTTAAAAAATTTAAATAATCAAATTACCCAAAAAAAGTATCAAGGATAGTACAGAGAACTATATTTTCCAAATTAAATTTTTTTGCTTCATGTGTACCCTCTCTTCCTCCTCCCATTATCTATCTGTCTATCGAACACCTATCAATCATCCATCTTCTACATTCACAGCCAGTTCAGTTCAGTTCAGTTGCTCAGTCGTGTCTGACTCTTTGTGACCCCATGGACTGCAGCATGCCAGGCCTCCCTGTCCTTCACCAACTCCCAGAGTTTACTCAAACACATGTCCATTGAGTCAGTGATGCCATCCAACCATCTCATCCTCTGTCATCCCCTTCTCCTGCCTTCAATGTTTCCCAGCATCAGGGTCTTTTCCAATAAGTCAGTTCTTCACATCAGGTGACCAATGTATTGGAGCTTCAGCTTCAGCATCAGTCCTTCCAATGAATATTCAGGATTGATTTCCTTTAGGATCAACTGGTTTGATGTCCTTGCAGTCCAAGGGACTCTCAAATGTCTTCTCCAACACCACAGTTCAAAAGCATGAATTCTTCAGCACTCAGCTTTCTTCATGGTGCAACTCTCACATCCATACATGACTACTGGAAAAACCATAGCTTTGACTAGACAGACCTTTGTCAGCAAAGTAATGTCTCTGCCTTTTAATATGCTGTCTAGGTTTGTAATGGCTTTTCTTCCAAGGACCAAGTGTCTTAATTTCATGGCTGCAGTCACCATCTGCAGTGATTTTGGAGCCCAAGAAAATAAAATCTGTCACTGTTTCCATTGTTTCCCCATTTACCATGAAGTGATGGGACCAGATGCTATGACCTTAGTTTTTTGACAGAATAATACATAATTCTCAGTCTTTATCATCTCAGTTTGTCACAGTTTGAGGCATGCAATGACAATCTGTGATTTATTGATGATGCTAATTTTGGTCACCAGGTCAAGGTGTTGTCAGGTTTCTCCATTTTATGGTTACTACTAGCTTTTCCCTTATAACTAATAATGTATCTTTGTAATGATGCTTTGAAGTCATGCCATTACACTGTTCCTCATCAATCTCTCCCCTCCCCTCCACAGATTTCAAAACCACTGATAATTCTTGCCTGAATCAATATTTATAATGGTAATTATGTGATGATGATCCATGCCTTCAAGCACTACAACTTCCTTCACATTTATTAGTAAGCATTCTTTTCTAAGAAAGTACTTAATCACACTTCATAATATGTATTTATTGATCACCTACCTCTTTATGATCACCATGAACTCATGGATTACTGTTTTTAAAAAAGTCAATAGGTTACATTACATCACCCTTCTTATTTATTTTGATGCACCAATTGTCCTAAACTTCACCACTGTGAACCCCTTCAAGCTATATTTTGCATATGCCAAAATTATTATTTGAATATTTTCTTTACTTTCTAGCATAAGATATTCCAGTCTCATCTTGTGCTTTACCTACCTTATCCAAGCATCAGACACTTCAAAGAGCTGCATTTCTATTAATGAGGACTTATGTTTGGAAAACAAGATCTGTGTGCTATATGGCATATCGTTACTTTTAGGTCCTTTCAGGTGACAGAGCAACCTCAGTCTACCCACACATAGTTATTGCCTTTCTCTATTTTATAATTATATATCCTTTCTTCCGTAGTAAAGACTTAAGCTCCCACTCCACAATAAAATACACATTTACATATTTGCTTAACCCTATAATATACTTAAAAAAAAAAAACTTTCAGAATGTCAGTCTAAGATTTATCTATCTAATCTATCATCTATCCACCTATCAGAAGATTTTCAAGAGTTGTCTACATTCCATTTTTATCCTCTTCAATTGAAAGTATACAATCAAAATATTATTGCAAGTGTTAGTTTTTCCCCCTTGTTTGAAATACAACTGTGCATATTTGTTCTTACTTGCATTAGTTTTAGGGAATTTTTTCCCCCATTCTAGCTTATTTAATTTAATTCTTTGTACAAATAGATCATCACAATTATTACTTCTTCCCCGTTCTTTCCATACTGTCTAACCTCCACATATATTACTTGTAGGTAACTGATTTAACATATTCTGACTTATCCATCTGTTACCTTTTGAAGATATATGCATGCTTTCAGTTTCACCTTTTTTCCTATAAAAGTAGCATATTATACACAAAGAAACTTTTAGCCTACTCTTTTATAAGATTTCTGTAAGCTATGTTAGTGATGATAAACAGCATGACATAATTTTTATATTTATCTGTAGTATTCATTATAAGATGAGGTTAAGCACATTGTTTAACTGTTTATATTGGTACCTTTGATAATGTCAAAGGGAAGGTGGAAAAGTTAGATCTAGGCAACATTTGTCCTTTGTTATTTAGAGAGAAGCAACCCCAAGTCCAAGGAGCAGCAGCTGCACAGGCGCAGGAGGCTCGAGAGGAGCTACTCCACGTTCAAGGTCAGGAGGGGCAGCCGTGAGAAGATACCCCTCATCCAAGGTAAGGAGCAGCAGCTGTGTTTTGCTGGAGCAGCCATGAAGAGATACCCAATGTACAAGGTCAGAGAAAACCAAGTAAGACAGTAGGTGTGGCAAGAGGGCATCAGAGGGCAGACACATTGAAACCATAATCACAGAAAACTAGCCAATGTGATCACATGGACCACAGCCTTGTCTAACTCAATGAAACTAAGCCATGCCGTGTGGTGCCACCCAATACAGACGGGTCATGGTGGAGAGGTCTGACAGAATGTGGTACACTGAAGAAGGGAATGGCAAACCACTTCAGTATTTTTTGCCTTGAGAAACCCATGAACAGTATGAAAAGGCAAAATGATAGGATACTGAAAGAGGAACTCCCCAGGTTGGTAGGTGCCCAATATGCTACTGGAGATCAGTGGAGAAATAACTCCAGAAAGAATGAAGGGATGGGGCCAAAGCAAAAATAATACCCAGTTGTGGATGTGACTGGTGATAGAAGCAAGGTCCGATGCTGTAAAAAGCAATATTGCATAGGAACCTGGAATGTCAGGTCCATGAATCAAGGCAAATTGGAAGTGGTCAAACAGGAGATGGCAAGAGTGAACATCAACATTCTAGGAATCAGAGAACTAAAATGGACAGGAATGGGTGAATTTAATTCAGATGACCATTATATTTACTACTGTGGGGAAGAATCCCTTAGAAGAAATGGAGTAGCCATCATGGTCAACAAAAGAGTTTGAAATGCAGTACTTGGATGCAATCTCAAAAATGACAGAATGATCTCTGTTCATTTCCAAGGCAAACCATTCAATATCACTGGGACCCAAGCCTATGCCCCAACCAGTAATGCTGAAGAAGCTGAAGTTGAACAGTTCTATGAAGACTGACAAGACCTATTAGAACTAATACCCAATAAAGACCCCACGGAAAAGAAATGCAAAAAAGCAAAATAGCTGTCTGAGGAGGTCTTACAAATAGTTGTGAAAGGAAGAGAAACGAAAAGTAAAGGAGAAAAGGAAAGATATAAGCATCTGAATGCAGAGTTCCAAAGAATAGCAAGGAGAGATAAGAAGGTCTTCCTCAGCAATCAGTGCAAAGAAATAGAGGAAAACAACAGAATGGGAAAGACTAGAGATCTCTTCAAGAAAATTAGAGATACCAAGGGAACATTTCATGCAAAGATGGGCTCGATAAAGGACAGATATGTTATAGACCTAATAGAAGCAGAAGATATTCAGAAGAGGTGGCAAGAATACACAGAAGAACTGTACAAAAAATATCTTCACGACCCAGATAATCACTATGCTGTGATCACTCACTTAGAACCAGACATCCTGGAATGTGAAGTCAAGTGAGCCTTAGGAATCATCACTACAAACAAAGCTAGTGGAGGTGATGGAATTCCTGTTGAGCTATTTCAAATCCTGGAAGATGACCCTGTAAAAGTGCTGCACTCAATATGCCAGCAAATTTGGAAAACTCAGCAGTGGCCACAGGACTGGAAAAGGTCAGTTTTCATTCCAATCCCAAAGAAAAGCAATGCCAAAGAATGCTCAAACTACCGCACAATTGCACTCATCTCACACGCTAGTAAAGTAATGCTCAAAATTCTCCAAGCCAGGCTTCAACAATACATGAACTGTGAACTTCCAAATGTTCAAGTTGGTTTTAGAAAAGGCAGAGGAACCAGAGACCAAATTGCCAACATCCGCTGGATCATGGAAAAAGCAAGAGAGTCCCAGAAAAACATCTATTTCTGCTTTATTGACAATGCCAAAACTTTGACTGTGTGGATCACAATAAACTGTGGAAAATTCTGGAAGAGATGGGAATACCAGACCACCTGACCTGCCTTTTGAGAAATTTGTATGCAGTTCAGGAAGCAACAGTTAGAACTGGACATGGAACAACAGACTGTTTCCAAATAGGAAAAGGAGTACGTCAAGGCTCTACATCATCACAGTGCTTATTTAATTTATATGCAGAGTACATCATGAGAAACGCTGGACTGGAAGAAGCACAAGCTGGAATCAAGATTTCTGGGAGAAATATCAATAACCTGAGATATGCAGATGACACCACCCTTATGGCAGAAAGTGAAGAGGAACTAAAAAGCCTCTTGATGAAGGTGAAAGAGGAGAGTGAAAAACTTGGCTTAAAACTCAACATTCAGAAAACAAAGATCATGGCATCTGGTCCCATCACTTCATGGAAAGTAGATAGGGAAACAATGGAAACAGTGTCAGAGTTTATTTTTTGGGGCTCCAAAATCACTGCAGGTGGTGACTGCAACCATGAAATTAAAAGACGCTTACTCCTTGGAAGAAAAGTTATGACCAACCTAGATAGCATATTGAAAAGCAGAGACATTACTTTGCCAACAAAGGTCCGTCTAGTCAAGGCTATGTTTTTTTCCAGTAGTCATGTATGGATGTGAGAGTTGGACCATAAAGAAAGCTGAGTGCCAAAGGATTGATGCTTTTGAACTGTGGTGTTGGAGAAGACTCTTGAGATTCCCTTGGCCTACAAGGAGATCCAACCAGTTCATTCTGAAGGAGATCAACCTTGGGATTTCTTTGGAAGGAATAATGCTAAAGCTGAAACTCCACTACTTTGGCCGCCTCATGCAAAGAGTTGACTCATTGGAAAAGACTCTGATGCTTGGAGGGATTGGGGGCAGGAGGAGTAGGGGACAACAGAGGATGAGATCGCTGGATGGCATCACTGACTCGATGGACATGAGTCTGAGTGAATTCCAGGAGTTGGTGATGGACAGGGAGGCCTGGCGTGCTACGATTCATGTGGTTCGCAAAGAGTCAGACACGACTGAGCGACTGAAATGAACTAAACTGACCTGAATATTCCATTATGTATGTATATTTTTAGGCACTTTGGTTGCTTCCATATTTTGGCTATTGTAAATAATGTTGAAATGGGCATAATAGTGCACATAACACTTTGACTTAGTGTTTTGTTTTCATTGACTAAATGCCCAGGAATGAAATTCTGAATCATATGGTAGTTCTGTTTTCAACTTTTTAAGAAACCATCATAGTCTTTTCTATACTGTCTACACCTATATACATTGTACATATGCATATACATCATGTATATATATATATATACATGATATATATACATATATCACCAACAATGCATAAAAGTTCCCTTTTCTCCACATCCTCTCCAACACGTTTTATTTGTTGTCTTTTTGGCAATAGCCATTTCTGATAGGCTGAGGTGCTATCTCATTGTGGTTTTGATTTGAATTTCCATAATGATTAGTATGTTGGACTTTAGTTATATTTTTGAAGACTCCCTAAGTACTTTTATTTTGCCTTACTTTATGTCTCTATAGCTTTCACCGATGTACTGGAAATACTGTGTCCTGATTTTTTATGCTTACTATTAGTAGCAATTCTGCAAAAATGCTATTAACAGAGGTAAAAGGCCCAGGCTCCAGAATCAGACTACCTTGGTTTGAGTTCTCACTCTACCACTCACATCTCTATGTCTCAATTTTCTCATCTGTAAAATGAAGATGATCATAGCACATACTGTAAAATCTTTAGAAGTGGACTTACCACAGGTATGGCCATTTTTCAATTAACTTTTTATTATCTCCACAGTGCAATGAAGATCATAGTGCTTTGCTTTGCAAAGGAAATAAGTTATTATATATATACAATAGGATTTTTATTTTTAAAATAAAATTTAAATTTTTTATTCAAAAAACTTGCACTCTAATTCTAGCTTTAATGTTTACTTGCTGTGTAACTATATGCTAATTTCTTCATTTCTCAAGCATCACTCTCTTCATTTGTAAAATAAGGATAATAAGAGTATTGACCTCATGAGAGTGTTGTGAGGCTTAAATAGCACATTAGAAATAATTATAGACATTTACATGTTAAAAGCTCAAAATTATAAAAATCTCTGTAATCAGACTTCCTAGGTTTATATCTGTGATGGTTAATTTTATATGTGAGGTTGGAGGGTGTTTTTGAATGACAATAACATTTAAATCAGTGGATTTTGAATAAGTACATCACCCTTCATAATGTGGATGGGCCTCGTTTAATCAGTTGAAGGCTTGAATAGAGCAAATAAAAAGAAACCCTCCTTGAGCAAGAGAGAAACCTCCAGCAGTATGTCATTGGACTTCTTCTTCACCATTGACTCTCCTTACTCTCAAGCCTGCTGACCCACAATGCAGATTTGGCCTACCAGATATAATAATTATTATTTACCAATTCTTTATTATAAATCTTTATTAATAAGCACATCCTGTTGGATCTATTTCTCTAGATAACCTTTATGAACACAGTTACTCAGCTTTGCAACTCACTACCTCTGTGGTCTTATACAAATTTATTTGAGCCTCTTTTCTTCATATAGAAAATGGAAATAACAATGCCTACCTCATTTGATTGTTGCAAGAATAAACTGAGTTAAAGTCTAAAAAGTGCCTTGTAGATAACTTGAGAACTACGATATGAATTTCATGGAGTACCTGAAAACAGGAGTTACTTTTTCTCTAAATGAGAATGTAGATATTTTTAGTTCCTTATTTTAAGAATTAAAAAGACAAAATGCATTGATTGTCAGTATAAATTCTTCTGGAAAATTAAGATAGGTCCCAAAGATAAAAATTTGTTTTATGGGAAATTTTTCGTTTTTTTCAGATCTTGCAAGGACCCATCATGTGTGAACAATACAATCTTAATGAACAATATTGCCTTAGGGAATTGAAGACACGAGAAAGCTATACCAAGATATACTACTTTTTGTTCTGACTTGTCTGGTGCCCTGATTCTGACAAGTTTCTGTATCTTAATTTTGTGTGTCATTGTTTTCTGAGTTGGCATTCTTTTAAAACTATGAAAATATCCTCAAGATACTTGTGTGGTTCATTTTTTTAAATTAATTTAGTTTGAGGCTAATTACATTATTGCAGTGGTTTTTGCCATACATTGATATGAATCAGCCATGGGTTTATATGTGTTCCCCATCCTGAACCTCCCTCCCACCTCCCTCCCCATCCTATCCCTCTGGGTCATCCCAGTTCATCAGCCCTGAGCACCCTGTCTCATGCATCAAACCTGGACTGGCAATATGTTTCATATATGATAATATACATGTTTCAATGCTATTCTCTCAGATCATCTCACCCTTGCCTTCTCCCACAGAGTCCAAAAGACTGTTTTATACATTTGTATCTCTTTTGTTGTCTCGCATATAGGGTTATCGTTACCATCTTTCTAAATTCCATATATATGTGTTAGTATACTTGATTGGTGTTTTATTTTCTGGGTTACTTCACTCTGTATAATAGACTCCAGTTTTATCCACCTCATTAGAACTGATTCAAATGTATTCTTTATTAATGGCTGAGTAATATTTCACTGAGTATACGTACCACAGCTTTCTTATCCATTAGTGTGCTGATGGACATCTAGGTTGCTTCCTTGTCCTGGCTATTATAAACAGTGCTGCAATGAACATTGGGGTACACGTGTCTCTTTGAATTCTGGTTTCCTCGGTGTATATGCCCAGCAATGGGATCACTGGGTCATATGGCAGTTCTATTTCCAGTTTTTTTAAGGAATCTCCACACTGTTCTCCATAGTGGTTGTACTATTTTGCATTCCCACCAACAGTTTAAGAGGGTTGCCTTTTCTCCCCACCCTCTCCAGCATTTATTCTTTGCAGATTTTTGGATAGCAACCCTTCTGACTGGAGTGAGATGGTACCTCATTGTGGTTTTGATTTGCATTTCTATGATAATGAGTGATATTGAGCATCTTTTCATGTGTTTGTTAGCCATCTGCATGTCTTCTTTGGAGAACTGTCTGTTTAGTTATTTGGACCATTTTTTCATTGGGTCTTTTATTTTTCTGGAATTGAGGTTCAGGAGTTGCTCATATATTTTTGAGATTAATTCTTTGTCAGTTGCTTCGTTTGCTATTATTTTCTCCCATTCTGAAGGCTGTCTTTTCACTTTGCTTATAGTTCCCTTCCTTGTGCAATAGCTTTTAAGTTTAATTAGGTCTCATTTGTTTATTTTTGCTTTTATTTCCATTACTCTGGGAGTTGGGTCATAGAGGATCCTGCTGTGATTTATGTCGGGAAGTGCTTTGCCTATGTTTTCCTCTAGGAGTTTTATAGTTTCTCATGTTACATTTACATCTTTAATCCATTTTGACTTTATTTTTGTGTATGGTGTTAGAAAGTTTCCTAGTTTCATTTTGTTGACAAGTGATTGACCAGTTTTCCCAGCACCACTTGTTAAAGAGATTGTCTTTTCTCCATTGTATATTCTTGCCTCCTTTGTTAAAGATAAGGTGTCCATAGGTGCGTGGATTTCTCTCTGGGCTTTCTATTTTGTTTCATTGATCTGTATTTCTGTCTTTGTGCCAGTACCATACGGTTTTGATGACTGTAGCTTTGTAGTAGAGCCTGAAGTCGGGAAGGTTGATTCCTCCTGTTCCATTCTTCTTTCTCAAGATTGCTTTGGCTACTCGAGGTTTTTTGTATTTCCATACAAATTGTTAAATTATCTGTTCTAATTCTGTGAAAAATACCATTGGTAGTTTGATAGGGATTGCATTGAATCTATAGATTACTTTGGGTAGCATACTCATTTTCACTATATTGATTCTTACAATCCATGAACATGGTATATTTCTCCACCTATTTGTGCCCTTTTTGATTTCTTTCATCAGTGTTTTATAGTTTTCTATATATAGGTCTTTTGTTTCTTTAGGTAGATATATTCCTAAGTATTTTATTCTTTTCATTGCAATGGTGAATGGAATTGTTTCCTTAATTTCTCTTTCCGTTTTCTCATTGTTAGTGTATAGGAATGTAAGGGATTTCTGTGTGTTACTTTTATATCCTACAACTTCACTATATTCATTGATTAGCTCTAGTAATTTTCTGGTAGAGTCTTTAGGGTTTTCTATGTAGAGGATCATGTCATATGCAAACAGTGAGAGTTTAACTTCTTTTCCCATCTGTATTCCTTTTCTTTTTCTTGTCTGATTGCTGTGGCCAAAACTTCCAAAACTATGTTGAATCATAGTGGTGAGAGTGGGCACCCTTGCCTTGTTCCTGACTTTAGGGGTACTGCTTTTAATTTTCCACCATTGAGGATAATGTTTGCTCTGGGTTATCACTGATGAACATAGATGCAAAAATCCTTATCAAAATTCTAGCAAACAGAATCCAACAACATACTAAAATGATCATACATCATGACCAAGTGGGCTTTATCCTAAGAATGCAAGGATTCTTTAATATCTGCAAATCAATCAGTGTAATACACCACATTAACAAATTGAAAGGTAAAAACCATATGGTTATCTCAATAGATGCAGAAAAAACTTTGACAAAATTCAAGACCCATTTATGATAAAAAAAAAAAAAACCTCTCCAGAAAGCAGGAATAGAAGGAACATACCTCAACATAATAACAGCTATATATGGTGCTTGTGTATAACTTGCACTATTAGCATGAGTGAATTCTGGTTGCATTTCAACTGCTGTATTGCAGAACAGCCTCAGCCAAAAAGGCACCAGCGGATTGACTAAAGTATTATTGGAGAGCCCACAAACTTCTTGCACATATGGCTCACGTGGCAACTTGTTTAGTGGGATGAATTCTGTCAGTTCCATGCAGAACTACATATAGTCCAAGGGAGGCTATGGGGGGTGGCATGACCACCAACGTGCAGATGCACCTGGTGGACATGAAAGCAGGATAGTCCCGGACTTTTCCTCAAAGTGTGATGGTGTCTTGTTCATCCTACTGTGATTGCTCCAGTGACATCTTACTGTTCTGCTCTGAAGAAACTTGTCAGAAGAATCCTGTATTTCCTTCAGCTGGCATGCATCCTTTTGGACTCCTGGACAGAGTTCTTTGGATTGTAGCTTAATTCTTGATTTTTATGAATATGGATCTGATTTTAGCATGATCATTTTTGTGAATGCTAGCACTGTTTTACATTCTTCCCTCACATTTTTCTCTTTCCACCTTCAATCCCTCTGCCTTATTGATTTTATTGGTAAGCAAAGACCTGCTATTATTTATTAATTTGTCACCACTTATGTATATTTTAGAAGGTATGCAACCCGTAAACACAATGATAATTTCTATTCATATGAAACTGCAGCAGAGTAGTGTCTGCATGCTTTATGAAATTGCTTGTGTGGGAGCCCAAGGGATGCCAGAAATGGACAGCTCCTGGCTGCCATGGGTGGATGATACTGCTGATATTAGAGAATGGTGAGTTGTGGCACCAAGTCACATCAATTTCACTGAAAAAGGCAACTTGTAACTTATTTTAGAAGTATGACTTTTATTTAGTTAGAATTGTAATAAACAAAAAGCTTGCATCCATAAGGCATTCATTTTGCTGTAAATTTTTGATCTATTTATTTGAGAGCAAGAACCTGGGATTGTAAACAAGTGTGGTTATATATCAAGTGTGTGGTAATATCCTCACCCTGTCTGACTCTGAGCATCCTGTTCTTAGTAGCCGTTCATTTCTTCATTTGCTTGGTCTTGATTTTCACTTGTTTAATACTGTGGTATCCAGTTGGCTTCCAGCAGTAGTTTGTTGAGCTTCTAGCCTCTACTTCTAAGTGCAGGCTCTGGAGTCATCAGTCTCTCCATGTCCACATTTTGGGACAGTGGGAGTTTCCAGGATCAGTGGCTGACCTTGCTGTGTTGTTGCCTTTGAGAACAACCTGGATGGTGACTTAAGGTATTGCCAAGAATTCCTGGGCTTGGGATCCAAAATGTTTGTTTTCCACAAATTGTATTTCTATAAATGCTCCTCCTTCCACATAAGGGTGTAGTGCTAAGCCCAGTAGTGGTTTGGTTTCCATTAGAAATTTTAAATCCTATTTCTGGTTTAGCCCTATCTAACAGTTATATTTGATAGGAGTACCATTTCCTACAGGAAATGGGCTTAACTGGAGGAAAACAGTAAGGAATTAAGTAACTGCATAAAGAGAGAGAGAGAGAGATAATGTTACCTTCACCTTAGTCACAAGTTCTTGTGAAATAGGTAAGTGAATAAATATTTGGTTTATATAGGCAAAACATGGAAGGATTTCTTCCCCCAGTTCTTTTAAGTTACCCTATACAGCAGGCACTAGATTATTCAGTCCTTGTATTTCTGTAGTTTTGAGTCTTCATAGTTGTCAATTGCAGATAATCTATCAAGAAATAACATTTATGCTTAGAAATCAGAATAAGCATTTTGCAGTTTAATAGCTTCTAAACTTGAATTGATCTGATGTCACTGTGTTGATACTGCATTCTAGATTTTGCTTGAGTACCAGTGCCATTCTGCTCAGCAGACAGGGTCCTGCCAGGGACACTGCAGTGTGCATGCTCTTTAAAGATGGATTGTTTTGGTAAAGTCAGTGATAATGCTAGTTAGTCTACTTCTATTTTGACTTTAACAATTACAGAGTTTATAATTGTATAACTCTTAGAACAGTACAGGGGGCCATGGTCCTTTTTCCCTACCTCATGATTTAACTTTATTATTTTTGTCAATTTCTTGCTTTCCTGATTCCTCAAATACCAAATTCTCCAGTGAGCACTAGAGCATGTCTCCATGGTAAGCCAAAGGCTGCCCTCTTCAGCCTCTAATTGTTCTGCAGCTGCCTCTGAACTGACAAGCACAAGTAGCCACACTGTGTGCAGGAACACATGCCAAGGAAGGTAACAATAATGACTCAAGAAATAAGAAAATTACCAACAATTTTAAGATATTAACCTTGGACACAGTTTTTTTAAGGAGTCCACTTTCCCCACTGATAAGTGGGCTTTTAAACCTTGTTATGTCATTTGTTCCCAATAACATTGTGTCTGACTTGAAAATTGAATCTAACTAAATAGAATTGACTGTTAATATTTTGCTGAAACATGTGCTAACAACTGTTAACTAATGACATGCGTTCTATAAAAGAGGTGCTTTCCCATGATATAGGCGTGGAGTGGTGCCAATGAGCATAGAGCGGAAATGTGGACCATGGTGATTGGGTTCAGCATTTCTGATGCAGTATTATCAATGGGCCTTTACAGATACTTTGTGAGTATATATTAGCTTTCACTTTTGTTATTAAATTATAGCAGTTCTATTATAGAGAGCAAATTTGCCTTGATTTTTTTAATGACTTCTGCTCAGCACCCAGGAAATAAAAGTGACATATTTTTATACTATAAGCATACTTTTTTTGTACACTGTGTTCATTTTGAATAAATTAAGTTCAGTGTTGGCTGGTAGATAATAAAAAGAAAGCATTTGATTTTGATTCAATAAATGTTTTTCAATCCTGAAAAAAGGTCAAGGGATTAATCCAAGAAGATATAACAATTGTAAATATATAGGAATCAAACTTAGGAGAGCTTTAATATATAAGGCAAATACTAAGAGCCATAAAGTGAGAAAGAGACAGTAACAGAATAATAGTGGGGGACCTTGAACACACCACTTTCATTAATGGACAGATCATTCAGGCAGAAAATCAATAAGGAAACATAGATATTAAATGACACATTAATCCTGAATGGCATAAGTATTCCATTCTAAAGGAGCCTAATGCACATTTTCTCAAGTGCACAATGAACATTCTCCAGGATTGCCAACATGCTTGGCCACAAAAGCTAGCCTTAATAAACTTAAGAAAACTGATATCATATCAAGAATTTTTTTTTCAGATCAAAATGCTGTGAGTTAAAATTAGATAAAAATTACAAGAAAAAATACCTAAAAGACACAAAAAATTGGAGGCTAAACAATATACTACTAAACAACAAATGAATAACTGAAAAAAAAAAAAAACAAAGAAGAAATAAAAAATATATAGAGACAAATGAAAATGAAAGCACAATGATCCAAAAGCTATGGGATGCAACAAAAGCAGTTATGAAAGGGGAGTTTATAGCAATACAACCTTATTTAAAGAAATGAGGAAAATCTCAAATGAACAACCTAAACTTACACTTAAAGCTAACAGAGAAAGAAAAATTAACAAAATCTAAAGTTAGGTATTTTTCTTAGAACTAGAACAAATAATTTTACAATTTGTATGGAAAAATGAAAGACGTAAACAGCCAAAGCAATCTTGAGAAAGAAGAATGGAACTGGAGGAATCAAACTTCTTGACTTCAAACTATACTGCAAAACTACAGTCATCAAGAC
Organism: Bos taurus; assembly: GCF_002263795.3. Taxonomy (NCBI): domain Eukaryota; kingdom Metazoa; phylum Chordata; class Mammalia; order Artiodactyla; family Bovidae; genus Bos; species Bos taurus. The sequence goes on from NC_037357.1 coordinate 48,364,349, forward strand.
AGTATGGCACTAGCACAAAGACAAAAACATAGATCAATGGAACAAAATAGAAAGTCCAGGGATAAATCCATGCACCTGTGGGCACCTTATTTTGACAAGGGAGGCAAAGATATACAATGGAGAAAAGACTATCTCTTCAACAAGTAGTGCTAGGAAAACTGGACAACTATGCATAAAGGATGAAACTAGAACACTTTCTAACACCATACACAAAAATAAACTCAAAATGAATTAAAGACCTAAATGTAAGACCAGAAACTATCAAACTCTTAGGGGGAAACATAGGCAGAACATTGTCTGATGTAAACCACAGCAAGATCCTCTATGACCCACCTCTCTGAGTAATGGAAATAAAAACAAAAACAAACAAATGGAACCTAATTAAACTTAAAAACTTTTGCATGACAAAGGAAACTATAATCAAGATGAAAAGATAGCCCTCAGAAAGGGAGAAAATCATAGCAAATGAAACAACTGGCATTGAATTAATCTCCAATGTATACAAGCAGCACATGCAAATCAATACCAGAAAAACAAACAACCCAATCAAAAATTGGCAAAAATATAAACAGATATTTCTCCAAAGAAGACATAAAGATGGCTAATAGACACATGAAAAGATGCTCAACATCACTCATTATTAGAGAAATGCAAATCAAAACCACAAAGAGGTGTCATCTTACATTGGTCAGAATGGCCATCATCAAAATGTCTACAAACGATAAATGCTGGAGAGGGTGTGGAGAAATGGGAATCCTCTTAACACTGTTGGTGAGAATGCAAACTGGTACTATCACTATGGAGAACAATGTGGAGATGCTTAAAAAAACTGGGAATAGACAACCCATATGACCCAACAATCCCAATGCTGGGCGTACACCCTGAGGTAACCAGAATTGAAAGGCACTCATATACCCCAATGTTCACTGAAGCACTATTTACAATAGCTAGGACATGGAATCAACCTAGATGTCCATTGGCAGATGAATGTATAAGGAAGTTACAGTACATATACTTAACAGAATATTGCACAGGTATTAAAATGAATGCCTTTGAGTCAGTTCTAATGAGGTGGATGAATCTGGAGCCTCTTACACAGGGTGTAATACCTGTGCAATATTCTGTTGTGTATATGTACTGTAACTTCCATGTCCTAGCTATGAACATTTTTTTTTACTGTATGTTAACACATATATATGGGTCGTCTATTCCCAGGTTTTTTATATATGGAATTTAGATGGACTTCCCTGGTGGCTCAAATGGTAAAGTGTCTGTCTACAATGCAGGAGACCCAGGTTTGATCCCTGGGCTGGGAAGATCCCCTGGAGAAGGAAATGGCAATCCATCCCAGGACTATTGCCTGGAAAATCCCATGGACAGAGGAGCCTTGTAGGCTATAGTCCATGGGGTTACAAAGAGTCGGACACAACTGAGGGACTTCACTCACTCACTCACTCATGGAATTTAGACAGATGGTACTAATGATCCTCTTTAAGAATTTTCCACATAGAGAGGATCATCAGTACCATCTTTCCAAATGGTACATTACCATATGCAAAATAGATGATCAGTGCAAATTCAATGCATGAAGCAGGGCACCCAAAGTCTGTGCTCTGGGTCATTCCAGAGGGATAGGGTGGGGAAAGAGGTGAGAGGAGTTTCAGGATGGGGGGGAAACTGTGGAAAGTTCTGAAAGAGATGGGAGTACCAGACCACCTGACCTGCCTCCTGAGAAATCTGTATGCAAGTCAAGAAGCAACAGCTAGAACTGGACATGGGAAAATAGACTGGTTCCAAATAGGGAAAGGAATACATCAAGGCTGTATATTGCCACCCTGCTTATTTAACTTATATGCAGAGTACATCATACAAAATGCTGGGCTGGAGGAAGCACAAGCTTGAATCAAGATTTTGGGAGAAATATCAATAATCTCAGATATGCAGATGACACCAGCCTTATGGCAGAAAGTGAAGAGGAACTAAAGAGCCTCTTGATGAAAGTGAAAGAGGAGAGTGAAAAACTTGGCTTAAAGCTCAGCATTCAGAAAACTAAGATCATGGCATCCAGTCCTATCGCTTCATAGCAAATAGATGGTGAAACAGTGGAAACAATGACAGACTTTATTTTCTTGGATTTCAAAATCACTGCAGATGGTGACTGAAGCCATGAAATTAAAAGACACTTGGTCCTTTAGAGAAGTTATGACCAACCTAGACAACATATTAAAAAGTAGAGACATTATTTTGCCCACAAAGGTCCATCTAGTCAAAGCCATGGTTTTTCCAGTAGTCATGTGTGGATGTGAGAGTTGGACCATAAAGAAAGCAGAACACTGAAGAATCGATGCTTTTGAACTGTGGTGTTGGAGAAGACTCTTGAGAGTCCCTTGGACTACAAGGAGATCTGAACAGTCCATCCTAAAATAAGTAAGTCCTGAATATTCATTGGAAGGATTGATGTTGAAGCTCAAACTCCAATACTTTGGCCACCTGATGTGAAGAACTGACTCACTGGAAAAGACCCTGATGCTGGGAAAGACTGAAGGTGGGAGGAGAAGGGACAACAGAGGATGAGATCGTTGGATGGCATCACTGACTTAATGGACATGGGTTTGAGCAAGCTCCGGGAGCTGGCAATGGACAGGGAAGCCTGGCCTCCATGGGGTCACAAAAAGTTGGACATGACCGAACGACTGAACTGCACTGAACTGACTGGTGACTCTACATGTAGGGAAGGGAAGAAGACACAGATGTAAAGAATAGACTTTTGGACTCTGTGGGAAAAGGCGAGAGTGGGAAGATTTGAGAGAATAGCCTTGAAACACGTACATTACCATTTGCAAAATAGATAACCAGTGCAAGTTCAATGCATGAAGCAGGGCACCCAAAGCCAGTCCTCTGGGTGGACCCATAGAGATAGGGTGGGGAGAGAGGTGAGAAGGGTTTCAGGATGCGGGGAGCACATGTATACCTGTGGCTGATTCATGTTTATGTATGGCAAAAACCATCACAATGTTGTAAAGTAGTTATCCTCCAATTAAAATAGATAATTAATTTTAAAATGGTAATGATGGCAGTTAATTATTACTGCCTTATAAGGTTTTCTATATTTGTTATCAGATATTGCTGCTGCTGCTGTTGCTGCTGCTGCTGCTGCTAAGTCGCTTCAGTCGTGACCGGCTCTGTGCAACCCCATAGACAGCACCCCACCAGGCTCCACCGTCTCTGGGATTCTCCAGGCAAGAACACTGGAGTGGGTTGCCATTTACTTCTCCAATGCATGAAAGTGAAAAGTGAAAGGGAAGTCGCTCAGTCGTGTCTGACTCTTTGCGACCCCATGGACTGCAGCCCACCAGACTCCTCGGTCCATGGGACTTTCCAGGCAAGAGTACTGGAGTGGGTTGCCATTGCCTTCTCCATATCAGATATTAGGTATGAGTTGATATTTTAAAACAATACTTCATAATGGTGATGACCTTTGACAATTGTTTAATAAATGTTATATTTTACTATAAAAATTAAAACTAGAATGAAAGAAATTATAAAAATCAGAGCAGAAGTAAATGAAAAAAAATAGAAAAGAATAATAATGGTTAATGAAAATAAAAATTTTTGAAGAAGATAAAACTGATAAATCTTCAGCCCGATTCATCAAGAAAAAAGGGAAAAGATTCAAATCAATAAAATTGGAAATGAAAAAAGGATAAATTACAGCTGACACCACAGAAATACAAAAGATCATAAGAGACTACAATTAACTGTATGACAATAAAATGGACAGTGTGGAAGATATGGTCAAATTCTTAGAAATGTACACCTCCCAAGACTGAACCAGAAAGAAACATAAAATATGAACAGACAGATCACATGCACTGAAATTAAACTGTGATTTAAAAATGCCCAGGAAAGAAAAGTCCAAAACCTGATGGATTCACAGACAATTTCTACCAAAGATTTACAGAAGAGCTAACAGCTATTCTTCTGAAACTCTTCCAAAAATTGCAGAGGAAGGAAAACTCATCAGTTTCATTCTATGAGGTCACCATTATCCTGATACCAAAACCAGATAAAGATACTACAAAAATGAAAAGTAGAGGCCAACATCACTGATGAACATAGATGGCAAAAAGCCTCAACAAATACTAAACATTCAAATACAACAATACATGGTTCATACACCATGATCAAGTGGGATTTATTCAAAGGATAAAAGGATTTTTCAATGTTTTCAGATCAATCACTGTGATACACCACATCAACAAATTGAAAAATAAAAACCATATGATCTTCTCAATAAATGCAGAAAAAGCTTTTGACAAAATTTAATACTCTTGTATGTTAAAAAACAACAACAACAAACAAACAAAAACTCACCAGAAAGTAGGAATATACCTCAACATAATAAAGGCCATATATGACAAACCTATAACTAACATCATACTTAATGGTGAAAAGGTTAAAGCATTTCCTCTAAGATTAGGATCTATAGAAGGATATTCACTCTCACAACTTCATTTCAACAAATTTTTGAAGTCCTAGTTGTAGCAGTAAGAGAAGAAAAGGAAATAAGAGGAATCTGAATTGCTAAAGAAGAGTGAAACTGTCACTGTTTGCATATGACATGATAGTATACAAAGAAATTCCTAAAGATGCTACCAGAAAACTATTAGAGATCATCAATCAATTTGGTAAAACTGCAGGTTACAAAATTAATGCACATAAATACATTGCATTTCTATACACTAACAATATTGACTTAAGGAGACCAAAGACCTATACTCCCAAAACTGTAAGACCCTGATGAAAGAAATCAAAGACAAAAGCAAACAGAGTGAAAGATACACCATGTTCTTGGATTGGAAGAATCGATATTGTCAAAATTACTGTACTACCCAAGGCAATCTACAGATTCAATGCAATCACTATCAAATGGCCAATGGCACTTTTCTAAGAAATATAACACAAAATCTTAAAATTCATATGGAGACACAAAAAACACCAAATAGTGAAAGCAATATTGAGAAAGAAAAATGGAGGTGGAAGAATTAGGTTTCCTGACTTCAGATTATACTACACTGCTATAGTCATCAAAACATTATAGTATTGGCACAAAATAGAAGTAAAAATCAAAGGAACAGTATAGAAAGTCCAAACATAAGCTTAAGCACCTGTGGTCAAATAATCTATGGCAAAGGAGTCAAGACTTTCCAATGGAGGAAAGTTAGTCTCTTCAATAAATGATGCTGGGAAAACTGGACAGCCACATGTAAAAGATTGAAAGCAGAACATTGTTTAACACCACACACAAAAATAAATACAAAATGGATTAATGACCTGATTGTGAGACTGGACACTATAAATCTCTTAGAGGAGAACATAAGCAGAACACTCTTTGACATAAATTGCACCATATCTTTTTTGCTCTATCTCCCAGAAGAATGGCAAGGGAAACAAAAGTAAATAAATGGGACCTAATTAAAAGCTTTCACACAGCAAAGGATATCATAAGGGAAACAAGAAGACAACCCAGAGAATGTGATAAAATATTTGTAAATGATGCACCTGACAAAGATTAGACTCCAAAATTTATAAACAGCTCATGTGGCTTATATTATTAAAATAAAAAAAAAAACAATTAAAAAATGGGCATAAGAGCTAAACAGACATTTCTCCAAATAACATATACAAATGGCCAAGAAGCATAAGAAAAGATATTCAACACTGCTAATTATTAGAGCGATGCAAATCAAAAGTACAATGATTTACAAAACTTTACACCTTTCAAAATGGCTATTATCAAAAATCCACAAACAATAAATGCTGAAGATGATGTGAAGAGAAAGGAATAACTGAGCAACTGAACAATTGATTTTACAATTGAAAATCAGTTTGAAAATCACTGTTCTTTACGTTGCTTAATAAAAATATACCTTAGTTTGCTCCTTCTCTCTAATGGATATTCTGGTTGAACCTCAGTCTCTACATAGAAATCCACTCATTCCTTGAGGAATCCATTTACTCCCTTCCTTACTGGCATCCCCTGCTCACAGCTGGTTGCCTAGTGAGTGGCAATTGACTCTGTCACATTCTCCTCAAGCATATGATTCTTAGAGAAAATAATGTTATGACTCAAGAATAAATGACAATTTTTAGGTTCAGGAACTGGCAACAAGTTCATAAATTTTATTTCATTATGCAGCAGAAAAAAAAAAAAAAACAGAAAAACAACAACAACAATACTATTAGCTTTCTATTGCAGTGTAAAAATTACTACAAATTTAGTGGCTTAAAACATCACAGTTTCCATGGGTCAGGTATGGCGGCTGCTGCTGCTGCTAAGTCGCTTCAGTCGTGTCCGACTCTGTGCGACCCCATAGATGGCAGCCCACCAGGCTCCCCATCCCTCGGATTCTCCAGTCAAGAACACTGGAGTGGATTGCCATTTCTTTCTCCAAGGCATGAAAGTGAAAAGTGAAAGTAAAGTCGCTTAGTCGTGTCTGATTCAGCGACCACATGGACTGTAGCCCACCAGGCTCCTCTGTCCATGGGACTTTCCATGCAAGAGTACTGGAGTGGGGTGCCATTGCCTTCTCTGGTCAAGCATGGAGTAACAGGTTAGATTATCTGCCTAGGGTCTCACAAGGATGAAATAAAGGTGTTGACTGCAGCTGTGATCTCCTCTGGGGCTTAAGTTCCTTCTCCAACCTCACTGGAATTTGGCAGAGGACAGATTTTAGAGGCTATAGCTATAGAACTCATGGTGATTGGCTTCATCAAGGTCAGAAGAAAGACTCTCTTTACTGTAATGATTCAGACCCTTTTTTAATGGCCAGCCTGATTATGCCATAACCACTTACAATGATCATTCTTGTGATTAAGTACAAATCAACTACTTAGTAATCTAATTGTGAGAATGATATCCCATTCACAAGTCCTGCCCATACACAAGAGTGGGAATCATATAAGATGTGTCATCAAAGTCATAAATATTGTCTTAGAACTCAGCCTGCCACACCAACCATCTCTTTTTCCAATATCTGACCTTGATTTATCATTGAAAGTCCCACATTCCCAGCGAAAACTCTTGGTTACAGGAAAACCTGTACAGATGCTAGTCACTACAGACGTGTCTGCTCAGTGCTAGAGTGGTGAGCAGTTGAGAGGAGATACCCCACATCCAAGGTAAGGAACAGTGGCTGTGCTTTGCTGGAGCAGATGTGAAGACATACCCCACGTCCTAGATAAGAGAAACCCCAGTAACATGGTAGGTGCTAAGAGAGGGCATCAGAGGGCAGACACTGAAACCACAATCACGGACAACTACCCAATCTAGTCACATGGACCAAAGACTTGTCTAACTCAATGAAACTAAGCCATGCCATGCAGGGCCACCCAAGACGTAAAGGTTATGGTGAAGAGTTCTGACAAAATGTGGTCCACTGGAGAAAGGAATGGCAAACCACTTCAATATTCTTGCCTTGAAAACCACATGAACAGTATGAAAAGGAAACAGATAGAACACTGAAAGATGAATTCCCAATTCATCAATAGGTGCCCAATTCGCTACTGGAAATCCCTGGAAAAATAACTCCAGAAAGAATGAAGAGAGGGAGTCAAAGAAAACACATCACACAGTTGTGGATGTAACTGGTGATAGAAGCAGGTCCAATGCTGTGAAGAGCAATATTGCAAGGAACCTGGAATGTTAGGTCCATGAATCAAGGCAAAGTGGAAATGGTCAAACAGGAGATGGCAAGAGTGAACATCAACATTTTAGGAATCAGTGTACTAAAATGGACTGGAATGGGTGAATTTAACTCAGATGACCATTCTATCTACTACTGTGGGCAAGAATCCCTTAGAAGAAAAGGAGTAGCCATCATAGTCAACAATAGAGTCCAAAATGCAGTACTTGGATGCAATCTCAAAGATGATAGAATAATCTCTGTTCATTTCGAAGGAAAACCATTCAATATCACGATCATCCAAGTCCATGCCAGGACCAGAAATTCTGAAGAAGTTGAAGTGGAATGATTCTATGAAGACCTACAAGATCTTCTAGAACTAACACCCCAAAAAGATGTCCTTTTCATTATAGAGGACTGGGATGCAAAAGTAGGAAGTCAAGAAACACCTGAAATAACAGGCAAATTGGGCCTTGGAGTACAGAATGAAGCAGGGCAAAGGCTAATAGAATTTTGCCAAGAGAATGAACTGGTCATAGCAAACACCCTCTTCCAACAACACAAGAGAAGACTCTACACATGGACACACAGAAATCAGACTGATTATATTATTTGCAGCCAAAGATGGAGAAGTTCTATACAGTCATGAAAAACAAAACCAGGAGCTGACTGTGGCTCAGATCATGAACTCCTTATTGCCAAATTTATACTTACATTGAAAAAAGTAGGGAGAACCACTAGACAATTAAGGTATGACCTAAATCAAATCCCTAAAAATTATCCAGTGGAAGTGAGAAATAGATTTAAGGAACTAGATCTGATAGTTTGCCTGATGAACTATGCACAGAAGTTTGTGACATTGTACAGGAGACAGGGATCAAGACAATCCCCAAGAAAAAAAAAATGCAAAAAAGCAAAATGACTGTCTGAGGAGGCCTTACAAATAGTTGTGAAAGAAGAGAAGCAAAAAGCAAAGGAGAAAAGGAAAGATATACCCATTTGAATGCACAGTTCCAAAGAATAGAAAGGAGAAATAAGAAAGCCTTCTTCAGTGTTCAAAGCAAAGAAATAGAGGAAAACAATAGAATGGGAAAGACTAGAGATCTCTTCAAAAATATTAGCAATAACAAGGGAACATTTCATGCAAAGATGGGCTCAATAAAGAACAGAAATGGTATGGATCTAACAGAAGCAGCAGATATTAAGAAGAGGTAGCAATAATACACAGAAGAACTGTATAAAAAAGATCCTTATGATCCAGATAACCACGGTGGTTTGATCACTCACATAGAGCCAGATATCCTGGAATGTGAAGTCAAGTGGGCCTTAGGAAACGTCACTACGAACAAAGCTAGTGGAGGTGATGGAATTCCAGTTGTGCTATTTCAAATCCTAAAATGTTAAGTGTTGTTAAAGTGCTGCACTCAATATGCCTCCAAATGTGGAGAACTCAGCAGTGGCCACAGGACTGTAAAAGGTAAGTTTTCATTCCAATCCCAAAGAAAAGCCATGCCAAAAATGCTCAAACTACCACACAAATGCACTCATCTCACATGGTAGTAAACTAATGCTCAATATTCTCCAAGGCAGGCTTCAGCAATACATGAACCATGAACTTGCAGATTTTCAAGTTGGATTTGGAAAAGACATAGGAAACAGAGATCAAATTACCAACATCCCCTGGATCATCAAAAAAGCAAAAGAGTTCCATAAAACATTTATTTCTGCTTTATTGACTATGCCAAAGCCTTTGACTGTGTGGATCACAATGAATTGTAGAAAATTCTTAAAGAGATGGGAATACCAGATCACCTGACCTGTGTCTTGAGAAATATGTATGCAGGTCAGGAATCAACAGTTAGAACTGGACATGAAACAACAGATGGTTCCAAATAGGGAAAGGAGTACATCAAGGCTGTATATTGTCACCCTGCTTATTTAACTTCTATGCAGAGTACATCATGAGAAACGCTGGGCTGGATGAAGCACAAGCTGGAGTCAAGATTGCTGGAGAAATATCAATAACTTCAGATATGCATATATTACCACCCTTATGGCAGAAAGTGAAGAAGAACTAAAGAGCCCCTTGGTGAAGGTGAAAGAGGAGAGATGAAAAGTTGGCTTAAAGCTCAACATTCAGATAACTAAGATCATGACATCCAGCCCTATCACTTCATGGCAAGTAGATGGGGAAACAGTGGAAACAGTGGCTGACTTTATTTTGGGGGGGGGGCTCCAAAATCACTGCAGATGGTTATTTCAGCCATTAAATTAAAAGACGTTTACTCCTTGGAAGGAAAGTTATGACCAACCTAGAAAGCATATTAAAAAACAGAACCCTTACTTTGCCAACAAAGGCCTGTCTAGTAAAAGCTATGATTTTTTCCAGTAGTCGTGTATGGATGTGAAAGTTGGACTATAAAGAAAGTTGAGCGCTGAAGCATGGATGCTTTTTGAACTGTGGTGTTAGCAAAGATTCTTGAGAGTCCCTTGGACTGCAAGGAAATACAACCTGTTCATCCTAAATGAGATCAGTCCTGAGTGTTCATTGGAAGGACTGATATTGAAGCTGAAACTCCAATACTTTGGCCACCTGATACAAAGAACTGACTCATTTGAAAAGACCCTGATGCTGGGAAAGATTGAAGGCAGGAGGAGAAGAGGACGACAGAGGATGAGATGGTTGGATGGCATCCCTGACTCGATAGACATAAGTTTGGGTAAACTCCGGGAATTAGTGATGGACAGAGAGGCCTGGCATGCTGCAGTCCATGGGATCGTAAAGAGTCAGACACGACTGAGCAACTGAACTGAACTGACAGTCATGTCTGACTCTGTGACTCTATGGAGTCTAGCCCACCAAGCTCCCTTTGTCCATGGGTTTCTTCAGGCGAGAATACTGGAGTAGGTTACCATGCCCTCTTCCAGTGGACCTTCCTGAGCCAGGGATTGAACCTACCTACTTCTAAGTCTCTTGCATTGGCCAGCAGGTTCTTTTCCACTAATGCCACCTTTGCAGTAGAAAATGAAGTCTCTGAGCCAACACCTTTTATGTCCCATACCTAATGAAAGTCCAACTACGGGTAACCTGGATATGGAGTTTGTTCCTCTTCTCTTCAAATAAAATTTTTATAAAGAGGGATTATTAAGTAGTGTGCATATGGTTAGATGCCTCAGAGTCAGCATCATAGAAACACATGATCAAACTTTTATATTTTGGGGGGTGCATATCCCACCTATTGTGCACAATAATGTTCACAAATGGAAAACTATGGAGAGGAATGGAATATCACAAATTTAGAGTTCCTTTTGAATTCACTGTGTTTAAAGTTATAAATACAATAATATCTCAGTGGTGTTAGTTAAACTCTAAGTGTAGGCAACAATGGCTAAAGTCCCCAGTGATTTCAGATCAAGTCTAAATTAAATTTCAAACATCACTAATAACATACATTTTCTTTTTCTTTATTTTTTCATTTCTTTTATTTTTTTATATTTGTATAATTTAGTCTTTTTTTTTTACTTTACAATATTCAGTATTTGTTTATACATCTCTACCTAAATTCAACAAACATTCAGCTTGAGAAAATAATATAAGAATTTTAGAATAATAATCGTGGTACTGGCTACAACATTGAATTGCAGCTTATTAGCACTTTTACCATCTTTTTGCCACCCCTTTTGAGTAAAATTTTGATAAAAATCAAATCAAAAGGAAAAGGTGACTTTCTGATTAAAAGCAAACTTGAATTTTATATTTCATTTTATATTTTGCTTTCTGCTTATGATTGGAAAATTATTTTCTTAAATCAAAAGCTGAAACCAAGACAATTGTTTCTTATTAATTTCTTTTTGTATAGATTATTTTACATCATTTAAAATGGAATGCAAATTCCAAGGGAAAAATCTAGAATATTTCCTCTCGCAGTAGAATATAAATTTTCAGCTTTTATAGGATATTAGTTCCCTGGAGTTCTTGGCATTGAAATGTGATATTTTGTATTGCTTTTGTCTGTTTGGAAGGATAGATCAATGGCCATTGTTCTTTTTATTATTTGATTTTAGCTTCAACTTCTCTCTGTTTTATCTGCCTTGGAACAAATTTAGTTGCATAAAAAGACAGTCCTTAGACACCCATTTATTATAAACAACTTCTCATTCTACTTTACTTAAGTTTTACCATCAGCTCAAGAAATATCTTCAGAATATTAACAGATTTAACAATTACACTCAAAATGACATTTGACTTTTCATTTAAATTTCAGATGCTTTTCTTTTTCATATGAATATTCACTGCTCATATATCCTCTCATTTATTTTCTGAAGGTCTACTTCAGCATGTAAGTGACAATCATTTGTTGTTTTGTGTCAAATATTTATAATATAATGAGTTTATGTGTTAATTTTTAGTTTTTGTTTCGTTTATTCCTGTGGAAGAAGAATCTCTTGAGCTTTTTAGTTTGACTAGTAATCAAACCTCATGGAGACAATACTTCACTCTCTTGATGTCTTGCCATCATAAGCAAGGAGGCCATTTCACCATCCCAAACCTGGGAAATCTCTTTTCTCACTTTCCAGTTTTTAGACATGAAAGTTGATTTATTTGAAGAAGCACTTCGAAGGAAAGAGGGCAAGGACTTAATACACACCATGGAATTCTACCCTTTATACCTCACTATATCTTAGTAAAACATATTTTGACATATTTAGTGATTCTGGAATCCTTCCCAGAAGCAGAGAAGTGCCTACAATGGGAGTAAAACTGAAATGCCAATGATAAACCCAGACAGTTATTTCAGATTTTTAGTTCTATCATATGCAAATATCTTTCCAGATCTTACAAATTAAAAAAGAAAAAAAAAAGCTTCATTCAGAATGTTTAAATGTATCAAAGAGCACTGTTTCATGGCTACTGCCAGCGTTCACTGTTAAACACAGGGACCCTCAGAAGAAACACAAACTGCTTAGAAATAGAATATTCATCAAGTTACAATGGTTAATAATTATCTTGCTTCATTCCCAAGTTGTTCCCCAAAGAAACACGTACATGTTAGCATCATATCACCACCAACTGGCTGAAAGTGTTTACTAGGAATGTTTACTAGGAAGGAAATTGACTTTTAAAATAAAATAAACAGGAATAAACACTAAACATCTAGTATTTGATAAACTCATGGAGAAACCAGATCCTCCTCAAGTTGCCTTTTATTTATTTGCAATTGAGATTAAACTTCAACTACTTCAAATCTAAAGAAAGCTGGCACCTGAAATGCTGTTAACTTTGGAAGAAAATCATAACTTGTCAGTCTATCTTTAGCCTTGACAGATTTTGAAGAATTGGTTCACTAATTTTGTTCACTCCTTTTTGAACTCTGTCCAAATAGACCATTTTATGTATTCATTTGGTGACATTATCTGAACATCCCAACATTTTAAGGTGTCTTCTCCTTCTTGGTGGCTGATTAAGCTTCATTTAGAACATCCAAATATAGTTATGCATATGTCTTCTCTACCATCTAATCTAGACAATGCATATATACTGGCTCAGACAATTTCATTTGGCAGTGAGAAATTCCAGCACCTGTTTTCCCAAAGAAACTATCAACTTATAAAGCTGAAAACCTGATTGGAACTATTAACACAAGGCACTTAGGGTTTACAACCAGCACATAAAAATTTTAAAGATTGGCTTCTAATATACTGAAGAGTGTACAGTACTTATACAAAAATGGTATATTTCTAGTTCTCATGAAACACTCAGGTTCACCTTCTTACCTTCAGAACGCAGATAAAACACAGCATGTATCTTGTAGACATTACTGCTTTGTATATGTGTGATCAAAAATAATTGAACTCTAAGCAAAAAAGCAAAATGGCTGTCTGGGGAGACCTTACAAATAGCTGTGAAAAGAAGAGACGTGAAAAGCAAAGGAGAAAAGGAAAGATATAAACATCTAAATGCAGAGTTCCAAAGAATAGCAAGAAGAGATAAGAAAGTCTTCTTCAATGATCATTGCAAAGAACTAGAGGAAAAAAACAAAATGGGAAAGACTAGAGATCTCTGCAAGAAAATTAGAGATACCAAGGGAACATTTCATGCAAAGATGGGCTCGATAAAGGACAGAAATGGTATGGACCTAACAGAAGCAGAAGATATTAAGAAGAGATGGCAAGAATACACAGAAGAACTGTACAAAAAAAGATCTTGACGACCCAGATAATCACGATGGTGTGATCACTGACCTAGAGCCAGACATCCTGGAATGTGAAGTCAAGTGGACCTTAGAAAGCATCACTACGAACAAAGCTAGTGGAGGTGATAGAATTCCAGTTGAGCTATTCCAAATCCTGAAAGATGATGCTGTGAAAGTGCTGCACTCAATATGCCAGCAAATTTGGAAAACTCAGCAGTGGCCACAGGACTGGAAAAGGTCAGTTTTCATTCCAATCCCAAAGAAAGGCAATGCCAAAGAATGCTCAAACTACCACACAATTGCACTCATCTCACACGCTAGTAAAGTAATGCTCAAAATTCTGCAAGCCAGGCTTCAGTAATATGTGAACCGTGAACTTCCTGATGTTCAAGCTGGTTTTAGAAAAGGCAGAGGAACCAGAGATCAAGTTGCCAACATCCGCTAGATCATGGAAAAAGCAAGAGAGTTCCAGAAAAGCATCTATTTCTTCTTTATTGACTATCCCAAAGCCTTTAACTGTGTAGATCGCAATAAACTGTGGAAAATTCTGAAAGAGATGGGAATAACAGAACACCTGATCTGCCTCTTGAGAAATCTGTATGCAGGTCAGGAAGCAACAGTTAGAACTGGACATGGAACAACAGACTGGTTCCAAATAGGAAAAGGAGTACGTCAAGACTGCATATTTTCACCCTGTTTGTTTAACTTATATGCAGAGTACATCATGAGAAATGCTGGACTGGAAGAAACACAAGCTGGAATCAAGATTGCCGGGAGAAATATCAATAACCTCTGATATGCAGATGACACCACCCTTATGGCAGAAAGTGAAGAGGAACTAAAAAGCCTCTTGATGAAAGTGAAAGTGGAGAGTGAAAAAGTTGGCTTAAAGCTCAACATTCAAAAAACGAAGATCATGGCATCCGGTCCCATCACTTCATGGGAAATAGATGGGGAAACAGTGGAAACAGTGTCAGACTTTATTTTTCTGGGCTCCAAAGTCACTGCAGATGGTGGCTGCAGCCATGAAATTAAAAGACTCTTACTGCTTGGAAGGAAAGTTATGACCAACCTAGATAGCATATTCAAAAGTAGAGACATTTCTTTGCCAACAAAGGTTCATCTAGTCAAGGCTATGGTTTTTCCTGTGTTCATGTATGGATGTGAGAGTTGGATTGTGAAGAAAGCTGAGCGCCGAAGAATTGATGCTTTTGAACTGTGGTGTTGGAGAAGACTCTTGAGAGTCCCTTGGACTTGGAGGAGATCCAACCAGTCTATTCTGAAGGAGATCAGCCCTGGGATTTCTTTGGAAGGAATGATGCTAAAGCTGAAACTCCAGTACTTTGTCCACCTCATGCGAAGAGTTGACTCATTGGAAAAGACTCTGATGCTGGGAGGGATTGGGGGCAAGTGGAGAAGGGGATGACAGAGGATGAGATGGCTGGATGGCATCACTGACTCGATGGACGTGAGTCTGAGTGAATTTCGGGGGTAGGTGATGGACAAGGAGGCCTGTTGTGCTGTAATTCATGGGGTTGCAAAGAGTCGGATACGACTGAGCTACTGATCTGATCTGATATGTATATATATAACACACACATACATACATGTAGATGTGTATGGAAACTAAACTTCTTTCCACAGTGATGAACCTTATAGTGTTCTTTAGATGGTTTAGATTTCTTTCGATGTCAGCTCTTTCCTCATAATCTTTGCCTCATTCCCTACTATTATTTGGCTCTGAGCAAAGGAAATGAGGCTTCTAAGTATTTAACTCTTTATAATGATTAACATGTAAAAATTGCGTATCTTATTTGGTTGGTTGCACCCTTATTTACTTTTTCACTTTTGTCTGTTCTCATCCTCTAGTCTGGAAGCATGGTTTGTAACAGCAATCAGATTTAGTCCTTTATCTCTATTCTGGCTTTCATTACTTGGATTATTTGTAAGACCACAACTATCTGCAAACTAAATTCCATGTCTCAATTATTTTTGTCCTCTAACCCACTCTTCACACCACTGTCATATTTATCTCTTTCAAGCACCACTTACAACTTGTAATCCTTTATGTCTGCATTTCAAATGCAAACTCATTATTTGACGATTCAAACTCTATAATCTAATACCACACTCCCTCTCCCTAGCCATTGATACTAGTCTTTAGTTCTAGTTAGATTACTTTTCTTGTCAACTCATTCATACTCCCCACAAGAGTCCTGACACATTTATATGATTCAGCTATTTATATAGTAAAATGCATATTATATTAATATAGCAAAAATTTATGACAAAATTGGCCTCAAACTCATAACAACTGAATATTTTTGGTTTTTCTTCACATAACAGCAAATAGTGATATAGTATTTATCGGGTGTCATGCCCTATTCTAATAGCTTTAAAAATACGATCTGTATAACCAGCAGTAACCATCATCCATTCTGATTAGTTGGTGCTTGCCTCACACTACTTGTTAACTGTAGTGACTATTATCCTCGGTAAAAGTAGTGGTCAGAAAGGGCTTTTATCTGCGCTCAGTTAAGAGTGGGAGTACTGAAAACTGTTTCAGGTAAAGGATGTGATATGCTAAGGGTCACCAGGTTCAAAGAAAACATAGGAAATTGCAAGTAGGCCAGTACACTTGGAGTGAAAAGGGAGTAGGGGATTGAGAACAAATGCTAGAATGGCATGCTCCAGAAAGATCATTATGGACATTGAAAATCATCAAAGTAAAGAAAAAAACTGAAGTAGAGAAATAACAGGTTCAAATGAGTATTTTAGAAACTTCACTCTGTCAGCAGTGTGGGCAATAGACTTAAGACATTAAGTTATAGATAGGGTTACTTGTGTGGAGGGATTCTTTCCCAACTATCACATTTGTCTACCTCAAATTCTAATCTGTGAATGGTACTGAGTTTTAAACTTCTTTCCCACATGAGAGTTTGCTACAGCATTTTAACTCTTCTCCAAAAAACTGTCTAATGTCAATTAAAACAAGAATGCCCATCTCTGTTCTATATCCACATGACTCCCCAGTTCAACTGTTTCTAAAGACT
This sequence comes from Bos taurus, assembly GCF_002263795.3. NCBI lineage: Eukaryota > Metazoa > Chordata > Mammalia > Artiodactyla > Bovidae > Bos > Bos taurus. Next base: position 48,381,281 of record NC_037357.1, read on the forward strand.
AGCTATGAAACAGAATAAAATTCAAAGACTTTCCTTTCATTTGCAAAGTCCTCTATGATCTTTTCTCTGCCCAAATCCATGAGATAATCTTATATTATTCTCACCTTCATTCACTATGATCCAGCCACACCAGCATTGTTTTATTATTTGAGTTAATGAAGGACTTATCATTAACTCTTTACTTCTGCCTAGTATGTATAAACACCCTCCCCCCTCTATATTTCCAACGGTACTAAACCTGGATCTTTGTTTTTCATATCTCAGCTGAGAAAAATCTTTAGATCTTCCCAACTCAGGGACTGAACTCAAGTTTCCCACCTTGTAGGCAGAGTTCTACCATATGAAACACCAGGGAAGTCCAAGAATACTGGAGCGGGTAGCCTATCCTCACTAAAGTCCACTTCAAGGAGGCCTTTTCTAACTACTAAGTCTAAAGACACCAAAAACGTTCTGCCTATGTTTTCATCTAGGGGTTTTATGGTTTCAAGTACTACACTTAGATCTGTAATCCATTTTGAGTTTATTTTTGTATATGGCATCAGAGAATGTTCTAACTTCATTCTTTTACATAAGCTGTCCAAATGTCCCAGCACCACTTATTAAAAAGACTACTTTCTTCATTGTATATCCTTGCCTCCTTTGTCACAGAATAATTGACCATAGGTGTGTGTGTTTAGTTTTGAGCTCTATATTCTTTTCATTGAACTATGTGTCTCTTTTTGTGCTAGTAACATACTGTTTTCATTATTGTAGCTTTAAAGTATAGTTTTAAGTTAGGAAGACTGATTTTTCCAACTTATTCTTCTTTCTTAAGATTGTTATGATGATTTGGGATCTTTTGTGTTTCCATACATTTTTAAAATTATTTGCTCTACTTAAAAAAAAAATGGCATTGGTATTTTGATAGGGATTGCATTGAATTTGTAGATTACCTTGAGTAGTATGATCATTTTAACAATATTAAGTCTTCCAATTCAATCATAGTATATTTATCCATCCGGTTGTGCCATCTTCAGTTTCTTTAATCATTGTCTTACAGTTTTCTTGGTAGATCAGCTGGGAAAGAATCTGCTTGCAATGCAGGAGACCCTGGTTGAATTCCTGGGTTGGGAAGATCTTCTGGAGAGGGGATAGGCTACCCACTCCAGTATTCTTGGGCTTCCCTGGTGTTCCAGATGGTAGAACTCTGCCTGCAATGTGGGAAACGTGGGTTCAGTCCCTGAGTTGGGAAGATCCCCTAGAGAAGGGAATGGTTACCTACTGCAGTATTCTGGCCTCGAGAATTCCATGGACCGTATAGTCCATGGGGTCACAAAGAGTCAGAAATGACTAAACGACTTTCACTCACATTGCTTTCCAAATATACATTTTTCACCTACGTAGGTAAGTTTATTCCTAGGTATGGTTTACTCTTTGATGTGATGTTAAATGGGGCTGTTTCCTTCATTTTTCTTTCAGAGAGTTTGCTGTTTGAACATGTAAATATCATATTTTTTCATATATTAATTTTGAACCGTACAACCTTATCAAATTCATTGATGAGTTCTAGTAGTTTTGTGGTGGCATTTTTAGAATTTTCTATGTAGAGTATCATGTCATTTGCAAAGAATGACGGCTTTACTTCTTCCTTTCCAATTTAGATTCCTTTTATTTCATTTTTTTGTCTGATTTTTGTGGCTAGGACTTCCAAAACTATGTTGAATAAAAATGTGAGAGTGGGTATAGTTTTCTTGTTTCTGATCTTAGAGAAAATTATTTCAGCTGTTCACTTTTGAGTATAATACTACCTGTTGGTTTGTCATATCTTGCCTTTATTATGTTGAACTATGTCCCCTCTGTGCTCACTTTCTGGAGATTTTTTAATTATAAGTGGACATTGAATTTTGTCAAAAGATTTTCCAGCATCTATTAAGATTATCATGTGGTTGTTATTCTTCAATTTATTAATGTGGTGTATCACATGGATTGATTTGTGGATACTGAAAAAATCCTTGCATCCCTGAGATAAATCCCACTTGATCATGGTTTATGATCTTTTTATTGACAATCACTTTTGTTGTTGCTGTTCAGTCACTCAGCTCTGTCTGACATTTTGAGACCCAATTGACTGCAGGATGCCAGGCTTCTCTGTCCCTCACTATCTCTCAGTTTGCTCAAATTCATGTCTATTGAGTCGATAATGCCATCCAACCATCTCATTCTCTGTCATCCCCCTCTCCTCCTGTCCTCAGTCATTCCCAGCATCAGGGCCTTTTAAACTGAGTTAGATCTGCACATCAGGTGGCTGAAGTATTGGAGCTTCAGCTTCAAAATTAGTCCTTGCAATAAGTATTCAGAGTTGATTTCATTTATGATTGACTGGCTTGATCTCTTTGCTGTACAAGGGACTCTCAAGAGTTTTCTCCAACACAACAGTTCAAAAGCATCAATTCTTCCATAGCCTTCTTTATGGTTCAACTCTCACATCTATACATGACTACTGGAAAAGCCATAGCTTTGACTATACAGACCATCAATTCTTCCATAGCCTTCTTTATGGTTCAACTCTCACATCTATACATGACTACTGGAAAAGCCATAGCTTTGACTATACAGACCCTTGTTGAGAAAGTGATGTCTCTGTTGTCTAGGTTTGTCATAGTTTTTCTTCCAAGGAGCAAGTGTCTTTTAATTTCATGGCTGCATTTACTATCTGCAGTGACTTTGGAGCCCAAGAAAATAGTCTGTCATTGTTTCCAGTATTTCCTCATGTATTTGCCATGAAGTGATGGGACAGGATGCCATGATCTTAGTTTTTTGAATTTTGAGTTTTAAGCCAGCTTTATCACTCTCCAATTTAACATTCATCCATAAGATATTTAGTTCTTCTTCATTTCCTGCCATAAAGGTGATGTCATCTGCATATCTGAGGTTATTGATATTTGTCCAGGCAGTCTTGATTACAGCTTGTGCTTCATCCAGCCAGGCATTTTGCATGATATACTCTGCATATCATTTAAATAGGAAGGGTGATAATATACAGCCTTGATGTACTGCTTTCCCAATTTTGAACCAGTTCATTGTTCCATGTCCAGTCCTGACTGTTGCTTCTTGACATGCATACAAGTTTCTCAAGAGGCAGATAAGGTGGCCTGGTATTCTCATCTTTTTTAGGAATTTTCCACTGTTTGTTGTGCTCCACACAGTCAAAGGCTTTAGTATAGTCAGTGAAGCAGAAGTAGATATTTTTCTGTCTTTTACATAAGTCATAGCAATATTTTTTTAAATTTATCTCCTAAAACAAAAGAAACAAAACACAAATAAACAAATGGATCCCAGCTAATCTCAAAAGCTTTTGCACAGCAAAATAAATCACTGACAAAGCATAAAGATAACTTGATGAATGGGAGAAAATATTTGCAATTGATATGACTGATAAGGGGTTAATATCCAAAATATACAAACAGCTCATACAACTCAACATCAAAAAACAAACTGCTTAAAAATGGGCAGAAGACCTAAATAAATATTTATCTAAAGAGGATATGCTGATGGTCAACAGGCAGGTGAAAATCTGCTCAACATGTCCAATAATCAGGAAAATGGAAATCAACACCACAAGGAGATCACTTCACACCTGCAAGAATGACCATCATCAAAAGGAACACAAATAACAAATGTTGGAGAAGACGTGGAGAAAAGGCAACATTGTACACTCTTGGTGGAAATGTAAATGGTTGTAGCCACTGTGGATAACAGTATGGAATTTTCTGAAAAATTAAAAAATAGAGCTACCAAATTACCCAGCAATTATACTCCTTGAGTCCCTCCATATGCAGTCTCAGTCATCTCCTACTTGGTATCATGGCCACCATCAGATCTCTCATAAAGCCCAAGATCATCAAAAAGAAGACCAAGAAGTTCACCTGGCACCAGTCAGATTGATATGTCAAAATTTGGTGGAACTGCCAGAAAACCAGAGGCATCAACAACAGGGTGGCAGGGATTCAAGGGTCATATCTTGATGTCCAACATCAGTTATGAGAGCAACAAGAAAATAAACACATGATGCCCAGCATATTTTGGAAGTTCCTGGCCTACAATACCGAGAACTTGTAGTGCTGCTGATGTGCAACAAATTTGTTTCAATTTCTCACAATATCTCTTCCAAGAACTGCAAAGCCATAGTAGAAAGAGCATCACAGCTGGCTATCAGAGACACCAATTGCAATGCCAGTCTGTGCAGTGAAGAAAACACAGAGATAGCTCATGTTCACATTGTGTTTGTGTTAACAAAACCATGAAACTTGGGATAAAAGCACTAACTTGAAAAGATACATGAATCCCAATATTCATAGTAGCATTGTTTACAGTTACTAAGATATGAAAGCAAACTAAGTGTGTTATTTTATATTTGTATGTGCTCCTAACTTAGAGAGGTATTTTCTTCATTAAATGTTTCCTTTTTATAATTCATGGCCCTGTATTTGATCATAATCTACTTTCTTTATTCAACTTTTTAATAGTTGCACTGTTCCTGGAATGGCTTTATTTAGGAAGCTTGTGTGAGGAAGGGAGGAAGAAGATGATCTAAACTATTGAATATTATCCTAATATCAGAAGACTATCATGAGACTCTGATTGCTTTAGACTTAGGAAACTAGAATCAGGGCATGTGGAGTCTTTATATTTTCCCTGACACACTGATAGTTAACTTCCTGTAAATGTTAAAAGTTTATATTATTTCTGATTCAGTCTCACCTCTACAGCTTCTCAAGACTTTATGTCTTGTGGGGTCCAAGAAAGCTTCAACCACTATCCCTAAACACTTTTTTTTTCTGTTATAGGGGAAAAGTCATCATTTATTTTTTAATTCAGGGTATACCATTTAATTGCTGGGTTTTACTCAGCCACAGGTAATAACTCTGTAGTCCCTCAGTTCTACTTGACCACCAATTTTGGGGCAGTCTTTGCCTTGTTTCATCTTTTTCAGTTAAAGATACTTCTTAGTATCATTGCAGACAAAGTTTGTTTTTTCTGTACTTCACTCTTCTCCTTGTTTACAGTGATTTATGAGGAGAAATAAATTGCTGGTGGCTCAGACAGTAAAGAATCCGCCTGCAATGTGGGAGACCTAGGTTCAATCCCTGGGTTTGGAATATCCCCTGGAGGAGGACATGGCAACCCTCTCTCGTATTCTTGCCTGGAGAATCCCCGTGGGCGGAGGATTCTGGTGGGCTATAGTCCATGGGGTCACAAAGAATCAGACATGACTGAGAAACTAAGCACCTGAGGAGAAAGGGAGAAAATGTAGGTTAAGAGCACCACTTTTAACTATAAATCTTTCCATAAACTTCTTAGACTTGAGAGCATAATAGGAATTAGGCTCAGAAGTTCATCATTGATGATAATGTAATATTGGGACTTGATAATTTTAGTGTGTGTTTGTTTTTCTATTTAACTTTAAGTTGGAGTATTTGCAAATGCTCAGCACATATGGGGGGAAATGTTTCTGCTACATTAATAAGTTTCTTTGCATCAATAGCCTCACTTATACAGGGAGGCTAAGCACAGTAATTCAGTAAATTGAAAAGTCTATACATTGCTGCTTCCGTGTATAATTCTGAGAATTAATACATCAATGTAGTAAAAGTGGATAAGTAAAGATGGAGCACAGTGAAAAGCCCATTGTAAACAGTTATGGGAAGAAGCACATTGGTAGCTTAGTCTCAAATATAGCCTGATATTAATGCTTACAAGGGTGAACTGTGTAAAATCATCAAAGGCCTGTATACAAGCTACTTAGAATTTCTTTTCATAAGTATTTTAGTTTAATAGTGGTGTTTAACTCCCTATACCTTTTTAATCCATCATATATTTTGAAGATGTATATATTTACAAATATGTTTTCAAAAAAAAGCAACTAAGCTTTTTTTTGTCCAGTTGCGAAGGATACTGAGGTAATTCATTTTATCTTTAAAGGAGAAATTCTTGCATATGGTAATTTCTCATGAGTGAAGCTTGAGAGGTATATTTGGAAGAATAAAACAATTTGAGGGGGAGCAGAGAGAAAGCATGGAAGAGTGGCCTCAAGTGCTGCATGAGTCTTCGTCTACTATTCATGCTTTCTGTATTACTGTGGTATTAGGAAAGGTCTTACAATCAGATGCTGGCAGAAGACATGACATTCCTTGGTAGGAGACAAAAGACTTCATCACTCATAGCAAAAGAATGGAAAATGAGGCAAGAGAAATATGACAATTTCTTAAAAAATAAAATTATGGATGATATAATTTGCTTATGCTGCTTTTCTGGAGATAAAAACTTTGTGAATAATATTACTCAGGAATGAGTCTGCTCTTAGTTATCTTATCAGACAAGCTGTCTAAAGTCATTCTGTGTGCACAGACATCTCTAAGCACACTTCTTGACACATCCCTGCCTATCAGAGGGACAAGACTTAGCTCTACACATCAGTGAGCAGGAACAAGTCTTTCCCACTAGGAAGTCTGCACAAGCCCCTGAACCAACGTTACCCACTGGAGACAGACACCAGAAGCAAGAGAAACTAGGAATCTGTACTCCAAGAAGCAGAGACCACAAACACAGAATGTTAGACAAAATAAGATGAAAGAAATACGCTCCAGAAGAAAAAACTCCAGAAGAACAACTAAATGAAGTGGAGACAGGAAACCTGCATGAAAAAGAATTCAGAGTAATGATAGTAAAGATGATCCAACATAGGAAAATAATAGAGGGACAGACTAAGAAGATGCAAAAAAAAAAAAAAATGCTAGCAAAGAGCTAGGATATTTAAAGAACAGAGATGGAACAATGCAATAACTGAAATGAAAAACACAGTAGGAAAGAAATCAATAGCAGAATAATTGAAGCAGAAGAATGAATAAGCAAGCTGGAAGACAGAGTGGTGGAAATCACTACTGCAGAACAGAATAAAGGAAAATGAAAGAAAGAAATAAAGACAATCTAAGAGACCTCTGGAACAACATTAAATGCGCCAACATTTACGTTATAAGGGTTCCAGAAGTAGAAGAAAGAGAAAGGGCCTAAGAAAATACTTGATTAAAACTTCATTAAAATGAGAAAGGAAGCAGTCACTCAATTCCAGAAAGCAGAGTTCCATAAAGGAAAAACTCAAGAAGGATCATGACAAGGCACACATTAATCAAATCCACAAAAATTAAAGACAAATTATTAAAAACAAAACAAAACAAAACAAACAAACAAAAAAAAAAAGGGAATCCCCATATAGTTATCAGCTGATTTTTCATAAGAAATTCAGTAGGCCCAACGAGAGTGGTGCAATTATATTTAAAGCGATGAAAGGAAAATACCTACAAGTAAGAACACTATACCCAGCAAGGTTCTTTTTTCAGATTTGGCAAAAAAGTAAAAGCTTTACAGACAAGAAAAGCTAAGATATTTCTTAGCTCTACAACAAATATTATAGAGCTAACCACCTTTACAACAAATGTTGAAGGAACTTCTCTGTGCAGAAAAGTCCACAACTAGAAACAAGAAAATTATGAATAGAAAAGCTCACTGGTAAACCAAATATACATTAACTGTGGGAAATTATGCACACAGAAATATGATATAAAAGTCACTGATAATAAGGAAAAAAAAAGGAGAGTACAAATACACAATATTGGAAACACATTTGAAATTAAGCAGCCAACAACTTAAAACTATCTTGTTTGTGTGTGTGTGTGTGTGTGTGTATATATATATATATATATATATATATATATAGTGTGTGTGTATATATATACATATATATTGTGTGTGTATATATATATATACATATATATTGTGTGTATACATATATATATATAAACTGCATGACAACTACAAACCTAAAATCTACAATAGACCTACATGTAAAAAAGAAAAGGTAATCCAAAACAAATTGAAATAGAGTCAACAAATCACAAGAGAATAGAACAACAAAAAAAGGGGGTGGGGGGAGACCTCAAAAACAAATCTTAAACACTTAACAAAAAGGCAATATGAACATAAATATTGATAATTGCCTGAAATGTAAATGAATTAAATACTTCAAACAAAAGACACAAATTCACTGGATATGTAAACAAGACTCTATGTATGTACGCGTGTGTGTGTGTGTGTGTGTGTGTGTGTGAAATTTTTTCTTTGTTCGGTTGTGTCCGACTCTTTGCAACCCCATGGACCATAGCCTGCCAGTCTCCTCTGCCCATGGAATTCTCCAGGCAAAACTACTTGAGTGGGTAGCCATTCCCTTCTTCAGGGGATTTTCCTGACCCAGAGATCGAACCCAGGTCTCCTGCAGGCAGGAGATTCTTTACCATTGAGCCACCGGGGAAGCCCATATATACTGTCTACAAGAGACTCACTTCAGGAATAGGGACACACACAGACTGAATGTGAGGGGATGGAAAAAGTTATTCCACTTAAATGGAAATCAAAACAAAGCTGAAGTAACAATATTCACATCAGACAAATAAGCTTCAGAATAAAGACTGTTGCAAGAGAAAAAGGACACTACAATAATAATAAAGGAATCAATGCAAGAAGATACAATAACCATAAATATACACACACCAAGCATAGGTGCACCTCAATATATAAGGCAAAAGTTAGTAGCCATAAGAGGAGAATCAACAGTAACACATTAATAGTGGAAGACATTAACAGACAACTTACATTAATTACCCAGACAGATGATAAATAAGGAAAAACAGGCATTGCATGACACATTAGACTAGATGGATGTAATTAATAATTATAGAGCATTCCATCCAAAAACAGCAGAATATACATTCTTCTCAAGTGCACATAAAACATACTCCAGGATTGGTCACATGCTGAGCCACAAAATGAACCTTGGCAAATTTGAGAAGATTGAAATCACATCAAGCATTTTTTATGACCACAATACTATGAGACTAGAAATTGGTAGAACAGAAAACTATAAAAAGAAAGAAAGAAAGAAAAAAAAGGAACATGTAGAAGCTTAACAGTATGTTACTAAACAATCAGTAAATCACTGAAGAAATCAAAGAGAAAATTTTAAAAATATCTAGAGACAAATGAAAATGAAAACATGATGGTCCAAAACCTTTGGGACACAGCAAAAGCAGTTTTAAAACAGAAATTTATACCAGTACCCTCTTTCTCAGAAATTGAGAAAATGTCAAATTTAAAACTAAAGTGGAGGCGGTCCTAAGATTGTGGAGGAATAGGATGGGGAGACCACTTTCTCCTACAAATTCATCAAAAGAACATTTAAAAGCTGAGTAAATTCCACAAAATAACTTCTGAATGCTGGCAGAGGACATCAGGCACCCAGAAAAGCAGCCCAATGTCTTCAAAAGGAGGTAGGAAAAATATAAAAGACAAAAAGAGAGACAAAAGAGGTAGGCTCGGAGTTTTGCCCTGAGAAGAGAGTCTTAAAAAGAGAGAAGTTTCCAAACACCAGGAAACACTCTCACTGCCAAGCCTTGGGCGAGCCTTGGAACCTCAGAGGGCAACATAACTGGGATGAAAAATGAATAAATAATTAAAACCCACAGATTATGTGCCCAACGAAAACTCCCAGTGGAGAAGCAGTGCAGACGCCTGCACCCGCCACTAGCAAGCGGGGGCTGGGCAGAGAGGTGCAGGCTGCATTGCTTAGAGTAAGGACTGGGCCTGAATGCCCTGAGGGCAATCTAAGGGAACTAATTTGGGCTAGCAAATCAGACTGTGGGATAGCTACCACGCGAAAAGCCCTAACCTAAGACACCTTCAGGTCCACTCACAGAACAAAAGACTGAACAGAAATAGCAGACCATCCCCCTCCCATGACAGGCAGCCAGAGCCTGAAGGGGGCTATCGCAGCCCCAGAGATGCATTATCTACCAAACTGCAAGCAGGCTTCTTTGCTAACTAAGACTTCTTGGGGTTCTGGATGGTCAACATCCGCCTGAGAAGGTGCGCCAGTTGTACGCCCAGAAAACAGCGGCAGGGACAGGGGAGGCCATAAGTCGCACCAACTGCTCTCGACAAACACCTTATCACCACCTGAGCTGCTCAGACCTGGGAAGGGCACAAAACACAGGCCCAACCTAGTCTGCGCCTCTGAGGACTACCCAAGTGCCTGAACCTGAACGGCTTAGACCTGGGAGGTGCATGCAGCCCAGGGCCAGCCTCGGACAGTTCCCAGAGGAGCAACCTAGAGCCTGAGCAGTGTGGGCAAAGAGGGCACACACACCATGAGCAGGGGCAGGGCCAGTGCGGCTGAGACACTGCAAGCACACGCCAGTGTTATCTGTTTTCAGGGTCCCTCCCTCCCCATTGCGCGACTGAACAAGTGAGCCTAAAAAAGGGTCCACCATGGCCCCCTTGTGTCAGGGTGGAAATTAGACACTGAAGAGACGAGCAAACAGAAGAAGCTAAAACAGAAGGTACAGTGTTGGAAGTGACAAGTGCAATGGATTCAGTTCAGTTCAGTCGCTCAGTAGTGTCTGACTCTTTGCGACCCCATGAATCGCAGCACACCAGGCCTCCCTGTCCATCACAACTCCCAGAGTTCACTCAAACTCACTTCCTTTGAGTTGGTGATACCATCCAGCCATCTCATCATCTGTCGTCCCCTTTGCCTCCTGCCCCCAATGCCTCCCAGTATCAGAGTCTATTCTAATGGTTCAATTCTTTGCATTAGGTGGCCAAAGTACTGGAGTTTCAGGTTTAGCATCATTCTTTCCAAAGAACACCCAGGGCAAATCTCCTTCAGAATGGACTGGTTGGATCTTCTTGCAGTCCAAGGGACTCTCAAGAGTCTTCTCCAACACCACAGTCCAAAAGCATCAATTCTTCAGTGCTCAGCTTTCTTTACAGTCCAACTCTCACATCCATACATGACCACAAGAAAAACCATATCCTTGACTAGATGGACCTTTGTTGGCAAAGTAATGTCTCTGGTTTTGAATACACTATCTAGGTTGGTCATAACTTTCCTTCCAAGGAGTAAGCGTCTTTTAATTTCATGGCTGCAATCACCACCTTCAGTGATTTTGGAGCCCAAAAAAATAAAGTCTGACACTGTTTCCACTGTTTCCCCATCTATTTCCCAAGAAGTTATGGGAACAGATGCCATGATCTTAGTTTTCTGAATGTTGAGCTTTAAGCCAACTTTTTCACTCTCCTCTTTCACTCTCATCAAGAGGCTCTATAGTTCCTCTTCACTTTCTGCCATAAGGGTGGTGTCATCTGCATATCTGAGGTTATTGATATTTCTCATGGCAATCTTGATTCCAGCTTGTGTTTCTTCCAGTCCAGCGTTTTTCATGATGTACTCTGCATATAAGTTAGATAAGCAGGGTGACAATATACAGCCTTGACATACTCCTTTTCCTATTTGGAACCAGTCTGTTGTTCCATGTCCAGTTATAACAGTTGCTTCCTGACCTGCATATAGGTTTCTCAAGAGGCAGGTCAGGTGGTCTGGTATTCCTATCTCTTTCAGAATTTTCCACAGTTTATTGTGATCCACACAGTCAAAGGTTTGGCATAGTCAATAAAGCAGAAATAGGTGTTTTTCTGAAACTCTCTTCCTTTTTCCGTGATCCAGCATATGTTGGCAATTTGATCTCTAGTTCCTCTGCCTTTTCTAAAACCAGCTTGAACATCTGGAAGTTCACGGTTCACGTATTGCTTAAGCCTGGCTTGGAGAATTTTGAGCATTACTTTACTACCGTGTAAGATGAGTGCAATTGTGTGGTAGTTTGAGCATTCTTTGGCATTGCCTTTATTTGGGATGGGAATGAAAACTGACCTTTTCCAGTCCTGTGGCACTGCTGAGTTTTCCAAATTTGCTGGTATATTGAGTGCAGCACTTTCACAGCATCATCTTTCATGATTTGAAATAACTCAACTGGAATTCCATCACCTCCACTAGTTTTGTTCATAGTGATGCTTTCTAAGGCCCACTTGACTTCACATTCCAGGATGTCTGGCTCTAGGTGAGTAATCACACCATAGTGATTATCTGGGTCGTGAAGATCTTTTTTGTACACTTCTTCTGTGTATTCTTGCCACCTCTTCTTAATATCTTCTGCTTCTGTTAGGTCCATACTATTTCTGTCCTTTATTGAGCCCATCTTTGCATGAAATATTCCCTTGGTATCTCTAATTTTCTTGACGAGATCTCTAGTCTTTCCCATTCTGTTGTTTTCCTGTATTTCTTTGCAGTGATCGCTGAGGAAGGTTTTCTTATCTCTCCTTGCTATTCTTTGGAACTCTGCATTCAGATGCTTATATCTTTCCTTTTCTTCTTTGCTTTTCACTTCTCTTCTTTTCACAGCTATTTTTAAGGCCTCCCCAGACACCCATTTTTCCTTTTTGCATTTCTTGTTTGGGGGATGATCTTGATCCCTGTCTCCTGTACAATATCACGAACCTCCATCCATAGTTCATCAGGCACTCTATCTATCAGATCTAGGCCCTCAAATCGATTTCTCACTTCCACTGTATAATCATAAGGAATTTGGTTTAGGTCATACCTGAATGGTCTAGTGGTTTTCCCTACTTTGTTCAATTTAAGTCTTAATTTGGCAGTAAGGAGTTCATGATCTGATCCACAGTCAGCCCCCGGTGTTGTTTTTACTGACTGTATAGAGCTTCTCCATCTTTGGCTGCAAAGAATATAATCAATCTGATTTCGGTGTTGACCATCTCATGACGTCCATGTGTTGAGTCTTCTCTTGTGTTTTTGGAAGAGGGTGTTTGCTATGACCCTATAAGTAGAGAAGAAGCACATAAAAATTATAGAACATCATTAGTCTTTATGGAAATTAAAAGTCAAACTAAAAAGAGATAAAATTACATATTTAATGTCATTGTTAAATTTAACAATTCTGCTAATACCTAGTGTTGGCAAAAATGCAGAGCAACAAGAATTCTCATATATTGCTGATAATAATGTAACATGGTACAGCCATTTTGTAAAACTCTCAGTCATTTATAAAGTAAAAAGTCACTTGTTGTATGACTTGGCAATTCTATTCCTTTTTATTTAGCTAGGAAAAATAGAAGCATATTACACAAAATCTCTTGCACCACCATGTTCAGAGCTACCTTTTCGTAGTCAAAATTATTTGGAAGCATCTTAATATCTATCAGTGGATAATGGAAAACAAATTGTGGTATAACCATACAATGGGAAACCATTTAGCAATAAAAAAATAAATACATGACATAGTCAACAATGTGTAAGCATCTCACAGTACACCTTGTAGAAGGAAAATATCCAAAAGTAAATGAGTACACACTATGTGATACCATTTATATGAACCTCTAGAAAAAGAAAAATATTCTTTTTTTTTTTTTTTTTTAGCCGGGTGCCCCGGCGCTTTCAAGGCGCTCGCGCGGCTGCCAGCGCCTTCCGCCCGGCCGGCCCTTCTCCTAGAAAAAGAAAAATATTCTATAATGACAGAAAGCCAATCAGTGTTTCAACTAGCAGAGTGGAATTCAGGTTATTACACTGCAATGGGGCATTATGGGACTTCATTGAGTAATAGAAGCATCCTAATGTCTCTTTATGGGTTTGATTACACAGGCATTCACATTTGCCAAAACGTTTCAATCTCTGCTCTTATTGCATATAAATGACTATTCGATAAATCTGATTTTGAAGGTAAAAATAATGTTATACTATAAAAGATATAGCTATGTTATGTACTGTTTGGAATTTAGATCCTGATCTAAACAAATTCTAAAAAGACACTTTTTTAGGCTGTTGGGGAAAGTCAAATGTCCCTGATTAGTTGATGATATTAAGAAACAATTATTAATTGTGTTTTAAAATGATCATTTCATTGAGATATTGTTTAAAAAACAAACTCCTTATCTATTGTAAATATATTTTTTGGTTTTTGTACTGTTTTATAGTATCTGAGATTTGCTTCAAAATAATCCTAAGCAGAAGGTAGTAAGTGAATATATAAATGAAAGTAGATTGGTCATATGTAGATAATTAATGAAGCAAGGCAATAGGTACTGTGAAGTGAGGCTCATAACTGCATAATCTTTACTTTTGCAAGCATTCAACATTTTCATTATAAACGTTTTAAAATGATCAAATAGCATTATACTTGTTTGTTTAGCCATTAAATCATTTCCGACTCTTTTGCTACCCCATGGGCTCTAGCTCACAAGGCTTCTCTGTCCATGGAATTTCTCCAGCAAGAATACTGGAAAGTGAAAGTGAAAGTCGCTTAGTCTTGTCCAAATTTTTGTGACTTCATGGACTGTACAGTTCATGGAATTCTCCAGGTCAGGATACTGGAATGTGTAGCCTATCCCTTCTCCAGTGGATCTTCCCAACCTAGGAATCAAATCAGTGTCTCCTGCATTGCAGGAGGATTCTTTACCAACTGAACTATCAGAGAAGCCTAAGAATACTGGAATGGGTAGCCATTTTCTTCTCCAGCAGATGTTCCCAACCCAGGGATCAAACTTGCGATTACTGCATTGGTAGACATATTTTTCACCACTGAGCCAACAGGGAAGCCCCAGCATTATAGTACAATTCCATATTTTGCACATGTGTGTAGAAAAGCTATTTCATAAATATATTTTCATCATAAGCCTTAAAGGATATGCACAAAAACTTTGGCAATTGTGATTACCCTTAGAGCTTGGAAATTCAGACTATTGAAATTGCTTTTCATTTTGATTTCTGTGTGTTTGACTCTTTTCTACAGTGAGATTTATTACTTGTAATTAAAATATGTATAATACAGAGTGAAGTAAGCCAGAAAGAAAAACACCAATACAGTATACTAACACATATATGTGGAATTTAGAAAGACGGTAACAATAAACTCTGTATACGAGACAGCAAAAGAGACACTGATGTATAGAACAGTCTTTTGGACTCTGTGGGAGAGGGAGAGGGTGGGATGATTTGGGAGAATGGCACTGAAATATGTATAATATCATATATGAAACAAGTCACCAGCCCAGGTTTGATGCATGATACTGG
Source organism: Bos taurus (assembly GCF_002263795.3). Classification (NCBI taxonomy): domain Eukaryota; kingdom Metazoa; phylum Chordata; class Mammalia; order Artiodactyla; family Bovidae; genus Bos; species Bos taurus. Next base: position 48,396,288 of record NC_037357.1, read on the forward strand.
ATGCTTGGGGATGGTGCAATGGGACGACCCAGAGGGATGGTATGGGAAGGGAGGAGGGAGGAGGGTTCAGGATGGGGAACACGTGTATACCTGTGGCAGATTCATTTCAATATATGGCAAAATCAATACAATATTGTAAAGTTAAAAAATAAAATAAAATAAAAATAAAATAAAATATGTATAAATAATTATAAAAATTATAAAGCAATTGATTACCATTAAATTAAAATTATATTATTTTGTATTCAGAAAATAAGTCAACAAAATTCCCAAGGACAGTTTCGTCTACAATTTGCTGGAGGACACATTTTTAATAAGTTCCTGGGAACATTCCTCTTTTTGACTTTGTTTTTCAGAAGATTGTGTCAAATGTGATAGCATTAGCATTCATGGTTTGTTTTTTTTTTTTTTTTTTTGCATTTTTACCAACTCTATCCAGTACTTGTTTTTACATCACTTTTCCTTGACTGGTTTGAAATGCCAACTTGCTGAATCCTCAGATCACTTCATTTAAACTTCTATTATGGCTTTAACTCCTAAAAGATTGGCATTTAACTTCCTACACAATATAACTCTAACCAGTTTTTTCAAAACTTATGTTCCAAAGTGTAGTAAGGAGACAGCATCATGTGGCCAAAGTGAATGTATTTAGCAAAAAGCAGATAGATTAAAATCACAACCTTGATATCAGTAGAGTGCCTTTGAACAAATTATTCAACTCCACTGGGCCTCAGTTATCCTTGTTTTAAAAATAGACATAAAAAGTGTTATTACCACACAGGACTGAATATAGGGAAATACAAGAAAGCATGTGAGGTTTCTAAAACATAATATATGCTTAAAAAATGTTGGTTTTCCTTTCCTCTATCCCCATACATAACACCTATGTGCCATTAAAATTTTATTAAACTCCTTGTGCTTAAATAAACACCCCTAAACTTTAACAGGTTTAAGTGAAGCGATCTGAAAATCTGAGGCATTTCAAACTAGTCAATGAAAAGAGATGAAAAAGCAAGTAGAGTAAGATAGTAAAGATGTAAATTTTCCAGTTAGAATGCTTTCATTCTGCTTAAGTCTGCCTGTAAGGTTATACATTCTTCAAGGTTCAACCTAAATAGTGTTATTTCCAAGGAGCCTTTTATGATTCACAAGTTAAATATGTTTTCTCCCTCTTTTCAGTTCTGCTTAAAACCACATACTTTTTTTTTTGACATATTCCTTGCCTTATTCATTACTGTTACCTTTATCCAGGTATTGTCTCTCTACTAATAATATTTTATACTAGTTTTAAAGTAATAAACTATGTCTTAACCATTTTTATATAAATTATAATGTTCATCACAGAGCCATTACAGTGTGGACATATATTACAGTATTATAAATTTGGTAGTAGGAGTAGGGAACAATAAGAATACAGTAATGGTGATGATTAGAATAGCAAAGATCTTGTATATGAAGTATAAGACATGAAAAGTTACTGTTCTAGTGAGTGGATTGAATTTGGAGATTTGAATTGACATACATATACTACTAAGTATAAAATGGGGCTTCCCAGGTGGCACAGTGGTAAAGAATCCGTCTGTCAAGCAGGAGATTCATGTTTGATCCCTGGGTTAGGAAGATTCTCTGGAGGAGGAAAAAGGCAACCAATTCCAGTAGCATTGCCTTGCCTGGGAAGTTCCATGGACAGAGGAGCTTGGAAGGCTACAGACCATAGGGTTGCAAAGAGTTGGACACAACTAAACAGCAGCAGCAGCATGTATAAAGCAGATAACTAATGAAAACCAACTACATATAACAGGGAACTCTACTCAGTGCTCTGTGGTGACCTAATTGGGAAGAAAATTTTAGAAAGAGGGGATATATGTACACATGTAACTGATTCACTTTGCTATATAGCAGAAACTAATGCAACATTATAAAGCAACTAATATTTTTTAATGACTCTCCTATGTTGTTATAAGAAAGGCAATAAGCATGGGCATAGGATATGTAATACAGAATGAAGCAGGGCAAAGGCTAATAGACTTTTGCCAAGACAATGCACTGGTCATAGCAAACATCCTCTTCCAACAACACCAGGGGATACTCTACACATGAAAATCACCAGATGGTGGACATCGAAACCAGTTTGATTATATTCTTTGCAGCCAAAGATGGAGAAGCTCTATACAGTCAGCAAAAATGAGACCAGGAGCTAACTGGGGCTTGGATCATGAACTCCTTATTGCCAAATTCAGACTGAAATTGAAGAAAGTGGAGAAAACCACTAGACCATTCAGGTACGACCTAAATCAAATCCCTTATGACTATACAGTGGAAGTGAGAAATAAATTTAAGGGACTAGATCTGATAGAGTGCCTGATGAACTATGGATGGAGACTCATGACATTGTACAGGAGACAGGAATCAAGACCATCCCACAAAAAAAGAAATGCAATAAAGCAAAATAGCTGTCTGAGGAGGCCTTACGAGTAGCTGTGAAAAGATGGGAAGTGAAAAGCAAAGAAGAAAAGGAAAGATATAAGCATCTGAATGCAGAGTTCCAAAGAATAGCAAGGACAGATAAGAAAGCCTTACTCAGTGATCAATGCAAAGAAATAGAGGAAAACAACAGAATGGGAAAGACTAGAGATCTCTTTAAGAAAATTAGAGATACCAAGGGAACATTTCATGCAAAGATGGGCTCAATAAAGGACAGAAATTGTATGGACCTAACAGAAGCAGGAGATATTAAAAGGTGGCAAGAATACACAAAAGATCTTCACAACCAAGATAATCATGATGATGTGATCACTCACCTAGAGCAAGACATCCTGGAATGTGAAGTCAAGTGGGCCTTAGAAAGCATCACTACGAACAAAGCTAGTGGAGGTGATAGAATTCCAGTTGAGCTAATTCAAATCCTGAAAGACGATGCTGTGAAAGTGCTGCACTCAATATGCCAGCAAATGTGGAAAACTCAGCATTGGCCACAGAACTGGAAAAGGTCAGTTTTCATTCCCATCCCAAAGAAAGGCAATGCCAAAGAATGCTCAAACTACTGCACAATTGCACTCATCTCACACGCTAGTAAAGTAATGCTCAACATTCTCCAAGCCAGGCTTCAGCAATATGTGAACCGTGAAATTCCAGATTTTCAACTGGCTTTAGAAAAGGCAGAGGAACCAGAGATCAAATTGCCAACATCCACTGGATCATGGAAAAAGAGAGTTCCAGAAAAACATCTATTTCTGCTTTATTGACTATGCCAAAGCCTTTGACTGTGTGGATCACAATAAACTGTGGAAAATTCTGAAAGAGATGGGAATACCAGACCACCTGATCTGCCTCTTGAGAAATCTGTATACAGGTCAGGAAGCAACAGTTAGAACTGGACATGAAACAACAGACTGGATCCAAATAGGAAAAGGAGTACGTCAAGGCTGTATATTGTCACCCTGCTTATTTAACCTATATGCAGAGAATATCATGAGAAACTCTGGGCTGGATGAAGCACAAGCTGGAATCAAGATTGCCAGGAGAAATATCAATAACCTCAGATATGCAGATGACACGAGACCCCTATGGCAGAAAGTGAAGAGGAGCTATGGAGCCTCTTGATGAAAGTGAAAGAGGAGAGTGAAAAAGTTGGCTTAAAGCTTAGCATTCAGAAAACTAAGATGATGGCATCCAGGCCCATCACTTCATGGCAGGTAGATGGGGAAACAGTGGAAACACTGGCTGACTTTATTTTTTGGGGTCTCCAAAATCACTGCAGATAGTGATTGCAACCATGAAATTAAAAGGAACTTACTTCTTGGAAGGAAAATTATGACCAACTTAGATAGCATATTCAAAACTAGAGACATTACTTTGCCAACAAAGGTCCATCTAGTCAAGGCTATGGATTTACCAGTGGTCATGTAGGGATGTGAGAGTTGGACTATAAAGAAAGCTTAGTGCAGAAGAATTGATGCTTTTGAACTGTGGTGTTGGAAAAGACTCTTGAGAGTTCCTTGGACTGCAAGGAGATCCAACCAGTCCATCCTAAAGGAGAGCAGTCCTTGGTGTTCATTGGAAGGACTGATGTTGAAGCTGCAACTCTAATAATTTGGCCACCTGATGCAAAGAGCTGACTCATTTGAAAAGACCCTGATGCTGGGAAAGATTGAGGGCAGGAGGAGAAGGGGATGACGGAGGATTAGATGGCTGGATGGCATCATTGACTCGATGTAGATCGGTTTGGGTGGACTCCAGGAGTTGGTGATGGACAGGGAGGCCTGGCGTGTTGCAGTTCATGGGGTCACATAGAGTTGGACACGAGCAAGCGACTGAACTGAAATGAACTAGGATATTTAAAGACAAATATATGTGTTCTGCATATCTACAGTGCTTAAGAAAGGAAATGGGTAAACTATATAGACTGAAGGAGTTGGCTTAGTATGGATATATCAGAACATGATTGGCTAAGGACAGGAAAATGATGTATTTAAATAGAAAGCATCAAATTTAAATTTGATTCATTGCCTAGCTTCATGGGAACACTCAATATTATACTAGCTTTGAGGATAGTTATTGATATTTGTACTATGCAAATTCTCAAATAAATATATTAATATAGAATATGTAGAAGTATCAACATTAATCATTAATAGTAAATAGCCATATATTTATTTTCATGCAGGCCTGCTAGACAATATCTAATAGAAGCCATCTTCCAAGATTCTATAAGAAAAGCTCCTAGTTTCTTTCTTATGAATCAGATTCTCGCAAAATACAAATGCACATTCAGTTCAGTTCAGTTCAGTTGCTCAGTCGTGTCTGACTCTTTGTGACTCCATGAATCACAGCACGCCAGGCCTCCCTGTCCATCACCAACTCCCGGAGTTCACTTAGACTGATGTCCATCGAGTCAGTGATGCCATCCAGCCATCTCATCCTCTGTCATCCCCTTCTCCTCTTACCCCCAATCCCTCCCAGCATCAGAGTCTTTTCCAATAAGTCAACTCTTCGCATGAGATGGCCAAAGTACTGGAGTTTCAGCTTTAGCATCATTCCTTCCAAAGAAATCCCAGGGCTGATCTCCTTCAGAATGGACTGGTTGGATCTCCTTGCAGTCCAAGGGACTCTCAAGAATCTTCTCCAACACCACAGTTCATAAGCATCAATTCTTCGGTGCTCAGCTTTCTTCACAGTCCAACTCTCACATCCATACATGACCACAGGAAAAACCATAGCCTTGACTAGACGGACCTTTGTTGGCAAAGTAATGTCTATGGTTTTGAATATGCTATCTAGGTTGGTCATAACTTTCCTTCCAAGGAGTAAGTGTCTTTTAATTTCATGGCTGCCGTCACCATCTGCAGTGATTTTGGAGCCCCCCAAAATAAAGTCTGACACTGTTTCCACTGTTTCCCCATCTATTTCCCATGAAGTGATGGGACCATATGCCGTGATCTTCGTTTTCTGAATGTTGAGCTTTAAGCCAACTTTTTCACTCTCCACTTTCACTTTCATCAAGAGGCTTTTTAACTCCTCTTCACTTTCTGCCACAAATACACATTAGGACGTATTGATACAATTACCAATAAGAGATGAATGAGTTACTCTTTCAAATTGGATGGTATAGTTTGCAATAGGCCAATAATACACTTGAAGCAAACAGGAAAGGTAAAAAATTTAAGACATCAGAGAGCTACAGAAGTAAGAAGATCAACATGAATTAGCATTTTATAAAGGAGAAAACCTTTAAGACACTAAGAATAGTCAGCTGCCTCTTCTAGAAGCAATTTGAAAATCTAGTTATGGGTCAGAATAGACAGTCTTGGTGTGGCTAAGGCAGAGGGCTAATACTTGGGAAAAAGAAACCAGCAGACTGATGATCCCATGAGACCAGCGTGACAAGGTTGGAGATTTCAGCCAAGATATTCACTATATTCTGAATCTAAACACAGTAGGAGGCAAACAAATTACTCTAATATCGTATAAAAATAGAGTTGAAATTTTTTTCTGGTCTTCTATTACTTAGGGGGCAAGTGTATGCCTAGATAGAAGCCTTAAAAGAAAACGAAAAAACAAAAAGATGAGAGTTGAAATCCTAGAATGGTTTTCCCTAAGAGAACTTGCCATTTGTGCATGGCAGAAGACTAAGAATCTAGGCCTGGCCCCTAGCAGAGGACCTTTAGTGGAGGACAGATACACCTGTATATGTGTTGGCCAATTGTTAGATACTTCATGGGCAAAACTGGAGACCTGAAGAAGTTCAAACACAGTCATTATCATTTATCCTGGAGACATCTGCTAAATACTAAACCTATGATGCAATACAAAAAAATTAAAAATATCTCTGAAAATGAAAGAGTAAAAGTCCCCACAAATTCTGAGGAGGCAAAAATTTGTTTGAATCACCTATAAAATCCCTGTAAGGTCACATCCATATATCAGGAAACAAACCAGAGGTAGATAGTAACTTACCAAACCTGCTATAGAGCCTCAACACAGCTCTGTTCCTGATTTGATTAAGGTGATAAGCTTCTCCTCTTATTTGTGCCTAACACATAAAATGTTAAACACTATCTGTTAAAAGATAATATTATCTTGACTCTACATGGCTCTTTTATATACAGTGAACAAAATCCAATTAAAAATCAATACAGCCAACTACAAGAATAGTTTCATATATATGTATAACTGAATTATTTTTCTGTACACCTGAAACAATCACAATATTGTTAACCAACTATACTCCAATATAAAATAAAAAGCTTAAAAATCTATAGAGACAACTACATGTGACTAATAATGCAGGATAAATAAAAAAGGCAACAGAAAAAATTAGAGGTGATCCTGGCATTTGAGCTTAGCAGACAACTTCAAATATCATTGGGTATCTGATTATACTCTTGCTATAAAAATTATAATGCATAGATTCATATATATATATATATATATATATATATATATACACACACACATGAGTACATGTTAAGTCACTTCAGTTGTGTTCAACTCTGTGTGACCCAATGGACTGTAGCCCACCAGGCTTTTCTGTCCATGGTACTATTCAGGCAAGAATACTGGAGTGAATTGCCACACTCTCCTCATTTACATATGTAATACTGTAGAAAGTTGAATTGTGTCTCCTTAATAGTTATGTCCGGAGAAGGCAATGGCACCCCACTCCAGTACACTTGCCTGGAAAATCCCATGGATGGAGGATCCTGGTGGGCTGCAGTCCATGGGGTCACTAAGAGTTGGACACGACTGAAGTGACTTAGCAGTAGTAGCAGTAGCAATAGTTATGTCGATCTTCCCAGGTGGCTCAGACGGTAAAGCGTCTGCCTACAATGCCTACCATGTGGGAGACCCAGGTTCAATCCCTGGGTCGAGAAGATCTCCTGGAGAAGGAAATGGCAACCCACTCCAGTATCCTTGCCTGGAAACCCCCATGGATGGTGGAACCTGGTAGGCCACAGTCCATGGGGTCACAAAGAGTCGGACACGACTGAGAGACTTCACTTCACTTCACTTCACTTCAATAGTTATGTCAAAATCTAACTCCTCAATACATGTGAATATAACCTGATTTGGCAATAAGGTATTTGAGATGCAATAAAGTTATGCTACAGAGAAGGCAATGGCAACTCACTCCAGTACTCTTGCCTGGAAAATCCCATGGACCGAGGAGCCTGGTTGGCTGCAGTCCATGGGGTTGCTAAGAGTCAGACACGACTGAGAGACTTCACTTTCACTTTTCACTTTCATGCATTGGAGAAGGAAATGGCAAACCACTCCAGTGTTCTTGCCTGGAGAATCCCAGGGACGGGGTAGCCTGGTGGGCTGCCGTCTATGGGGTCACACAGAGTCAGACACAACTGAAGCGACTTAGCAGCAGAGGCGGCAGCAGCAAAGTTATGCTAAGACCATGCTGGTCATAGTGGGCTCTATGTATAAGCCAGAAATAGGAGTGGTGCCCCTAAAAGTCAAGGAATACCAAAGGTTTTCATCAATCATCAGAAGCTAGGAAGAGGCAAGGAAAGATTTTTTTTTAGAGACTTTAGAGGGAGCATGGCCTTTCCAACAACTTGATTTCAGGTTTCTAGCCTGAAGAACTGAGAAAATAAATTTCTTCCCTTTTAAGTCACTCAGTATTTTTTTAATGGTAGGTCTAGGAAACTAATATACATACATTTGTTGTTATTTGGTTGCTAGGTCATGTCCAACTCTTTGTGACCCTATGAATTTCAACACACCAAGCTCCTCTGTCCTCCACTATTTCCTAGAGTTTGCTCGTAGTCATGGCCATTGAGTTGGTGATGCTCTCTAACCATCTTATCCTCTACCACCTTCTTCTCCTTTTGCCTTCAATCTTTCCAAGCATTAGGGTCTTCGCCAATAAGCCAGCTCTTCACATCAGGTGGCCAAAGTATTGGAGCTTCAGCTTCAGTATCAGTCCTTCCAATGAATATTCAGGGTTGATTTTCTTTAGGTTTGACTGGCTTGATCTCCCTACAATCCGAGGGATTCTCAAAAGATTTTTCCAGAACCACATTTTGTAAGCATCAATTCTTCAGGTAAATATGTTGGCTGGCATTGAATTAACCAACAAAATTTCAGTCAAAGTGACTGAAATTCAGGAGACAGGGTAGAAAAAAGGAGCTGGCCATAAAGAAGGAGGCACAAACCTTTGCATAAATATTCTTTTCAATTCCTTGAGAAAATTTTAACCTACACAGATACAGACAAGATTCTATTAGGCCTGGCAGAGATTAGTTACTGAAAGACTAGAAAGTTGGGCAAAAATTATAGAAGCCATATAGTGCAGAGGAGGTGTTTGGGTTTAAGCCTAGCCAGAGTGGAGAGATGTTGTTAGACATATTGGGCTTCCTTGAGACCTTGCTTGTGTCTCCATGGCTAGACATTAAAAAATCTCCTGCAATGCAGGAGACCTTGGTTGAATCCCTGAGTCAGGAAGATTCTCTGGAGAAGGGAACACCATCGCATTCCAGTATTCTTGCCAGGAGAATTCCATAGACAGAGGAGTCTGGTGGGCTACTATCCATAAGGTCACAAAGAGTCAGACATGACTGACTGAGTAACACTGAGATCCTAACAGCCATAACCCAGAAGTAAAGAACATACCCAGAATAATGCCTATACCAAGTATGTAAGAACAAAACTGAAATACAGGCTAGCAAATCTATAAAACAAGTTTTAGGATGGTTAAGGTGATCTTCTGAAAATATAACTGTATTCTGGGGCAAAATATGATAATCCAGAGAGGAATATTTACATAATCAGATCCTTCTCAACCTTTAAGGAACAATGTACAACATAGAATAATATATATATATATATATATATATATATATATATATATATATATATATATAATGTATGCATATATATATATATATGACATTTAGAGTCAGTAATAAAGAAGTAGAGTACTCTAGTAAGAAAGATAATCATCAAAAAATCTGTAAACAATAAATGATGGGGAGGGTGTGGAAAAAGGGAACCCTCTTACACCATTGGTGGGAATGTAAATTGACATAGTCAATAAGGAGAACTGTATGGAATTTCCTTAAAGAACTAAAAACAGAACTATCATATGACATTCCTGGCCACATACCTGGAGAAAACCATAATTCCAAAAAACACATGCACCCCAGAGTTTATTGCAACAGCCCGGACATGGAAGCAACCTAAATGTCCATAAACAGAGAAATGGGTAAAGAAGATGTGGCACATATATCCAATGGAATATTCAGTTCAGTTCAGTTCAGTCGCTCAGTCGTGTCCAACTCTTTGCAACCCCATGAATTGCAGCACACCAGGCCTCCCTGTTCATCACCAACTGCCGGAGTTCACTCAAACTCATGTCCATCGAGTCGCTGATGCCAGCAAAAACAAGACCAGGGGACCATCCTCTGTCGTCCCCTTCTCATCCTGCCCCCAATCCCTCCCAGCATCAGAGTCATTTCCAATGAGTCAACCCTTGACATGAGGTGGCCAAAGTATTGGAGTTTCATCTTTAGCATCAGTCCTTCCAATGAACAAACAGGACTGATCTCCTTTAAAATGGACGGGTTGGACCTCCATGCAGTCCAAGGGGCTCTCAAGAGTCTTCTCCAACACCACAGTTCAGAAGCATTAATTCTTCAGTGCTCAGCTTTCTTCACAGTCCAACTCTTGCATCCATACATGACCATTGGAAAAACCATAGCCTTGACTAGACGAAACTTTGTTGGCAAACTGATGTCTCTGTTTTTGAATATGCTATCTAGGTTGGTAATAACTTTCTTTCCAAGGAGTAAGCATCTTTTAATTTCATGGCTGCAGTCACCATCTGCAATGATTTTGGAGACCCCAAAATAAAGTCTGACACTGTTTCCACTGTTTGCCCATCTATTTCCCATGAAGTGATGGGACCGGATGCCATGATGTTAGTTTTCTGAATGTTGAGCTTTAACCCAACATTTTCACTCTCCTCTTTCACTTTCATCAAGAGGCTTTTTAGTTCCTCTTCATTTTCTGCCATTAGGGTGGTATCATTTGCATATCCGAGCATATTGATATTTCTCCTGGCAATCTTGATTCCAGCTTGTGCTTCATCCAGCCCAGCGTTTCTCATGATGTACTCTGCATAGAAATTAAATAAGCAGGGTGACAATATACAGCCTTGACGTACTCCTTTTCCTATTGGGAACCAGTCTGTTGTTCCATGTTCAGTTCTAAGTATTGCTTCCTGACCTGCATACAGGTTTCTCAAGAGGCAGGTCAGGTGGTCTGGTATTCCTATCTCTTTCAGAATTTTCCACACTTTATTGTGATCCACAGAGTCAAAGATTTGTCATAGTCAATAAAGCAGAAATAGATGTTTTTCTGGAACTCTCTTGCTTTTTCCATGATTCAGTGGATGTTGGCAATTTGGTATCTGGTTCCTCTGTCTTTTCTAAAACCAGCTTGAACATCAGGAAGTTCACGGTTCACGTATTGCTGAAGCCTGGCTTGGAGAATTTTGAGCATTACTCTACTAGCATGTGAGATGAGTGCAATCGTGTGATATTTTGAGCATTCCTTTGCATTGCCTTTCTTTGGGATTGGAATGAAAACTCCCTTTTCCAGTCCTGTGGCCACTGCTGAGTTTTCCACATTTGTTGGCATATTAAGTGCAGCACTTTCACAGCATCATCTTCCAGGATTTGAAATAGCTCAACTGGAATTCCATCACCTCCACTAGCTTTGTTCATAGTGATGCTTCCTAAGGTCCACTTGACTTCACATTCCAGGATGTCTCACTCTAGGTAAGTGATCACTCCATCATCATTATCTGGGTCGTGAAGATCTTTCTTGTACAGTTCTTCTGTGTATTCTTGCCACCTCTTCTTAATATCTTCTGCTTCTGTTAGGTCCATACAATTTCTGTCCTTTATCGAGCCCATCTTTGAATGAAATGTTCCCTTGGTATCTCTAATTTTCTTGAAGAGATCTCTAGTCTTTCCCATTCTGTTGTTTTCCTCTATTTATTTTCATTTATTACTGAGGAAGGCTTGCTTATCTCTCCTTGCTATTCTTTGGTACTCTGCATTCGTATGCTTATATTTCTTTTCTCCTTTGCTTTTCACTTCTCTTCTTTTCACAGCTATTTGTAAGGCCTCTCCAGACAGCCATTTTCTTTTTTGCATTTATTTTTTGGGGGGATGGTCTTGACCCCTGTCTCCTGTACAATGTCACAAACCTCTGTCCATAGTTCATTAGGCACTCTATCTATCAGATCTAGTCCCTTAAATCTATTTCTCACTTCCACTGTATAATCATAAGGAATTTGGTTTAGGTCATAACTGAATGGTCTAGTGGTTTCCCCTACTTTCTTCAGTTTAAGTCTGAATTTGGCATTAAGGAGTTCATCATCTGAGCCACAGTCAGCTCCTGGTCTTGTTTTTGCTGACTGCATAGAGCTTCTCTATCTTTGTCTGTAAAGAATATAATCAATCTGATTTTGGTGTTGACCGTTTGGTGATGTCCATGTGTAGAATCTTATCTTGTGTTGTTGGAAGAGGGTGTTTGCTATGACCAGTGCGTTCTCCTGGCAAAACTCTATTAGCCTTTGCCCTGCTTCATTCCATATTCCAAGGCCCAATTTTCCTGTTATCCTAGATGTTTCTTGACTTCCTACTTTTGCATTCCAGTCCCGTATAGTGAAAAGGACATCTTTTTTTGGGGGGTGGGGAGGGGGTTAGTTCTAAAAGGTCTTGTAGTGTATATGTGTTAATAGTACGCAGTAGTGTATATATGTTAATTCCAATCTACCAGTTCATCCCAACCCCCCCTTCTTACCTTAGTGTCCATAGACTTGTTCTCTACATCTATATTTTTATATCTGTTTTGCAAATAGGTGTATCTCAACTATTTTTCTAGATTCCACATATATGCATTAATACATGATTTTTTTTCCCCTCTTTCTGACTTACTCTATTCTGAGTCTCTGACAGTCTCTAGGTCCATCCACGTCTTTGCAAATGGTACAATTTTATTGATTTTAATGGCTGAGTAATATTCCACTGCTTCCATTATGGCTCAGCTGGTAAAGAATCCGCCTGCAATGTGGAAAGCTGAGCGCTGAAGAATTGATTGCAGCTGGTAAAGACTTGGGTTCAATCCCTGGGTTGGGAAGATCCCTGGATAAGGGAGAGGATACCCACTACAGTATTCTGGCCAATGGAAAACCAATGAGAATCTACTGTATAGTACAGAGAACTCTACTCAGTATCTATGGTGACCTAAATGGGGAGGCCATCCAAAAAAGAGGGAATGTATGTATAAATGTACACTTGATTCACTTCTCTGTACAACAGAAACACAATATTTTAAAGCAGCTATATTCCAATACAAATTTTAAATGTACACAAAAATAATAAATAAATACAATTCTCTATAAAAGAAGGCCCAGATATGACCCAAATATCAAAGCTAAAAGGACCTCAAAATAACTGTAATTAACATGATAATGAAAATATAAGAAAAGGTGGAAATAATCAAAAGAGATGTAGCATTTCAACAGAAAATCAGACTCTATAAAATGTATAAAATAAACATTAACTTCAAAATACAATATCTAAATCTCACAACTTATTAGATTGTTATAATATCAGATGGAACACAAGATTAGTAAACTTGAAGAAAAAATAAAAACATCCAACCTGTAGATTCAAAAATCAGCATATAATGAATAGGATAGTGAGCTGAAAAAAATATTAAAAATGATTTTGAAATTAGTAAAATATTCAACAAAGATGTAATAAAGTAATTTGCATATTTTAAAGCCGAATTTATTCATCACCTGCACATCTACATTTCAAAAAAAAAAAATCAGTATGAAGAAAAATAGTCCTAACTGAACAAGGTACTATAAACATGAATGAAGAGCACCAGAAAATATGAATATGTTTCTAAATGGATATCTATTTGAAACTCAATGGTAATGTCAAATTAGTTTTGAAACCCATGTTACAAATAAATTATACCACAAACATAAAGGTTGAAGGGAGTAAATGGAGTTAAACTTTTGTAAATTTCTTGTATTATTTGGGAAGTAGTAAAAGTTACTTAACATAAAGTAGAGTCTACTTTATGATAGGTATATATGTAGTCCCTCAGGTAACCACTTATTAATAAAGAGGCATAACTAAAATCTAACACACACACACACACAAAAACACACAATAAAGAATACTTGATTTATAGGAAAAAAATTAATAAAAGAGAAATAAAGAAATACAGAAGAAAAAAAGAACTACAGAATGGATGAGCTAACAGACTTAGAATTAGTTTTCTTTAGGGAATAGGAAAAAACAGAGACAATCATAGAAGTTAGGCTTCTTTAACTGTACCTCTTTTTTTTCTTATAGGTTTCACCTGGCAACTTTGGGAAATATATATATATATATATATATATATATATATATATATATATATATCAGACTTTAAAAAAATAAACAAGTTCAAAGGTCTGCAGCAACCAACAGAATGCCCAGTCAAAATGGGAAATTGCAGGAAACTTCCCTTAATTCAGAGGAAGAAGAATGAATCTCACTTGTGACGGTCAAACCAATCTGGGAGATGAATGAAGGATTGATTCAGATTCACCTAAATGAGAACTTAGGGAAAAGTAGTTTAGCATAGATCTCGGGTTGGGGAAAGCTGTGAAGATGCATTGCACATGGGTACTGACTGAGAAAGCTACAGGCCTATGGACCTGAAGACTCCTGCTGCAAGGAGATTATAGGACAATACAACAGAATATCTAAGGCTCTAAGAATAAGCAGGAGTGAAATTCCGTGGGAAAATAAGTTATTTAAAAGCAGGCACGTGTAAGGCTAGAAATGGATTAAAAAAAAAAAAACAAAAAAACCCTGCACATGGGCCTAGGCAATAGGCATGCTAAGCAAAGGCCTGAGTCAACCTAAAGCCTTCATACCAGTTTATTTCAAAGCACAGAACACACACTGCTAACTAGTAAAGTTCATCCCTGGCAGAGATCCTGTCTTCAGTGATACAGAGGTGGCTGCTTTTGTTTTCAACATCAACAAAAACTCACAAAGCATACAAAGAGGAAAATATGACCTATTCAAAGGAAAAAAAAAATGTCAGAAAATGTCCCTGAGGAAACAGGTATCAAAAATAATAGACCAATAATTTAGAGCACATCTTAAATGTGCTCAAAGACTTAAAGAAAAAATGATAAATATCACCACAGAGGTAGAAATTATAGCATGTACAGAACAGAAAGTCTGGAGTCTAAAAATTAATAACTGAATTGCAAAGTTCACTAGAGAGGTTCAACAACAGAATTGAAGAAACTTAAGTTTCAGCCAAGTTTTCTTGAGGTATATATATTCAACATACAATATTCAACTTGTGTATACATTGACATGTACACCACAATAAGTCTGGATACTATCTGTCACCATCCAAAGTTAATACAACATTGCATTAGTGATTGTATTCCCCACGCTGTATGTTTTATCCTCATGGCTTAATATTTTATGACTGGAAATGTGATCTTCTTGATCTCCTTCATCCACTTCACTCATTCTAACCTTCCTCTCCTTTGGAAAACATCTGTTCTCTGTATCTGAGTCTGGGTTGTGTTTCATTTATGTGTTTATTTTTTAGATTCCACATATAAGTGAAATCATGCCATATTTGTCTTTGTCTGTCTTGACGCATTTCACTTAGCATAATATCCTCCAAGTCCCTTCAAGTTGTGGTAAGTTGTAAGATGTCTTTCTTCTTAAGTGATTGAGTAGTAGTCCATTGTGTGTGTGTATGGGGGGGGGGGGTGTATAACATCTATCCCTTCATCCACAATGGACATTTAGTTTCTATACCTTGGCTATTGTAAATAAAGAACATAGGGGTGCATATGTATTTTCAAACTAGGGTTTTCATTTTCTTTAAATACTCATACAGAAATAAAATTGCTGGAAAACATATTAGTTTTGTTTTTCATTTTTTGAGGACTTTTTATACTATTTTCCATAGTGATTGCACCAATTTACATTACCATCAACAGTGCATGAGGGTTCCCTGTTTCCCACATTTTTATTAACATTTGTTACTGCTTTCTTTTATATAATAGCCATTCTAACAAGTGTGAGGTGATATCTCTTTGTGGCCTTGATTGGCATTTCCCCAGTGATTAGTGATGTTAAGCATCTTTTCACGTGCCTACCACTTTTTAAATTGGATTGTTTGTTTTGTTCTAATTGAGTTGTATGAGTTCTCTAAATATTCTGTGTATTCATCCTTTACTAGACATATCATTGGCAAATATCTTCTCCTATTTAGTAGGTTGCCTTTTCATTTTGTTGACAGTTTCCTTAACTGTGTAGAAGCTTTTTAGTTCAATGTAGTCCTATTTGTTTATTTTTATGTTTTTGCCCTTTCCCCTTGAGTCATACCCAGAAAAACATCACTAAGACTAATGTCAAGGAGCTTGCCACTTATATCTTCATCTAGGAGTTTGATGGTTTCAGATCTTAAAATCAACACTTTAAAAGAGAGGGGCTATATCTGTATCTATCTATCTATTTATCTATCTATATACTTATGGCTGATTCATTTCTTTTTATTAACAGTAGAAGCCAACCCAAATTGTAAAGCAATTATCATCTAGTTAAAAAAAAAAAAACTTTAATCCACTTTGAGATAATTTTTGTATAAGGTGTAATATAATGATCCAGTTTCATTCATTTGCATGTACTTTTCCACTACCATTTATTAAAGAAGTAATCATTTCTCTATTGAATACTGTTGGCTTCTTCATTAAATATTAGTTGACCAAATTTGTTTAAGTTAATTTGGTGGGAGGGTCTCAATCATGTTCAATTGATCTATGTGTCTTTTTATGACAGTATCACCCTGTTTTGTGTAGTAGAAGCCTGTAGTATAGTTTGAAATCAGAAAATGTGGTGCCTCCCACTTCGTTATATCTTCTCAGGATTTTTTTTGGCTATCTGGAGTCATTTGTGGTTCCACATAAATCTTAGGACTGTTTTTACTATTTATGTAAATAATGCCATTGGAATTTTGATAGGGATTACATTGAATCTATAGGTAACTTTGGGTATATGGACATTTTAACAATATCACTTCTTCTAATCCATGAGCATCAAATATCTCTTCATTTATTTGTGTCTTCAATTTCTTTCATCAGTGTCTTATAGTTTTGTGTGTACAAGTTTTTCATCTCCTTTGTTAAATTTATTCCTAGTTCTTTACTCTTTTAGATGTAATTAAATATAGTATTGCTTTCTTAATTTCTCTTTCTGATAGCTAATTATTGGTATATAGAAACACAACATATTTCTGTATATTTATATTGTATCTTGTGATTTTACTGAATTCACTTTTTAGTTTATTGGTAGTCTTTAGACTTTCTATATAAAGTATAATAGCATCTCATGCAAAGAGTTGACTCATTGGAAAAGACTCTGATGCTGGGAGGGATTGGGGGCAGGAGGAGAAGGGGATGACAGAGGATGAGATGGCTGGATGACATCACTGACTCGATGGACGTGAGTCTGAGTGAACTCCAGGAGTTGGAGATGGACAGGGGGACCTGCCGTGCTGCAATTCATGGGGTCGCAAAGAGTTGGACATGACTGAGCGACTGAACTGAACTGAATCATCTACAATTAGTGATAATTTTATATCTTCCTTTATAAATTGTATATCTTTTATTCTTTCTTCTCTCATAACTGATATGGCTAGACTTCCAATACTATAATAATACTTCCAATATTTCCAATTATTTACAGAAGTTATGCCAATACTTCCAATACTCCCGTTGAATAAAAATGAAGAGAATGGGCACCCTTGTCTTGTTCCTAATCTTACAATGAAGGATTTCAGGTGTTCACATTTGAGTATGATATTAATAGTGAGTTTGTAATAAATGGCCTTTATTATGTTGAGATATGTTTCCACAGTACCCACTTTGTTAGGCGTTTTTAACATAAATGGATATTGAATTTTATAAAATGCTTTTTCTGCATCTTTTGAATATATCATACTATTTTGTCTTTCATTTTCTTAATGTGGTACATCATGTTGATTGCTTTGTAATGCTAAAACATCCCTGTATTCCTGTAATATATCCCACTTGATCATGATGTATGATCTTTTTACTGTATTGCTGAATTTGGTTTGCTAATTTTTTGTTGAGAAAGTTTTCATCATGTTTATCAGAAGTATCATCAGTCAACTTTTTAAAGGGGCACTTAAAATGATTAATTCTAGATATCAAAAAGAGAAAAAGGATAAAAGAATAGTGAACAAAGGATAAGGAATCTATGATAAATTATTAGAAGAAGACATGAAAGAATAAAAGATAGGAGATAATTGAATTAATAATGGGCAATATTTTCCCAAATTTGAGAATATCATGGAACTATAAATCTGAAAAGCTCAACAAAGTCCAAACAGGATAAATTAAAAAACCTGCATGAAGCTACATTATAATTGAAATTTTGAAAGACAAAAAAAAGAGAGAATCTTGAAAGCAGGAAGATAATAGTGAGTGGTAGTTACAAATCTTCAATAATATTAGCAATGGACTTCTTTAGCAGAAAACTTGGAGGCCATAGGCAGTGGGATAATATATTTAAATTGCTGAAAGACTGAACTGACAAATAAGAATTGTGTATATGTCAGAGAAATTAGCAAAGAAAAACAAATACAAAGCATATGAATTTTAAAGGAAGTTGTAAACTGTTTTCTGATTGCAGAGGATATTATTATCTGTGTAGAAAATCCTAACGATTCCACCAAAAGTATATCATAACTACTAATCAAATTAGGCTGCATTACAAAACAGAAATCAATACAAGAAAATCTGTTTCTTTGCTCTACCTCAACAATGACCAATCCAAAAAGAAATTAAGAAAACCATTTCATTTACAATAGCAACAAGAGAAAAAAAAATTACAAATAAATTTAACCACAGAGATGAGAAACCTCTACATTGAAAATTATATTTGTTGAAATCAATTAAAGACATAAATATATAAAAGTAAATTCCATGTTCTTGTATTGTAGAATTTAATATAATTAATATGTTAATACTGCCCAAAGTGATCTGCAGATTCAATACATTTCCTATCATTTGATAAAATACTAATGATGGTTTTGCAGATATATAACTATCAATACTAAAGTGTATATGAATTGCCAAGAGTCCTCATACAAGCCAAAAAAAAAAAAAAAGTTCAAAAAGAACCAATTTACAGGTATCACACTTTTTTTTTTTTTCAAATACTACTGCAAACTACTGAGAAAATTGTATACAGGTCAGGAAGCAACAGTTAGAACTGGACATAGAACAACAGACTTGTTCCAAATAGGAAAAGGAGTACACCAATACTGTATATTGCCACCCTGCTTATTTAACTTATATGCAGAGTACATCATGAGAAATGCTGGACTGGAAGAAACACAAGCTGGAATCAAGATTGCTGGGAGTAATATCAATAACCTCAGATCTGCAGATGACACCACCCTTATGGCAGAAAATGAAGAGCCTCTTGATGAAAGTGAAAGAGGAGAGTGAAAAAGTTGGCTTAAAGCTCAATATTCAGAAAACTAAGATCATGGCATCTGGTCCTATCTCTTCATGGCAAATAGATGGAGAAACAGTGGAAATAGTTGTTGACTTTAATTGCATTTTTACCGCCAGTTAAGCCCCTCTGTGATTACTTTGCCAACAAAGGTCCATCTAGTCAAGGTTATGGCTTTTTCTGTAGTCATGTATGGATGTGAGAGTTGAACTATAAAGAAAGCTGAGCACTGAAGAATTGATGCTTTTGAACTGTGGTGTTGGAGAAGACTCTTGAGAGTCCCTTGGACTGCAAGGAGATCCAACCAGTCCATCCTAAAGGAGATCAGTCTTGGGAGTTCATTGGAAGGACTGATGTTGAAGCTGAAACTCCAAAATTTTGGCCACCTGATGTGAAGAGCTGACTCATTTGAAAAGACCCTGATGCTGGGAAAGATTGAGGGCAGGAAGAGAAAGGGACAACAGAGGATAAGATGTTTGGATGGCATCACCAACTCAATGGACATGAGTTTGGGTAAACTCTGGGAGTTCGTGATGGACAGGGAGTCCTGGCATGCTGTGGTTCATGGGGTTGCAAAGAGTCAGACACAACTGAGCTACTGAACTGAACAGACAGGAATCAAAATTGTGTGCAAATAGAGCAAAAACAGATGTATAAAGCCAAGAAATAGACAAGAGAGCTAAGAAATGCACTCTCACAGTTATTGTCTAGTGATTTTCATCAAGATTTCCAAGACTATTCAATAGGGAAATGGTCTTTACAACAAATTTTGTGGAGAAAACTGGATATCCACATGCAAAAGAATGAAGTTACTCTCATACATTCTAACACACACACATACACAAAACTCAAAATTGATCAAAGATCCAAATGTAAGAGTTAAAAGTATAAAACACTTACAAGTAAATATAAGGGGAAAGCTTCATGATACTGGGTTTGGCAAAGATTTCCTGAATAGGATATCAAAAACACAGGCAACAATAATAACACAACAGATAAAATGTGCTTCATCAAAATTAAAAACTCTTGTGCATCAAAAGACATTATCAACAGAGTAAAAGGCAGCCCAAGAATGAGAAAAATACTTGTAAATCATATATGTGATAAGTGATTGATATCCAGGATATATAAAAGACTCTTAACTCAACAACAGCAATAATCATAAACAATCCAGTTTAAAAATGAGCCAGATCAGATCAGTCGCTCAGTCGTGTCCGACTCTTTGCGACCCCATGAATCACAGCACACCAGGCCTCCCTGTCCATCACCAACTCCCGGAGTTCACTCAGACTCACGTCCATCGAGTCAGTGATGCCATCCAGCCATCTCATCCTCTGTCGTCCCCTTCTCCTCCTGCCCCCAATCCCTCCCAGCATCAGAGTCTTTTCCAATGAGTCAACTCTTCACATGAGGTGGCCAAAGTACTGGAGTTTCAGCTTTAGTATCATTCCTTCCAAAGAAATCCCAGGGCTGATCTCCTTCAGAATGGACTGGCTGGATCTCCTGGCAGTCAAAGGGACTTCTGAAGAGTCTTCTCCAACACCACAGTTCAAAAGCATCAATTCTTCAGCACTCAGCCTTCTTCACAGTCCAACTCTCACATCCATACATGACCACAGGAAAAACCATAGCCTTGACTAGATGAACCTTTGTTGGCAAAGTAATGTCTGTGCTTTTGAATATGCTCTCTAGGTTGGTCATAACTTTCCTTCCAAGGAGTAAGCGTCTTTTAATTTCATGGCTGCAGTCACCATCTGCAGTGATTTTGGAGCCCAGAAAAATAAAGTCTGACACTGTTTCCACTGTTTCCCCATCTATTTCCCGTGAAGTGATGGGACCAGATGCCATGATCTTCGTTTTCTGAATGTTGAGCTTTAAGCCAACTTTTTCACTCTCCACTTTCACTTTCATCAAGAGGCTTTTTAGTTCCTCTTCACTTTCTGCCATAAGGGTGGTGTCATCTGCATATCTGAGGTTATTGATATTTCTCCCGGCAATCTTGATTCCAGTTTGTGTTTCTTCCAGTCCAGCATTTCTCATGATGTACTCTGAATATAAGTTAAATAAACAGGGTGACAATATACAGCCTTGACAAACTCCTTTTCCTATTTGGAACCAGTCTGTTGTTTCATGTCCAGTTCTAACTGTTGCTTCCTGACCTGCATACACATTTCTCAAGAGGCAGATCAGGTGTTCTGGTATTCCCATCTCTTTCAGAATTTTCCACAGTTTATTGTGATCCACACAGTCAAAAGCTTTGGCATAGTCAATAAAGCAGAAATAGATGTTTTTCTGGAACTCTCTTGCTTTTTCCATGATCCAGCGGATGTTGCCAATTTGATCTCTGGTTCCTCTGCCTTTTCTAAAACCAGCTTGAACATCAGGAGGTTCATAGTTCACATATTGCTGAAGCCTGGCTTGTAGAATTTTGAGCATTACTTTACTAGCGTGTGAGATGAGTGCAATTGTGCAGTAGTTTTTATAAATAAGAACAAACAAAAGCAACAAAAATAGTAGATAACAAATGTTTATGAGGATTAGAAAACTTGGAAGGAATTACCATACACTACTGCTGGCTGTGTAAAATGGTGAAGTCAAAACAATATAGTGGTTCCTCAGAAAATCAAACAGAATTACCATACAAATTAGCAGTTTTTCTAGGTATATACCCAAAACAAATGAAAGCATGGATTTGAATAGACATTTGTATACCTATGTTCATAATGGTATTATTCACAATAGCCTACAAATGAAAACAATCCAATGTCCATCCATGGATGAATGAGTAAACAAATTATGGTATAGTCATATACTGGAATATTATTCATCATTAAAAAGGAAGGAAATTCCAGTGCTTGCTCAATATGAATGGACTCTGAAGACGTTATATTAAATAAATATAAGCCAAATGCAAAAGGATATGTATTATATGATTCCACTTACATGAAGTAACTAGAGTAGCCAAACTCACAGGCTGAAGGTACGATGTTGTTGTCAGTGGTTGAGGAAGTGGGAAATGAGGAATTCTTGTTTAAATTGATGCTGAATTTTGGTTATGCAAAACGTTCTAGAAGTGGATAGTGCCAATAGTTGCACAACAATTTGTACTTAATTTCATTAAAGTACAAATATCATTAAACTGTATATTTAAAATACTTAAATCATTGATTTTATATTATGTATACTTTACCACTGCTTCTGCTAAGTTGCTTTAGTAGTGTCTGACTCTGTGCGACCCCATAGACGGCAGTCCACCAGGCACCACCGTCCCTGGGATTCTCCAGGGAAGAACACTGGAGTGGGTTGCCATTTCCTTCTCCAGTGCATGAAAGTGAAAAGTGAAAGTGAGTCACGTTAAAAAAAAGTGAAAGACACGCTAAGAGTCGTGTCTGACTCTTAGCGACCCCATGGACTGTAGCCCACCAGGTTCCTCCATCCATGGGATTTTCCAGGCAAGAGTACTGGAGTGGGGTGCCATTGCCTTCTCTGATACTTTACCACAGTGAAAAGTAATTGCAAAGATTTAATACCACAAAGAGTGTGACTGAATATAATTAAATAGGCATTTGATAACAAAAACATAACTAGAAAGTATTGAAATGCATGGAAACTAAACAATGCAATGCAAAAGAACTCAGAGATCAATGGATGAATGAGTGTAAATTTTAAAAATAAACTGAATGACTATGCTAATATGACAAATCACAATGTCAGATGTGGCAAAGCTGGGAGATTATTTATAGCTTTAAAGTCATATATTGTTCAGGGCTTCCCTGGTGGCTCAGAGGGTAAACTGTCTGCCTGCAATGCGGGAGACCTGGGTTCAATCCCTGGGTCAGGAAGACCCCCTGGAGAAAGAAATGGCAATGCACTTCAGTACTCTTGCCTGGATAATTCCATGGACAGAGAAGCCTGGTGGGCCACAGTGCATTGGATCGCAAAGAATCAGACACGACTGATCGACTTCACTTTCACTTTATTGTTCAGTCACTAAGTCGTGTCCGACTTTATCACCCAACCTACAGACAAGGGCTTCCCTGTCCTTCTCTATCTCCTGGAATTTACTCAAACTCACAGCCATTGAGTCGGTGATGCCATCCAACCATCTCATCCTCTGTCATCCCCTTCTCCTCCTGTTCTTAACCTTTCCCAACATCAAGGTCTTTTCAGTGAGTCAGTTCTTTGCATCAGGTGGCCAGAGCTTCAGCTTCAGCATCAGTCCTTCCAATGAATATTCAGGGTTTATTTCCTTTAGGATTGACTGGTTTAATCTCCTTGCAGTCCAAGCACAGTTCAAAAGCATCAATTCTTTGGCACTCAGCCTTATTGATGGTCCAACTCTCACAACTGTACATGACTACTGGAAAAATCAGAGCTTTGACTATATAGCTTCCCTGATAGCTCAGTTGGTAAAGAATCTGCCTGCAATTCAGGAAACCCAGTTTGATTACTGAGTCAGGAAGATTCCCTGAAGAAGGGACAGGCTACCTATTACAGTATTCTTGAGCATCCCTTGTGGCTCAGCAGGTAAAGAATACATCTAAAAAAAAAAAAGAATACGTCTGCAATGCCAAAGACCTGGGTTTGATCCGTGGGTTGATAAGATCCCCTGGAGAAGGGAAAGACTACCCACTCCATTATTCTGGCCTTAATAATTCCATGGACTGTATAGCCCACAGTGTCACAAAGAGTCTGACATGACTGAGTGACTTTCTTTCACTTTTGGCAATATGGACTTTTGTTGGCAAAGTGATGTCTCTGCTTTTTAATACACTGTCCAGATTTGTCATAGCTTTTATTCCAAAGAGCAAGCGTCTTTTAATTTCATGGCTGCAGTCGCCATTCACAGTGATTTTGGAGCCCAAGAAAATAGTCTGACATTGTTTCTACTTTTTTCCCTCATCTATTTGCCATGAATTGATGGGACCAGATGCTGTGATCTTAGTTTTTTGAATGTTGAGTTTTAAGCCAGCTTGTTCACTCTCATTTTTCACATTCATCAGAGGCACTTTGTTTCCTCTTCACTTTCTGCCATTAGGGTGGTGTCATCTGCATACCTGAGGTTGTTGATATTTCTCCCTGAAATCTTGATTCCAGTTTGTGATTCATCCAGCCCAGCATTTTTCATGACGTGTTCTGCATAGAAGTCAAATAAGCAGGGTGAAAATATACAGCATGACATACTCCTTTCCAAATTTTGAACCAGTCCATTGTTCCATATCCAGTTCTATCTGTTGCTTCTTGACATGTACATATGTTTCTTAGAAGGCAAGTAAGGTGGTCTGGTATTCCTATCTCTTTAATAATTTTCCACAGCTTGTTGTGATCCACAGTCAAAAGCTTTAGTGTAGTCAACGAAGCAGATGTTTTTCTAGCATTCTCTCGCTTTTTCTATGATCCAATGATTGTTGGCAATTTGATTTCTGGTTCTTCAGCCTTATCTAAATCCAGCTTGCACATTAAATTCATGTATTAGAGAGGCGAAAAAAGTGAAAACTCATTGATCTCGCTTTCCAGTTCAAAAAGGTAGAAAAATATAACAATAAATTTTAAGGAAAATAGAGGAAAAGGAAATATAAACTTAAAAGCAGAAATAGTAAACAGATATACAGTGAAGTTCAACCCAGTCACAAAATTACTTTTTTATAACATTAGTAAAATTTATAAACCCATAGAAAGATTGATGGAGAAATAGAGAATGCACAAATTATCAATATAGAAGTCATCTTTAATACCCTACATACTTTAAAGGATAATGTGTTTGCTCACTTTCTCAGTGTGTCTTACTCTTTGCAACTCCATGGACTGTAGCCCACCATGCTTCTCTGTCCATGTGGATTCTTCAGGCAAGAATTACTGGATTGAGTTGCCATGTCCTCCTCCAGGGGATCTTCCCAACCCATGGATCAAACACAGGTCTCCTGCACTGCAGGCAGATTCTTTAGTTTAATTTAGCCTATGATCTTTTTCTCTTGCAATGCCCTTGGTAGAATTTTGTATTTATGGTAATGAAAGCCTATATAGATTTTGAAATGTTCCATTTTTGTGTAAGATTGATATCATTCACAAGTGTTTACAAGAATTCACCAGGGAAACCCTCAAGGCTTAGAATTTTCTTTGTGGGAAGGTTTTAATTACAGATTTGTTTTAATTAATAAATTATCTTAGTATTCAGATTTTCCCTTGGTTTTTGTATCATTTTTAGCAAATATTATCTTTCAAGGAATTTGTCCATTTCATTGACATTAAGTTGTAAAGAATCTGCCTGCAAAGCAGGAGACCAGGGTTCAATATCTGGGTCATGAAGATCCTCAGGAGAAATAAATGGCAAACCACTCCAATATTTTTGCCTGGAGAATTCCATGGACATAGAAGCCTGGTGGGCTAAATCTATGGGATTACAAAGAGTCATACACTACTGAGTGACTAACACACAAGAGCATATAATAAACAACTTTATGTCAATAAAATCAACATACTAAATGAAACTGACAAATAGCTTGAAAGATAAAATTTTCTAAAAGTTGTAGAAAAACAAATGGAAAATCTGAATACTAAGATAATTTATTAATTAAAACAAATACGTAATTTAAAAAAAAATTCCTACAAAGAAAATTCTAAGCCTTGATGGTTTCCCTGGTGAATTCTTAAAAACACTTACAGATCATGCCAGTCTTACACAAAAAAAGGAAATATTTTCCAACTGTTCATAGAATCTTGGCATGACCATAATACCAAACTCTAGCAAGGACATAGCAAGAAAAAAAAGATCATAGGCCATATTAAACTTACATGCAAAAATTCTTCAACAAAATATTGTTAATTATAATCCAATGATATATTAAAAAAACTAATGCATCATGACCAAATAGAGTTTATTTTAAGAATACAAGGTTGGTTTAACATTTGGAAATCTATCAGTTCAATTCCACACATTAACATAAGAAAGGGGAAAAGTATCATTTTGATGGAAGCAGATAAAATATTTGATAACATTGAACACCCATTTATGGTAAAACTCAAAATTAGGAAAAGAGCTTATTTAATTTGGCAGACAATGCCCACTAAAATGTATAGAAAATATTAATTTTAATGGTGAAATATGGAACACTTAACCCATGATGTTACAACTATTCTAAGATAGCCACCAGTACCACTTATATTTATTACTTATTGGAAATTCTAACTAACTGAATAGGACATTTAAAAAGTAATAAAATCATTCACATAGTACTTGTCAATCAACACTTAAAATTTAAATTAATATTATAGGGGGGCGGTCCTAAGATGGTGGAGGAATAGGATGGGGAGACCACTTTCTCCCCAACAAATTCATCAAAAGAACATTTAAATGCTCAGTAAATTCCACAAAACAACTTCTGAATGCCAGCAGAAGACATCAGGCACCCAGAAAAGCAGCCCATTGTCTTCGAAAGGAGGTAGAAAAAAATATAAAAGACAAAAAGAGAGACAAAAGAGGTAGGGACGGAGCTCCGTCCAGGGAAAGTGAAAGTGAAGCCGCTCAGTCGTGTCCGACTCTTTGCAACCCGTGGACTGTAGCCCACCAAGCTCCTCCCCATGGGATTCTCCAGGCAAGAATACTGGAGTGGGTTGCCATTTCCTTCTCCAGGGAGTCTTAAAAAGAGAGAAGTTTCCAAACACCAGGAAACATTCTCACTTCCAAGTCTGTGGTGAGCCTTGGAAACACAGAGGACAACATAACTGAGAGGAAAAATAAATAAATAATTAAAACCACAGATTACATGCCTAACGGTAACCCCACCAGTGGAGAAGCAGCGCAGATGCCTGCACCCACCACTAGCAAGCAGGGGCTGGGCAGGGAGGCACGGACTGCATTGCTAAGAGTAAGGACCAGGCCTGAATGCCCCGAGGGCAATCTGAGGGAACTAACTTGGGCTAGCAAACCAGACTGTGGGATAGCTACCACTTGAAAAGCCCTAACTTAAGACACCGCCAGGCCCGCTCACAGAACAAAGGACTGTACAGAGCTAGTCGGCTGCAGACCATCCCCCTCCAGTGACAGGCAGCCAAAGCTGGAAGGGGGCAATCACAGCCCCAGAGAGACATTATCTACCAAAATGCAAGCAGACTTCTTTGCTAAGACTTCTTGGGGTTCTGGACAGTCAACATCCACCTGAGAAGGTGTGCCAGTTGTACACCCAGAAAACCGAGCAGCAGGGACAGGGGAGGCAATAAGTCACAGTGACTGCGCTCGTCAAACACCTCATCACCTGAGCTGCTTGGACCTGGGAAGGGCACAAACGCAGGCCCATGCGAGTCTGCACCTCTGAGGACTTCCTGAGTGCCTGAACTTGAGCAGCTTAGACCTGGGAGTTGCATGAAGCCTAGGGCCAGCCTCGGACAGTTCCTGGCAGAGCAACATAGAACCTGAGCAGTGTGGGCAGGGAGGGTACACCACCATGAGCGGGGGCAGGCCCAGTGTGGCTGAGACACTGTGAGCACACTCCAGTGTTATTTGTTTGCAGCGTCCCTCCGTCCCCACAGAGGGACTGAAAGAGTGAGCCTCAAAGTGTCCACCACTGCCCCCTTGTGTCAGGGCGGAAATCAGACACTTGAAGAGACCAGCAAACAGAAGAAGCTAAAACAGAGGGAACCGCTTTGGAAGAGACAGGGGCAGTAGATTAAAACCCTGTATTTAGTACCGGCTGCATAGGAAGGGGCCTATAGATCTTGAGAAATATAAGCCAGACCAAGGAACTATCTGAAAATCAACTGACCCCACACTGCCCACAACACCAGAGAAATTCCTAGATATATTTTTACTATTTTTGCTATCATTCTTTTTTTTTTTTTAATTTTTAAGTCCTCTATTACTCCTTTAAATTTCATTTTTTTAAACTACTAATACTTTGCAAAAAAGAAGACCCTATTTTTTAAAGCAAACCATATATACGTATATATATTTCTTTTATGATTTTTGTGACTTTGTTTTTTTTTTCTTTTTTTTATTTAATATTGTATTTTTGAAAATCCAACCTCTACTCTAGATTTTTAATCTTTGCTTTTTGGTATTTGTTATCAATTTTGTACCTTTAAGAACCCAGTCTTCAGTATACATTTTTACCTGGGAACAGGATTACTGGCTTGCCTGCTCTCTCCCCCTTTGGACTCTCCTTTTTCTCCACCAGGTCGCCTCTATCTCCTCCCTCCCCCTTCTCTTCTCTACCCAACTCTGTGAATCTCTTTGTGTGTTCCAGACGGTGCAGAACACTTAGGGAACTGATTACTGGCTGGATCTGTCTCTCTCCTTTTGATTCCCCTCTTATCCTCCTGGGCACCTCTGTCTCCTTCCTCCCTCTTCTCTTCTCTGTATAACTCCATGAACATCTCTGAGCTGTCCAGACTGTGGAGCACACATAAGGAAGTGATTACAGGCTAGCTTGCTCTCTCCTCTTTTCATTGCACCTCATCTCAGTCGGGTCACCTCTAAATCCCTCCTCCCTCTTCTCTTCTCCATGTAACTGTGAACCTCTCTGGGTGTCCCTCACTGTGGAGAAACTTTTCATCTTTAACCTAGATGTTTTATCAACGATGCTGTATAGATTGAGAAGTCTTGAGACTCTGTAAAAATAAGACTGAAAACCAGAAGCAGGAGGCTTAAGTCCAAATCCTGAGAACACCAGAGAACTCCTGACTCCAGGGAACATTAACCGACACGAGCTCATCAAATACCTCCATACCTACACTAAAACCAAGCACCACACAAGGGCGAACAAGTTCCAGAGGAAGACATACCATGCAAATTCTCCAGGAACACAAGAACACAGCCCCTGAGCTTCAATATACAGGCTACTCAAAGTTACTCCAAACCCATTGACATCTCATAACTCATTAATGGACACTTCATTGCACTCCAGAGAGAAGAAATCCAGCTCCACCCACCAGAACACAAGCTTCCCTAACCAAGAAACCTTGACAAGCCACCCATACAACCCCACCCACAGCGAGGAAACTCCACAATAAAAAGAACTCAACAAACTGCCAGAATACAGAAAGGCCACCTCAAACTCAGCAACATAAACAAGATGAAGAGACAGAGGAATACCCAGCAGGTAAAGGAACAGGATAAATCCCCACCAAACCAAAGAAAAGAGGAAGAGATACCTGATAAAGAATCAGATACCTGATTAAAAAAAAAAAAAAAGAGGAATCTACCTGATAAAGAATTCTGAATAATGATAGTGAAAATGATCCAAAATCTTGAAATCAAAATGGAATCAGAGATAAATAGCCTGGAGACAAGGATTGAGGAGATGCAAGAAAGGTTTAACAAGGACCTACAAAAAATAAAATAGAGTCAATATATAATGAGTAATGCAATAAATGACATAAAAAACACTCTGGAGGCAAAAAATAGTAGAATAACAGAAACAGAAGATAGGATTAGTGAAGTAGAAAATAGAATGGTAGAAATAAATGAATCAGAGAGGAAAAAAGAAAAACGAATTAAAAGAAATGAGGAAAATCTCAGAGGCCTCCATGACAATACTAAAAGCCCCAACATTCGAATCAGAGGAGTCCCAGAAGAAGACAAAAAGAAAGACCATGAGAAAATACATGAGGAGATAATAGTTGAAACTTCCCTAAAATGGGGAAGGAAATAATCACCCAAGTCCAAGAAACCCAGAGAGTCCCAAACAGGATAAACATAAGGTGAAACATCCCAAGACACATATTAATCAAATTAACAAAGATCAAACACAAAGAACAAATATTAAAAGCAGTAAGGGAAAAACAACAAATAACACATAAGAGGATTCCCATAAGGATCACAGATGATCTTTCAATAGAAACTCTTCAGACCAAGAGGGAATAGCAAGACATACTTAAAGTGATGAAAGAAAGTAACCTACAGCCCAGATTACTGTACCCAGCAAGGATCTCATTCAAATATGAAGGAGAAATCAAAAGCTACACAGACAAGCAAAAGCTGAGAGAATTCAGCACCACCAAACCAGCTCTCCAACAAATGCCAAAGGATCTTCTCTAGACAGGAAACACAGAAAGGGTGTATAAACTCAAACCCAAAGCAACAAAGTAAATGGCACCGGGATCATACTTATCAATAATTACCTTAAATTTAAATGTATTGAATGCCCCACCCAAAAGACAAAGACTGGCTGAATGGATACAAAAACAAGACCCCTATATATGTTGTCTACAAGAGACCCACCTCAAAACAGGGGACACATACAGACTGAAAGTGAAGGGCTGGAAAAAGATATTCCACAAAAATAGAGACCAAAAGAAATCAAGAATAGCAATACTCATATCAGATAAAATAGACTTTAAAGGCTGTGAAAAAGACAAAGAAGGACACTACATAATGATCAACAGATCAATCCGAGAAGATATAACAATTATAAATATATATGCACCCAACATAGGAGCACCACAATATGTAAAAGACAAATGCAAACAAGTATGAAAGGTAAAATTAACAATAATACAATAATAGTGGGAAACTTTAATATCCCACTCATACCTATGGATAGATCAACTAAACAGAAAATTAACAAGGAAACATAAACTTTAAATGATACAATAGACCAGTTAGACCTAATTGATACCTACAGGATATTTAACCCCAACAAAATGAATTTCACCTTTTTCTCAAGCGCACATGGAGCCTTCTCCAGGATAGATCATACTGGGCCATAAATCTAGCCTTGATAAATTCAAAACAATTGAAATCATTCCAAGCATATTTTCTTAACACAATGCAGTAAGATTAGATCTAAATTACAGGAGAAAAAATATTAAAAATCCCAACATACGGAGGCTGAACAAGATGCTGCTGAATAACCAAAAAATCACAGAAGAAATCAAAAAAGATATCAAAATATGCATAGAAATGAATGAAAATGAAAACACAACAACCCAAAACCTGTGGGATACTGTAAAAGCAGTGCTAAGGGGAAAGTTCATAGCAATACAGGCCTACCTTAAGAAACAAGAAAATAGTCAAATAAATAACCTAGCTCTACACCTAAAGCAACTAGAAAAGGAAGAAATGAAAAACCCCATGGTTAGTAGAAGGAAAGAAATCTTAAAAATTAGGGAGAAATAAATGCAAAAGAAACAAAAGAGACCATAGCAAGAATCAACAAAGCCAAAAGCTGGTTCTTTGAAAGGATAAATAAAATTGACAAACCATTAGCTGGACTCATCAGGAAACAAAGTGAGAAAAATCAAGTCAATAAAATTAGAAATGAAAATGGAGAGATCACAACAGACAACACAGAAATACAAAGGATCATAAGAGACTACTATCAGCAATTATATGCCAATAAAATGGACATCTTGGAAGAAATGGACAAATTCTTAGAAAAGTACAACTTTCCAAAACTGAACCAGGAAGAAATAGAAAATCTTAACAGACCCATAACAGCACACAAATTGAAACTGTAATCAGAAGTCTTCCAGCAAACAAAAGCCCAGGTCCAGAGGCTTCACAGCTGAATTGTAGCAAAAATTTAGAGAAGAGCTAACACCTATCCTGCTCAAACTCGTCCAGAAAATTGCAGAGGAAGATAAACTTCCAAACTCATTCTATGAGGCCACCATCACCCTAATGACAAAACCGAACAAAGATGCACCCCCCCAAAAAAAAAAAAAAAAATACAGGCCAGTATCACTTATGAACATAGATGCAAAAATCCTTAACAAAATTCTAGTGATCAGAATTCAACAATACATTAAAAAGATCATCCACCATGACCAAGTGGGCTTTATCCCAGGGATGCAAAGATTATTCAATATCCACAATTCAATCAATGTAATACACCGCATTAACAAATTGAAAAATAAAAGCCATATGATTATCTCAATAGATTCAGAGAAAGCCTTTGACAAAATTCAACATCCATTTATGATAAAAACTCTCCAGAAAGCAGAAATAGAAGGAACATACCTCAACATAATAAAAGCTATATATGACAAACCCACAGCAAACAATGGTGAAAAATTGAAAGCATTTCCCCTAAAGTCAGCAACAAGACAAAGGTGCCCACTTTCACCACTACTATTCAACACAGTTTCGGAAGTTTTGGACACAGCAATCAGAGCGGAAAAAGAAATAAAAGGAATCCAAATTGGAAAAGAAGAAGTAAAACTCTCACTGTTTGCAGATGACATCATCCTCTACATAGAAAACCCTAAAGACTCCACCAGAAATTTATTAGAGCTAATCAATGAATATAGTAAAGTTGCAGGATATAAAATCAACACACAGAAATCCCTTGCATTCCTATACACTAATAATGAGAAAATAGTAAGAGAAATTAAGGAAACAATTCCATTCACCATTGCAACGAAAATAATAAAATACTTAGGAATATATCTACTTAAAGAAACTAAAGACCTATATATAGAAAACTATAAAACACTGGTGAAGGAAATCTAAGAGGACACTAATAGATGGAGAAATATATCATGTTCATGGATCGAAAGAATCAATATAGTGAAAATGAGTATACTACACAAAGCAATCTATAGATTCAATGCAATCCCTATCAAGCTACCAACGGTATTTTTCACAAAGCTAGAACAAATAATTTCACAATTTGTATGAAAATACAAAAAACCTCGAATAGCCAAAGCAATCTTGAGAAAGCAGAATGGAATTGGAGGAAGCAACCTGTCTGACTTCAGGCTCTACTACAAAGCCACAGTCATCAAGACAGTTTGGTACTGGCACAAAGACAGAAATATAGATCAATGGAACAAAATAGAAAGCCCAGAGATAAATCCACGCACCTATGGACACCTTATCTTTGACAAAGGAGGCAAGACTATACAATGGATTAAAGACCATCTCTTTAACAAGTGGTGCTGCGAAAACTGGTCAACCACTTGTAAAAGAATGAAACTAGAACACTTTCTAAAACTACACAAAAATAAACTCAAAATGGATTAAAGATCTAAACGTAAGACCAGAAACTATAAAACTCCTAGAGGAGAACATAGGTAAAACACTCCTTGACATAAATCACAGCAGGAACCTCTATGACCCACGTCCCAGAATATTGGAAATGAAAGCAAAAATAACCAAATGGGACCTAATTAAAATTAAAAGCTTCTGCACAACAAAGGAAACTATAAGTAAGGTGAAAAGACAGCCTTCAGAATGGGATGATATAATAGCAAATGAAGCCACTGACAAACAACTAATCTCAAAAATACACAAGCAACTCCTGCAGCTCAATTCCAGAAAAATAAACCACCCAATCAAAAAATGGGCCAAAGACCTAAATAGACATTTCTCCAAAGAAGACATGCAGATGGCTAACAAATACATGAAAAGATGCTCAACATCACTCATTATCAGAGAAATGCAAATCAAAACCATGAGGCACCATTTCACGCCAGTCAGAATGGCTGTGATCCAAAAGTCTATAAGCAATAAATGCTGGAGAGGGTGTGGAGAAAAGGGAACCCTCTTACACTGTTGGCGGGAATGCAAACTAGTACAGCCACTATGGAGAACAATGTGGAGATTCCTTAAAAAACTGGAAATAGAACTGCCTTATGACCCAGCAATCCCACTGCTGGGCATACACACTGAGGAAACCAGAATTGAAAGAGACACGTGTACGCAAGTGTTCATCACAGCATTTTGTAATAGCCAGGACATGGAAGCAACCTAGATGTCAGTCAGCAGACGAGTGGATAAGAAAGCTGTGGTACATATACACAATGGAGTATTACTCAGCCATTAAAAAGAATGCATTTGAATCAATTCTAATGAGGTAGATGAAACTGGAGCCTATTATACAGAGTGAAGTAAGCCAGAAAGTGATCTAAGCCAAAAACACCAATACAGTATTCTAACGCATATATACGGAATTTAGAAAGATGGAAACGATAACCCTGTATGCAAGACAGCAAAAGAGACACAGATGTATAGAATAGTCTCTTGGACTCTGTGGGACAGGGAGAGGGTGGGATGATTTGGGAGAATGGCATTGAAACATGTATAATATCATATAAGAAATGAATCGCCAGTCCAGTTTCGATGCAGGATACAGAATGCTTGGGGCTGGTGCACTGGGATGACCCAGAGGGATGATACGGGGAGGGAGGTGGGAGGGGGTTCTGGATGGGGAACATGTGTATACCCGTGACAGATTTATGTTGATGTATGGCAAAACCAATACAATATTGTAAAGTAATTAGCCTCCAATTAAAATAAATAAATTTAAATTAAAAAATAAAATTAGAAACACTTAGAAATAATAAATTAATTTAATGAAGTCAGTGCATATAAGATCAATATAATCTCTTTTTTCTGTATACTGTAAAGAATATTAAAAATTAAAGTACCATTAAGATTTTAAATGTACCTAGGAAATGATTGTAAAAAAGATGTGCAAGGTCTCTGTATGGAAAAGTAAAAAAAAAAAAAAAAAATCACTGAAAATAACTGATAACAAACTGAATAAACCCCTGGTTATGGATTAGAGGACTTTATATTAAGATGTCAGTTCTCCAAATCCAATCGAAATCCCAACAGATATTTTGTTGAGTATAATAAGCTGATTTGAAGATTTATATAGACTGGGACTTTGAAGGTGCTGGAGGAGTAAAACGTGGAAATTACCTTCCTATTCAGAAATACATCAAAATACATCTACATGTGGAACAACTCCTACAGAGCACCTATTGGATGCTGGCAGAAGACCCCAGACTTGCAAGAAAGCAATCTAATCTCCACATAACAGGATAGGGTAAAAGAAATAAGAAAATAAAAAGACAAAGTAATCAGGATGGGACCTGTGCCTCTGGGAGGCTGTTGTGCAGGAGAAAAATTTCTGCACAGTCAGAAACCCCCTCACAGGTGGGGGCAGGGAAAGCTTTGGAACCTCAAAGGGGAGCAGTACAACAGGTGCTCAGAAGGCAAAACAGAGAGAATTCACCACAGAGATTGCTGCTGAACAGCACTTTCCAGATAAGAAATGGCTTGCATGACTGCAGTGGCAAGTAGGGGCTGGGTTCTGAGGCTCAGGCTTTGGGGGTCAGACCTCAGGGACAGAACTGAGGTTGACTGTTATGAAAATACTCCTCAGGGACTAGTACAGCACAGCTGAGGGAGTCCAAGGAAAAGCCTAGGCCAGTCAGAAAGGCAAGAGATCATTTGCTGTGGGGATCCTCTAACTGCATGCACTGGCAGATGGCAGAACACCACCTTCATGAGTACAGGATGGGTCATGGCTACAGTCTATGACCACAGAGGTGGGCATGCTGACCAGCAGCTACCAAAACCTGCACGAGTGCCAGAGATGGAGGATAAGACACCACTGAGATCCTGACCCCAGAGGTTGCAACTGTTACCAAGCTGTGAGTAGGCACGACTGCCCACAACTTCCTTGGATCTTGTGCAGCTTGGCACTGCTGAGGGACGCATGAGCTAAGGTCAGTTCCCCTGGGAGAATGCATGACCTACCTCAAGCTGTACTAACTTCCTGTATGCCTATGCTGCTGCAAGCACTCCCCACATATTCCAACTGTGTCTGCCATAACCCTCCCTCTCCCTGGCCCAACTTAGCAAGTGACCCCTAGACAACTGCTGCTTTCACCTTCTATTGTCTTGGTGGGGAACAGGTGTCTCAAGGCAGCCTACAGAGGTGGAGCCAAAGCAAAGCAGAGCACCAGGGTCTATGTTACCAGAAGAGAGAAATGGAATTTTCTCATACAGTCACAGGAGAAACAGATTAAATCCCTGCAATTAAATCGAGGCTGTGAACCTCAGAAGCAAGTATAAACTGGAGTAAGGCCAGATTTGAATCTGAGTTGGCCCCTCAGTGCCCACAGCAGGTCCAGAGACCTTCCTAGAAATATTGGAGGACCTTCTGAGTTAGCAGATTGGCTGCAGCTCACTCTGTGACAAGAAAAATTAAGGTCACAGGAATATATTCTTCTTACTACCACACTCGGTCTCACTTTCTGTCTCTCTCTCTGTCTCTGTCTGTCTGTCTCTCTCTCTCTCTCTCTCTCTCTCTCTCTCTCTCTATATATATATATATATATATATATATATATATATATATATATTTGGATATGTTGTTTTCTTTATTATTCCTTTAACTTTTATATTTCACTCACTTTTTATTTTTTTAGTGCTTTCATTAAATTTATTTTATTTTTTCTCGCTTCTAAAGCACTTTCTCATTATATTGCATTGCTTCCCATGTTTTTGGTTTTGTACTTTTGCTATTCTAAGTTTCAATGTTCTTTTTCATTTATGGGTTTATTTATTGGATGTATTGCTCTCTTCCTTTTTGATTTCTCTTTTATTATTTTATTTTCATTTGAATATGTAAGTTTTTTGTATGTTCTTGTCTGTTTACTCTTTCATTTACAATTTCTCTAGGGGTTTTGCCTGTCTATTCTTTTTTTTGTTTATATGTATGTTTGATTTTTTTTTTTTTTTTACTATTGCTTTCTTTCCCCTTCTCTTCTATACTGTGTGGTTTGTGCTCTATCCAGGGGTCAGGCCTGAACTTCCATGGTTGGAGAATTGAATCCAGGCTGTTGGACCACCATAGAACTACCAACCCACTGGAGTATTAATTCAAAACAGCTATCCTAAAGGACTCCATCTCAACACTAAGACTTGGCACTACCCAAAGTCCAGCAAACTCCAGTGCTGGATGCCTCACACAAAAAAGCTAG
This sequence comes from Bos taurus, assembly GCF_002263795.3. Classification (NCBI taxonomy): domain Eukaryota; kingdom Metazoa; phylum Chordata; class Mammalia; order Artiodactyla; family Bovidae; genus Bos; species Bos taurus. The sequence continues at coordinate 48,433,109 of NC_037357.1, forward strand.
CAAAATAGGAACACAGCAGTATCCATTAGCAGACATGCTGCCCAAAACCATAGCAACCTCACAGAAACCCCCAAAACAAACCACTGTGTGAGGCACTGCCCTTCATAGAGACAAGATCCAGCCCCACTCACTAGAAAACAAGCACCATTCCCCCCTGCTAGGAAACCTTCACCAGGCACTGGTCTGCCCTGAGCCTCTGGAGATAGACTCACAAATAAGAGGAACTACAACATTGCAGCCTGCAAAAAGGAGACCCCAAGCATAGTAAATTAAACAAAATGAAAAGACAGAGACACATGAAGCAGATGGAGCATAATAAAAACCCAAAAGATCAAACAAATGAAGAGGAAAATGGGTAGTCTACCTAAAAAAGACTTCAGAATAATGATAGTAAAGATGATCCAAAAATCGTGGGAATAAATTGGAAGCACAGATAGAGAAGATACAAGAAATATTTAACTAAGACATAAAAGAAGTAAAGAAAAGAAACAATGAACATCACAATAACTGAGATAAAAATGCAATAGAGGAAATCAAGAGCAGAATACCTAAGGCAGAAGAGTGGATAAGTAAGCTGGAAGATAGAATGGTTTAAATAATTGAAGAAGAAAAGAATAAATAAAAAAGAATGAAAAGAAATGAAGACAGCCTCATAGACTTCTGGTATTGAGACCACTATAAGAGACAAGGAAGGACAATATATAATGATCAAGGGATCAATCCAAGTAGAAGATAAAGCAATAATTCAGTTCAGTTCAGTTCAGTTGCTCAGTCTTATCTGACTCTTTGCAATCCCATGGACTGCAGTACACCAGGACTCCCTGTCCATCACCAACTCTCAGAGTTTACTCAAACTCATGTCCATTGAGTTAGTGATGCCATCCAACCATCTCATTCTCTGTCATCCCCTTCTGTTCCACCTTTAATTTTTCCAAGCATCAGGGTCTTTTAAAGTGAGTCAATTCTTCACAACAGGTGGCCAAAGTACTTCAATGTATGTGTGTGTGTGTATGTGTGTACACACACACATACACACACACACAACATATATATGCACCCATCTTAGTACATAAGGCAAATGCTAACAACTATAAAATGGGAAATTGACAATAACATAGTAACAGTGAAGGAATTAAATGCCTCACTCATAAGAATGGAAAGGTCAACAGGAGAGAAAATTAATAAGGAAACACAAACTGTAAATGATACATTGGACATGATGATCCTGATTGATATCTACAGGACATCCCATCCAAAAACAGTAGAATTCGCATTTTTCTCAAGTTCACATAGAATATTCTCTAGGATAGATCACATCTTGGTTCACAACCAAGCCTTAATAAATTTAAGGAAATTGAAATTATATAAAGCAATATTTCTGATTACATCGCTCTAAGATGGATATCAATTACAAGAAAAACAATGTAAAAAAACATAAACACATGGAAGCTAAACAATATGCTTCTAAATAACTAAGAGGTTAATGAAGAAATCAAAGGGGAAAAAAATACCTGGAAACAAATTACAATGAAAACACAGTAACTCAAAACCTACAGAAAGCAGTTAAAGCAGTGCTAAGAGGGAAGTTTATAGCAATGCAAGCCTTATCTCAAGAAATAAGAAAAACATCAAATAAATAACTTAACCTGACACCTAAAGCAACTAGAAAAAGAAGAGCTGAAAATCAACAAAGTTAGTAGAAGGAAATAAATCACAAAAACCAGAACAGAAATAAATGAAATAGGAATGAAGGAGGCAATAGCAAAATCAATAAAACTAAAAGCTGAATATTTGTGAAGATAAGCAAAACTGAAAAACCATTATCAAGACTCAATAAGAAAAAAAAATAGAGAAGACTTAAATGAATAAAATTAGAAATGAAAAAGGAGAAGTTATAATAGATAATGCAGAAATACAAAGGATCATAAGAGACTATTACAAGAAACTATATGCCGATAAAATGGATAACCAGGAAGAAATGGACAAATTCTTACAAAAGTAAAAGTTTCTATGACTGAATCAGGAACAAATAGGGAATATATCAGACCAACCACAAGTGCTGAAATAGAAAATGTGATCAAATATCTTCCATTAAATAAAAGCCCAGGGCCAGATGGCTTGATAGGTAAATTTTTTCAAATGCTTAGGAAAGAACACTAACACCTATCTTGCTCAGACTCTTTCAGAGAATTGCAGATGGATGAAAACTCCCAAACTCATTCTATGAGGCTACCATCACTGTGCTACTAAAACCAAAACCACAAAGATACCACAAAAAAATAAAAATAAAATAAAAAGCTTAGCCCAATACCACTAATAAACATGAATGCAAAAATCCCCAACAAAATTCCAACAAACAGAATCCAACAACACATTAACAGGATAATACACTGTGATTAAATGGGGTTTATCTCAGGGATACAAGGTTTCTTCAATAAATGCAAATCTGATTCACTTTGCTCTACAGCAGAAACTAACACAACATTGTAAATCAACTATACTCCAATAAAATTTTTTAACTATTTAAATAAATAAATGCAAATTAATCAATGTGATATACTATGTTAGAATATTTGAAGATATAAACCATATGATAATCTCAATAGATGCAGAGAAAGCTTTCAACAAAATTAAACATGTATTTATTATTAAAAAAAACTTTATAAAAAACCAGCATATCATGCATTGAACCTGGACAGGTGACTCATTTCATATATGATAATATACATGTTTCAATGCCCTTCTCCCAAATCATCCCACCCTCTCCCTCTCCCACAGAGTCCAAAAGACTGTTCTATACATCAGTGTCTCTTTTGCTGTCACGTTGATATATGGCAAAACCAATACAATATTGTAAAGTTAAAAAATAAAATAAATAAAAGAAAAAAAGAAAAGAAAATCAGCGTAGAAGTTGCCTTCCCCAACACAATAAAGGCCATATATGACAAACTGACAGCAAGCATTACTGCCAAATGGTGAAAAACCGAAAAAAATTTCCTATAAGATGAGGAATAAGACAAGGGTGCCCATTCTTGCCACTACAGTTCAATATAGTTTTGGAAGTCCTAGCCACTTCAATCAGAGAAGAAAAAGAAGTTAAAGAAATCCAGATTAGAAAATAAGTTAAAATCTTACTGTTTGCAGGTGATATATATATATATATAGTTGGAAAACCCTAAAGATGCCACCAGAAAATTGCTAGAGTTAATCAATGACTTTAGTAAAGTCGCATGATATAAAGCTAATACACAGAAATCCCTTTTATTCCTATATACTAACAATAAAAAATCAGAAATAGAAATTAAGGAAACAATTTCATTCACCACAGCAACAAAAAGAATACAATACCTAGGAATAACAAAAAGAATAAAATTCCCAGGAATAAAGTGAAAAAGTGAAAGTGAACTTGCTTATTCGTGTCTGACTCTTCGCGACCCCATGGACTATAGCCAATCAGGCTCCTCCTCCATGGGATTTTCCAGGCAAGAGTACTGGAATGGATTGCCATTTCCTTCTCCAGGGGATCTTCCCAACCCAGGGAATGAACCTGGGTTTTCCACATTATAGGCAGACGCTTTACCATCTGAGCCACCATGGAATAAACATACCTAAAGGGACAAAAGACTTGTATGCAGAAAACTATAAGACACTGATGAATAAAATCATAGATAACAGAAACAGATGGAGAGATATACCATGTTGTATTGGAACAGTCAGTATTGTGAAAATGACTATACTACCCAAAGCGATCTACAAATTCAATGCAATTCCTATGAAATTGCCAATGGCCTTTGTTCACAGTACTAGAACAAAACAAAAAAAATCACAGTTTGTACAGAAACACAACAGATTTCCAAAGAAATCTTAAGAAAGCAAAACAGCTGGAGGAATCAACCTTCCTCACTTCAGACTATACTTCAAAGCTACAGCCATCAAGACAGCATGGTGCTATCACAAAAATAGAAGTATACAGAAATATAGACCGATGGAACAAGATAGAAAGCCCAGAGATAAACTCATGTACCTTATTTTTGACAGTGGGGGCAAGAATATAAAATGGAGAAAAAAAAACAGTCTCTTCAATAAGTGGCGCTGGGAAAACTGGACATCTACATGTAAAAATATGAAATTAGAACACTTCTGAACACCATACACAAAAATAAACTCAAACTGGATTGAAGACTTAAATGTAAGGCCAGAAACTATAAAGCTCTAGAGGAAAACTTGGACAGTCCTCTTTGACATAAATCACAGCAAGATCCTCTTTGTCTCACTTCCTAGAATAATGGAGTTAAAAAATAGATGAATGGGACCTAATTAAACTTCAATGCTTCCGCACAGCAAAGGAATCTATAAATAAGATGAAAAGGCAACCCTCAGTATGGGAGAAAGTAATTGCCAATGAAGCAACAGACAAAGGATTACTCTCCAAAATATATAGCAGCTTATACAGGTCATCAGAAAAACAAACAGCCCAATCAAAAAATGAGTAGAAGATCTAAACAGACATTTCTCCAAAGACTTACAGATGGCCAATAAACACATGAAAAGATGTTTGACATCATTTATTATTACATAAATGCAAATCAAAACTACAATGAAGAATCATCTCACACCAATCAAAATAGCAATTATCAAAAAAACTACAAAGAATACATGCTGAAGTGGATATGGAGAAAAGGGAACCCTCTCACTGTTGATGGGAATGTAAATTGATACAGTCACTATGGAGAACAGTATGGAGATTCCTTAACAAATAAATTTAGGTATAAAACTGTCATATGACTCAGCAATCCCACTACCGGTCATATACCCCAAGAAACCCACAATTGAGAAAGACGCATGTACCCCAATGTTCATTGCAGGACTATTTACAGTAGCCAGGACATGGAAGCAATCTATATGCCTGACAACTGATGAATGGATAAAGAAGATGTAGTACATATATACAATGGAACATTATTCATCCATATAAAGGAATGAATTTGAGTCAGTTGTAGAGAGGTGGATGAACCTAGAGTTTGTTATACAGAGTGAAGTAAGAGAAAAATAAATATCATGTATTAATGCATATATATGCAATCTAGCAGAGAAGGCAACGGCAACCCACTCCAGTACTCTTGCCTGGAAAATCCCATGGACGGAGGAGCCTGGTAGGCTGCAGTCCATGGGTTCGCTAAGAGTCGGGCACGACCGAGCAATTTCACTTTCACTTTTCACTTTCATGCATTGGAGAAGGAAATGGCAACCCACTCCAGTATTCTTTCCTGGAGGATCCCAGGGACAGAGGAGCCTAGTGGGCTGCCATCTATGGGGTCGCACAGAGTCAGACACGACTGAAGGGACTTAGCAGCAGCAGCAGCAGCAGCAGCATGCAATATAGAAAAATAGTACTGATGAACCTATTTACAGAGATGAAATGGAGATGCAGACATAGAGAACAGACTTGTGGACCCAACAGGGGGATAGGGTAGAATAAATTGAGAAAATAGCATCGGCATATATACACTATCTTGTGCAAATTGATAACTGGTGGGAAGTTGCTATATAACACAGGGAGTCCTGCCTGGCTCTCTAAAACCAGATGACCTAGATGGGAGGAATGGAAGAAATCTCAAGAAGGAAAGGATATAAATAATTATGACTGATTCACATTGTTGTAGGGCAGAAAACAACACAACATTTTAAAGCAATTATGCTTTAATTTAAAAAAAATTTATATAGACAAGCAAATAGCAGGGGGTAGTAAGGCAATCAGGAAAGGAAACAAAGCTGGAGGGCTTATACTATCAAAGCCATGACTTCTTATAGAAATTAAGAAAGAGAGATACTGCCATCGGAATAGACAAACAGACTAACTGACCATGTAAAACGGTCCAGAATTCGACAATGCCTATGAAAATTGCCCAGTATATGATGAAACTGAAATTACACCTCACTGTGAAAAGTATGGAATTTCAGTAAATTATATTGGGTTAATCTGCTATCCAATATGGAAAAAATGAATTTTTGCTTCTATATATCATCATAAACCAAAAGACTAAAGATAAAAATATGACAGATAACACAACTTTTACAGGAAAATATATAAGAACATCTTTATAGCTATTTGCATACAGAAAAGTAAAATTGCCGATTATAATGAGAAAATTTAACTATACTATGATTAAAGACTTCTCTTCATCAAACAAGTCTAATAAAAGAGTGAGAGGGTAACTCACAAAGGAAGAGTATTCCCAAAACATATAACTTTCCTCCAAAAAAGATTGATATGCAGAATACGTATTTAAAAAATGTATTTCAAATAAATAGAACAAAGGTACAATACAATTTTAAATGGGCAAAAGACTTAAACAAATACCTTATAAAAAATGATACCCAAATTTGCAATACGTGTCACTTTTCATCAAGACAGATTTAAATAAAGTCAAATCTTGTTAACAGTATATACCAAGCAGAATAGCTAAACTAAAAAAGACAACAAATTTTGCTCCTATGAATATTTTTTCCCTTATTTTGGTGCAAATATATAGTTTATATGCTAGCTGTTCATATACATTTAGAACTGTAATTGGTATCTCAAAATGTATGTACCTGTTCACTTAAGGATAAACTGCCAAACTATTTTCCAAAATGTTTGTACCAATTTATCTTCCTACACTTTATGATTTCTAGTAGGTCTTGAAACGTGTCTTTATAAACATTATTCATAATAAACAAATAATACATAAATTGTGATATTTTCATAAGACTGAATGCTGTATAAAGCAAGGAGAATGAGAAAATTACAAGTACACATAATAATGTGGTTGAATTTTACAAACATGTATAAAATAATCTAAGCAAAAGAATACCTAATATCCTATTTCATATGTTGCCGGGGTCCAGTCCCGGTGGATCCAGAGATTTTGAAGGGGAGACGGCATCGGCGATCAGGAGACAATAGCTTAATTAAGTGTTAATTAGAGATATAAAGAGTGGTTAAATAGGGATAGCTCAGTGAAAAAATTCAGTGGAGAAAAGAGGCTGAATAACTTGGTTTACGTGGAAAACCAGTAAAACTCCAAGACAAGGAGTTTGCACCACCTACGTAGGCCGCAGGCATCCTCCCATTCTCCCAAAGGAGAGGAGACACTAAGGCCTCCCCGGTCAGATCTTAGAAGCCCAGGCAAAATTAGTAGGCTTGGTGAGCCTCCACACTCCAGATGGAAATTCAGCCAGAAGGTGAGAGAAAGAACGACATGGGGAGACCAAGCTTCAGTGAGCAAGGCCTGCACTTTATTTTCCAAAGTAGTTTTTATACCTTAAGTTGTGCATAGAGGATAATGGGGGAAGGGGTAGAGTCATGCAAGGTCAGCAGTCCTTGATCCTTATCGAAGCCAGGCTTTCTTCCTGCAAACTTATCATATGCAAAAGTTTAGGTGATTTACATCATCTTCTGGCCAGGAGGCCTGTTAACATTTTATGACCCTGTCTTCAGAAAACTTATTTTTCTCTAAAGGTGATTATTCTAAAGTCAGGCAAAACCCTCCAAAAGCATTAAAGTTGCATTCCTATAGGGCAAAAGTGTGGTGGGCTATAACAAGAGAAGAATTAACTCAAGGGTCCAAGGTTACAAACATTAAAGCTACTACTTACATTCCTATACACCAACTATATTAATCAATACACTCCTAGGGACACAGTAGGTAAGGGATATGGAAACTTAGCAGCAAACATTGGCCCAATAAATGAAAACCCTTTACCAATATAATTTCTAATCAACCCACTATACTATACTAATAATCTTCTAACTGCTCAAAGGAATATGTATTTAGAAAGTTTAGAACATCTCGTGCCTCTCACAGTTGGGGGGCTGTGAACAATCACATGTGGCTGGAAGAACCTGTTCAAGCAGGCTAGAGAACTTCCAAAGGAGTTTATGAACTAAAACACTCCTGTCACGCCCAGGAACTTTATTAACTGGAGCTGGAAGTTAACTCTTTTTCAGAGAGAGAGATGGTGGTGGGGAACAGCCCCCTGTAAAGTCAGAGGTGTAGGTGAGAGCACAAAGTAGTAAAGTAGGCAGACTCTGGTTTTTGGGGTAGATGCTTGAGAATTTCCAGAGGGACTCCTGAGGCTCGATCCCGCCTTTGTGTATGCCGAGCCTCCTTCCTCATGACCTTTGCCATGGGCGGAGTTCCTCACGCTGGGTCCCGGCAATATGTGTAAAGTTAAAAATAATATATTGTGTTAGAGCCTCTTGATGATAGTGAAAGAGGAGAGTTTAAAAGCTGAATTAAAACTCAACATTTATTAAAAAAAAAAAAGAAAACTATGGGAAATAGATGGGGAAAAATTGGAAATGGTGACCGATTTTATTTTCTTGGGCTCAAAATTCACTGCAGTGACTGCAGCTGTGCAATTAAAAGACACTTGCTCCTTGGAAAAAAAGCTATGGCAAACCTAGGCAGTATATTAAAAAGCAGAGATGTCACCTTTCTGACAAAGGGGTGTGTGTGTGTGTGTGTGTGTGTGTGTTTGTGTGTGTGTGTGTGTGTGTTGCTCAATCATGTCCAACTCTTTGCCATCCCATGGACTTGTAGCCTTCCAAACTCTTCTGCCCATGGAATTTTTCAATCAAGAATACAGGAGTGAGTAGCTATTCCCTTCTCCCGGGGATCTTCCTGACCTAGGGATCGAACCCAAGTCTTCTGCATTGCAAGCAGAGTCTTTACTGTCTGAGCTATCAGGGAAGCCAGCAAAGGTCCATATGGTCAAAGTTATGGGTTTTCCAGTAGTCATGTGTGGATGTGAGAGTTGGACCATAAAAAAGACTGAGCACCAATGAATTGATGCTTTTGAACTGAGGCATTGGAGAAGACTCTTGAGAGTCCCTTGAACAGCAGGAGATCAAACTAGTCAATCCTCAAGGACATCACCCATGAATATATACTGGAAGGACTGATGCTGAAGCTGAAGCTCCAATACTTTGGCCACCTGATGTGAAGAGTCAACTCCTTGGAAAAGACTATGATGCTGGGAAAGATTGCGGGCAGGAGGAGAAGAGGATGAGATGGTTAGATAGCATCACCGACTCGATGGACATCAGTTTGAGAAAACTCCAGGGGATAGTGAAGGCCAGGGAAGTGTGGTGTGCTGCAGTCTATGCGGTCATAAAGAGTCAGACACGACTTAGCAACTGAAGAGCAAAATGGTGTTAGAAGCCAAATTAGCAGTTATTTTTGATAGTGGGCAGGGAGAGGTGGTTAGTAACAGAAAGTATAATTGTAGGTATAAAAAAGGATGGGAAGGTTAGAATGTTACTAGTAGAAAGTGAGCACATGATCACAGACTTTGGTGTCCCAGAGAGGAAAGAGCACAGGCTTTGAGATCATAATAAAATGGATGTTAATCTTCAGTCTGCTACTAGCTGATTAACCCTGAAAGTGAAAGTCACTCAGTAGTGTCTGATTCTTTGTGACCACATGGACTATACAGTCCATGGAATTCTCTAGGCCAGAATACTGGAGTTCATAGCCTTTCCCTTCTCCAGGGGATCTTCCCAACCCAGGGATCAAACACAGGTCTCCCACATTGTGGCGGATTCTTTACCAGCTGAGCCACAAGGGAAGTCCAAGAATACTGGAGTGGGTAGCCGATCAATTCTCCAGCTGATCTTCCTGACCCAAGTATTGAACAGAGGTCTCCTGCATTGCAGGTGAATTCTTTGCCAACTGAGCTATGAGGGAAGCCAATATTAGCCCTAAATAATAAAATTAACTCATATAATCAGGAATGAAATTCTTACATTACATAGATTTTGTAAGCTTTAGAGAAAATTTGTGGAAAGAGTTAGTTTCACGGTTGGTATTTGATAATGTTTTAATAAATATTTAAGAAGTTACTATTTGGGATAAGGGGAATTAATATCACACAGAATACAATAGTGTAACTATTATGGTGGCTAGAATGGCTTGTGCTATACAAGGAAGAGCTACCTGGATAGATAAACTGGCATTATAGTGTGAAGAACAAGATTAAACTTGACGTTTTAGGCACAAGTAAATCATTGTACATTCTTAAGCATAAATGAAACATAATTTACTGTTGTGTTTTATAGCAAGATTATTATAACAATTAATATGGAAAGGAGATTGGAAGAAAGACAGTGGCTACTGGAGTTTGAGTTGGAGAAAGATGTTATTCTATCAGTTCAGCTCAGCCGCTCAATCATTACCTACTCTTTCGAACTCCATGGACTGCAGCACGCCAGGCCTCCCTGTCCATCACCAATTCCTGGAGTTTACGTAAACTCATGTCCATTGAGTCAGTGATGCCATCCAACCGTCTCATCCTCTGTCGTCCCCTTCTCCTCCTGCTTTCAGTCCTTCCCAGGATCAGGGTCTTTTCTAATGAGTCAGTTCTTTGCATCAGGTGGCCAAAGTATTGGAGTTTCAGTTTCAGCATCAATACTTTCAGTGAATATTCAGGGCTGAATTCTTTTAGGATGGACTGGTTGGATCTTCTTGCCGTCCAAGGTGTTCTTAAGAGCCTTCTCCAACACAAGAGTTCAAAAGCATCAATTATTTGACACTCAGCTTTTTTTATAGTCCAACTCTCACATTCATACATGACTACTGTAAAAACCATAGCTTTGACTAGATGGACCTTTTTTGGCAAAGTAATGTCTCTGCTTTTTATTTTTTTTAATTTAAATTTATTTATTTTAATTGGAGGCTAATTACTTCACAATATTGTGTTGGTTTTGTCATACATCAACATAAATCTGCCATAGGTATACACATGTTCCCCATCCTGAACTCCCACCTCCCACCCCGCTATCCTCATCCTATCCCCTCCCACCTCCCTCCCTGTACCATCCCTCTGGGTCATCCCAGTGCAATAGCCCCAAGCATCCTGTATCCTGCATCAAACCTGGACCGGCGATTCATTTCTTATATGATATTATACATGTTTCAATGCCATTCTCCCAAATCATCCCACCCTCTCCCTGTCCTACAGAGTCAAAAAGACTGTTCTATACATGTGTGTCTCTTTTGCTGTCTCACATACAGGGTTATTGTTACCATCTTTCTAAATTCCATATATATGCATTAGTATGCTGTATTGGTGTTTTTCTTTCTGGCTAACTTCACTCTGTATAATAGGCTCCAGATTCATCCACATCATTAGAACTGATTCAAATTTTTAATATGCTGTCTAGGTTGGTCATAACTTTCCTTCCAAGGAGTAAGCACTTTTTAATTTCATGGCTGCAGTCACCATCTGCAGTCAATATGAAGCCCTCCAAAAATAAATTCTGTCACTGTTTCCACTGTTTCCCCATCTATTTGCCATGAAGTGACAGGACCAGATGCCATGATCTTAGTTTTCTGAATGTTGAGCTTTAAGCCAACTTTTTTACTTTCCTCTTTCACTTTCATCAATAGGCTCTTGAGTTCTTCACTTTCTGCCATAAGGGTGGTGTCATCTGCATATCTGAGGTTATTGATATTTCTCCTGGCAATCTTGATTCCAGCTTCTGCTTCCTCCAGCCTAGGATTTCTCATGATGTACTCTGCATATAAGTTAAATAAGCAGGATGACAATATACAGCCTTGACGTACTCCTTTCCCAATTTAGAACCAGTCTGTTGTTCCATGTCCAGTTCTAACTGTTGCTTCTTAACCTGCATACAGATTTCCCAGGAGGCAGGTCAGGTGATCTGGTGTTCCCATCACTTTATGAATTTTCCACAGTTTGTTGTGATCCACATAGTCAAGGGCTTTGGCATAGTGAAAAGAGCAGAAGCAGATGCTTTTCTGGCACTCTCTTAACTTTTTTGATGGTCCAACAACAGATGTTGGCAATTTGATCTCTGGTTCCTCTGCCTTTTCTAAATCCAGCTTGAACATTTGGAAGTTCATGGCTCACGTACTGTTGAAGCTTGACTTGGAGAATTTTGATCACTCTAGCATGTGAGATGAGTGCAATTGTGCAGTAGTTTGAGCATTCTTTAGCATTGGCTTTCTTTGGGATTGGAATGAAAACTGATATTTTCCAGTCCCGTGGCCACTGCTGAGTTTTCCAAATTTGCTGGCATATTATAAATCCAGGTTAAAGATTATTAGTCCTAAAATTGGGATTATGGCAAAGGAAATACAGTGACAGGATACAATTTTCTATTTAGCAGAAGAATTCACAGCACTTCTTGAAAGATTAAATTGAAAGGACAAAAGAGATGAAAACTTTCAAGTTGATTATGGGGTTCTTAACTTGGCTGTATTATTTGTAAAAAGGTGGAAAATAGGTAACTCTGTAGAAGATGTCAATTTCATTTTCAGACATCTAGAATTTGACATGTTTAGTTTAGAGTAGATTTTCTATAAGCAGTCAACAGAAGAATTTCCACACACACTTCCTTTGTGGATTTGTGTGCCTTATTTTTTCAGTTTTGCCTTTTGCCTAGCTCTTACTATTATTTTCCAAACCTTTTACTCCAGGGTTTCCTATAGAAGATTATTTGGAAGGTCACGCTGTACACTTAATGACTGTTTAGGTTTTGAAATGATATCTGAATTAACATGAGAGACTACTTACAAAAAATTCCCAAAGTCTCCTTATTTTGTCCCAGACAGCCAGCTCCTGCAGAGCAGATTTTAACCTCAACTCCACAGGAGATGTGTCATCAAGACTTGCATTTTACACTGCCATATATTTCATGCTCAATTTCAATAAAGGAAGCCACTTCCAACACCCAGATTTCTCTAAATCATGAATATTTTCCCTATCAATTGACATAAAAGTGAACTTCATTTAAGATTTATTTTCAGAGATTGACTGTAGATAGATAATGCAATAATGCATGATGAGATAATTTAATGGGTTTTGTGAAATATTCTTACTAAAATCATTCTTGGTGAAAATAATGAATTTGGGGAGATAATACCAATGCTTCTCTTTCCACTTTCTCTTGCTCTCTCCATTTCTCTCTTCTGTAAATCAGGACAAAGCTAAATTTCTCTTAAGAGTGCCACCAAAACAGCAGGGCTTGTTGATACTGGGAATCCTTCTGGTTTCTCCTACAATGAGGTTGTGCACTTCTGGAAGGTTAAAGTACATAGATAGTTATGTCCTGTTCAGAATGTTCAACCAACCCATGGCATGAGATTCCCTGTTGAAAAAACAGATTGAACCACTGTTGACACTCAGGGAGAGCCTTATCCCTTGCAGTTTATATGTAGTATAGGGTATATACATACTCCTGTACTACTTGGAATTTTGACTAGTCTGTTGAGCATGCTTATTCTCAGCAGTAATTGACATGCTGCTGCTGCTGCTAAGTTGCTTCAGTCTTGTCCAACTCTGTGCGACCCCACAGACAGCAGCCCGCCAGGCGCCCCTATCTCTGGGATTCTCCAGGCAAGAACACTGGAGTGGGTTGCCATTTCCTTCCCCAATGCATGAAAGTGAAAGGTGAAAGTGAAGTTGCTCGGTCGTGTCTGACTCTTATTAATCAGTTTGGAAAGGATTTCTTTCCCTTGCCTCTTAGTGAGATTTTCCACTTCATTGGTGCACTGGAAACAATCCCGTTACCCTCCAAGCCAGTATATTTTATTAAGTCCACCTCTGCCATCTGAGACCACTCATTATCTGTAGCCTAAAACTACATTTTCCCCTTTGAAGCCTGAGATTCTCTACCAAATTACTTTAAATTGTCTATTTCTTCTCATACTACAAATAACTGCTTCTAACCTTGAATACTTAATGTTGAAATAATTAAAAACAAGGTAGGATATTATATCATTCCCTTTAAAAGTCATGAAACTATTTTTTTCTCTATATATATTTTCTTTGTATAAGTGTGTTAGTGGCAAAATCATCCTCCATTTTCCTTCATTGAAATTGCAAACCCAAAATTTATATTTTTCTTGCTTTAGAATGGGTGTTTACCTGTGATAGGATATAGGATGAAGGAAACTTGAAAACGGGGATGTGAAACTAGAACTTTACACCTGAGGAAGAAAGCTATGGTACTTATACACATTGGAATATTCAGATCAGATCAGATCAGATCAATCACTCAGTTGTGTCCGACTCTTTGCGACCCCATGAATCGCAGCACGCCAGGCCTCCTTGTCCATCACCAACTCCCAGAGTTCACTCAGACTCACGTCCATCGAGTCAGTGATGCCATCCAGCCATCTCATCCTCTGTCGTCCCCTTCTCCTCCTGCCCCCAATCCCTCCCAGCATCAGAGGCTTTTCCAATGAGTCAACTCTTTGCCTGAGGTGGCCAAAGTACTGGAGTTTCAGCTTTAGCATCATTCCTTCCAAAGAAATCCCAGGGCTGATCTCCTTCAGAATGGACTGGTTGGATCTCCTTGCAGTCCAAGGGACTCTCAAGAGTCTTCTCCAACACCACAGTTCAAACGCATCAATTCTTCAGCGCTCAGCCTTCTTCACAGTCCAACTCTCACATCCATACATGACCACAGGAAAAACCATAGCCTTGACTAGACGAACCTTTGTTGGCAAAGTAATGTCTCTGCTTTTGAATATGCTATCTAGGTTGGTCATAACTTTCCTTCCAAGGAGTAAGAGTCTTTTAATTTCATGGCTGCAGTCACCATCTGCAGTGATTTTGGAGCCCAGGAAAATAAAGTCTGACACTGTTTCCACTGTTCCCCATCTATTTCCCATGAAGTGATGGGACCGGATGCCATGATCTTCGTTTTCTCAATGTTGAGCTTTAAGTCAACTTTTTAACTCTCCACTTTTACTTTCATCAAGAGGCTTTTGAGTTCCTCTTCACTTTCTGCCATAAGGGTGGTGTCATCTGCATATCTGAGCTTATTGATATTTCTCCCGGCAATCTTGATTCCAACTTGTGTTTTTTCCAGTCCAGCGTTTCTCATGATGTACTCTGCATATAAGTTAAACAAGCAGGGTGACAATATACAGCCTTGAAGTACTCCTTTTCCTATTTGGAACCATTCTGTTGGTCCATGTCCAGTTCTAACTGTTTCTTCCTGACCTGCATACACATTTCTCAAGAGGCAGATCAGGTGGTCTGGTATTCCCATCTCTTTCAGAATTTTCCACAGTTTATTGTGATCCACACAGTCAAAGGCTTTGGCATAGTCAGTAAAGCAGAAATAGATGTTTTTCTGGGACTCTCTTGCTTTTTCCATGATCCAGCAGATGTTGGCAATTTTTTTAAATTTTATTTTATTTTTAAACTTTACAATATTTTATTAGTTTTGCCAAATATCAAAATGAATCCACCACAGGTATACCTGCGTTCCCCATCCTGAACCCTCCTCCCTCCTGCCTCCCCTACACTCCCTCTGGGTCGTCCCAGTGCACTAGCCCCAAGAATCCAGTACCGTGCATCGAACCTGGACTGGCAACTCGTTTCATACATGATATTATACATGTTTCAATGCTATTCTCCCAAATCTTCCCACCCTCTCCCTCTCCCACAGAGTCCATAAGACTGATCTATACATCAGTGTCTCTTTTGCTGTCTCATACACAGGGTTATTGTTACCATCTTTCTAAATTCCATATATATGTGTTAGTATACTGTATTGGTGTTTTTCTTTCTGGCTTACTTCACTCTGTATAATAGGTTCCAGTTTCATCCATCTCATTAGAACTGATTCAAATGTATTCTTTTTAATGGCTGAGTAATACTCCATTGTGTATATGTACCACTGCTTTCTTATCCATTCATCTGCTGATGGACATCTAGGTTGCTTCCATGTCCTGGCTATTATAAACAGTGCTGTGATGAACATTGGGGTACACGTGTCTCTTTCCTTTCTGGTTTCCTCAGTGTGTATGCCCAGCAGTGGGATTGCTGGATCATAAGGCAGTTCTATTTCCAGTTTTTTAAGGAATCTCCACACTGTTCCCCATAGTGGCTGTACTAGTTTGCATTCCCACCAACAGTGTAAGAGAGTTCCCTTTTCTCCACATCCTCTCCAGCATTTATTGCTTGTAGACTTTTGGATCACAGCCATTCTGACTGGCGTGAAATGGTACCTCATTGTGGTTTTGATTTGCATTTCTCTGATAATGAATGATGTTGAGCATCTTTTCATGTGTTTGTTAGCCATCTGTATGTCTTCTTTGGAGAAATGTCTATTTAGATCTTTGGCCCATTTTTTGATTGGGTCATTTATTTTTCTGGAGTTGAGCTATAGGAGTTGCTTGTATATTTTTGAGATTAGTTGTTTGTCTGTTGCTTCATTTGCTATTATTTTCTCCCAGTCTGAAGGCTGCCTTTTCACCTTGCTAAGAGTTTCCTTTGTTGTGCAGAAGCTTTTAAGTTTAATTAGGTCTCATTTGTTTATTTTTGCTTTTATTTCCAATATTCTGGAAGGTGGGTCATAGAGGATCCTGCTGTGATGTATGTCGGACAGTGTTTTGCCTATGTTCTCCTCTAGGAGTTTTGCAGTTTCTGGTCTTATGTTGAGATCTTTAATCCATTTTGAGTTTATTTTTGTGTAAGGTGTTAGAAAGTGGTCCAGTTTCATTCTTTTACAAGTGGTTGACCAGCTTTCCCAGCACCACTTGTTAAAGAGATGGTCTTTAATCCATTGTATAGTCTTGCTTCCTTTGTCAAAGATAAGGTGTCCATATGCGTGTGGATTTATCTCTGAGCTTTCTATTTTGTTCCATTGATCAATATTTCTGTCTTTGTGCCAGTACCATACTGTCTTGATAACTGTGGCTTTGTAACAGAGCCTGAAGTCAGGTAGGTTGATTCCTCCAGTTCCATTTTTCTTTCTCAAGATCGCTTTGGCTATTTGAGGTTTTTTGTATTTCCATACAAATTATGAAATTATTTGTTCTAGCTCTGTGAAGAATACCGTTGGTAGCTTGATAGGGATTGCATTGAATCTATAAATTGCTTTGGGTAGTATACTCATATTCACTATATTGATTCTTCCAATCCATGAGCATGGTATACTTCTCCATCTATTAGTGTCCTCTTTGATTTCTTTCACTAGTGTTTTATAGTTTTCTATATATAGGTCTTTAGTTTTTTAGGTAGATATATTCCTAAGTATTTTATTCTTTCAGTTGCAATGGTGAATGCAATTGTTTCCTTAATTTCTCTTTCAGTTTTCTCATTATTAGTGTATAGGAATGCAAGGGATTTCTGTGTGCTGATTTTATATCCTGCAACTTTACTATAATCATTGATTAGTTCTAGTAATTTTCTGGTGGAGTCTTTAGGGTTTTCTAATTAAAGGATCATGTCATCTGCAAACAGTGAGAGTTTTACTTCTTCTTTTCCAATTGAATTCCTTTTATTTCTTTTTCTGCTCTGATTGCTGTGGCCAAAACTTCCAAAACTATGTTGAATAGTAATGGTGAAAGTGGGCACCCTTGTCTTGTTCCTGACTTTAGAGCAAATGCTTTCAATTTTTCACCATTGAGGATAATGTTTGCTGTGGGTTTGTCATATATAGCTTTTATTATGTTGAGGTATGTTCCTTCTATTCCTGCTTTCTGGAGAGTTCTTATCATAAATGGATGTTGAATTTTGTCAAAGGCTTTCTCTGCATCTATTGAGATAATCATATGGTTTTCGTTTTTCAATTTGTTAATGTGGTGTATAACATTGATTGATTTGTGGATATTGAAGAATCCTTGCATCCCTGGGATAAAGTCCACTTGGTCATGGTGTATGATCTTTTTAATGTGTTGTTGGATTCTGATTGCTAGAATTTTGTTAAGGATTTTTGCATCTATGTTCATCAGTGATATTGGCCTGTAGTTTTCTTTTTGGGGGGATTTTGTCAGGGTTTGGTATTAGGGTGATGGTGGCCTCATAGAATGAGTTTGGAAGTTTATCTTCCTCTACAATTTTCTGGAAGAGTTTGAGCAGGATAGGTGTTAGCTTTTCTCTAAATTTTTGGTAGAATTCAGCTGTGAAGCGGTCTGAATCTGGGTTTTGTTTGCTGGAAGATTTTTGATTACAGTTTCAATTTCCGTGCTTGTGATGGGTCTGTTAAGATTTTCTATTTCTTCCTGGTCCAGTTTTGGAAAGTTGTACTTTTCTAAGAATTTGTCCATTACTTCCACGTTGTCCATTTTATTGGCATATAATTGTTGATAGTAGTCTCTTATGATCCTTTGTATTTCTGTGTTGTCTGTTGTGATCTCTCCATTTTCATTTCTAATTTTATTGATTTGATTTTTCTCCCTTTGTTTCTTGATGAGTCTGGCTAATGGTTTGTCAATTTTATTTTTCCTTTCAAAGAACCAGCTTTTGTCTTTGTTGATTTTTGCTATGGTCTCTTTTTTGTCTTTTGCATTTATTTCTGCCCTAATTTTTAAGATTTCTTTCCTTCTACTAACCCTGGGGTTCTTCATTTCTTCCTTTTCTAGTTGCTTTAGGTGTAGGGTTAGGTTATTTATTTGACTTTTTTCTTGTTTCTTTAGGTATGCCTGTATTGCTATGAACTTTCCCCTTAGGACTGCTTTTAAAGTGTCCCACAGGTTTTGGGTTGTTGTGTTTTCATTTTCATTCGTTTCTATGCAAATTTTGATTTCTTTTTTGATTTCTTCTGTGATTTGTTGGTTATTCAGCAGGGTGTTGTTCAGCCTCCATATGTTGGAATTTTTAATAGTTTTTCTCCTGTAATGGAGATCTAATCTTACTGCATTGTGGTCAGAAAAGATGCTTGGAATGATTTCTATTTTTTTGCATTTACCAAGGCTAGATTTATGGCCCAGGATGTGATCTATCCTGGAGAAGGTTCCATGTGCGCTTGAGAAAAAGGTGAAATTCATTGTTTTGGGATGAAATGTCCTATAGATATCAATTAGGTCTAACTGGTCTATTGTATCATTTAACGTTTGTGTTTCCTTGTTAATTTTCTGTTTAGTTGATCTATCCATAGGTGTGAGTGGGGTATTAAACTCTCCCACTATTATTGTATTATTGTTAATTTCTCCTTTCATACTTGTTAGCATTTGTCTTACATATTGCGGCGCTCCCGTGTTGGGTGCATATATATTTATAATTGTTATATCTTCTTCTTGGATTGATCCTTTGATCATTATGTAGTGACCATCTTTGTCTCTTTTCACAGCCTTTGTTTTAAAGTCTATTTTATCTGATATAAGTATTGCTACTCCTGCTTTCTTTTGGTCCCTATTTGCATGGAAAATCTTTTTCCAGCCCTTCACTTTCAGTCTGTATGTGTCCCCTGTTTTGAGGTGGGTCTCTTGTAGACAACATATGTAGGGGTCTTGTTTTTGTATCCATTCAGCCAGTCATTGTCTTTTGGTTGAGGCATTCAACCCATTTACATTTAAGGTAATTACTGATAAGTATGATCCCGTTGCCATTTACTTTATTGTTTTGGGTTTGAGTTTATACACTGTTTTTGTGTTTCCTGTCTAGAGAATATCCTTTAGTATTTGTTGGAGAGCTGGTTTGGTGGTACTGAATTCTCTCAGCTTTTGCTTGTCTGAGAAGCTTTTGATTTCTCCTTCATATTTGAATGAGATCCTTGCTAGGTACAATAGTCTGGGCTGTAGGTTATTTTCTTTCATCACTTTAAGTATGTCTTGCCATTCCCTCCTGGCTTGAAGAGTTCCAATTGAAAGATCAGCTGTTATCCTAATGGGAATTCCCTTGTGTGTTATTTGTTGTTCTTCCCTTGCTGCTTTTAATATTTGTTCTTTGTGTTTGATCTTTGTTAATTTGATTAATATGTGTCTTGGGGTGTTTTGCCTTGGGTTTATCCTGTTTGGGACTCTCTGGGTTTCTTGGACTTGGGTGATTATTTCCTTCCCCATTTTAGGGAAGTTTCAACTATTATCTCCTCAAGTATTTTCTCATGGTCTTTCTTTTTGTCTTCTTCTTCTGGAACCCCTATGATTCGAATGTTGTAGCATTTAATATTGTCCTGGAGGTCTCTGAGATTGTCCTCATTTCTTTTAATTCGTTTTTCTTTTATCCTCTCTGATTCATTTATTTCTACCATTCTATCTTCTAATTCACTAATCCTATCTTCTGCCTCTGTTATTCTACTATTTGTTGCCTCCAGAGTGTTTTTAATTTCATTTATTGCATTATTCATTTTATATTGACTCTCTTTTATTTCTTCTAGGTCCTTGTTAAACCTTTCTTGCATCTTCTCAATTTGTCTCCAAGCTATTTATCTGTGATTCCATTTTGATTTCAAGATTTTGGATCAATTTCACTATCATTATTCAGAATTCTTTATCAGGTAGATTCCCTATCTCTTCCTCTTTTATTTGGTTTGGTGGGCATTTATCCTGTTCCTTTATCTGCTGGGTATTCCTCTGTCTCTTCATCTTGTTTAAATTGCTGAGTTTGGGGTGTCCTTTCTGTATTCTGGCAGTTTGTGGAGTTCTCTTTATTGTGGCGTTTCCTCACTCTGTGTGGGTTTGTACAGGTGGCTTCTCAAGGTTTCTTGGTTAGGGAAGCTTGTGTCGGTGTTCTGGTGAGTGGAGCTGTATTTCTTCTCTCTGGAGTGCAATGAAATGTCTAGCAATGAGTTATGGGATGTCTATGGTTTTGGGCTGACTTTGGGCTGCCTGTATCTTGGAGCTCAAGGCTGTGTTCCTTGCTGCTGGAGAATTTGCTTGGTATGTCTTGCCCTGAAACTTGTTTCGCCCAGAGAGGTTTACAGCATTATATGGAGAAGATAAGAGTGAGGAGGGAGTTAGAGGTGACCCAAATGAGATGAGGTGGAATCAATAGAGGAGAGAGTGGGCTATTCAGTAATCTCTTCCTTATGTGCACTCCACAACTGGACCGCTCAGAGTTGTTCACAGAGTTATACAGAGAAGAGAAGAAGGAAGAAAGTGGCAGAGGTGGCCAGGAGGATAAATGGGGGGAATGAAAAGGAGGAGGACAGATCCAGCCAGTAATCAGTTCCCTAAGTGTTCTCCACCATCTGGAACACCCAGAAATTCACAGAGTTGGGTAGAGTAGAGAGGGGTTAGGGAGGAGACACAGGCGACCTAGTGTAGAAAAAGGAGAGTCCAAAGGGAGAGAGAGCAGTTCAGCCAGTAATCTCGCTCCCTAGTGAAAATGGGTACTGAAGATTCGGTTCTTAAAGGTACAAAATTGGTAACAAATACATAAAAGCAAGAATTTAAAATCTAGAGTAGAGTTTGGAATTTCAAAAATACGATATTAAAGAAAAGAAGAAGGAAAAGAAAGAGAGAAAAAATGAACACCAAAAACAAACAAGGTCACAAAAATTATAAAGAAAATATAGGTACAAAATTGATAACTAATACCAAAAAGCAAAAGTTAAAAATCTAGAGTAGAGTTTGGAATTTCAAAAATACAATGTTTAAAAAGGAAGAAGAAAAAGAAAGAGAGAGAGAAAAAAAAAAAAAAAGAACAAACAAGGTCGCATAAATTATTAAAAAAAAAAAAATACAGGTACAAAATTGATAACAAATACCAAAAAGCATAAATTAAAAATCTAGAGTATAGTTTGGAATTTCAGATATACAATGTTATTTAAAAGAAGAAGAGGAAGAAACAGAGAAAAAGGAAAAGATAAAAGAAAAAAGGGTCACAGAAATTATATAAAAACAAAAACAAAAAAAAAAACTATAGGTACAAAATTGATAACAAATACTAAAAAGCTAAAATTAAAAATCTAGAGTAGAGTTTGGAATTTCAAGAATACAATGTTAAAGAAAAGAAGGAAAAAGAAAACAAAGTTCAAAAAATTATTAAAAAAAAATATATATATGAAGTTTGCTTTAAAAAAAATAGGGTCTTCTTTTTTTTTTTTTTAGCAAAGTAATCGGTTATAAAAGTGGAAATTAAAGGAATAATAGAGGGCTTAAAGTTTTTTTTTTTTTATAGGCTCACTTGTCTAGTCGCACTGAGCGGAGGTAGGGAGGGATGCTGCAAACAAATAACACTGGCGTGTGCTCGCAGTGCCTCAGCTACACTAGGTCTGCCCCCCGTTCACGGCGCATGTAGCCTCTCTGCCCACACTGCTCAGGCTCTAGGTTGCTCCGCTGCGAACCATCCGTGGCCAGCCCTGGGCTGCCTGTACTTCCCAGGTCCAAGCCGCTCAGGTTCAGGCACTTGGGTAGTCCTCAGAGGCGCAGACTCTCGGTTGGGCCTGCGTTTTGTGCCATTCCCAGATCCAAGCAGCTCAGGTGATGAGGTGTTTTGTGCGCGCGATTGCTGCGACTTATCGCCTCCCCGCCTCTCGGTTATCTAGTTGTGCACCGGCACACCTTCTCAGGCAGATGTTGACCGTCCAGACCCCCAAGAAGTTTTAGTTAGCAAAGAAGCCTGCTTACAGTTTTATAGATAATGTCTCTGGGGCTGCGATTGTCCGCTTCTGGCTCTGGCTGCCTATCACCACAGGGGGATGGTCTGCCGCCGGCTATCTCTGTTCAGTCCTTTATTCCGTGCGCGGGCCTGGCGGTGTCATAGATTAGGGCTGGCTTTTCGCGTGGTAGATATCCCACAGTCTGGTTTGCTAGCCCAAATTATTTCGCTCAGTGCTCGGGGTATTCAGGCCAGATTCTTGCGATGCAACCCGCGCCGCGCCTCCCTGCCCAGCCCCCGCTTGCTAATGGCCTATGCAGGCGTCTGCGCTGCTTCTCCACTGGGGGAGTTACTGAAGGGCTCGCAATGTGCGGGTTTTAATTATTTATTTTTCCTCCCTGTTATGTTGCCCTCTGTGCTTCCAAGGCTCGGCACAGATTCGGCAGTGAGAAGGTATCCTGGTGTTTGGAAACTTCTCTCTTTTTAAGACTCCCTTCCCGGAACGGAACTCCGTCCCTCCCTCTTTTGTCCCTTTTTTTATATTTTATATTTTTTCCTACCTCCTTTCGAAGACTTGGGTTGCTTTTCTGGGTGCCTGATGTCCTCTGCCGGCATTCAGAAGTTGTTTTGTGGAAGTTACTCAGCGTTTAAATGTTCTTTTGATGAATTTGTGGGGGAGAAAGTGTTCTCCCCATCCTACTCCTCTGCCATCTTAGCTCTTCCTTGGATGTTGGCAATTTGATCTCTGGTTCCTCTGCCTTTTCTAAAACCAGCTTGAACATCAGGAAGTACTCAGCCATTAAAACGAATACATTTGAATCAATTCTAATGAGATGGATGAAACTGGAACCTATTATACAGAGTGAAGTAAGCCAGAAAGAAAAACACCAATACAGCATACTAACACATATATATGGAATTTAGAAAGATGATAACAATAACCCTGTATACGAGACAGCAAAAGAGACACTGATGTATAGAACAGTCTTTTGGACTCTGTGGGAAAGGGAGACGGTGAGATGATTTGGGAGAATGGCATTGAAACATGTATAATATCATATGAAACGAGTTGCTAGTCCAGGTTCAATGCACGGTACTGGATGCTTGGCGCTGGTGCACTGGGACGACCCAGGGGGATGGTATGGGGAGGGAGGAGGGAGGAGGGTTCAGGATGGCGAACACATGTATACCTGTGGCGGATTCGTTTTGATGTATGGCAAAACCAATACAATATTGTAAAGTTAAAAAATAAAATAAAAGAATAAAAATTAAATACTCATTTGAACCAATTCAGATAGTGGTGCTAAAAGCCCAATCAATCATCCAATACACAACATTCAAAGTGAATGATAGCTATACTGTGAAACCAGCACAAGCATGCAGGTGGTCATATGACTCCACTAATGGATGGATAACATCTGTGGGATAGTGATACTCAAAGTCTAGTCAAGTAAGAGGCAGGATGGAAGTTATTAATGGGTAATACTCATTGTTCTTAGGTTCAGTAATAGTGTTTGGGCCAGAGGGATACAAACCAAAGCAAAGGTGAAACTTAGATTGTGGGATACTATGCAGCTTAAAAAACCAAATGATTCTAACACAAGTATAAAAATTAAATTATATACTTAAGAAACTGGTTACAGTGAAAAAACTGCCCTGCCATAGGGTTAACCTGATCTTAAGTCTCAGAGTACTGAATGATAACTACTTACATGGATTATCTTCTGAATAACATTCCTGCTGCAGAAGCTGATGGAAGAGAAAATAGGGAAAGGTTAACTTTTAAAACAGGGGTCAGCAAATTTTTTTCTATAAAATATCAGGAAGAAATGTTTTAGACTTGATGTTCATACAGTTGCAGCTCTTCAGTTCTGCTGCTGTGGGGAATAAACAGTCATAGACTACACCAGTGGTTATAACTTTATTAATAAAAAAACAAAAAACAAAAAACACGTGCTTAAAAAAATAGGTGCCTGGCCAAATTTTGCCAAAAGGCTATAGTTTGTTAATCTATGTTTTGGGAGGCTATTTAATGGTCTCTGGTAAAGGGAGGATAAGCTTAACAAAAACAGGGAAAAGGCCAAACAAAATACTGCTCTTATTTTAAGCAATGAATTGGGTTTAGGACCACCATCCACCTTTTCTTCTTTCAATCATCTTTCCTAAATCTATTGATGAACTACTCTCAAATATTTCTTTTGAGCCTTCTTAGTTGAATTGGTGTGTTCATTTATGTAAGGCTTAGAATAGTGTGATTAACTTCAGCTCACAATTATAAGAAAATAATTAAGTGTCATAAGTAAAAAAAGTACTAGAGTACAATGGTATTTTACCTTGTTTACATATACCTGCCTTTTTTTACTTTCATGACTACAGCAAAGGTGAATCCTTCCTCAAAAATACTGCAGAATTTTTGCTTGTAAATTCTTTACAACATAGCAATTACCTAGTCCTTTCTGGTGACAGTGTAAGTAGGACAATGTTTCCAAAGAAATTAAGGTTTCTTCTTATTTTTAAGCTTGGAGTAATGCAGATCAGAGGACATAGGCCTGTAAAGGAGAAGCAGAAAGTAAGAATTCTCACAGGGACCCCAAACTGTTTTCTGAATAATTTATTTGGCTAAAATCATGTGGTGACCTTTATGCGGCAAAATATAGATCATGTGACCAACTGTACTATTTTCTGATTCAGCTTAAATGTAGGAAATCCTGACTAATATAGTGCACAATGATTTAAAAAAATACTCAACTTCTCAGAGGAAAATATAATAATCTGCTCTCTGGCTAAAACTAAGGAATACTGAAAATATGCATTCTCATATTTTTAAAACATTATCCAGATTGTGCCAGAAGTCAACAAATGCTATTGTATTTACTTCCCAGTTTTATTTACTTCCTACTTGAAGTCAAGACCTTTGATGAAGTAGTCTTACAGTAACAAGAATCCATCCCAGGTTTTGAGTGATACTGGTGCTTATGGGAGAAATCTTGTGGGAGTTGATAGGGTTGTAAGTAGCATTTCAACCAAACCATAGATATGGTGCTCGATAAAGCTGCCAGCTTTGCACTCAAAGTGTATTTATGTGCAGAAAATAACTTATAAAAATGGCATCCTGGGGCTCCATATTTATTCTCTTTCAATGAGTTCCAGATCAAAGTTGCTAAGTTTATAAGTTAAAACAGGATTTTCTTCCTAGTTCTCAGCCCTGGAAATTCACATTAGGATAAAAACAAACGCTGTATTTGCTCGACCTCTGACACTATCACTTGTAATGACATTTCTGCAATCCGAGCTCTGGATCAGATCATGTTGAAGCAGAAGCCCAAAGCTGCATCAGTTTTGCCAACTTCTCCACCAATTCTGGTACATTTGTTGCTTTTTATCACTATTGAAATTCCCCCTGTAGCACTTTACCACAGGTTAAAATATATTTTTTAAATTACATTGGTAAACAGCCCAAATCTTCAATTTGGTATCATAAATTATTTGTTCCATAATTCCTGAAACATGATAGAATTGTCATTCAGATTGGATTCTCAGACACAACTATATTTCTCGGTAGTTCTTAAGCTGTATATCACACATTGCAGTAATAGCTACAAAAGATTCAGTTAATTATGTTATAGCTGGACATGGTAGTTGCATCTTTTCAAAAGGCCTATCCAAAATATGCTAGACCAGAATGATTAATAGCACTGAATCACAGTTTGCTGGCTATAAAAGAGAGAACTGAGAAAATATACTGGATAGTGAAATTTGATGAGTTTAAAGTGAAAAAGTACATGTGATTCAATTTCTTGTTGATTTTAGAAGTACTGGGCTATTTTCACAAATGTATAAAGATTGGCAATAAAATCTCTCTGTAGACTGTGATACTCTTTATGAATGAAATTTTAAAACATGGGTTCAGCCACTTCATAGAAAAGCCAACTGACAAACCTGAAAAGCAAAATGTCATGATGAAATAAGAACTCTATATGTAATATAGTTACTTAATATTATAATTAATGTGATATTTTTCTATGGCTATGCAACGAATTACCACAAGTAAAGCATCAAGGCAATACGCATTTGTTAGCTCATAATTCTGTAGGTCATCACCTGCCTGGGTTCTCTGTTCAAGTCTCACAAGGCTGAAATCAAGGAAATGGTTGAACTGAGTTCTTATCTGGAGTTTCTGAGGAAAACTTCCCTTCCAGTCTTATTCTTGTCATTCGTAGAGTTCAGTTCCTCGTGGTTATAGTACCCAGGTCACCATTTCCTTGCTGTCTGTAGACTGGAGGCCACTCTCAGGTTTTAAATGCCACTTATATTCCTTTTAATATGTTTCCTTCCATATTCAAGCTGCTGCTGCTGCTAAGTCACTTCAGTTGTGTCCAACTCTGTATGACCCCATAGACGGCAGCCCATCAGGCTTCCCCGTCCCTGGGATTCTCCAGACAAGAATACTGTAGAGGGTTGCCATTTCCTTCCCCAATGCATGAAAGTGAAAAGTCAAAGTGAAGTCACTCAGTCGTGTCTGACTCTTTGTGACCTCATGGACTGCAGCCTACCAGGCTCCTCTGTCCATGGGATTTTCTAGGCAAGAGTACTGGAGTGGAGTGCCATTGCCTTCTCCGATATTCAAGCTAGTTATATGTTAATTTTTTCTCATGCTTCAAATCTGTGACACCCTCTTCTACAACTAGACAGAGAAAACACTGCTTTTAAATGAGTTCATGTGATGAACCTAGGCTAAGAGTTAATTTTCTTATTTTAAGGTCAACCATACCATATACAATCATGGGAACAAGATCCATAATATTTATAGTCCCATGTATTATACAAGATGTATACATGGGATGTGTGTGGAAAATCTTGGAGGCCATTTTAGAATTCTGTCTACCACCTTTAAAAGAATTAAACTCACAACTAATTAGGTTAATAAATTGTGGTTAAGCTCCTATTATGTGTTGAGTGTTGTTCTATTTGAGTTTTGACTTCCAACCAGCAATCAGGGTTTACTCTATATTATAAATCTGCAACTGTATATTAGAGAAGTTTAGAGTACAACTTTGTGATAAGACAGACCAGCACTGCATTTCACATACACCATTTACTGGCTGCATCATCTTGAGTAAGTTAATTAATTTTTCTAAGCTTCAATGTCTTCATCCAAAAAATAGGAATAATGATGGTAATTATTTCAGAAGACTAAGTGAGACAAATGTCCAAAAAGTGTTTAGCACAATCTTGATATGTATCTGTTACTCAATAAATGATAGTAAAAAGTTTTACACAACTTTTTGAAACACATATGACAATATGGATAGAAGGTTTTATATTTTTCTTCTTTGCAAGATCTGGTGATTATACTTGATATTCTCCTAGTTTTTCTTTCACTATATGACTCCTCCCTGAAGATATGGTTATATCCGTGTCTGTGGTAACACCTTCAGGAAGCAGTTACTCTAATGCACATCAAGCTATTAACTGAGGCCAGTAATGCTGACCCTTTATCTGGAGAGGATGGCAGTTCTGTGGTGCTTGGATGATCTCAGTCTTAGCTTTTCTTCAGCTAAATGGTCTCTGAAGGATCAGTCTTCCTCTTAATATAATAGAAATTGAAAAACACATACACATTCATATGTTCACCCTTTTCATCATAACTGTACCTCAAGATCAAAGAGGCATTGATGGGAATGTAACCACAGTTCTAAAAAATCTAATGTTTCTCCCTTTAACTGATAGATTAGAAACATTTTAATAAGTTTTATCAATGGTTGCTTTCTATCACTAACCAGAGACTTCCTGGGCGGGGTGGGGGTGGGGGGACGGGGGGAGGCGGGGAGGGGAATTAAATCCAACAAAGTTTGCATTTGACCAAGTACAGGGAAATGTACAAAAAGAGTGGATTTGCAGAGAAATCTGAATAGCTTTTACTACTGGAGAATCAGTACAATTTCAAAATCAACCTTGTACTTCTTTACCATCTTTAAACAGACAGGCCAAAAACTAAATGCCATATTTTAAATTTTGAACTTAATCTTTATATAGTTTTAGAGAAATACAGTTGCTGGAGAATGTGTAAAGGATGATACTCTATCTATGCCCAGAAATTTAATAATGCAGGATATTTATCATCACATTCAGAAATTGAAATTAAGAAAGTATGGATTATCCTATCGTCATTTTCAGGTAATGTTGATTAAGGATAGAGTTATACAATAAAGGACTATTTTCAGGTTTATTTGTTGGTGTCAGATCCTCAGTTCAGTTCAGCCACTCAGTCATTTCTGACTCTTAGTGACCCTATGGACTGCAGCACACCAAGCTTCCCTGTCTTTCAATATCTCCTGGAGTTTGCCCAAATTCACATCACTTCATGGGAAATAGATGGGGAAACAGTGGAAACAGTGTCAGACTTTATTTTTTGGGACTCCAAAATCACTGCAGATGGTGACTGCAGCCATGAAATTAAAAGACGCTTACTCCTTGGAAGGAAAGTTATGACTAACCTAGATAGCATATTCAAAAGCAGAGACATTACTTTGCCAACAAAGGTCCATCTAGTCAAGGCTATGGTTTTTCCTGTGGTCATGTATGGATGTGAGATTTGGACTGTGAAGAAGGCTGAGCACCGAAGAATGGGTGCTTTTGAACTGTGGTGTTTGAAAAGACTCTTGAGAGTCCCTTAGACTGCAAGGAGATCCAACCAGTCCATTCTGAAGGAGATCAGCCCCGGGATTTCTTTGGAAGGAATGATGCTAAAGCTGAAAGTCCAGTACTTTGGCCACCTCATGCGAAGAGTTGACTCATTGGAAAAGACTCTGATGCTGGGAGGGATTGGGGGCAGGAGGAGAAGGGGACGACAGAGACTGAGATGGCTGGATGGCATCACTGACTCGATGGACGTGAGTCTGAGACAGGGAGGCCTGGAGTACTGCGATTCATGGGGTTACAAAGAGTCAGACACGACTGAGCAACTAAACTGAACTGAACTCAACTGAGTTGGTGATGCCATCCAACCATCTCATCCTCTGTTATCCCCTTCTCCTCCTGCCCTCAGTATTTCCCAGCATCAGGGTCTTTTCCAATTAGTTGGCTGTTACATCAGATGGTCAAAGCTTCAGCTTCAGCATCAGTCCTTCCAATGAATCTTCAGGGTTTATTTCCTTTAGGATGGACTGATTTGATGTCCTTGCAGTCCAAGGGACTCTTGAGAGTTTTCTCTAGCATCAAAGTTTGAAAGCATCAATTCTTTGGTGCTCAGCCATCTTTAATGTCCAACTCTCACATCTGTACATGACTACTGGGAAAACCATAGCTTTGACTATATGGACCTTTGTTGGCAAGTGGTGTCTCTGCTTTTTAATACACTTAGTTTTTCTTAGAAGGAGCAGGTGTCTTTTAATTTCATGGCTTCAGTCACCATCTGCTGTAATTTTGGAGCCCAAGAAAGTAAAGCCTCTCACATTTTCCATTGTTTCCCATCTATTTGCCATGCGGTGATGGCACTGTATGTCATGATCTTAGTTTTTTGAATGTTATTTTTTTTTCTTTTATTAAAATTAATGTTTTAATTGAAGGAAAATTGCTTTACAGAATTTTGTCGATTTCTAAAGAACCGCAACATGAATAAGCCATAGATATACATATATCCCCTCCCTTTTAAAGCTCCCTCCCATTTCCCTCCTCATCCCACCCCTCTAGATTTTATAAGCCCCTGTTTGAGTTTCCTGAGCCATACAGAAAGTTCCCATTAGCTATCAATTTTACACATGGTAATGTAAGATTAAATGTTACTCTTTCCACACATCTCACCCTCTCCTACCCTCTCCCCATGTCCATGAGTCAATTCCTATGTCTTTTTCTCCATTGCTGCCCTGCAAATAATTCTTCAGTAACATTTTTCCTGATTCCATATATATGTGTTAGAATATTATATCTTTCTTTTTCTGACTTACTTCACTCTGTATAATAGGCTCTAGATTCATCCACCTCATTAGAACTGACTCAAATGCATTTCCTTTTTATGACTGAGTAGTATTCCATTGTATATATGTATCAAACTTCTTTATCCATGAACATCTAGGTTGCTTCCAAGTTCTAGCTGTTTTAAATGGTGCTGCAATGAACAACCAACTTCCTAGCTTCATAATGGTGTCTTTAGCCAGCTTTTTCACTCTTCTTTTTCTCATTCTTCAAGAGGCTCTTTAGTTCCTCTTTACTTCCTACCATTAGGGTGATGTCATCTGAATATCTGAGGTTATTGATATTTCTCCCAGCAACCTTGATTCCATCTTTTGATGTATACAGCCTTGGATTTTGCATGATGTACTTTGCATATAAGTTAAATAAACAGGATGACAATATACAACATAGATGTACTTTTTTCCAAATTTTGAACCAGTCTGTTGTTCCATGTTTGGTTCTAACCATTGTTTCTTGACATGCATACAAGTTTCTAAGGAGGCAGGTGAGGTAATCTTGTATTCCCATCTCTTTAAGCATTTTCCACAATTTAATTGATCCACACAACCAACGGCTTTAGAGTAGTCAAGAAAGCAATAGATGTTTTTTCCTGCAAGTCCCTTTGCTTGTTCTATGATTCAATTGATGCTGGAAATTTGATCTCTGGTTCCTCTGCCTTTTCTAAATTCAGTTTGTATGTCTGGAAGTTCATGGTTCACATACTGTTGAAGCTTAGCTTGAAGGATTTTGAGCATCACCTTGCTAGTATTTGAAATCAGTGCAGTTGAACAGTAGTCTGAACATTCTTTGGTATGGCCCTTCTTTGGGATTGGAGTGAAAACTGATCTTTTCTAGTCCTATGTCCACTGCTGAGTTTTCCAAATTTGCTGGCATACTGAGTGCAACAGCTTAACAGTATCATCTTTTAGGATTTGAAATAGCTCAGCTAGAATTTCATCACATCCACCAACTTTGTTCTTACTATTGCTTCCTATAGTAGGCGGCTGCGACGGGCGTGCTAAAGCGCAGGCAGCTGCAAAGGGGGTGCTAAGTGCAGCCGAGAGGAGCTACCCCACGTTCGAGGTCAGGGGCAGAAGTCGGGAGGACCCCATGCCCGAAGGGTGGCGGCCAAGAGGAGTTACCCCACATTCGAGGTCAGGGGCAGTGGCCGAGATTGCCAGACTGTGATGGTGCAGGAACGGCCGAGAGGAGCTACCCCACGTCCGAAGTCAGGGGGGGCGGCCGAGAGGAGATACCCAGCGTCAGAGGTCAGGGGCAGCGGCCGGGAGGAGATACCCCACACCCTTAAGTCTGAGGCCAGGGGCGGCGGCCAGGAGGAGCAATCCCACGCCTTGGCTGCGCGGGCACAGGAGGGCCTAGAGGAGCTATCCCACGTTGAAGGTCAGGAAGGGCAGCGGTGAGGAGATACCCCTCGTCCAAGGTAAGGAGCATTGGCTGCGCTTTGCTGGAGCAGCCGTGAAGAGATACCCCATGCCCAAGAAGAGAGAAACCCAAGTAAGACAGTAGGTGTTGCAACAGGGCATCAGAGGGCAGACACACTGAAACCATACTCACAGAAAACTAGTCAATCTAATCACACTAGGACCACAGCCTTGCTCAATGAAACTAAGCCATGCCCGTGGGGCAACCCAGTATGGGTGGGTCATGGTGGAGAGATCTGACAGAATGTGGTCCACTGGAGAAGGGAATGGCAAACCACTTCAGTATTCTTGCCTTGAGAACCCCATGAACAGTATGAAAAGGCAAAATGATAGGATACTGAAAGAGAAACTCCCCAGGTCAGTAGGTGCCCAATATGCTACTGGAGATCAGTGGAGAAATAACTCCATAAAGAATGAAGGGATGGAGGCAAAGCAAAAATAATACCCAGCTGTGGATGTGACTGGTGATAGAAGCAAGGTCCGATGCTGTTAAGAGCAATATTGCATAGGAACCTGGAATATCAGGTCCATGAATCAAGGCAAATTGGAAGTGGTCAAACAAGAGATGGCAAGAGTGAATGTTGACATTCTAGGAATCAGCGAACTCAAATGGACTGGAATGGGTGAATTTAACTCAGATGACCATTATATCTACTACTATGGGCAGGAATTCCTCAGAAGAAATGGAGTAGCCATCACGGTCAACAAAAGAGTCCAAAATGCAGTACTTGGATGCAATCTCAAAAATGACAGAATGACCTCTGTTCGTTTCCAAGGCAAACCATTCAATATCACAGTAATCCAAGTCTATGCCCCAACCAGTAATGCTGAAGAAGTTGAAGTTGAATGGTTCTATGAAGACCTACAAGACCTTTTAGAACTAACACCCAAAAAAGAGGTCCTTTTCATTATAGGGGACTGGAATGCAAAAGTAGGAAGTCAAGAAACACCTGAAGTAACAGGCAAATTTGGCCATGGAGTACAGAATGAAACAGGGCAAAGACTAATAGAGTTTTGCCAAGAAAATGCACTGGTCATAACAAACACCCTCTTCCAACGACACAAGAGAAGACTCTACACATGGACATCACCAGATGGTCAACACCGAAATCAGATTGATTATATTCTTTGCAGGCAAAGATGGAGAAGCTCTATACAGTCAGCAAAAACAAGACCAGGAGCTGACTGTGGCTCAGACCATGAACTCCTTATTGCCAAATTCAGACTTAAATTGAAGAAAGTAGGGAAAACCACTAGACCATTCAGGTATGACCTAAATCAAATCCCTTATGATTATACAGTGGAACTGAGAAATAGATTTAAGGGCCTAGATCTGATAGACAGAGTGCCTGATGAACTATGGACAGAGGTTCATCACATTGTACAGGAGACAGGGATCAAGACCATCTCCATGGAAAAGAAATGCAAAAAAAGCAAAATGCCTGTCTAGGGAGGCCTTACAAATAGCTGTGAAAAGACGAGAAGTGAAAAGCTAAGTGAAAACGAAAGTTATAAACATCTGAATGCAGAGTTCCGAAGAATAGCAAGAAGAGATAAGAAAGCCTTCTTCAGTGATCAGTGCAAAGAAATAGAGGAAAACAACAGAATGGGAAAGACTAGAGAGCTCTTCAAGAAAATCAGAGACACCAAAGGAACATTTCATGCAAAGATGGGCTCGATAAAGGACAGAAATGGTATGGACCTAACAGAATCAGAAGATATTAAGAAGAGATGGCAAGAATACACAGAAGAAGTGTACAAAAAAGATCTTCACGACCCAGATAATCACGATGGTGTGATCACTGACCTAGAGCCAGACATCCTGGAATGTTAAGTCAAGTGGGCCTTAGAAAGCATCACTATGAACAAAGCTAGTGGAGGTGATAGAATTCCAGTTGAGCTATTCCAAATCCTGAAAGATGATGCTGTAAAAGTGCTGCACTAAATACGTCAGCAAATTTGGAAAAGTCAGCAGTGGCCACAGGACTGGAAGGTCAGTTTTCATTCCAAACCCAAAAAAGGCAATGCCAAAGAATGCTCAAACTACCACACAATTGCACTCATCTCACACGCTAGTAAAGTAATGCTCAAAATTCTCCAAGACAGGCTTCAGCAATATGTGAACCATGAACTTCCTGATTTTCAACGTGGTTTTAGAAAAGGCAGAGCAACCAGAGATCAAATTGCCAACATCTGCTGGATCATGGAAAAAGCAAGAGAGTCCCAGAAAAACATCTATTTCTGCTCTATTGACTATGCCAAAGCCTTTGACTGTGTGGATCACAATAAACTGTGGAAAATTCTGAAAGAGATGGGAATACCAGACCACCTGACCTGCCTCTTGAGAAATCTGTATGCAGGTCAGGAAGCAACAGTTAGAACTGGACATGGACAATAGACTGGTTCCAAATAGGAAAAGGAGTACATCAAGGCTGTATATTGTCACCCTGCTTGTTTAACTTATATGCAGAGTACATCATGAGAAACGCTGGACTGGAAGAAACACAAGTTGGAATCAAGGTTGCCAGGAGAAATATCAATAAGCTCAGATATGCAGATGACACCACCCTTATGGCAGAAAGTGAAGAGGACCTAAAAAGCCTCTCGATGAAGGTGAAAGTGGAGAGTGAAAAAGTTGGCTTAAAGCTCAACATTCAGAAAACGAAGATCATGGCATCCAGTCCCATCGCTTCATGGGAAATCGATGGGGAAACAGTGGAAACAGTGCCAGACTTTCTTCTCCTGGGCTCCAAAATCACTGCAGATGGTGACTGCAGCCATGAAATTAAAAGACGCTTACTCCTTGGAAGGAAAGTTATGACCAACCTAGATAGCGTATTCAAAAGCAGAGACATTACTTTGTCAACAAAGGTTCGTCTAGTCAAGGCTACGGTTTTTCCTGTGCTCATGTATGGATGTGAGATTTGGACTGTGAAGAAGGCTGAGCACCGAAGAATTGATGCTTCTGAACTGTGGTGTTGGAGAAGACTCTTGAGAGTCCCTTGGACTGCAAGGAGATCCAACCAGTCCATTCTGAAGGAGATCAGCCCTGGGATTTCTTTGGAAGTAATGATGCTAAAGCTGAAACTCCAGTACTTTGGCCACCTCATGTGAAGAGTTGACTCATTATAAAAGACTCTGATGCTGGGAGGGATTGGGGGCAGAAGGAGAAGGGGACGACAGAGGATGAGATGGCTGGATGGCATCACTGACTCAATGGACGTGAGTCTCAGTGAACTCCGGGAGTTGGTGGTGGACTGGCGTGCTGAGATTCATGGGGTCGCAAAGAGTCGGACACGACTCAGTGACTGATCTGATCTGATTGCTTCCTAAGGCCCACTTCACTTTGCACTTCAGGATGTTTGGCTCTAGGTGAGTAACCACACCATTATGGTTATCTGTTTCATTAAGACCTTTCTTGTATATTTATTCTATGTATTTTTGCCACCTCTTCTTAATATCTTTTGCTTCTCTTAGATCCATACCATTTCTGTCCTTTATTGTGTCCATCTTTGCATGAAATATTCCCTTAGTATCTCTAATTTTCTTCAAAAGATCTCTAGTCTTCTCCATTCTATTATTTTTCTCTGTTTCTTCACATTGCTAACTTAGGAAGGCTTTCTTATCTCCCCTTGCTATTCTTTGGAACTCCACATCTAGATGGATATATCTTTCTTTTTCTCCTTTACCTCTTCTTCTCTTCTTTTCTCAGCTATTTGTAAGGCTCCTCAGACAACCATTTACCTTTCTTGCATTTCTTTTTCTTGAAGTTGGTTTTTGTCAGTGCCCCTTGTACAATATTACAAACCTCCATCCATAGTTCTTCAGGCACTCTGTCTATCAAATCTAATCCCTTGAATCTATTTGTCACTTCCACTGTGTAATCATAAGGGATTTGATTTAGGTCATACCTCAATGGCTTAGCGGTTTTCATTACTTTCTTCTATTTAAGTCTGAATTTGGCTATAAAGAACTCATGTCAGAGTCTATTCCAGTCTAAATTGATGACTGGATTTATTGATAGTCAGTAGTTATTTCAATTAACACTTTCCAATTCCTTCCTTTGTGGTATGTTTTTGCCCAGAGAGATTAAAAATTGACTTGTCTATCAAACAGGATGCACCATAAAAGGCATTATATATATATGTGTGTGTGTGTGTGTCAGTGTGAGATATTTGAATTTGGGTATTTAATTTAAGATATCCAATTTCTAGAGCATTATCCTCTAGATACTCACAGTCCACATTAGAAGCCTCAAATAGGCACAAGGATCCATAGACAGTAAATTACATATCTGGGTCATCAAATCAAGGATTTGGTGATTAACAATAGCACTGGAAACTATTTTTGAAGTATTCTGTAGGCTCTGAATCATTTTGAAACAGTCCCTACCCAGTGGGGTAGTAATCTAATTAAGCACCTAATTTTGAAAGAGGCCTTGATATACTGTCATTTACTAATCAGATGGCTTATTACAAGATGAGAGTGGGAGGAGATAGGAATGAGAATAACTTAACAAAAGTTACTTGATAAGTCACCCTGATAGTAGAATGTAGCAAAAATAAGGTAACAATGTAAACCATTGAACAGTATGCATGCTAAATCACTTCAGCCATGTATGACTCCTTGCAACCCTATGGACCATAGCTTGCCAGGCTCCTCTGTCCATGGGGTTCTTCAGGCAAGAATACTGAAGTGGCTTGCCATGCTCTCCTCCAGGGGATCTTCTCGACTCAGGGATTGAACCTGAGTCTCTTATGTCTCCCTCATTGCAGGTGGGATCTTTACCACCAGCGCCACCTGGGAAGCCCATTGAACAGTATAAAGTGAAGTGAAGGTTGCACAGTCGTGTCCTACCTTTTGCGACCCCATGGACTATAGCCTATCAGGCTCCTCAATCCATGGGATTTTCCAGGCAAGAGTACTGGAGCGGATTGCCATTTCCTTCTCCAGGGGATCTTCCCGACCCAGGAATCGACTTAATATTGATCTTTGAGAGTGGTAGGTACTCTAAAATTGTGTCATTTTAGTTAAAAACAGATAATTTGAGAAATTTCATGGATTTCCAGCCCAGAATAAGTGGGCTAGGAAAAGATAATTTTGTTAGCCATTAGTGATTTTCATCAAAATTTTTTGATTCTTCCTCTGGGCAAATGGTAGAACTATCCTGTCTCCTTGAAGTTAGATATGGCTATGTGAGTTTTTAGTCATCAAAATATAAGCATAAGTGAGTGCTATCATTTTCAGAAGGAAGCATTAAGAGTCAGGGTGCAATTTATTGACTTTTCTCCTTTACTCTGCTATAGTGGGATTTCCCAGGTGGCTCAGTGGGTAAAGAGCCTGATTGCAATGCAGGAGATGCAGGAGATATGGGTTTGATTTTGAAAGGTTGTTGAATCATGCAAATACACCGGGATTCTTGGCCCACGGAGGAGAAGAATTCAATCCGGGGCCAGAGACGAGGTTTGATCGCTCAGAGCTTTTGTGTAATAAAGTTTTATTAAAGTATAAAGGAGATAGTGAAAGCTTCTGACATAGGCATCAGAAGGGGGTAGAAAGAGTACCCGCTTGCTAGTGTTAACAATGAAGTTATATACTCTCCAGTGAATCCAAAGAATGTCTGGAGGTTGTAAAGACCTCACCAGACCTACTCCCATAATTTACATTTTAAGATAACAGAAGGTTAAATCCAAAGACTGTCCTTAGGCAGGATACATTATTGTTATATAATCCTAAGGAATGTGGAGAAAGAAAAAAAGTTTGTCCTTTCTTCCTCGAGAATTCCAGACCCCTCTCTCCTTGGGGACCCCTAGACTCCCATTCAACCTGCCTAGGAAATGACTCTCTCAATTTCTGGGTCTGGAAGATCCCCTGGAGTAGGACACAGCAAGCCATTCCAGTATTCTTGCCTGGAGAATCTGATGGGCAGAGGAGCATGGCAGGTTACAATCCATAGGTAACAAAGAGTCGGACTCAAAGTGACTGAGCACACACTCATTGCTATAGTGACTGGAAATACCCTGGATTGTAGAGATTCCAGTATCCTGGGAAAATGAGAAATACACCTTGATATTTTAAGCTAATGAAGCATTGAGACTGTTTGTTTCCATAATATATTCTCCAAGCCTAGCCTGACAAGAATGAGGACCATAAAATCTGAGTAAGAGAAAAAATGAAAAGTTAATTAGAATGCAGCCCTATTTTTATATCAAAGGGAGATGGGCACACTGTCTAGCTCTTTTCTTAATAAATGAAGTAACAGTAAAACACCTTGGATCAAAAAATATAATCTCCTATGTCTGGATCCAAAAGTTGTTGTATACGTTTGCATAAGTCAATTAGAGGTTACAGTTTATACTTTTAGGCAAGATTTGCATTGAAGAGGGTTCCTAATAAAATCAAGAATAAAGTATACAGAAAATTAATTTAATAATTCTCCTAGAGAATTATGTCACAGTACTGAAGAAATCATACATGTAACTATTGTGATTGTGTCCTAAAACTGTGAGTTTTCTTTCTGAGTGTGCATTATTGATATGACAGAAGAATTTCCTCCTTGACTAGTCAACAAGTCTTTTGTACTGTGACATTGTCAGCATACTATATTGTCTTACAGTTTGATCTTATGTTATACATTAAGTTTAATTGTGAAAAACAGAGTCTTGGAAAGTGATATTGTATATTAAATCACATTTGCTTATTGACTTGCATTACAATTATAGAATTGCTTTCAAATTAGAAAGAAAGTATGCTTTCCTGAAAATAAAATGTGAACCACATTTTCAGAGCCTAACATTCACTTTGATGAACATTATCCTTATCTATGTGCACTTAAGTATCTTATGAAACACCCTAGCATGTTTGCCAAATGGAAATGTCATTACGTTGGTTCTATTGTTTATTTACTAGTTCTTCAACTAAGATTTACTGGGTATCTTCTATGTATTAAGGGAGATACAGAAATAAAGCATGATTCCTACCCTAAGAATGATAGTTGCTTAGAATTTTTTAGAATATTGATTGAATATTAAAATTCACTATAGTTGTTTTATGTACTTGGGAATTCTTATTTACTCCATTAAACTTAAATTTAAAATAAAGCTACACATTTACATTTTATACACTTAACCTGACTCACCAGCTAAAGACTGTCAATAATATAATTTCCATATTAAATTCAACAATTTTTAAGTGGGTATTAATTGGTACTAGCAATAATGCTAGGATTATTCCTGAAGTCTTTGTTGAATGCACAGCACAGTTTCAGTCCATTTTTCTACAGTAATTTTTACTAAAGACACAATAAACAGGTATTTCTATCACTAACAACTGGAAATTATGTTGTCTTCCCAGGTGTCTCAGAGGTAAAGCATCCACCTGCCAAGCAGGAGATGTAGGTTTGATCCCTGGGCTGACAAGATCCCTTGGAAAGGCAATGCCAACCATCTCCAGTACTCTTGCCCGGGAAATTCCAAGGACGGAGGAGCCTGGTGGGCTACAGTCCATGGGGCCACAAAGAGTTGGTTACAACTTAGTGACTAAATCACCACAACCAGAAATTATGTTAATAGCAGCAAAATAGATTTTACTCTAAGGGAGCCCAACTAGGCAAAGCTCAAAGAATGAGCTAACATATGTAAGTCTAGTCAGGCAAGAGGATGAGTTCAGGGATGATGTCTGGGCAACAAGAGTTTAACAAGAGGTACAGATATGCAAGTCAGGGTACAGAAAGAGAGGTGAGTCAAGAAAAAATGGAACTAGCAAACAAATGACTATGGAGACAAATTATGAATCTAATATTGCGTTGACCAAAATTTTGCTTGGGTTTTTCTGTAACATGAAAAAACCCAAACTAACTTTTTGGCCAATGCAATACATTGGTTGTTTAGTGTTTAACTGGGGATATCCATATGTCAACTTCCAAGAAGGGCTAGACCTTTGCCTCTGCTTGAAGTGAAACTTATTTTGTGACGTTTCATTGGGTTTTGTAAACACACATGGAAACACTGTGATGTACTGCGGCATAGACCACTTTATCCCATACAGGGCCACCTCATGTATTTATTTTACTGGAAGTCTGCAAAAGAAAGATGTTTGAAGCTAAGAATCATAGTCCAGGGAACTGGCAAGGGCAGAAGACCTACATAAGCTCTGAAAACAGAACTGTGACTATGTGCTTTCTGTCCTACTTTATACTTCTGCTGTGTGGAGTTGGGCAGGGGTTTTCAGGTGAGTGTTTATAGCCAGCAGGAGAGGCAGGGCCCTGCAGGTGCAGCTAGCTACTATTTAAGCTAAGGGTAAAGACACTAGGCCTTTTGGGAGGTACTTAAAATCAGTCTTTAAAAGACCTTTGCCACTTTGGTGGCTCCTTTGAAGGCAGTAGAAGTGCTGCAGGCAAGATGGCACCTGGTAGAAGAGCCTGAATATGGGCACATGTGAACATACAGATAAGTAATTCAATTCACTGTACTTTATTAACTGAAAAAATCCAAAGCAAAATTAAATCAGTGTGAAAAGCATTGCTGACTTGTATCTGTAATGTCATGTTAGTGGCCTTACTGATAAATATTTATATCACTTATTAATGATTAGTATGTCCTTTTATATAGATTAGAAAGACATTCAAGTGATGAGGACCATTTTCTCCTCAAATTCCTGAAAGACCTGCTCTCTTATTAGGTCCTGTTCAATTTTATTCAGCTGACTTTCAATTGCCTACATTTTCAGCATGAAAGTGAATGAGCTAAAGGTATTAAAAATCTGTTTTGAGTCTCCCTGAACCAGTACTACAGAACATGCTTTTCCTCTGATCTTAAGGAATCATGGTATGGCTTTGGGCCACTACATTGAAAAGTAGATGTGGTTTTTGCTGAAGAACAGATAAGGGAAGCAATAGATGAGCTCTTTCCATAAAGTAACCAACATTCTAGGCCTTCTACATAATGACATGATTATTTCAGTTTTTGCAGGTTTAATGTTTAAAGTGAGTTGAAGCTCCAATGTCATTGGAATTCATCTTTATGTTATACATATAACTGATACAAAAGCAAGAATCATTGCAAAGGTGTTATTTCTCAATTTTCTGGCAAATAAAATAAATTTTGCTCATCAGATAACACTGATAGTAATAGTTATCACAGTAAATAAGTTTTTTTTTTCTATGCTGGTATATATACATTCCAGGAGATGTGCAAAGTTTTGTTTCTCCCTCATCATTTATGAATAAACTGTAAAATGAGAAAACACTACAGAATGTAGGTAGGGGGAAATGACTATCTCAGAGGAATCAGTGGGCTTTCCTGCTGGCTCAGACGGTAAATAATCCGCCTGCTATCTCAGAGGAATAAAAGATGAAAAAAAAAACCAAAAAACAAAGATGAGGTAAATGAAACTGGAGAAAATTCATGGATATCTCTCTCTCTCTGTCTCTCTCTGTTTTCTTTAAGTGTGTGATATAGAGAAATAATCCAGTCAAGTCAAGCATATGGACATTATAATAAAAGTATAAAATAAAAACAATAACCATCTACGGAGTTCTTATTATATAGCAGATCTTCTGTTAAGTATACTACATGGATTACCTCATTTGCTTCCCAGTGTAAAGATAAGAAAAGTGGGGTTTAAGGAGGATGACTACACTGCGATTAGGCAGCATTCACACCCAGGTGCACTTGACTCCAAAGACTACTTAAGCTCCTGGAATTTGCTAGGGACTTGTAACAACTGCATTAATGAAAGTCGCCTGTGGGAATAAGAAGGATTGCTTCTAACCTAGTCTCAGAATTAGACAAGATACCTTACTTCTGCCACGTTAGTGGAGGAATACTTCTAAGTTTATCTTGTAAGCTGCAGGAATATTAACTTCTGTATGAAAATACTAGCTTAATGGATATTTAAATGTTTAATTCAATTTTTAAAGCTAACTTTGTGGTAATGGAGGCTCTTTCATAGTTTATATATTCCCATGAGTGCTAGAAAAGGAAGAAAGGCCAACAAAGGCCATATTCCCAAGAAACAGACAACAATCCCCATTGGCAACAAAGGACTGAAATTTGTTACAATATTCTGTCACACAGAAACTATTCTAGCTTAAAATGAACTGATATTGAAAGAAGTAGAGCCCTCAATTAGAAAGACAACTTTGTCTTTTAGGGAAATTGGAAGACAGAATATTACCCTAAAATAAATGCATCAAATCCCAAAACAAAAATGATTTAGAGAACAGAAGCCATGATTAAATTTTATATAACTATAAAAAACTCAATATTCTAAAGAAAACCTCCATCTTCTCTAGAGTCACTTTGTTTGGTTATCAGCATTGTCATCATAACTGAAATGCGCTGGATACTTGCCATAAGTTAAGTAATATACTTAAAAAATTCATTTAGTCCTCACAATAATATGTGGTAATTACTCTAATCATAGTTTTATATTTAGTTGTATATTTGAGGAAACTCTGGCAATTAGAGATTACATTACTTGTCTTTGGTCACCCCAGTAGCAAAGGTACATCTGAAATTCTTCACCCAGGCAGTATGACACTGCACGCATGTTCAGTCACTTCAGTCATGTCCTACTCTTTGTGATCCCTTGGACTGTAGCCCACCAGGCTCCTCTATCCATGAGATTCTTCAGGCAAGAATACTAGAGTGAGTTGCCATTTCCTCCTCCAAGTGAACGTCCCAACCCAGGAATTGAACCTGAGTCTCCTGTGTCTCCTGCATTGCAGGCAGATTCTTTACCACTGAGCCACTGGGCCTTGGAGCCTACCTTTTAACCACTTTAGAACACCTTCTCCTAAATTGAAAAAGCAGTAGGATTACAGGATAATTAACCTGGAGCCTAATCAATTTTAGTATTAAAATAGTACTTGCTTTTTGATTGTTTTTTTTTTTTTTTTTTTTTGTACTGAGTTGTGTGAGCTGCTTGTAAGACCTAAACAGACATTTCTCCAAAGACATACAGATGGCTAACAAACACATGAAAGGATGCTCAACATAGCTCATTATTATAGAAATGCAAATCAAAACTATAATGAGATATCACCTCACACCGGTCAGAATGGCCCTCATCAAAAAGCCTACAAACAATAAATGCTGGAAAGGGTGTGGAGAAAAGGGGACACTCTTGCACTGTTTGTGGGAATGTAAATTGGTACAGCCAGTATGGAAGACAGTATGGAGATTCCTTAAAAAATTAGGAATAAAACCACCATGAAAACTGAAAGTGAATGTGAAGTTGTTCAGTTGTGTCTGACTCTTTGCAACCCCATGGACTGTAGCTTACCAGGCTTCTCTGTCCATGGGATTTTCCAGGTGAGAGTATCAGAGTGGGTTGCCATTTCCTTCTCCAGGGGATCTTCCTGACCCAGGGATCAAACCCAGGTCTCCTGCATTACAGGTAGATGCCTTACCCTCTGAGCCACCAGGGAAGCACCATATGACCCAGAATCCCACTCCTAGGCATATACCCTGAGGAAACCAAAATTGAAAGAGACACATGTGTCCTATTGTTCACTGCAGCACTATTTACAATAGCTAGAACTTAGGAGCAACCTGGATGTCCATTGACAGATGAATGGATAAAGAAGTTGTGGTATATATACACAATGGAA
Source organism: Bos taurus (assembly GCF_002263795.3). Lineage (NCBI taxonomy): Eukaryota > Metazoa > Chordata > Mammalia > Artiodactyla > Bovidae > Bos > Bos taurus. The sequence goes on from NC_037357.1 coordinate 48,476,405, forward strand.
TATTACTCATCCAAAAAAAGGAACACATTTGAGTCAGTTCTAATGAGGTGGATGAACCTAGAACCTATTATACGGAGTGAAGTGAGTCAGAAAGAGAAAGAGAAATATGGTAATCTAACACATATGTACGGAATCTAGAAAAGTGGTACTGAAGAATTTATTTACAGGGCAACAATGGAGAAACAGACATAGAGAATAGACTTATGGACATGTGGAGAGGGGAGGATAGGGTGAGATGTAGGGAAAGAGTAACATGGAAACTTACACTACCATATGTAAAATAGATAGCCAACAGGGATTTGCTGTATGGCTCAGGAAACTCAAACAGGGGCTCTGTATCAACCTAGAGGTGTGGAATGGGGAGAGGGATGGGAGGGAGTTTCAAAAGGTAGGGGATATATGTATACCTATGGCTGATTCATGTTGGGGTTTGACAAAAAAAAAAAAAAGCAAAATTCTGTAAAGCAATTATCCTTCAATAAAAATAAATTAATTTAAAAAATAATAGAGTTACATATCTCCTCTGGGTTGGACATAGACACGTATTATTCATATCAGAAAGATATGGTAGGTAGCTGCTCTAAAGTGAACTGAAATGGGTCAATTGTAAATACTCCAAACAAAGGAAAGTTTTAAGGGTACACCAATATACACATATAAAATTAATCTCTCAAAAGAAAGATCACACTATTCTAATTGTTTCATGCTCAAATGGTCTTTCCACTTCTGTTGCTTTCTGGCTCAAAGATCAAAAGGAGTACAAATGAAAAAGACAGAACTGCAAAAAACCATCACATTGAAAATGACAGCTGGAACCTTGAATCAAACATATTGTAGGTATATATATATATTATGAGAAATGACTATTATACACAGATTATTTGAAAATTACATAAACTATGATCATAAGTCATTTATATAAAGCCCAAATAAAATACATTCCTCCAAATTTTAGTTTCAATAATTTAAAATAATGATGATAAGTGTGATTGTTTCAATTCATTATGTTCATACTTTGAGATAATATACTCTGCACTTAAGCCCAAATTGTTTTCTTTAATCTATTAAAAAAAATCCTGTAACATATAATTAGTATATGTTTATTTTTCAGGTAAGAAAATTTAAGCTAACATAAATAATTTCTCCTCAAATTACACTAATAGTCAGAAGCAAGAAAAGGTTTTCATCTCAAGGTAATAAATAGGGTCTAATTTTTTTCTCCCTATTATGTGCTAGGCAACTCAGAGGCATTGTATCATTTACCCTTGTAGATATTTAGCAGAAGGCCATAAATAATATATTTCAGTGGATATAAATCAAACCTGCAGGCTGTTTACTTTCTAGAAACGAGGTTTATGGTCAGGTGAAATCATGACATAATCCAGTTTTACTCTCAGAGACTGCCTTTCTTCATTTCTTTGGTCAGAGTGATCAAATACATGATGACAGCTCCTGAACCAGCAAGTAGAATCTCAGAACATGTTTAGGTATCAATGATTTGGTGTACATGGAGCCATGGTTCAATGTTTGATGGACTCTATTCCTGAGACAAGTAGGCTCACAGCTTGAAAAGACACTGACTGATGGCCAAATCACGGTTCCAAAAATTCAATTACATATACAGTAAAGAAGGGATTGAACATATATAGCCAATAATGCAGATTTTAGTCTTGTCCCTAGAGATAAGGTTATAAAGAGTTTCTATAAAATATTAATACATTTGTATATTCAAGACATAAGAACAACAATTTTTTTTTTCTCTTTTTCTTCAGAGAGAAGTTTAAGTAATTTATCTAAAGTTTCAGAGCAAGGTGGATGAGCACCAAGAGACTGTCATTTTTCAGAGGTGTTTTGCATTATATTTGGGTTCAGTTCAGTTCAGTTGTTCAGTTCTGTCCGACTCTTTGTGACCCCATGAATCGCAGCATGCCAGGCCTCCCTGTCCATCACCAACTCCCGGAGTTCACTCAAACTCACGTCCATCGAGTCGGTGATGCCATCCAGCCATCTCATCCTCTGTTGTCCCCTTCTCCTCCTGCCCCCAATCCCTCCCAGCATCAGAGTCTTTTCCAATGAGTCAACTCTTCGCATGAGGTGGCCAAAGTACTGGAGTTTCAGCTTTAGCATCATTCCTTCCAAAGAAATCCCAGGGCTGATCTCCTTCAGAATGGACAGGTTGGATCTCCTTGCAGTCCAAGGGACTCTCAGGAGTCTTCTCTAACACCACAGTTCAAAAGCATCAATTCTTTGGTGCTCAGCTTTCTTCACAGTCCAACTCTCACATCCATACATGATCACTGGAAAAACCATAGCCTTGACTAGACAGACCTTTGTTGGCAAAGTAATGTCTCTGATTAAAAAAAATGGATTTTCTTTTTATTTTATGGTGCTTGTCTTTTTCCCTGTTATTTTAACAGCAGGTTTAAGAAAACATTAAGAAATTAGTGGTCAGTGACTTTAAAATAAAGGTGTTTCTGACCATTGAGAAAATCAGTTGTTCATGTGTTCTGGAAGTTTGCTGTGCTGTGCTGTGCTTAGTCACTCAATCATGTCCAACTCTTTGCAACCCCATGGAGTGTAGCCCACGAGGCTCCTCTGTCCATGGGGATTCTCCAGGGAAGAATACTGGAGTGGGTTGCCATGACCCCCTCCACGGAATCTTCCCAACCCAGGAATCGAACTGGGGTTTCCCGAATTGCAGGCAGAGTCATTATCGTCTGAGCTACCAGGGAAGCTGCTACTTTCAGGAAGGAATCTTGCAGAACACTGACTAAAGAGAACAGACAGCACGGCAGTTTGATATAGCTGCTCAAGAATTTAACAGTCCATTTACATGTGTAGTATTTTGAACTAATGGTGAAATGTAACAAGATCATAAAGGCCTTCTCCTGTCTCCAGTTCACATCAAGATGAACCCAAAAGAGTCTTCTTGGATTCATTGAATATCTTTCCCTCTTACACACGTGAAGTATCTCTTCTTCATTGTGTACTTCCCATTTCACGTGCCTACCCATTATGGTCCACAACCAACACCATCACCATCACCCAAGAGCTTGTTAGAAATTGCAGAATCTCTGACCTCATCTCAGACCTACTGAATCAAAACTTTCATCTTAACAAGAGTCCCAGGTGATTCATATACACATTACTGTTTGATAATCAGTGCCCTAAAGTAGAATTTATTGACCCTGGCTTACCATTAAAATATGTATTGAGGAGCTTTAACAAATATTAATGCCTGGCCCTAAGTCCCCTCACCTCCCTAACATTTCTCATTTAATTAGCTTGGTTTAGAGTCTGGTGATCTTAATGTGCAGCTCAATAAGTAATATATCATTATCATCATCATCATCATCATCATTCTAGATGTTTAAATATTTTGACTGTCCTTGCTCTTGGACCAATCAACTTTGCTCTACTCCTATTTGTCTCTAACTCCAGCTTCTGATGCCAAGTTGCTGTCATTTATTTTGTTTCTGTTAGTGATGGTTAATGTTTTTGAGAAACAAAATGAATGCTCCCAAAATAATGTTTGCTGCTTTGTCACTGGACATAATTATCTTTTACTTTAAATCCTTAAATAGTGCCAATTTGTACACTCATATCTGACCTCTGGATATTTGGCATGTGACTAATTTGGAGAAACCAAAGAATATCTGAAATAGCAATAAACTTCAAACTACTTAGCAAGAGTAGAACTTCTGATTACCCATACACCTTGTTTGAGTGCTATTAACTTTGCTACTTACTACTGGCCAGGGCCATATTTACAAATATAGTTGTTAGAGCTGCCATCTATATGAAATATCTTTGCCTCTTCTTGGTTAGTCATAATCAGTAAATCTTCATTAAAAAAATGACAAATACTCTTTCATGAAGAACACTAACCCCCAAGTTCTTTGTCATTCATATTTATATAATAGATATTTCCAAAAGAATTATGGATTAGGAGGGACTTGGAATCATAATGCTTTGTTTTCTATGACATTGCAATGTTCATTATGCAAAATTTAGTGAAAACTGTATTTCTCAGTCATAGTGAATAGGCAGGAGTACAGAGAAGATCACATTTTTTGAAAGTGATTAAAGTGATATTTTCACCTTGAATAAAGTAGGAACAATACACTGACAATTTTTATTATAACTCCTGAATCACTTCTCAACAGATTAAGAATAACTGTACCTTGTCATTTTGAAATACAGTGTGTGTGTACATATGTGTTTATTTTTCCTAGTTTCAATGAAGACATATTATTAGTTAACCATGAGTACTTATGACTCTACTAGTATAACTTTGAAAACCCATTACATAATTTTAAATGATTAATACTATATTTAAATAGATTTTTTTTGTTTCATTTTATTTTTGTTGTTTCTTTATTGCAGCCTCACCTCTATCTCACCCTAAGGGAAGCCAAAGTTACAAGTAATATCAACAAACCAAACCAGAGCTAGAATTTTTATACTCAGATCCAAATATTAACACATCAGGATTTATTTGGTCTCTTAAAAAAGAGACTTCAAAAGAGGACTTTAAGTCTGTTCCTTCTCCATGTCATGGTATGTGTTGTATTGCACAACTGTCCATACGAATATCTTATAATGAAAGCACAGAGCACTATGGAGCTGTGGACAAAAATTGTACCTACCAATAAGATCACGACAGCATTTGTCCATAGGATCCCTTTATAATTTGATAATGCTTTGTGAAGATACTACCTTAATGCCCAGAGTCACTATGTTTGGAGTGCAAAAACTTGCTTCCAGTAGTCATAGTCAGCTTAAGCAAATTGAACATAGAACAGGAACAGGTTAGACTTGGAGGTATTGGAAGATTACTAATATGTCTATGTACTTGAATCACAATTTTTTCAAGTAGACAACCTTTCTAATCAATTCAGGCCAAAGACCATAAACTAGAAGTTATTACCAATAAGCTCGTGTTGCTGAGTGAAATTTATGAACCTAGTCTTTACCAGAACACTAGGTATGTGGCAGGCATTTAATAACTCACTTGTGAATTCAATGGAAAATATTATATCTAAAAGCTGAGTGTGGGGAGTGGATGTGTATGAAAATGGTAAATTGAATATGTTGTTAACTGTAGTTCTAAAAAAGAACAGACTGTTGTTGGGAGCATTGTATTTCCAGATTTACTGATATTACCTGGGGTCAAGACTTTGAGTGACTGTGATCTTGAATTGTCCAGGTCAAGAAGATCTTGACATCTAAATTAAATCCCTGAATATCTATGATCATGGACTCTCTATCTGATGTGTGGTAGGTTCTTGAATTCTAGGAAGTTATAAATGACAGTGGCATGAGGATATGCTATCAGCTATTGTTATGGACTTGTAAACGCACACAACTATGGCTACCTGGCCCTGGCATTTCTTCTTTTGCAATGTCTTTGAGTTTGCTTAGTCTAGAGGAATTATTTCTCACTCCCTTTTTTAACCGGGCTTTTGCTGTCTAGATTGATTCTTTCCCCACTTGATTAAGTCAGAATCATCTAAGCTATTTTCTTACTTTGGAAGCTCTCCTGAGAAGCCTGTAATATTTATAAACCAACAATGTGGCAAAGCCTCAGCCTCTCTCTCTTTTTCTCTCTCTTTAACATCCTCCCTCCCTCCATTTCTCCCTATTTCTATTTTTTCTCTACTTTGCTTAGCTGAAATGGCTATTAAGTGGCATCCCTGCTCAGGCTTGAAAAGGCTTAGGGTAGATGTTTCTTAGAATTGGGGCATTTTTTTTTCTCTTATTCCTCTCATCAGTTTCTGTTTCTTACTACTATGATGCTCTGGATTGGTGTTTCCTTATCATTACAGTATTAACATCTGAAGCCCTATTATTGGCCATAAATGGATAAGGCAAAAGAGAAGGCTGTTGGGCTTGCATTGGTCCTAGGCACCAGGCAATTCCTAGTCTATGTAAAAGAATGCTTAACACATGGACTAGCATAATTCACTTCCTTAATACCTCAGTTGATAAAGAATCCTCCTGCAATGCAGGAGACCCTAGTTAAATTCCTGGGTTGGGAAGATCTGCTGGAGAAGGGATTAGCTACCCACTCTAGTATTCTTGGGCTTCCCTTGTGACTGAGATGGTAAAGAATCTACTTGCAATGCAGGAGATCTGGGTTCGACCCCTGGGTTGGGAAGATCCCCTGGAGAAGGGAAAGGCTACCCACTCCAGTATTCTGGCCTGGAGAATTCCATAGACTGTATAGTCCATGAGGTCACAAAGAGTCAGACACTACTGAGCAACTTTCACTTCACTAGCATAATTCACTGAGGATCCATATTATGGTATGGGGCTAATCTTCATGGTAATAAAGTTATATAAACTTTCCATGCCACAGTTTCCTTATCCCTAAAATGTGGATAAATAAAGGAACCTATCTCAAAGACTTGTTATAAACACTCAATTAGAAAACATAGGTGTGTTTGAAATAAGAACTGGCTTTAATAAGAGCTGTATAAGTATTTGCTATTATTACTATTATTTACTATTAAAAAGAATGTGAATCCATAGCATGAGGTAATCAGGGACATAATAATGGCTTTATCCTTAGCCAAAACAATCACAAACCTTGGTGTCCTCCTTTGGTGCTAAAGATATACCATGGTTCCAGTTAATATCATAAGAAGAAATGAGACATACATGTCTGCCAGCCAGCTAGTCTTAAATCAGTTTGTGTATTTTTATATGTATATTAACTATGTTTATATTTAGATGTGATTCCAGAAATGCAAAGATTTTTTGAAGAGAGTCAAAGACAACTTCCCTTGTTGTATTTGACTCCATAGATATAGTCTGTTCTAAAAAGAGATATTGCAATGTGACCATTGTTGGGCTGGAAGAAAAATATAATTTCTTAGTGATCACTCAGATAATGTACACCCCATTGTAACAAAATAATTCACCTGGGTACATAAGATTTTGTATATGTGAAAAAAGAAGAGAAAATGGAGATGTAGGAGTAGAGAGAGTAAGAGAGAGAGAGTAAGAGAGAGAGAGAGAGATTTGTTTTCTAGCCAAGAAATGAATACTTGGCAGTCTTCTCTACATGTCTTCCATTTCAGTGTTTCAAACCCAAGAAATTGAGATGACTGGACATGACTGAACATTGACTCACAACATAACCATCTAAAAAAATCACCGTTTCACACATTTTTAGAAAGAAGAACCTCAAACATCAAGAAGTCCCTTTCTTCTCAGCAAAAAAATACTCTTACTTTACTCAAACTTTAAAGGGCTCTCAGCTCTATCTGTACAAATATAAAATAAGAAAATAAAGAAAATGAAAGAATTGTTCAAATCTTGCCTGCCATTACAGTAACAAATCAAATTAGCTGCTTAGTTTCTCTTTCAACCTTCTAACAATGTCTCACTTTCACACATATCCTCCCTTGGGTATGTGTCATGACTTTGTCAAACCCTATTACACACTTCAGTTCTTTGACAAAGGATTAACTGGGAAAATCTACCTTTCTTAAGATGCAACTATGGTTCTGGTGAATTTGACTAAATTTTTATATATAGAGTTACTATCCTAGAAGGAATTTATACTGAGTATGCAGTGTAATAAACAAAGTCTGCATACCTGGATATTAACCCTCCAAAGAAAATATCAGCTTTTGAGTAGTTCTTGGTACACTCTACATTTGGGCTCTTTTGACTATTCTTCAGGAAGAGATTTGTAACCTATATGCAGGAAAATGCTCGTTGGGTTATATTTAAACTGACAAATTATTATAATAATATTTCATAAAGAATTGGTTAGAATTCAGGAATTTACAAATTTTTTTCAACATCACTGATTCAATGGTTTTTGTTTCTTTCTAGATTAATTTGTGTGTATATGTAATGCTTTCTATCTGAGCTTTTTGACCATATCAGGAATCATTCAAGTACTTTATTCATGGTGAAAATAAAATAATATAATACTTATAAAAGACAATGTAAACTACTCCATACAATGCAAGAGTGAGATAATACTACCATGTGACATTTTTCCAAGAGGGTGTAGTGGCATGCAAATAAGCCTTTAACTGTCATTCATAAGCTCTATTTCTGTATCCCGGTCTGCTATAATATCCCAGGAAAGGCTAAACATTCACAGAAACCAGACTGAGAAAGTTTCCCCTGTGCCCTAATATCATAGAAGTTGAAATAGACCACTAAATGGAGATCTTTTAACCTTGTTCATTAGTTTTTTTCAATGCTATTAATGACCTTTTATTCCCTTCTGAATTATTGAACTACTCTATATTGCTGTGTACTCTGCCTCATTCTCTCTGTAAAATGGGAATAAAAGCACTAAGAAATGTATGGTTTCATGGTGTTAGGAAGATGGATTAATATTGACAAAACACTTTGTAGTTTCAAAGGTCCATTCCAACATTAATGAGCATTATTAGAGGATTGCATTGCAGCTTAATAAAATGATGAGTCAACTGACATTACATTTTGAATCCTAATTAGCCAATTTTAAGCCCGCTAGTTTGAGTGCTCAGATGTCCATTTCGCCAGTCAGGAACTGATTTTACTTGGGTTCATAAGCTTTTACAGAATTTTTTCTAGCTATATTCATAGAAAAATTGTACTATTCATTTATGAAGGCTTTTTAAAAGGTCTGTATTCTGACCCTCCCATTAGAAATATATAATAAAAAATATTAGAAAATAATTAAAACATAAATATAGAGTTATTGGTATCTAGCTACAGTGTTTAACAAATTAAACTAGTTTTCTCTTTACAAATATTATAATATTCAAATGTTGCTTATAAAGTGAATTTCTGAACATCTTCTATTGACTGCCATTGTAAAATTATGAATTTTCTTCTTTGCTCTCCAAAATGTTCTAAACATATAATTAAGTAATATTTGAGAATAGTAGTTAGGGAGTTTGGAATTGACATGTATGCACTGCTATATTTAAAATGGATAACTAACAAGGACCCACTGTATAGCACAGGGAACTCTGCTTAATATTATATAACAGGCTAAAAGGGAAAATAATTTGAAAAAGAATAGATACATGTATATGTATAACTGAATCACTTTGCTGTATGTCCAAAACTATCACAACTTTGTTAATCAACTATGCTTCAATACAAAATAAAAGTTAAAAAAATTTCAGGTTGCAATCAGTTCAGTTCAGTTCAGTTGCTCAGTCGTGTCCGACTCTTTACGACCCCATGAATTGCAGCACGCCAGGCCTCCCTGTCCATCACCAACTCCCGGAGTTCACTCAGACTCACGTCCATCGAGTCAGTGATGCCATCCAGCCATCTCATCCTCTGTTGTCCCCTTCTCCTCCTGCCCCAAATCCCTCCCAGCATCAGAGTCTTCTCCAATGAGTCAACTCTTCACATGAGGTGGCCAAAGTACTGGAGTTTCAGCTTTAGCATCATTCTTTCCAAAGAAATCCCAGGGCTGATCTCCTTCAGAATGGACTGGTTGGATCTCCGCGCAGTCCAAGGGGCTCTCAAGAGTCTTCTCCAACACCACAGTTCAGAAGCATCAATTCTTCGGTGCTCAGCCTTCTTCACAGTCCAACTCTCATAGTACTTGAAAAAGATGCACCTAGAAGAAAATCGGAGAAGGCAATGGCACCCCACTCCAGTACTCTTGCCCGGAAAATCCCGTGGATGCAGGAGCCTGGTAGGCTGCAGTCCTTGGGGTCGCTAAGAGTCAGACAGGACTGAACATCTTCACCTTCACTTTTCACTTTCATGCATTGGAGAAGGAAACTGCAACCCACTCCAGTATTCCTTCCTGGAGAATCCCAGGGACGGGGGAGCCTGGTGGGCTGCCATTTATGGGGTCGCACAGAGTCGGACACGACTGAAACGACTTAGCAGCAGCAGAAGAAAATATTCACCTTCTGTGAAACAATACTTATTTGTTACATACAATAAGTGTATATTAAACACGGATATAGAATAAAATGCAAGTTCATTAGCTATGATACTATAATATTAATATTAAAACTAACCAATATTTTGGGGGCTAGGGAGAATAAGTGGAAGGATGTATAAGTGTATGAATTTGCTTAGATGACTTCTATTTTGAATTGGTCCCCCTAAATCTTGGCACATTTTTTTTTTTACCCTGGGTGATATTTAGCTGTATTTATTTTTCCCCAGGTTTAGATTGAAAATATCTTGAAATATCATACCAAAGAAGATGGCAATGGATTTAGAAGACTGTGTACTAATTCTCAAACTCACCCACAAAATGCAAATAGACAGGTTTTTCTTTAATGTTTGACACAGCCACTTAAAAATCCAAAAAGGAAGAAAACTTTAAATGAAATATACCCACAAATCTAGAGTAAAAAGAGGTTAACATGTATTAGAGCTTCCTTCTTCCCCATAATCTTGATCAGAAGTAAATTCATCCCTCATTTCCCAGCAACTGGTAATAGATTATTGGTTTTGGAAAATGATCTAAGATGAAAGAAGAAAGATAAATAGAAACAGCATGTTCCAAACAGTTACAGTTCCAAGTGAAACAATAAAAGGCAAATAGGAGTGTGTTTAATAAAAAGTAAAATGGACTACAAATATCTCTCAAAAGGGTTATTAACTGTTTAACAAATTGGATCAGTATCCATACCTCCTGGCCAATTGCAGGACAATGAAGAAAGAGTACATCTATTAGAGATATTCATGGTTCTAGTATGACCAAGAATAACATTTTCCTCATCTCAGCACTGTGACACTATGATAAACGCTTGGCATAGTAAAAATAAGTAAATAAAAGGAAGATTCAGCATTGACAGGAGTTAAACATGTTATTCTAAGAACTTGGGAATTGCTGAGTTAAGGCTCAGGCCACTGAGATATCCCCTACAAGACTGCAAGGCAAGGTTATATATGTAATATACTGACCTATATAATGCTTGCTTCAGGAAAGGAGTTAGACTAAAATTTCAACCTACTTCATGCATTTGAATCATATTATGTTATCCTTATATGACATTGAAAATAGTCCATTCAAAAATAAGCATTTTACTGCTATGAAGTAAGTCAAAAATAAAATCATTTCCTGCAACTTAAGGCTGTTGTTCTTTTATTAAAAACAACAAAAAATCCTCATTTTAAGAATGAAATCAAGAGTTGAGTTCAGTTCAGTTCATTTCAGTTGCTCAGTCGTGTCCGACTCTTTGCGACCCCCTGAATCACAGCATACCAGGCCTCCCTGTCTATCACCAACTCCCGGAGTTCACTCAGACTCACGTCCATCGAGTCAGTGATGCCATTCAGCCATCTCATCCTCTGTTGTCCCCTTCTCCTCCTGCCCCCAATCGCTCCCAGCATCAGAGTCTTTTCCAATGAGCCAACTCTTCACATGAGGTGGCCAAAGTACTGGAGATTCAGCTTTAGCATCATTCTTTCCAAAGAAATCCCAGGGCTGATCTCCTTCAGAATGGACTGGTTGGATCTCCTTGCAGTCCAAGGGACTCTCAAGAGTCTTCTCCAACACCACAGTTCAAAAGCATCCATTCTTTGGCACTCAGCCTTCTTCACAGTCCAACTCTTACATCCATGCATGACCACTGGAAAAACCATAGCCTTGACTAGACAGACCTTATTTGCAAAGTAATGCCTCTGCTTTTCAATATACTATCTAGGTTGGTCATAATTTTTCTTCCAAGGAGTAAGCGTCTTTTAATTTCATGGCTGCAGTCACCATCTGCAATGATTTTGGAGCCCCAAAAAATAAAGTCTGACACTGTTGCCACTGTTTCCCTATCTATTTCCCATGAAATGATGGGACCAGATGCCATGATCTTCGTTTTCTGAATATTGAGCTTTAAGCCAACATTTTCACTCTCCACTTTCACTTTCATCAAGAGGCTTTTTAGTTCCTCTTCACTTTCTGCCATAAGGGTGGTGTCATCTGCATATCTGAGGTTATTGATATTTCTCCTGGCAATCTTGATTCCAGCTTGTCCTTCTTCCAACTCAGCGTTTCTCATGATGTACTCTGCATATAAGTTAAATAAGCAGGGTGACAATATACAGCCTTGACTTACTCCTTTTCCTACTTGGAACCAGTCTGTTGTTCCATGTCCAGTTCTAACTGTTGCTTCCTGACCTGCATACAAATTTTTCCAGAGACAGGTCAGGTGGTCTGGTATTCCCATCTCTTTCAGAATTTTCCACAGTTTATTGTGATCCACACAGTCAAAGGCTTTGGCATAATCAATAAAACAGTAGATGTTTTTTCTGGAACTCTCTTGCTTTTTTACTGATCCGGAAGATATTGGCAATTTGATCTCTGGTTTCTCTGCCTTTTCTAAATCCAGCTTGAACATCTGGAAGTTCAGAGTTCACGTATTGTTGAAGCCTGGCTTGGGGAATTTTGATCATTAGTTTACTAGTGTGTGAGATGAATACAATTGTGTGGTAGTTTGTGCGTTCTTTGACATTGTCTTTTTTAGGTATTGGAATGAAAACTGACCTTTTCCAGTCCTGTGGTCACTGTTAAGTTTTCCAAATTTGCTGGCATATTGAGTGCAGCACTTTCACAGCACTGTAGGTACTGAATTTATTTTTCAGTGGTGTGTCTATAGTTCCCAAGAGGAGCCAGCTTCCCACTCATTTTATCTATTTACTTTTGTCAGTTGTAACACAGAATTAGAACCTTGCTGAATACTTCACTATAAGTATTTGACCCATGTTAAAATAATGTTCACCAGGGATCTAATTTATTTATTTTTTAATTGTTTTCATCCTAATTCTGGTTCAAGGCCTGATTTAAGCAATTGCATATTCAAAGGAGGGCCTGGAGAAAGTGAAGCTGTTAATTCTGTTTTTTCAGCTTCTTGGTAATGCATGACCCCATGTCCCAATTCCAGAATTTCTCATTTATTTGAAAAGGATAGCAGATTCAATTGCAGGTGGTCAGTGTCCACATGATAATAAACTCTGCTCCGTGGATCTCTAAGAATATGATGAAAGGATTATCTTCTCACTGTTTAAAACAACATTTTGCGTGCAATTTCAGTCTCATCATCTCCTGAGTTCTACAAAGAACACCAGTTTAAGATATAGATCTCTATCAAGGCATAATGCATACTTAATTTGTATATATTTTAGTTTTCTTTAGAAAATATTTACAGATTTATAATTGAACATAACTGCCCTCAACTTTTACATATTATTGAAATAAGAATTGTCTATATAAATTATTTCTGTACATTTCCCCACATAAAGATGCCTTCATCTCTGAACACTTGGCTGAATTTACACTTCACCCACACTGCCAATGTTGGTCTACAGTAAATTTCTTCATGGCAGAGGTAAACCTGTTTATTTTTTAATTTTTATTTTATATTGGAGAATAGTTGATTTACAATGTTGTGTTAGTTTCAGATGCCCTAAAAAGTGATTCAGTCATGCCTATATATATGGGTGTGTGTCTGGTGTATAATTTTTCAGATTCTTTTTTCATATAGGTTATTGGAAAGTATTGAGTAGAGTTATTTGTACTATACAGTAGGTCACTGTTGTTTATCTATTTATAATAGTAGTGTGTATATATCAACCTGAATTTCCCAAATTATCCATCCCCCCTTTTTCCCTTTGGTAAGCATAAATTTGTTTTATAAGTCTGTATCTGTCTTGTAAAAAAGTTAATTTGTAACATATTTTTAGATTCCACATATAAGTGATATAATATGGTATTTGTTTTCTGTCTTATTTCATTTAGTTTAGTAAGCTCTAGTTCCATCCATGTTGCTTAAAATAACAATATTGCATTCTTTATTTTGGCAGAGTAATATTCCCTTGTGTGTGTGTGTGTGTGTGTGTGTGTGTGTGTGTGTGTGTGTGTGTTGTGTATCTGTGTAATATCTTCTTTATCTATTGATGTTTCCATGTCTTGGCCATTGTAAATAGTGCTGCTATGAACATTGAGGTGCATGTATCTTTTCAAATTGCAGTTTTCTCTAGATATACATCCAAGAGTGAGATTGCTGATCATATGGTAGCTTTATTTTGAAACTCTGTACTGTTCCCATAGTGGATATACCAATTTATATTCCTCCCAACAGTGTAGGAAGTTTTCCATTTTCTCCACACCCTCTCCAGCATTTATTGTTTGTAGAATTTTTGATGAAGGCTATTCTGACTGGTGTGATGTGATATCTCACTCTAGTTTTGATTTGCATTTTTCTCATAATTAATGATATTGAGCATTTTTCATGTACTTTTGGGCCATTTGTGTGTCTTCTTTGGATAAATTTCTATTTAAATCTTTTTTCCAATTTTTGATTTGTTTGATTTTTTTTTATATTGAGTTGCATGAGTTGTGTTTATATTTTGGTGATTAACCCTTTACTGACAACATCATTTATAAATATTTTCTCCCATTCTGTGAGTTGTCTGTTCATTTTGTTTATAGTTTCCTTTGCTATGCTGTAATTTATGTCAAAGAGTTAGGGTACTATCACATTCAATACTTTGGCCACCTGATACAAATAGCCAACTCATTGTAAAAGACCCTGATGCTGAGAAAGATTAAAGGCAGAAGGAGAAGAGAGCAACAGAGGATGAGATGGTTGGATGGCATCACTGATGCAACGGACATGAACTTGGGCAAACTCCGTGAAATGGTGAGGGACAGGGAATCCTGGCGTGCTACAATCCATGGGGTTGTAAAGAGTTGGAAATGACTTAGGGACTGAGCAACAGCAATAACAATATCATTCTGGCTATGCTTTCTTCTAAGAGTTTCATTTATTTATTTATTTTTTATTGGAGTATAATTGCTTTACAATGTTGCATAAGTTTATTCTATACAATGAAAAGAATCAGCTATATGTATGAATATATTCTCTCCCTCCTGGATCTCCCTCCTAAACCCCCATCCCACCTTTCTAGGTCATCACAGAGCCCTGTACTGAACTTCCTGTGCTTTAAAGCAGGTTCCCACTAGCTATATGCTTTATACATTGTAGTGTATATATGTCAATCCTAGTCTCCCAGTTTGTCCCACCCTCTCCTCTCCCCACCCCACGTCCACATGTCCATTCATTATGCCTTTGTCTCTATTCTTGCCTGGAAATAGGTTTATCTGTATAATTTTTTCTATATTCAGCATATATGCATTAATATATGATATCTGTTTTGGTCTTTCTGACTT
Organism: Bos taurus; assembly: GCF_002263795.3. Taxonomy (NCBI): domain Eukaryota; kingdom Metazoa; phylum Chordata; class Mammalia; order Artiodactyla; family Bovidae; genus Bos; species Bos taurus. The sequence continues at coordinate 48,491,568 of NC_037357.1, forward strand.
AATTCACTCTATATAACAGATTCTAGGGCCATCCACATCTCGACAAATAACCCAAATTTGTTCCTTTTCCAGTTCAGTTCAGTCGCTTAGTCGTGTCCGACTCTGTGACCCCATGAATCGCAGCATGACAGGCCTCCCTGTCCATCACTAACTCCCAGAGTTCAACAAACTCATGTGCATGGAGTTGGTGATGCCATCCAGCCACCTCATCTTTGGCGTCCCCTACTCCTCCTGCCCCCAATCCCTCCCAGTATCAGGGTTTTTTCCAATGAGTCAACTCTTCGCATGATGTGGCCAAAGTATTGGAGTTTCAGCCTCAGCATCAGTCCTTCCAATGAACACCCAGGACTGGTCTCTTTAAGATGGACTGGATGGATCTCCTTGCATTCCAAGAAACTTGTAAGAGTCTTCTCTAACACCACAATTCAAAAGCATCAATTCTTCTGTGGTCAGCTTTCTTCACAGTCCAACTCTCACATCCATACATGACTACTGGAAAAACCATAGCCTTGACTAGATGGACCTTTCCTGGCAAAGTAATATCTCTGCTTTTCAATATGCTGTCTAGGTTGGTCATAAGTTTCCTTCCAGGTAGTAAGCGTCTTTTAATTTCATGGCTGCAATCACTATCTGCAGTGATTTTGGAGCCCATAAAAATAAAGTCTGACACTGTTTCCACTGTTTCTCCATCTATTTCCCATGAAGTGATGGGACTGGATAACATGATCTTTGTTTTCTGAATGTTGAGTTTTAAGCCAACTTTTTCACTCTCCTCTTTCACCTTCATCAAGAGGCTTTTAAGTCCCTCTTCACTTTCTGCCATAAGGGTGGTGTCATCTCCATTTCTGAGGTTATTGATATTTCTCCCAGCAATCTTGATTCCAGCTTAAGTCTCTTCTACCCCAGCGGTTCTCATGATGTACTCCGCATATAAATTAAATAAGCAGGGTGAGAATATACAGTCTTAATGTATTCCTTTACCTATCTGGAACCAGTCTGTTGTTCCATGTCCAGTTCTAACTGTTGCTTCCAGACGTGCATATAGGTTTGTCAAGAGGCATGTCAGGTGGCCTGGTATTCCAATCTCTTTCAGAATTTTCCACAGTTAATTGTGATCCACAAAGTTAAGGGCTTTGGAATAGTCAATAAAGCAGAAATATATGTTTTTCTGGAACTCTCTTGCTTTTTCAATCATCCAGCGGATGTTGGCAATTTGATCTCTGGTTCCTCTGCCTTTTCTACAACCAGCTTGAACATCTGGAAGTTCACGGTTCACATATTGTTGAAACCTGGCTTGGAGAATTTTGAGCATTATTTTACTAGCATGTGAGATGAGTGAAATTGTGCAGTAGTTTGAGAATTCTTTGGCATTGCCATTCTTTGGGATTAAAATGGAAACTGACCTTTTCCAGTCCTGGGGCCACTGGTGAGTTTTCCATATTTGCTGGCATATTGAGTTCAGCACTTTCACAGCATCATCTTTCAGGATTTTAAACAGCTCAACTGGAATTCCGTCACTTCCACTAGCTTTTGGCATAGTGATCCCTTCTAAGGGCCACTTGACTTCACATTCCAGGATGCCTGGCTCTAGGGGAGTGATCCCACCATTGTGATTATCTGGGTCATGAAGATCTTTTTTGTATAGTTCTTCAGTGTATTCTTGCCACCTCCTCTTTATATCTTCTGCTTCTATTAGATTCCTACCATTTCTGTCCTTTACTGAGCCCATCTTTGCATGAAATGTTCCCTAGGTATCTCTAATTTTCTTGAAGAGATCTCTAGTATTTTCCATTCTGTTGTTTTCCTCTATTTCTTTGCACTGATTGCTGAGGAAGCCTTTCTTATCTCTCCTTGCTATTCTTTGGAACTCTGCATCCAAAGATTGATTCCAAAAAATCAAATGGATATCTCTTTCCTTTTCTCCTTTGCTTTTCACTTCTCTTCTTTTCACAGTTATTTGTAAGGCCTCCTCAGACAGCCATTTTGCTTTTTTGCATTTATTTCCCATGGAGTTGGTCTTGATCCCAGTCTCCTGTACAATGTCACGAATCTCCATCCATAGTTCATCAGGTACTATGTTTATCAGACCTAGTCCCTTAAATCTATTTCTCACTTCCACTGTATAATCATAAGGGATTTGATTTAGGTCATACCTGAATGGTCTAGTGGTTTTCCCTACTTTCTTCAATTTAAGTCTGAATTTGGCAATAAGGAGTTCATGATCTGAGCCAAAGACAGCTCTTGGTCTTGGCTTTGCTGACTGTATATAGGTTCTCCATCTTTGGCTGCAAAGAATATAATCAATCTGATTTCGGTGTTGACCATCTGATGATGTCCATGTGTAGAGTCTTCTCTTGTGTTGTTGGAAGAGAGTGTTTGCTATGACCAGTGCTTTCTCTTGGCAAAACTCTATTAGCCTTTGCTCTGCTTCATTCCATGTTCCAAGGCCAAATTTGCCTGTTACTCCAGGTGTTTCTTTACTTCCTACTTTTACACATTCCAGTCCCCTATAATGAAAAGCACATCTTTTTGGGGTTGTTAGTTCTAAAAGGTCTTGTAGGTCTTCATAGAACCATTAAACTTCAGCTTCTTCAGTGTTACTGGTTGGGGCAAAGGCTTGGATCACCGTGATATTGAATGGATCACCTTGGAAACAAACAGAGATAATTCTGTCGTTTTTGAGATTGCATTGAAGTACTGCATTTCAGACTCTTGTTGACCATGATGGCTACTCCATTTCTTCTAAAGGATTCCTGCCCACAGTAGTAGATATAATGGTCATCTGAGTTAATTTCACCCTTTCCAGTCCATTTTAGTTCGCTGATTCCTAGAATGTCGACGTTCACTCTTGCCAGCTCCTGTTTGACCACTTCCAATTTTCCTTGATTCACGGACCTGACATTCCAGGTTCCTATGCAATATTGCTCTTTACAGCATTGGACTTTGCAAGAATTACCAGTCACATCCACAACTGGGTATTGTTTTTGCTTTGGCTCCATCCCTTCATTCTTTCTGGAGTTACTTTTCAACTGATCTCCAGTAGCATATTGGGCACCTACAGACCTGGGGAGTTCCTCTTTCAGTATCCTATTATTTTGCCTTTTCATACTGTTCATGGGGTTCTCAAGGCCATAATACTGAAATGGTTTGCCATTCCCTTCTCCAGTGGACCACATTCTGTCAGAACTCTCCACCATGATCCATCCGTCTTGGTTGGCCCCACACGGCATGACTTAGTTTCATTGAGTTAGACAGAGCTGTGGTCCATGTGATTAGATTGACTAGTTTTCTGTGATTATGGTTTCAGTGTGTCTGCCCTCTGATGCCCTTCTCACAACACCTACTGTCTCGCTTGAGTTTCTCTTACCTTGGACGTGTGGTATCTCTTCACGGCTGCTCCAGCAAAGCTCAGCCACTGCTCCTTACCTTGGAAGAGGTCACCCCTCTTCACCTTTAATGTGGAGCAGCTCCTCTCAGCCCTCCTGCTCCCACACAGCCACTGCTCCTTGGACATGTGGTTGCCCCCTTTTATGGCTAATATTCCATTGAGTTAGACAAGGCTGTGGTCCTAGTGTGATTAGACTGACTAGTTTTCTGTGAGTATGGTCTCAGTGTGTCGGCCCTCTGATGCCCTCCTGCAACACCTACCATCTTACTTGGGTTTATCTTACCTTGGGCATGGGGTATCTCTTCACGGCTGCTCCAGCAAAGTGCAGCCAATGCTCCTTACCTTGGACGAGGGGTATCTCCTCACTGCCGCCCTTCCTGACCTTCAACGTGGGATAGCTCCTCTAGGCCCTCCTGGCCCGCGCAGCCATGGCATGGGGTTGGTCCTCCCGGCCACCGCCCCTGGCCTCGAACTTGGGGTTGCTCCTCCCGGCTGCCACCCCTGTCCTGGAGCATGGGGACATGGGGTAGCTCCTCCCGCCCGCTGCCCCTGGCCTCAGGCTTAGGGGCGTGGGGTAGCTCCTCCCGTCCGCCGCCCCTGGCCTCGGACTTAAGGGCTTGGGGTATCTCCTCACGGTCGCCGCCCCTGACCTCGGACACTGGGTATCTCCTCTCGGCTGCCCCCCTCCAAGATGGGCAGGTCATGGTGAAGAGATCTGACAGAATGTGGTCCACTGGAGAAGGGAATGACTAACCACTTCAGTATTCTTGCCTTGAGAACCCCAAGAACAGTATGAAAAGTCAAAATGATAGGATACAGAAAGAGAAACTCCCCAGGTCAGTAGGTGCCCAATATGCTACTGGAGATCAGTGGAGAAATAACTCCAGAAAGAATGAAGGGATGGAGCCAAAGCAAAAACAATACCCAGTTGTGGATGTGACTGGTGATAGAAGCAAGGTCCGATGCTGTAAAGAGCAATATTGCATAGAACCTGGAATGTCAGGTCCATGAATCAAGGCAAATTGGAAATGGTCAAACAAGAGATGGCAAGAGTGAATGTCGACATTCTAGGAATCAGTGAACTCAAATGGACTGGAATGGGTGAATTTAACTCAGATGACCATTATATCTACTACTATGGGCAGGAATCCCTCAGAAGAAATGGAACATGCCATCATGCCAAATGCCGTCATGGTCAACAAAAGAGTCTGAAATGCAGTACTTGGATGCAATTTCAAAAACAACAGAATGATCTCTGTTCGTTTCCAAGGCAAACCATTCAATATCACAGTAATCCAAGTCTATGCCCAAACCAGTAACGCTGAAGAAGCTGAAGTTGAACGGTTCTATGAAGACCTACAAGACCTTTTAGAACTAACACCCAAAAATATGTCCTTTTCATTATAGGGGACTGAAATGCAAAAGTAGGAAGTCAAGAAACACCTGAAGTAACAGGCAAATTTGGCCTTGGAATACAGAATGAAACAGGGCAAAGACTAATAGAGTTTTGCCAAGAAAATGCACTGGTCATAACAAACACCCTCTTCCAACAACACAAGAAAAGACTATACATGGACATCACCAGATGGTCAACACCGAAATCAGATTGATTATATTCTTTGCAGGCAAAGATGGAGAAGCTCTATACAGTCAGCAAAAACAAGACCAGGAGCTGACTGTGGCTCAGACCATGAACTCCTTATTGCCAAATTCAGACTTAAATTGAAGAAAGTAGGGAAAACCACTAGACCATTCAGGTATGACCTAATTCAAATCCCTTATCATTATACAGTGGAAGTGAGAAATATATTTAAGGGCCAAGATCTGATACAGTGCCTGATGAGCTATGGAATGAGGTCCGTGACACTTACAGGAGACAGGGATCAAGATCATTCCCATGGAAAAGAAATGCAAAAAAGCAAAATGGCTGTCTGGGGAGGCCTTACAAATAGCTATGAAAAGAAGAGAAGCAAAAAGCAAAGGAGAAAAGGAAAGATCTAAACATCTGAATGCAGAGTTCCAAAGAATAGCAAGAAGAGGTAAGAAAGCCTTCTTCAGCGATCAATGCAAAGAAATAGAGGAAAATAACAGAATGGGAAAGACTAGAGATCTCTTCAAGAAAATCAAAGATACCAAAGGAACATTTCATTAAAAGATGGGCTCGATAAACGACAGAAATGGTATGGACCTAACAGAAGCAGAAGATATTAAGAAGAGATAGCAAGAATACACAGAAGAACTGTACAAAAAAGATCTTCACGACCCAGATAATGACGATGGTGTGATCACTGACCTAGAGCCAGACATCCTGCAATGTGAAGTGATTTGAGCCTTAGAAAGCATCACTACGAACAAAGCTAGTGGAGATGATAGAATTCCAGTTGAGCTATTCCAAATCCTGAAAGATGATACTGTGCAAGTGCTGCACTCAATATGCCAGCAAATTTGGAAAACTCAGCAGTGGCCACAGGACTGGAAAAGGTCAGTTTGCATTTCAATCCCAAAGAAAGGCAATACAAAGGAATGCTCAAACTACTGCACAATTGCACTCATCTCACACGCTAATAAAGTAATGCTCAAAATTCTCCAAGCCAGGTTTCAACAATAGCTGAACTGTGAACTTCCTGATGTTCACGCTGGTTTTAAAAGGCAGAGGAACCAGAGATCAAATTGCCAACATCTGCTGGATCATGGAAAAAGCAAGAGAGTCCCAGAAAAACATCTCTTTCTGCTCTATTGACTATGCCAAAGCCTTTGACTGTGTGGATCACAATAAACTGTGGAAAATTCAGAAAGAGATGGGAATACTAGACCACCTGACCTGCCTCTTGAGAAATCTGTATGTAGGTCAGGAAGCAACAGTTAGAACTGAACATGGAACAACAGACTGGTTCCAAATAGGAAAAGGAGTACATCAAGGCTGTATATTGTCACTCTGTTTATTTAACTTATATGCAGAGTACATCATGAGAAACGCTGGACTGGAAAAAACACAAGCTGGATCAAGATTGCCGAGAGAAATATCAATAACCTCAGATATGGAGATGACACCACCCTTAGGGCAGAAAGTGAAGAAGAACTAAAAAGCCTCTTGATGAAGGTCAAAGTGGAGAGTGAAAAAGTTGGCTTAAAGCTCAACATTCAGAAAACGAAGATCATGGCATCCGGTCCCATCACTTCATGTGAAATCGATGGGGAAACAGTGGAAACAGAGTCAGACTTTCTTTTCATGGGTTCCAAAATCACTGCAGATGGTGACTGCAGCCATGAAATTAAAAGACGCTTGCTCCTTGGAAGGAAAGTTTTGACCAACCTAGATAGCATATTCAAAAGCAGAGACATTACTTTGCCAACAAAAGTTCGTCTAGTCAAGGCTATGGTTTTTCCTGTGGTCATGTATGAATGTGAGTTGGACTGTGAAGAAGGCTGAACGCCAAAGAATTGATGCTTTTGAACTGTGGTGTTGGAGAAGACTCTTGAGAGCCCCTTGGACTGCAAGGAGATCCAACCAGTCCATTCTAAAGGGATCAGCCCTGAGATTTCTTTGGAAGGAATGATGCTAAAGCCGAAACTCCAGTACTTTGGCCACCTCATGCGAAGAGTTGACCCATTGGAAAAGTCTCTTATGCTGGGAGGGATTGGGGGCAAGAGGAGAAGGGGACGACAGAACATCAGATGGCTGGATGGCATCACTGAATCTATGGATATGAGTCTCAGTGAACTCCGGGAGTTAGTGATGGACAGGGAAGCCTGGCATGCTGCGATTCATGGGGTCGCAAGGATTTGGACATGACTGAGAGACTGATCTGATCTGATCTGGATATCCATTGTATACATGGACCACATTTTCATCCCTTTACCTGTCAATGGACATTTGTTTGTATTTTCTGGCTATTGTAAATAGTGCTACAATGAACATTCGGGTACATGTGCCATTTTGAATTATGGTTTTCCCTGGATGTATGCCCCATAGTGGGATTGCTGGGTCATATGGTAGTTCTATTTTTAGTTTTTCAAAGAGCCTCCATACTGTTCCCCACAGTGACTGTATCAATTTACATTCCCACCAACAATACAAGAGGGTTCCCTTTTCTCCACCTCCTCTCTAGGTTTTGGTTTGTAGAGTTTTGATGATGGCCATTTTGATTGATGTGAGGTTATACTTTATTGTAGTTTTTATTTGCATTTCTCTAATAATGAGCCATCTTGAGCATATTTTCATCTATTTATTAGCCATCTGTATGTTTTCTTTGGGGAGGTGTCTATTAGGTCTTCTCCCCATTTCTTGATTGGGCTATTTGTTTATTTGATACTGAGCTCCATGAGCTGTTGGTTTATCTCAGAGGAGTCCTTTGTCCATTGCTTCATTTGTAAATATGTTCTCCTATTATAAGGGTTGTTTTTTTTTTTCCTCTTGTTTATTGTTTCTTTTGCTCTGCAAAAGTTTTTAAATTTGACCAAGTTTCATTTGTTTTTTGTTTATTTGTTTTTGTTTTTACCATTGCAAAGAAAAAGAATAAAATACATAGAAATAAACCTACCAAAGAGCTTCCCTGTTTGCTCAGATGGTAAAGAATCTGCCTGCAATGCAGGAGACTGAGGTTCAATCCCCAGACTGAAGATCCCCTGGAGAAGGAAACAGCAGCACACTGTAGTATTTTTGTCTGGAGAATCCCATGGATGGAGGAGCTTGGTGGGCTGCAGTCTGTGGGGTCGCTAGAGTCGGACACGACTGAGTGACTTCATTTTCACTTTTCACTTTCATGCATTGGAGAAGGAAATGGCAACCCACTCCAGTGTTCTTGCCTGGAGAATCCCAGGGATGGGGAAGCCTGGTGGGCTGCCGTCCATGGGGTCGCACAGAGTCAGACACGACTGAAGCGACTTAGCAGCAGCAGGAGCAGCTGGGAAAACTGGACAGATGCATGTAAAAGAATGAAATTAGAAGTTTACCTAATGCTAAACACAAAAATAAACTCAAAATGAATCAAAACCTAAATGTAAGATTGCACTGGGATGACTCAGAGGGATGGTATGGGGAAGGAGGAGGGAGGACGGTTCAGGATGGGGAACACATGTATACCTGTGGTGGATTCATGTTGATATATGGCAAAACCAATACAATATTGTAAAGTTAAAAAATAAAATAAATTTAAAAAAAGAGAAAAAAAAAACTCTTAGAAGAAAATATAGGAAAAACACTCTTTGATATAATCCACAGCAAGGTCAGAATGACTGCCATCAAAAAGTCTACAAATAATAAAAGCTGGAGAGGGTACAGAAAAAAAAGGGAACCCTCTTAACACTGTTGGTAGGAATGCAAACTAGTACAGCCACTATGGAGAACAGTGTGTAGATTCCTCAGAAAACTGGAAATAGAACTGCCATATGACTCAGCAATCCCAATGCTGGGCATACACACTGAGTAAACCAGAATTGAAAGAGACTTATGTGCCCCAATGTACACTGCATCACTGTCTACAATAGCTAGGACATGGAAGCAACCTAGAAGTCCATCTGCAGATGAATGGATAAGGAAGTTGTGGTACATAAACACAATGGGCTATCACTCAACTGTTTCAAAACTGGTCAACCACTTGTAAAAGAATGAAACTAGAACACTTTCTAACACCATACACAAAAATAAACTCAAAATGGATTAAAGATCTAAACATAAGACCAGAAACTATAAAACTGCTACAGGAGAACATAGGCAAAACACTCTCCAACATAAATTACAGCAGGATCCTCTATGACCCACCTCCCAGAATATTGGAAATAAAAGCAAAAATAAACAAATGGGACCTAATTAAAATGAAAATCTTCTGCACAACAAAGGAAACTACAAGCAAGGTGAAAAGACAGCCTTCAGAATGGGAGAAAATAATAGCAAATGAAGCCACTGACAAACAACTAATCTCAAAAATATACAAGCAACTCCTGCAGCTCAATTCCAGAGAAATAAACCACCCAATCAAAAAATGGGCCAAAGAACTAAATAGATATTTCTCCAAAGAACACATACACATGGCTAACAAACACATGAAAAGATGTTCAACATCACTCATTATCAGAGAAATGCAAATCAAAACCACAATGAGGTACCATTTCACGCCAGTCAGAATGGCTACAATCCAAAAGTCTACAAGCAATAAATGCTGGAGAGGATGTGGAGAAAAAAGAACCCTCTTACACTGTTGGTGGGAATGCAAACTATTAGAGCCACTATGGAGAACAGTGTGGAGATTCCTTAAAAAACTGGAAGTAGAACTGCCTTATGACTCAGCAATCCCACTGCTGGGCATACACACCTAGGAAAGCAGAATTGAAAGAGACACGTGTATCCCAATGTTCATTGCAGCACTATTTATAATAGCCAAGACATGGAAGCAACCTATATGTCCATTAGAAGATGAGTGGATAAGAAAGCTGTGGTACATATACACAATGGAGTATTACTCAGCCATTGAAAAGAATGCATTTGAATCAATTATAATGAGGTGGATGAAACTGGAGCCTATTATAGAGTGAAGTAAGCCAGAAAGAAAAACACCAATGCAGTATACTAATGCATATATATATGGAAGTTAGAAAGATGGTAACGATAACCCTGTATGTGAGACAGCAAAAGAGACACACATGTATAGAACAGTCTTTTGGACTCTATGGGAGAGGGAGAGGGTGGGATGATTTGGGAGAATGACATTGAAACATGTATAATATCATATAAGAAACGAATTGCCAGTCCAGTTTCAATGCAGGATACAGGATGCTTTGGGCTGATGCACTGGGATGACCCAGAGGGATGGTAAGGGGAGGGAGGTGGGAGGGGGGTTCAGGATGGGGGGCACGTGTACACCCATGGTGGATTCATGCTGATGTATGGCAAAACCAGTATAATATTGTAAAGTAATTAGCCTCCAATTAAAATAAATAAATTTAAATTAAAAAAGAAAAAAAAAAAAAAGAAGCAACAGTTAGAACCAGGCATGGAACAACAGTCTGGTTCCAAATTGGGAAAGGAGTACATCAAGGCTGTATATTATCACCTGCTTATTTAACTTATATGCAGAGTACATCATGAGGAATGCTGGGCTGTATGAAGCACAAACTGGAATCAAGATTGCCGGGAGAAATATCAGTAACCACAGATACACAGATGATACCACCCTTATGGCAGGAAGCGAAGAAGGACTAACAAGCCTTTTGATGAAAGAAGAGAGTAGAAAAAGCCAGCTTGAAACTCAACACAGAAAAAATAAAGATCATGGTATCCAGTCCTATCACTTCATAGCCAATAGATGGGGAAACAATGTAAACAGAGACAGATTATTTTCTTGGGCTCCAAATCACTGCAGATGGTCACTACAGCCATGAAATTAAATGATGCTTGCTTCTTAGGAGAAAAGCTGTGACAAACCTAGACAGCACATTAAAAATCAGAGACATTGCTTTGCCCACAAAGGTCCATCTAGTCAAAAGTATGGTTTTTCCAGTAGTCATATATGGATGTGAGAATGAAGTGAAGTTGGTCAGTCGTGTCTGACTCTTTGCGACCCTGTGGACTGTAGCCTACCAGGTTCTTCAGTCCATGGGGTTCTCCAGGCGACAATACTGGAGTTTGTTGTCATTTCCTTCTCCAGGGGATCTTCGAGACCCAGGGATTGAACCTGGGTCTCCCACATTGCAGGCAGATGCTTTAACCTCATGCATGTGAGAGTTGGACTATACAAATAAGCCAGACACCAGATAATTGATGCTTTCGAACTATGGTGTTAGAGAAGACTCTTGAGAATCCCTTGGACTGCAAGGAGATCAAACCAGTCAATTCTAATGGAAATCAGTTCAGAATATTCACTGGAGGAAATGGTGCTGAAGCTGAAACTCCAATACTTTGGCCACCGCTGTGAAGAACTGACTCATTGGAAAAAACCCTGATGCTGGGAAAGATTGAAGGCAGGAGGAGTAGAGAACGACAGAGGATGACATCGTTTGATGGCATCACAGACTCAATGGACATGAGTTTGAACAAACTCCAGGAGTTATTGATGGACAGGAAAGCTTGGGGTGCTGCAGTCCCTGGGGTCGCAGAGTCAGACACAACTGAGTGACTGATCTGAACTGCCTGAAGTATCTACCCAATATTACTATGAGATAGTGAGGGGAAGCAAGTTACTGTATATTCCTATTCACTCTCTCTCTCTTTTTTCTCTCTCTCCCTCACCCCTTCTCTTGGTCTTTTTACCTCATTTTTTTTTTCTCTCTTTCTCATAAGATAGGACTGAAGGAAAGTGTGTGTGTGTGTGTGTGTTTATGTCTATCTCCTTACTCTTTCTCTGTCCATAATGCATGCCTTCTTCCAAAAGTGACTGTAGTTGGTTTACACGTGGCTTGCTTGAAGCTATATACCAAGTCAACTTATGATAAAGACTCAAGAGAGAATAGAGTGTTTTTTTTTCAGCTATTAAATCTAAACTAATGCATACTACAGCATCACAAATTGTTAGAGAGCAAAAGTACCTTAGTTACCCTTCTATTAATTTTATGGCTGAAACTGAGGCTCAACCAGTTAAATACAAGAATCCAAAATTATACAACTAGTTAATAGAAGATCTGTCCTAGATTTTTACATGGTAGATTCCAGTGGTGCTGCAAGGCCATCTGAAATACTTCCTGCACAGCATTCCAGAGGTTTTGAAATTCCAAAGGTCAAAACTTTCACCTGAATTATTAATATTCTGCTGTCCCAAAAGTTATCATGGGTGAACTATCCCATACTTTTATCTGACATCAGTTCTCTCCACTTTTGTGCAAGATTCCATCTCCTTTCACCTACTTCATCAATTAAACATCTTTCTCCATTTCTTGTAGTCTTTTTTTTTCTTTAATGGATCCTGATGGCAAGAGTGAACATCAACATTTTAGGAATCAATTAACTAAAATGGATGGGAATGGGTGAATTTAATTCAAATGACCATTTTTATCTACTACCATAGGCAAGAAACTCTTAGAAGAAATGGAGTAATCCTCATAGTCAACAAAAGAGTCCAAAATGCAGTACTTGAGATGCATTCTCAAAAAAGACAGAATAATCTTGGTTCATTTCCAAAGAAAAACATTAAGCATCACAGTAATCCAAGTCTATGCCAAAACCACTAACGCCAAAGAAGCTGAAGTTTCCTGGTCAGGGAAGTAGACCCCACATGCTACTAAGACCCAGTGCAGCCAAGTAAGTAAATATTTTTAAAATAGCATCTCTATGTAAATATTACCTGTATTTATATCTTCAGGCCAAACATCTTTCCCAAATTTAAAACTTGTATATCCAACTACATTTTCACCATCTTCACTTGGGTATCTAACAGATAGTTCATCTCTAAAACTGAATTTCTAACCTCCTTCACATCTTAATTTTCTCCATCCTCAGTCTTCCATCATTCATTAAATGGCAAGTCTATCTTTCCAGTTGTTAGACCAAAAGCTTTAAAGTCACTTTTTTTCTCTTTCTCTCACATCCCGCATCTAATCAGCCTGAAAGACCTGTTGGAACTACCCTCAAAATTATATCCAAAATTGGACCACTATTCATTACTTTCCCCCTACGTCCATCATCTCTCATCTGTATTACTACACTAATTTCTCTGCTGCTGCTTTTTTTGCTCTCTATCATTTCTTTAATACTTATCATTTAATACATTTCATACTTATCTTTAATACATATCATTTCTTTAATACCATCTGCTTCTCTTACCCTGGTTCACTCTATTGTAATCACACTGGCTTCCCTCTCCTTTCTCTCTCTCTTTTTTTTTTTTTTTTGTAATCACCATACATTCTCTATTCCTAAAGTCTTTTGTGCTGGTTGGAACACTTTTCCTCCAAATAACCACATGACTCACTTCCTCAGTTCAGTCGCTCAGTCATGTCAAACTCTCACTTCCTCAAGTCCTTCAAGTTTATTTTTCTCATATCACCTATCTTAGTTCTCTTAACACTCTTTTTCTTTTTTTCAATAACACTTATTTTCTATATGATTTATGACTATATGGTTTACTTATTCTATATATTGCTTGTGAGTCTTCCACTGTGAATCTAGAAACTCTGTAAGTGGGTTGTTCACCTTTATATCCCAAGGCCCTAGAATGGTACTTGGCACATTTTAGCTATACAATAAATAGTTGTTAACTAAGTGAGTAAGTGAATGACCTTTTCTATGTGTATATAACTTTATAATATTCGAAGTCTTATAAGTACTTCATTTAATCTTTAGCAATCTTGTTGAGATAAAAGCACAGATTTTATTTATATGTTTTCATGGATGTGGAATCTGAGGCTCCAAGATAATGATTCTGATTGTGTCCTAAATGCTTCCAGTAAAAAGAGATATGTTGCCAGGAAAATATAATATATTAATAATTTGTCAGCCACTAACTATTTGGCAAGACTTAATTTATTAGTAGTAATCAAGGCTCTGGGAGAATGAATCCAAGTCAGTTTGATGGGCCCAATTACAAGGTATACTTCTGCAACAACTGCCTTGAACAATAGGAGAAAATTGAGAAGCAAGGATTAGGATACAAATATTTCATGTGTATATATATATATATATATATACACACACACACACACATTTATATGATAGAAAAATTAATGTACATTTTCTAAATTGAGTTCCATATGCAGGTGAGTAAAAAGTTCAGGACTGTTTGAATGAACACAGCATGATTTTTATTCCTCTTAAACTGTGTGTGTCTATGTATATTTTTTAGATACTTGTAGAATTTTACTTTTTTAAATCATAATTCAAAACTTTTAATGTGTGGACATCTTTCCATTTACTATAAAAGACCTTTTCTATCTCTAGTCTGTAGACTCTTTCAGCTAAATCTGAAGTGGGAAGGAAAGCCCACATGGGGAAAATTTTAAACATTGATTTCTGGAATCTGAATTTTAACTAGTTCTGTTAAAATATACAGATATGTTCATTAATGATGACAATGATCACTTACTTGCTAAATGTTTTTAGTGGATTATCTATTTAACTATCATGAAGATCTATGAATTAAGTACTACTATTTTGACCATTTAACAGATTAAGAAACTGAGGAACAGAGTGATTTAATAACTTGCACACGTGTAGATTCAAGCCCCATATGTTAAAATCAAGAGCTCAGCTTATAAACAGTGTACATGAATGACTAGGGTAGCATAAACCCTCTAATTTCCTGTCAAGTAGTTTTGACTACTTTTTCTATAAAATATTTACAAGAAACAAAGCAGAATTTTACAATCAGTATTTAGTAATTAGTCAGTGTTTCATTTATTTATATAATGCCATTTATAAAATGGCACTTGAATATTGTCTGTCCATATATTTTGACAAAGTGAATTCACACTTAACATGATTCATACCAATACTTTGTCATCTCTGAAGATAATTCAGAGAAAATAAAATGTTGAGTCAATGGAAATAAAATAATCAAATCACATGAGTTATCCTTTTTTTTTTCTAGTTTGCTGATTGCAAAATTTAAATATTATTTTTTCTGAGATTTCAGCATTATTCATTCTTTTCAGTCTCTCCTTTAGTAACTTTAATATAAGGTAAAATTTAGAGAAGTGTAGTTGTTCTTTTTCAACAATAAAAATAAATCACACTATTATGAAATTGTCCCATGTTAAAACCTTGCTAAGTAGTTTACCAGTGACACCACATTGAGGATGTACTGGTTTAAGGAGTATAGAAAAGATAAGGACAGAAAAATATAAAACAGTAAAGTTTTATGAAATATATAGTTACATTCATGAGTTGTGGTGTCTACAACTTCTTATTTCAACTAAAACATGTTCCAGTTCTGACTTTCTATTAAGACCTTAGCTTATTCTCCAATTGAAATTTCAACTCTTTCTCCCCCTTATAGACTCTCAGTGGCAAACAGGTAAAATATCAACTGAAATGCTGTGCTAACTGGCAAAGCCCAGCTGGGTACATGACTTCTAGGGTGCGGGGTTTACTTTCAGTAGGCTTTGGTCACAAGGATGTCCTTAGAGTAAAATGGGATATTCAATAAAATCAAAATATAATTCTTTAATTTGCTAGGCATAAGCAATGAACTTCAAATGAAGTCAGACACATTTTCTGTTGAAATGTACCAATTTAATTTCCTTAAGTCACTCATGGGTCATTATTCATACACCCTTTTGGAACAGTATTTGTCATGTACTTACCCACTTTTAAGACTTTAACCTGATTAATTTCCTTGCCTGCTGTCTTTCATTTCCTATTCTTCATCTTACAGCCACACCTTCAAACTGGACCTTTACCTAGGATACACGGTCTTGTCAAAGACATTCTGCTCATGTGTAGTTGCTGACATTAATATTATATATTGCTAAAATATTTGTTGTTTTCTTCAATTAAGACTATGAGACAGGAATGGCAGGGTACGTTTGGAAATAAGTGTGGTCTCCTCCTAGTAGAATCCTAGAGATAAAAGTGTTTTAAGAACTGACCCAGAATAAATAGCTACCCACACAATGTGCTAATTTCTTCTACAACGTGATATGCAGAAGGTCATCCAAACTCAGCTAAATCATTTCCAGGGGAAATGAGGAAGCTGACATGCTATATGCATGTGTGATAAGTCGCTTCATTCATGACCAAATCTGTGACCACATGGCATGCTATGAGAAGCAGAATATTCAATTGCTAAGCTTTAGAAATTTGTTCTTGTACTCAACTTAAATCTGGTTCCCTGTACTTTTCTTCTTTTTTTCTATTTATGCTCCACTTTTCTTAAAGCAATTCAGACCAAGTCTAAATCTATAATACAGTAGTATAATTTGAATTCCTAAAAACAGACATCAAGTTCTCTTCTCAAAATACCTCTTCTCCAGGCTAACCTTTCTCTATTCCTTTAAGTTTCTCTATGGGCTTCCCTCAGATTTCAGATGGTAAAGAATCCACCTGCCATGCAGGACACCCCAGTTTGATTACTGGGTTGGGAAGATCCCTTGGAGAAGGGAAAGACTACCCACTCCAGTACTCTGACCTGGAGAATTCCATGGACTGTATAGGCCATGGGTTTGCAAAGAGTCAGACACGACTGAGAGACTTTGACTTCACTTAAGTTTCTCAGACAACATTCCTTTTTCTAGCAAGTTTTTCATCTTCTTCTGAGCTCAAGTTTTTCATAAAAGATGGAACCCAATTGCTAACTTCCAATATCCACCACATTATTTATCATATAAACATAACTTACACGTTTGCATTAAGGTCTTTATTTTTTAAGTTCATCTTGATAATGTCAAGTACACAGTTTGGGTCATATTACCAGAATTTAGCCTTCATATTGTCAATATTCCATTAATACTTTTAGTATAGAGTAATCCAGTCGGCCTTATCAAGCCAAAATGCATAAACCCTTCCCACTATAACAAAAAAAACAATTTTGCCCAATGTATTCCTAAAATCAAGAATAATATAAATGTAGCAAGCTTAGGAAATGAAGTATGGTGTGACATCAGTAAGATGGTAAAGAGGAAGTCCTGGACCCTGCTTTCTCCCACAATGCATCTATTCAACAACAATTCATGGACAATTCTCTCACTTTGTGAAAAATCCAGAAACGGATAGAAAGACTCCTGAAGCATGAAACCAGACTTATTGAAGCCAGTAGGGAGATTCAGGACACTCTCTCACCAGAATCCTTACTCCTAGCTTAATGACATATGATCAGGAAGAGATCCCCTTGCAGTCAGGTTCTCCCAGGGTAGAGAGAGAGTTGGTTAACACATGAAGTGTCCAAACTTATCCAAGAGGTCTCCCCAAAAGACTGGATTCTATCTTGCCAGTCCCAGAGCTTTGATAAAAGTAATAGAAGCTACAGCTCTTCCCTGATGCTCAGCACAGAACAAGTGGATGAAAATATCCCAGCTTTCAACTTCTCTCTAGGAAGAGAAAAAGTTAATCCATGCATGCTGTGTCCCAATTTTTCTAAAACTGTCCAAAGAACTGGCATCTGTCTTGTCATTTTTGGAGCTCTGACAGGCCCAACGCAGCCTATCAATCTTGGGGAGAATTGAAACAGTGGCTTGAGATGCTAAAAGCCATGGTTACTTTCCTTGGCTCAGTACAGAGTAAGCAGACAAAAAAACAGAGCTGTCTGCTTCTACTTGAAGAGGGAAAATGCTGGTTTGATCAAAGCCACAACTTATCTGAGGGATGCCCAAAAGAATGGGTTTTTACTTGCCTGTATCAGATTGCTAAAGGGACCTGACATAACTTAGTCACCTGTAGGAAAGTGAGAGCAGAAATGAATATTTGATATGGCAGTTGACAGCAATCCACCACAAGTGCCATAGAGTAGGCAGACAAAAGCCCAGATTCTCTCAGGGGAAGTAAAGAGTTGGACGAGGTATCCAATGATCCAACTTTTCTGGGGAACTGATTTTAGTCTCTGTTATCCCAGTGCACTGATGGGACGTAGCATACCTTGGATGCAAGAAGGGTACAAAGAAAAAAGAAACTATTAAACTAAACAGAAATTTTTGAATGCCTTCCAGAAAGAATCTCTAGCTTAGCTGACTGGTAAAAATCTTCTCCTGTATGATGCCAGAAGAGGTGGCTTCTTTGCCTGATGCACAGAGTCCAACACAGAGATTCAAGGAAAGTGAAGAATCAGCCAAAGATGTTCCAAAAAAAGGAAGAATTACCAGAAACTGACTCTGTTGGAATACAATTATATGGTTTACCTGACAGAGAATTCAAAATAGCAGTCATAATAATGCTCACTGAAGACAGGAAACTGCATGTGAAAGTGAAAGTTGCTCAGTCATGCCCAACTCTTTATGGATTATACAGTCCATGGAATTCTCCAGGCCAGAGTACTGGAGTGGGTAGCCTTTCCCTTCTCCAGGGGATCTTCCCAATCCAGGGATTGAACCCAGGTCTCCTGCTTTATGGGCAGATTCTTTACCAACTGAGCTATGAGGGAAGCCCAACAATGCATAAACAAAATGAAAATTTCAAGATTAAAAAAAAATATTTTTAAAGTACCAGACAGAAATCATGATGCTGAAGAACATAATAACTGGACCAAACAATTCACTGAAGGAGTTCAATATCTGAATAAATCAAGCAGAAGAATGGATCAAGGAAGTTGAAAATGGGGTATTGCAGTGGAGAAAAAAAATTAAAAAAAAAGAGTTAAGAAAGATTAAGGGACTCAAAGGACAATACCAAGTATTATAGAAGTCACATAGATAAAGGAGAAAAAGAGAACAATGAGAGAGAGAGAGAGAACCTAAAGCTTATTCAAAGAAATGACTAAAATTTTTCCAATTCTGGGGGACAAAAATGGATGTCCAGTTCCAAGAAGCCCAAAGAAATCAAACAAGATGAATTAAAAGTAATTAACACTGAGACACAATGTAGTGAAATTGTCAAAATTCAAAGAGAGAATTTTGATAACAGCAAGAGAAAAGTGACTTGTCATGTACAAAATCAACTGCAGAAGACTGTCCTTGGATTTTTCAGCAGAAACCATGCAGAAGAGAAGGGAGTGGGATAATATATCAAAAGTGCAGAAAAATGCTAACTAAGAATACTAAGTTCACCCCAGTGTTCATTGCAACACTATTTACAATAGTCATGACATGAAAGCAACCTAAATGTCCCTCAGCAGAGGAATGGATAAAGAAGATATTGTACATATATACAATGGAATATTATTCAGTTATAAAAAGGAACAAAATTGTGTCATTTTCAGTGATGTGGTGGACCTAGAGACTGCCATACACAATGAAGTAAGTCAGAAAGAAAGAAAAAATATATACCAACACATACACGTGAAATCTAGAAAACTGATATATATGATATTGTTTGCAAAGCAGAAATAGAGACACAGACATAAAGAACAAACATATGGATACCAAGTGGGAAGGAGAGTGGGATAAACTAACAGGTTGAGATTGAAATATACACACTATTGATACTATATACCACAGAAATTCATTTCTCTGTGGTGACCTAAGTGGGAAGGAAATCAAAAAAAGAGGGGATATATGTAAACGTATAGCTGATTCACTTTGCCATAGAGAAGAAACTAATACAACATTTAAAGACATTATATTTCAATAAGACGGAGAAGGCAATATTTCAATAAAGAATAATTTAAAAAGTGAAGGAAGATAAAGACCTTCCTATAAAAAACAAAAGCTGAAGCAATGTATCATAGTACCTGCCTTATAAGAAATGGTAAAGTAAGTTCTTTAAGTTGAAATAAAATGAAGCAAAACAGAAACTTAACAACATAAGAAAGTATGAAACTCATTGGTAAAGGTTAAATATATAGACAAATGCAGCATGTAATAACAGTGAGTAAATCACCTTCAATTTTAGTATAAAAGTTAAAATTAAAAGACAAGCTATGACTATAACTCAAAATATATTAAAGGACACACAATATAAATTTTTGACAATAAAAATATCAGTATGTTATAACTATGAGATATTTTATGTAAGACTCAAGGTATCTACCAAATGAAATGCATACAGAAGTTACACAAAAGAAAAATAGAAAGGAATTAAAGCATATTGACAGAAAAAAATCAATGAAACACAAAAGAAGAGAATAAGACAGGAAAAGATAAAGAACCATAAGACTAAAAGAAAAGAATTAAAATGACAATATTACACCCTTCCATCAATAATTACTTTAAATGTAAATAGGTTAAATTATCCAATCTAAAGTCCAAGAAAGGCTGAAAGAATATACAAACAAGACCAACTACATGCTGTCCACAAGAAACTGACATTAGATTTAAAGATACATTAAGGGCTGAAAGTGAACGAATATAAAAGATATTACAAGCAAATTGAAATAAAAGAGAGAAGAGACTATGTTTACATCAAACCAAATAAACTTTAGGTTAAAAGCTATCATGAGAGATAAAGCATATTATATAATGGTAAAAAGGTCAAACAACTAAGAAGATACCACAATTTCAAATATATAGTCACATAACATCAGAACACCTAAGTATATCAAGCAAACATTAACACAACTGAAGGTATAAACAGGCAACAGTATAATAATTGTTTAAGAATTAAACACCCTGCTTTCACTGATGGAAAGAACATTTAGACAGAAGAGCACTATAGAAATAGAGAACTCAAATAACATTATAGATCAAATGGATGCAGCAGACACCAATCCAGAGTATTTCAACAAACAGCAGCTGAATAGATATTCTTCTCAAGTACACACACATTTTATCCAAAATAAATCATGTTATATCACAAAACAAGGTTTAATATATTTAAGAAGATCAAAATAATATCTAGTGTATTTTTTAATCACAAGGTATGAAAATAGAAATCATTAATGGCTGAAGTGAGGAGCTGGAAAAAGACATTCCATGCAAATGGAAATAAAAAGAAAGCAGGAGTAGCAATACTCATATCAGATAAAATAGACTTTAAAATGAAGACCATTACAAGAGACAAGGAAGAACACTATACAATGTTCAAGAGATCAATCCAACAAGAAGATACAATAATTATAAATATATACACCAAACATAGGAGCACATATGTGCTCAATACATAAGGCAAATGCTAACAAAAATAAAAGGGGAAATCGACAATAATAGTGGGGGATTTTAACACTCCATTCATAAAATTGCACAGATCATCTAGACATAAAATTAATACAAGCCATAAATGACACATTGGATGAGATAGACCTGATTGATATTTATAAGACATTCCAAAAAAACAGCATAATACACTTTTTCTCAAGTGCACACAGAACATTCTCCAGGATGGATCATATCTTATACACAAATCAGGGTTTGATAAATTTAAGAAAATTGAAATTGTACCAAGAAATTTTTCTTTTTTTTAAATTTTATTTTATTTTTAAACTTTACATAATTGTATTAGTTTTGCCAAATATCAAAATGAATCCGCCACAGGTATACATGTGTTCCCCATCCTGAACCCACCTCACAACACGATAAGATTAGATATCAATTATAGGGGGAAAAAAAAGACAACTAAATACATGGAGGCTAAACAACATGCTACTAAATAGCCAAGAGATCACTGGAGAAATCAGAGAAGAAGTAAAAAAAAAAAAAAAATACTTATAAATAAATGACAATGAAAACAAGACAATTCAAAAACCTATAGAATATAGTTAAAGCAATGCTAAGAGAGAAGTTTATAGCAGCACAAAGTGAAAGTTTTAGTCGCTGAGTCTTGTCTGACTCTTTGCAACCACATGGACTGTAGCCTGCCAGGCTCCTCCGTCTATGGGATTCTCTAGGCAAGAATACTGGAATGGGTAGCCATTCCCTTCTACAAGCCAACCTCAAAAAACAAGAAAAACATCAAATAAATAGCCTAACTTTATACCTAAAGCAACTAGGAAAAAAAAATAGTGCCCCTTCCATAGTAGAAGGAAAGAAATCATAAAGATTGGATGAAAAAGAAACAATAGCAAAGATCAATGCAACTAAATGATGGTTCTTTGAAAAGATAAACAAAACTGACAAGCTTTGTCTCAAGCTTGAGACAAGCCAGACTCATCAAGGAAAAAGGGAGGACTCAAATCAATAAAATTAGAAATGAAAAAGGAGAAGTTAAAACAGACAGTGCAGAAATATAAAGGATCATGAAAGACTACTATGCAACTATATGCCAAAAAATGGACAACCTGGGAAAAATGGGCAAATTCTTAGAAAAGTAAAACCTTCTGAGTTTGAACCAGGAAGAAATAGGAAATATTAGCAGACCAATCACAAGTACTGAAAGAAAAACTGTGATAAAACTTCCAACAAACAAAAGACTAGGGCTAGATGATTTCACAGGCAAATCCTATAAAATGTTCAGAGAAGAGCTAACACCTATTCTGCTCAAACTGTTCCAAAAAACTGCAGACGGGGAAAACTCCCAAACTCATTCTTCTAGGTCACCATCGCCTTGATACCAAAATAAGACAAAGATATCACACACAAAAAAATAAAATGGCAGGCCAATATGACTGACAAACAAAAATGTAAAAATCTTCAATGAAGTTCTAGAAAAAAGAATCCAACAATACATTAAAAGAATTATGTACCATGTTCAAGTGGGGTTTATCCTGGGGATCAATATATGCAAATCAATCAGTGTGAGACACCATATTAACAAATTGAAAGATTAAAAAAAAAACATATGATCATCCAATAGATGCAGAGAAAGCTTTCAATAAAATTCAACATGCATTTATGATAAAAATTCTAAAGAAAATTGGCACAGAAGGAGCCTTCCTCAGCATAATAAAGCCCATATACAACAAACCCACAACAAACATCATTGTCAATGGTGAAAAACTGAAAGCATTTCCTCTAAGATCAGGAATAAAACAAAGGTTCCCACTCTCACCACTATTATTCAATATAGTTTTGGAAATCCTAGCCATAGAAATCAGAGAAGAAAAATAAAGAAAAGGAATCCAGATTGGAAAAGAAAGTGTAAAACTTTCACTGTTTGCAGATGACATCATACTATACATAGATTATCTTAAAAATGTCACCAAAAATCTAAGAGATAATAAATGAATTTAGTAAAGTCACAGAATTTAAAATTAATACACAGAAATCCATTGCATTCCTATACACTAACAGTGAAAAAAATGGGAATAGAAATTAAGGAAACAATTCCATTCACCATTGCAACAAAAAGAATACCTAGGAATAAACCTACCTAAAGAGACAAAAGACCTGTATGCAGAAAATTATAAGACCCTGATGAAAGAGACCAAAGACAATATAAACATATGGAAAGATACATCATGTTCTTGGATTGGGAGAATCAATATTTTCAAAATGACTATACTATCCAAAGCAATTTACAGATTCAATGAAATTCTTATCAAATAACCAATGGCATTTTTCATATAACTAAAACAAAAAAATCTTCACAATTTGTATAGAAACAAACAAAAAAAAAGATCCTGAATACTCAAAGAAATCTTGAGAAGCAAAAATGGAGCTGGAGGAACCAACCTCCCTGACTTCAAATTATGGTACATATCTACAGTCATCAAGACAGTATGGTACTGGCATAAAAACAGAAATATAGACCAATGAAACAAGATAGAAAACCCGGAGTTAAATGCAACCACCTATAGGCACCTTATTTTTGACAAAAGTGGCAAGAATGTACAATGCAGAAAAGACAAACCTCTTCAATAAGTGCTCCATCAGCAGACAAATGGATAAGAAAGCTGTGGTACATATACACAATGGAGTGTTACTCAGTCATTAAAAAGAATACATTTGAATCAGTTCTAAGGAGCTGGATGCAACTGGAGCCTATTATACAGAGTGAAGTAAGCCAGAAAGAAAAACACCAATGCAGTATACTAACACGTATATATGGAATTTAGAAAGATGGTAACGATAACCCTGTATGCGAGACAGCAAAAGAGACACAGATGTATAGAACAGTATTTTGGACTCTGTGGGAGAGGGCGAGGGTGGGATGATTTGGGAGAATGGCACTGAAACATGTATATTATCATATGCGAAACGAATCGACAGTCCAGGTTTGATGCATGCTACAGGATGCTCAGGGCTGGTGCACTGGGATGACCCAGAGGGATGGGATGGAGAGGGAGGTGGGAGGTGGGTTCAGTATGGAGAACACATGTACACCCGTGGTGGATTCATGTCAATGTATGGCAAAACCAATACAATATTGTAAAGTAATTAGCCTCCAATGAAAATAAATTTACGTTAAAAAAAATAAGTGGTACTGAAAAAATTGGACAACTACCTGTTAAAGAATGAAATTAGAACACACTCTAACACCATATACAAAAATACACTCAAAATGGACTTAGATTTAAATATAAGGTCAGAAAATATAAAGTTTTTAGAGAATAATACTTAGGCAGTATACTCTTGGACATAAATTGCAGCAAGATTCTCTCTGACCCACCTCCAAATTAATGGACATAAAAACAAAAATAAAAAAATATTGCCCAGTAACATTTTAAAGCTTTTGCATAAGAAAGGAAACAATGAACAAGATGAAAAGACAAATCTCAGAAACGGAGAAGATACTTGCAAATAAAGCAACTGACAAAGGATTAAACTCCAAAATATATAAGCAGCACATACAACTCGATATCCAAAAACAAGCAACCTAATCAAAAAGTCGCCAGTCCAGGTTTGATGCATGATACTGGATGCTTGGGGCTGGTGCACTGGGAGGACCCAGAGGGATGGTAGGGGAGGGGGGAGGGAGGAGGGTTTAGGATGGGGAACACATGTATACCTGTGGCAGATTCATGTTGATATTTGGTAAAACCAATACAATATTGTAAAGTTAAAAAATAAAATGAAATAATTTAAAATAAAAGAAAAAAAAGTAGGCAAAAGACCCTTCTTATACAAAAAAAAAAAAAAAACCTTCTTATACAAAGAAGACATACAGATGGCTAATAAACACATGAGAGGGTGCTCAACAGCACTCATTATTAGAGAAATGCAAATTAAAACTACAAGGAGATATCACCTTACACCATTCAGAATGGCCTCCATCAAAAAATCTAAAACCAATAAATGCTGGAGAGGATGTGAGGATAATTGAACCCTCTTGCACTGTTGGTGGGAATGTAAACTGATACAGCTATTATGGAAAACAATATGGAGATCCTTTGTAAAAAAATAGGAATACCAGCTCACTTTGCCTTCCTCCTGAGAAATCTGTATGCAGATCAAGAAGCAACAGTTAGAATCAGACATGGAACAATGGATTGGTTCAAAATTAGGAAAGGAGTATGTCAAGGCTGTGTATTGTCATCCTGCTTATTTAACTTATATGCGGAGTACATCATTTGAAATTCCAGGTTGGATGAAGCACAATCTGGAATCAAGATTCCAGGGAGGAATATCAATAACCTCAAATGTGCAGAGCTGACACCACCCTTATGGCAGAACATGAAAGAGGAACCAAAGAGCCTCCTTATGAAGGTGAAGGAAGAGAGTGAAAAAGTTGCCTTAAAACTCAAAATTCAAAGAACTGAGATCATAGTATCTGATTTCATCACTTCATGGCAAGCAGATATTGGGGAAAAAAAAGGAAAAAGTTACAGACTTTATTTTCTTAGCCCCAAAACACTGCAGACTGTGACTGTAGTCATGTAATTTAAAAAAAAAAAATCTTGCTCCTTGGAAGGCTTTGACAAACCTAGACAGTGTTTAACAAAAAAAAAAAAAAAAGGCAGAGACATCTCTTTGCCAATAAAGATCCACACAGTCAAAGCTATGGTTTTTCCAGTAGTCATGTACAGATGTGAGATTTGGACCATAAAGAAGGCTGAGTACTAAAGAATTGATGTTTTCAAGCTGTGGTGCTTGAAAAGACTCCTGAGAGTCCTTTGGACAGCAAGATCAAAACCAGTCAATCCTAAAGGGAATCAACCCTGAATATTCATTGGAAGGACTGATGCTGAAGCAGAAGCTCCAATACTTTGCTCACCTGATGTGAAAAGCCAACTCATTGGAAAAGATCCTGATGCTGGGAAAGATTGAGCGCAGGAAGAGAAGGGGGCAACAGAGAATGAGATGGTTGCATGGCATCATTGACTCAATGACATCAGTTTGAGAAAACTCCAGAAGGTAGTGAAGGACAGGGAGTACTGGCATGCTGCAGTCCATGGGGCTGCAAATAGTCTGACATGATCGAGTGACTGGACAACTTCAAAACCTAACAATAAATCTATCCTATGACCCAGCAATCTCACTAAGAGGCATACACCATGAGAAAACCACAATTCTAAAAGACACATATATTCTATGTTCATTGCAGCATTATTTGCAATAGCAAAGATATGGAAGCAACCTAAATGTTCATAGACAGATGAATGGATAAAGAAAATGCCGTACATTTGTACAATGGAATATTAACTCAGCAATAGACAGTAACAGATTTAAATCAGTTGAAGTGAGTTGAATTAATTTAGAGCCTCTTTTAAGAGTATAGTAAGTCAGAAAGAGAGAAATAAATATTGTATTGTTGTTGTTGTTCAGTCGCTAAGTCGTGTCTGACTCTTTGCTAAAGAATCTGCCTGCTAATGTAGAAGCCCCAAGAGATGCTCTGGTTTGATCCCTGAGTCAGGAATATCCCCTGGAGAAAGAAATGGCAAACCACTCCAGTATTATTGCCTGGAGAATTCTATGGACAGAGGAGTCTGAAGAGCCATGGGATCGCAAAGAGTTGGACAAGACTGAGCAACTAACACATTTCCATACAGGACTACTGGAAAATCCATAGTTTTGACTATACAGACTTTTGTTGACAAAGTGATGTCTCTGCTTTTTAATATACAATAAACATTGTATATTAATGCATATATGTGGGATCTAAAAAAAAATGGTACCGATGAACATAGTAGAGAATGGACCTGTGGACACAGTGGAAAAAGGTGAGGGTGGAATGAATTGAGAAAGTAGTGTCAATATATATATATATATATATATATATATATATATATATATATACTATCATGTGTAAAACAGTTAGTGGAAAGTTGCCATAAAACACAGGGAGCCCAGCCTGGTGTTCTGTGATGACCTAGAGAACTTGGAAGGGGGAGGAGAGGGAGGCTCAAGAGGAAGGAAATATATGTATAATTATGGCTGTTTCACATTGTTGTATGGCAGAAACCAACACAACATTGTAAAGCCATTTTCTACCAATGAAAAAATAATGAAAAAATAAATCATTAATGGGAGAAAAACAGAAATTTACTAATATGTGGAAATTATATGACACATTCCTGAACAGTGAATGAATTAAAGAAGAATTCGAAAAGGGTATTATTTCAAGACAGAAGTGAAACACAACATAGAATAACTTATAGAAGTTAACTGAAGTATATCGTCACCTTGCTTATTTAACTTATATACAGAGTACATCATGAGAAACGTTGGTCTGGATGAAGCACAAGCTGGAATCAAGATTGCCGGGAGAAATATCAATAACTTCAGATATGCAGGTGACACCACCCTTATGGCAGAAAGTGAAGAAGAACTGAAGAGCCTTTTGATGAAAGTGAAAGAGGAGAATGAAAAAGTTGGCTTAAAGGTCAACATTCGGAAAACTAAGATCATGGCAACCAGTCCCATCAATTCATAGCAAATAGATGGGGAAACAGTGGAAACAGTGGCTGACTTTATTTTTGGAGGCTACAAAATCACTGCAGATGGTGACTGCAGCCATGAAATTAAAAGATGCTTACTCCTTGGAAGGAAAGTTATGACCAACCTAAACAGCATATTAAAAAGCAGAGACATTACTTTGCCAACAAAGGTCCATCTAGTCAAGGCTATGGTTTTTCTAGTAGTCATGTATGGATGTGAGAGTTGGACTGTAAAGAAAGCTTAGCACAGAAGAATTGATGCTTTTGAACTGTTGTGTTGGAGAAGACTCTTGAGAATCCCTTGGACTGCAAGGAGATCCAACCAGTCCATCCTAAAGGAAATCAGTCTTGAATATTCATTGGAAGGACTGATGTTAAAGCTGAAACTCCAGTCCTTTGGCCACCTGATGCGAAGAGCTGACTCATTTGAAAAGACCCTGCTGCTGGGAAAGATTGAGGGCAGAAGGAGAAGGGGATGACAGAGGATGAGATGGTTGGATGGCATCACCAACTCAATGGACGTGACTTTGGGTAAACTCCGGGAGTTGGTGATGAACAGGGAGGCTTAGCATGCTGCAGTCCATGGGGTCACAAAGAGTCGGACACGACTGAGGGACTGAACTGAACTGAAAGTAGTGTTAAAAGGGAAATTTATAAGGATAAGCACCTTTATTATAAAGAAAAAAAGATCTCAAATAGATAATATAAATTTATACCCAAAAGAGGTAGAAAAAGAACAACAAACTAAGGCCCAATTCAATATGGAAAAGAAAAAACAAAGCTTAGGGCAGAAATAAATGAAATAATGAATAGAAAAATAATAGAAAAAAATCAGTAAACCTAAGAAGCTTGTTTTTTGAAAAGATAAACAAAATTGAAAACCCAATAGTTAGACTAGCAAAAAGAGATTAAAAATGAGTAAAATCAGAGAGTAAAGAAGAAACATTACAACTGATATCACATAAATAAAAGGATCTTAAAAGACTACTATGAACAGTTATATGCAAACTGGATAACTGAAAATAAATAAAGTCAAACCTAGTAAGACTGAATCATAAAGAAATACAAAGTCTGAACAGACCTATAACTAATAGGGAGAGCAAATCAGTAATCAAGTATCTCCTGACAAATAAAAAAGCCCAGACTAAATGGTTTCATTAGTGAATTCTCCAAAACATTTGAAAAGGAAATATTGCCAGTTCTTTTCAAACTCTTCCAAAAGGTAAGGAGGAGGGAACACTTCCAAACTCATTTTACAAAGCCCAAATTATCCTGATAGCAACACCAGACAAAAGAACTACATGAAAAGAGAACTACAATCCTATAACCTTGATGAATATAGATGCAGTAATTCTCAACATACTAGCAAACCAAATTCAACAGCACATTAAAAATACTATACACAATGATCAAGTGGGATTTATCCCTGAGAAGCAAGGATATTTAAAAATATGAAAATCAGTTATTGTGAGATACCACATTAACAGAAAAAAGGGAAAAACTTTTTGTTCTCAAAACATGCATGAACACACTTGATAATATTCAATACACTTTCACAATAAAAACTCAACAAACGAGGGATAGAAGGAAACTAGGTCAACATAATAAAAGTCATATATTAAAAGTGAACATCTAATCATACTCAGTCGTGTAAAATTGAAAACCTATTCTACAGGTTCAGAAGAAGTCAAGAATGCTCATTCTTGCTACATCTGTTAAATATAATTATGTAACAGCTAGTTAGAGCAATTAGGAAAGAAAAGGAAATGAAAGGCATCCACATCAGAAAGGAAAAATTAGAAATGTTCCTGTTTGTAAATGACATGATCTCATATAAAACTGTAAAGGCTCCAATAAAAAAGAAAAAATAATACAACAAATAAATTTAGTAAAGTTTTAGGATATAAAATCAGCATACAAAAATCAGTTGCATTTTTAAACAACAACAAATTATAAGAAAAGGATATTAAGAAAATACACTTACAATAAAATTAAAACACCTAGGAATAAACCCAGGTGGTGATGATTTTTGATACTGAAAACTAGAATACATTGATGAAAGAAGTTAAACAAGACACAAAAACCTTAAAAGCAACCTGTGTTCATGGATTGAAAGACCTAATATTGTTAAAGTGTCCATACTGCCCAAAGTAATCTACAGATTAAATGCAATCCCTATCAAAAAAAGCTATTAATAGCCAAATTAATCTTGAGAAAGAAGAATATTGGAGGCATTTCACTTACTGATTTCAAAACATATTATTAAGCTACAGTATAACCAAATCCCTTTGCTATATACCAGAAGCTAACACAACATTGTAAATCAACTATATTTCAATAAAAATTTAAATCAAACTAAAAAAAAAAAAATAAGTATGGTACTGGCATAAAAAAAGACATATAAACCAATGGAGCAGAAGACCAGAAATGGAGCCACATATCTATGGTCAACTCATCTTTGACAAAGGTACAAGGAATACGAGATAGGAGAAAACAGTCTCTTCAACACAATTTTGTTGGGAAAGCTGGATATTCACATGCAAAAAAAAAAAAAAATGAAATTGAAACTTCATCTTATACCATATACAAAAATTAACTCAAGTTACTTAGGTAGTAAATCCTTATTTCTCAAGGAAAAAATATTTTTCTGTTTATTTAAAGTTGCATCTATAGAAGATGAATGCTCATTAAACCTACTGTGGTCATCACTCTATGATTTATGCAAATAAAATCATTATTTTATACACCTTAATTTTACAGTACTGTACATCAATTATATCTCAATAAAACTATAAGGAAACAAAATGAACTTACAATGGAATAAAGACTTAAACGCAATTGAAACTGTAAAACTCCTAGAATAAAACATATATTAATTGAATCTGCTCAATACTCTGTAATAACCTAAATGGGGAAAGAATTTGAAAAAGAATAGATACATGTATATGCACAACTGAATCACTTTATGGTACACCTGAAACTAACACAAAATTGTTAATCAACAATCTTCAATATAGAAGAAAAATTAAAAAATGAAAATAAAATGTGGATTACATTATAAACAAATACGGGGAATTTTTCATGGTCTTGACAGTGATTTTATGGGTATGCCGCCAAAACCACAAGCAAAAATAGACAAATGGGACTATATCAAACTATAAAAAAACCTCATCACAGCAAAAGAAACAATCAGTACAATAAAACGTAACCTAGAGAATGGGAGAAAATATTTGCAAACCATATATAGGATAGGCTGATTTGTGAATGTATGGCAAAATCCACCACAATATTGTAAAGTAATTAGCCTCCAATTAAAATTAAAAAACAAAAAGCTCAACATTCAGAAAGCTAAAAAAGAAGATTTAATCTGCAAAGTATTTAAGGAATTCATACAACTCAATATCAAAACAATAGCCTGATTTTTAGAAATGGACTTAGAACTCGATTAGACATCTCTTCAAAATTACATACAAATGGCTAGTTAATGTATGAAATAATGCTCAATCTCAGTAATCATCAGGAAGACACAAGTCAAAACCACAGTGAGTTATCATCTCACATCTCTCAGGATGGCTGTTTATCAAAAAATAAATACAAATACAACAACAGAATAAATACAAATACGGAAGACAACAACTAAGAATGTGGAGAAACTGACACTTGTACACTATTGATGGGAATGTAGAACGTTTTAACTACCAAGGAAAATAGTATGGCATTTCCTCGGAAGATTGCAAATAGAATAGATTACATATGATCCAGCAACCCCATTTTTGAGTATTTATCTAAAATAAGTGAAATCAGGATTTTGAAGAAAAATTAGAACTCTCATGTTCATTGCAGCACTATTTGCAATAACCAAGATATAGAAACAACTTATTTGTACATGACAGAGAAGGGAATGGCACCCCACACCAGTACTCTTGCCTGGAAAACCCCATGGACAGAGAAGCCTGGTGGGCTGCAGTCCATGGGGTCACTAAGAGTCAGATACAACTGAGCGACTTCACTTTCACTTTTCACTTTCTTGCATTGGAGAAGGAAATGGCATCCCACTCCAGTGTTCTTGCCTAGAGAATCCCAGGGACGGCAGAGCCTGGTGGGCTGCAGTCTATGGGGTCGCACAGAGTCAGACACGACTGAAGTGACTTAGCAGCAGCAGCAGCATTTGTACATGAACAGATTAGATGACAAAGGAAATGTGGTATATATTTACAATGGAATGAATACTATTCAGCCTAAAAAAAGAATTAATTTTTTAATAAAAAAGAAAAAATTTAAACATGCAACAACATGGATAAAACTATTCTAAGTGAAAAAAGTCAACTGTAGAAAGACAAATACTGCATCATTTCACTTATATGAAAATACGGTCGAATATATAGAATCAAAGAGTTTTGATGGTTGCCAGAGGACAAGAGGGTATAAAACAGATCAGATCAGTCGCTCAGTCATGTCCGATTCTTTGCGACCCCATGAATCGCAGCATGCTAGGCCTCCCTATCCATCACCAACTCCCAGAGTTCACTCAGACTCATGTCCATTGAGTCATTGATGCCATCCAGCCATCTCATCCTCTGTCGTCCCCTTCTCCTCCTGCCCCCAATTCCCCCCAGCATCAGAGTCTTTTCCAATGAGTCAACTCTTCGCATGAGGTGGCCAAAGTACTGGAGTTACTAATCAATGAGAATAAAATTTTAATTAAGCAAAATGAATAAGTTATAGAGATGTTTTATAACAATTTACCTATAACCAAAATATTGTATTTTGCACTTTAAAATTTGTTATGAAAATAGATCACATGTCAGACACAACTGAGTGACTGAACTGAACTGAACCTACTACTACTACACAGTAAACTAAATTTTAAAAAGGAATTTTTTTTTAAGTTTGGCATGTAGATTTCTAAGTGAGTTTGAATAAGTTCTAGTAATTAATTCCCTCTGTTTAATAGAGTAATTCTAAAATTTAACAGTGAATAACCTGTATTACATGTGATGCTTTTTCTTTTGAAAATTAGGACACATTTTATCCATCATCACACAGCTTATATGTGTGTATACCATGTGTATATCACTGTGTATATCATGCATTCTCAAAGATATTACTCTTTTACTGGAAGAAACCACATGGTACAGATCTATTTCAGCTGATTTGGAAAATTTAAAGTATTTTAAGCACATTAAAGGTAATGAAAATGTACCTGGGGCTAACTGTACACCACTACATTTTGCTAAGAAGTTTTCAGATAATACCTTGAATGTTTAAATTTCATAGAAAAAGTAAGCAGCATAGTGGAAATAGTGAAGTCTATTAATCTATGGATAGAAGTGACCACCAGCAGGAGTAATCATGTCTAAACAATAAGTTAATTTCAGAATGGATTGTCAGGTTACTGTCCAGATATAAAACAAAAGATGGAAACAAGAATCATCTCCAGTAGCTGTGTCTTGCAAAACATCATGGAAGCTCTCCATTCTAAATACTTTCACTCTGAAGTAAATAAAGCACTCTGAGGGATTCCTATAGAGGAGTTTCTACAAGATCCTACTGAAACTAAAATGACCAGTAAGCTTATCTGTTTATTTGTCTATTGCCTCATTTGAATATCGTGTTTTATGAACACCTAAGATTTGGATATTAACATTTTCATAATCAAGTGCAAACCCAGCCAAATACCTTTTAGCTACCTAACACATATATGATTTTTAAATATAGGTAGTTATAAACAGTCCTTAATGTTGAATATTAATCATCAATTTAGTTGAATCTGTATTCTTTATAGACATTTCAATGTTAAAGAAATGCAGTTAAGTCTAAGCAGTTCAATTTAATGACATTCACAATGTAATTTACTAACTATGAGAACCTTTTTCATTTCCACTTTCTTGCAAATAACTCAGATATTATTTTTCAAATGATCACAAAAGCACCTGCTGGTAAAAGAAAAATTTTCCAAAACCTCTGTGAAGATGAAAGTCAATATCTTGCCTTCAGTCATTTGCTTAGATTTTACAAAAGGAGGAAGTCATGTCTCAATTTACTTCAGCAAGTTCTCAGTGTATGTAATAAATAAGACATGTGCTAATCAAACAGAGGAGTGTGATTAAGGAACTGATTTAAGAGAGAGAGTGATATTGTCAATAAAATTATAAAAATTGATGTAAGTATATTTAAAAAATCAGGAACCAGTTCAAACCAAAGTTATATAAATTGTAGAAGTTTCATAATAAAATATTTATGACTCTCTCTGCAGTGTTTGAAAAATTAAATTATTAAAAGCAAATATTATAGCAAATAGAATCTCATCAATCTCAATAAAGGTTACATTTCACTATCACTGTCACATGATTACATTTTTGCTTTCAGTCTTTTAAGATTGAACAGAATTGAAACAAACTCTGGTAGGAAATCAAAGCTTTTCAGTGTCATTTACTTTGTGAGTAATTTCTAATTGATTCATACTGATGGAATGGCACAGTTTGATGTACTGCTGAAGCAGGAGATATTTTGAATTAAGTAAATTTATAAGCTCCTCTTCTTCAGAAAAAAATGGCTGCTATCTTTTATGTTGTCATTTTTTTAGCTGTAACAATGTAGTTATATATCTGTATGGATTTTTACAAAAGAATACCAAACAATGTGTACAACTGTAACTGTCTCACCCTACTACCAATCTCAGATTTAGCAGGCCCAACCTTCTATTTGCTCAAAGTGAAAGATTTAAAGAAAATATAGAATTAATCCAACAGGCCCAATCTCATATATAAAAAACAAAGCTGCCTAGCAACATCACTCAGTCACCTGTAGTTCAGAGTTCATATCTTGTTAACATCACTAAAATTAAAACAATTCAATGGCTTGGTTGTGTGTTTTGGTGAGATGATTTCTGTTGCTGTTGAAACTGCTTTGGGCATTGCTCAAAGAGCCTGAATAATATTTTTCTAAAACATTATTCTAAACATGGATCATATGTTTTGGAAATAAGAGCGGGGGGAGAAGGATTGTGCTTTGTGTCTTGTATGCTCAAAAGGTCAGAAGCACTTCACCTCAATTCGGTGAAAAATTGCCACATTTTACAGCAGATTTAACATTTGAATTTGAAAAGAGATACACATTACATAACTTTGGATTTTAACTAAAGATCCCTATACAAATGTGTATGGTTTTTGGCAGATATAACTTTTTTTTTTTTTTCGATGTGTTTGGGTGGGTGGTTCAGTTGAGTTCAGTCACTCAATCATGCCCAACTCTTTGCGACCCCATGAACCACAGCATGCCAGACATCCCTATCCATCATCAAGGCCCGAAGTTTACCCGAACTCATGTCCATTGAGTCTGTGATACCATCCAATCATCTCATCCTTTGTCGTCCCCTTCTCCTCCTGCCCTCAATCTATCCCAGCATCAGGGACTTTTCAAATAAGTCAGCTCATCGCATCAGGTGGCCAAAGGACTGGAGTTTTAGCTTCAACATCAGTCATTCCAATGAACACCCAGAACTGATCTCCTTTAGGTTGGACTTGTTGGATCTCCTTGCAGTCCAAGGGACTCACAAGAGTATTCTCCAACACCACAGTTCAAAAGCATCAATTCTTTGGCATTCAGCTTTCTTTATAGTCCAACACTCACATCCATACATAACTACTGGAAAAACCAAAGCCTTGACACGATGGACCTTTGTTGGCAAAGTAATGTCTCCATTTTTTAATATGCTGTCTAGGTTGGTCATAAGTTTCCTTCCAAGGAGTAAGCGTCTTTTAATTTAATGGCTGTAGTCACCATCTGCAGTGATTTTGGAGCCCCAGAAAATAAAGTCTGACACTGTTTCCACTGTTTCCCCATCGATTTCCCATGAAGTGATGGGACCAGATGCCATGATCTTCGTTTTCTGAATGTTGAGCTTTAAGCCAACCTTTTCACTCTCCTCTTTCAATTTCATCAAGAGGCTTTTTAGTTCCTCTTCATTTTCTGCCATAAGGGTGGTGTCATCTGCATTTCTGAGGTTATTGATATTTCTCCCAGCAATCTTGATGCCAGTTTGTGCTTCATCTAGCCTAGCATTTCTCATGATGTTTTCTGCATATAAGTCAAATAAGCAGGGTGACAATATAGTGCCTTTTCCTATTTGGAACCAGTTTGTTGTTCCATGTCCAGCTCTAACTTTTGCTTCCTGACCTGCATACAGGTTTCTCAAGAGGCAGGTGAGGTGGTCTGGTATTCCCATCTCTTGAAGAATTTTCCACAGTTTATTGTGATCCACACAGTCAAAGGCTTTAGCATAGTCAGGAAAGCAGATATAGATATTTTCTGGAACTCTCTTGCTTTTTCCATAATCCAGCGGGTGGTAGCAATTTGATTTCTGTTTCCTCTGCCTTTTCTAAAACCAGCTTGAACATCTGGAAGTTCACAGTTCATGTATTCCTGAAGCATGGCTTGGAGAATTTTGAGCTTTACTTTACTGGCATGTAGGATGAGCACAAATGTGCGGTAGTTTGAATATTGTTTGGCATTGCTTTCTTTGGGATTGGAATGAAAACTGACCTTTTCCAGCCCTGTGGTCACTGGTGAGTTTTCCAAATTTGCTGGCATATTGAGTCTAGCACTTTATCAGCATCATTTCTCAGGATTTGAAATAGCTCAACTGGAATTCCATCACCTCCACTAGCTTTCTTCATAGTGATGCTTCCTAAGGCCCACTTGACTTCACATTCCAGGATGTCTGGCTCTAGGTCGGTGATCACACCATTGTGATTATCTGGGTCAGATAATATCACAAAACTCTTTTTTGTACAATTTTTCTCTGTATTCTTGCCACATCTTCTTAATATCCTCTGCTTCTGTTAGGTCCCTACCATTTCTGTCCTTTACTGAGCCCATCTTTGCATGAAATGTTCCCTTGGTATCTCTAATTTTCTTGAAGAGATCTCTAGTCTTTCCCATTCTAATGTTTTCCTCTATTTCTTTGAATTGATCGCTGAGGAAGGCTTTCTTATCTCTCCATACTATTCTTTGGAACTCTGCATTCAAATTGGTATAGCTTTCCTATTCTCCTTTGCTTTTTGCTTCTCTTATTTTCACAGCTATTTGTAACACCTTCTCAGACAGCCATTTTGCTTTTTTTGCATTTCTTTTTCTTGGGGATGGTTTTTATTCCTGTCTCCTGTACAATGTCAGGAACCTCTGTCCATAGTTCATCAGGCACTCTGTCTATCAGATCTAGTCCCTTAAATCTATTTCTCACTTCCACTGTATAATCATAAGGGATTTGATTTAGGTCATACCTGAATGGCCTAGTGATTATCCCCACTTTCTTCAGTTTAAGTCTGAGTTTGGCAATAAGGAGTTCATGATCTGAGCCATAGTCAGCTCCCAGTCTTGTTTCTCCTGACTGTATAGAGCTTCTCCATCTTTGGCTGCAAAGAATAGAATCAATCTAATTTCTGTGTTGACAATCTGGTGATGTCCATGTGTAGAGTCTTCTCTTGTGTTGTTGGAAGAGGCTGTTTGTTATGATCAGTGCCTTCTGTTTGCAAAACTCTATTAATCTTTGCCCTGCTTCATTCTGTATTCCAAGGTCAAATTTGCCTGTTACTGCAAGTGTTTCTTGACTTCCTACTTTTGCATTCCAGTCCCCTATAATGAAAAGGATATCTTTTTTTGGTGTTAGTTCTAAAAGGTCTTGTAGGTCTTCATAGAACTGTTCAACTTCAGCTTCTTCAGTGTTACTGGTTGGAACATAGACTTGGATGACCATGATATTGAATGGTTTGCCTTGGAAGCGAACAGAGATCATTCTGGGTTTTTTTTGTTTGTTTGTTTGTTTGTTTTTTAATGCATCCAAGTGCTGCATTTCAGACTCTTTTGTTGAATACGATGGCTACACCATTTCTTCTGAAGGATTCCTGCCCACAGCAGTAGATATAATGGTCATCTGAGTTAAATTCACCCATTCAAGTCCATTTTAGTTCACTGATTCCTAGAATTTCGACATTCACTCTTGCCATCTCCTATTTGGCCACTTCCAATTTGCCTTGGTTCATGGACCTAACACTCCAGGTTCCTATGCAGTATTGCTCTTTACAACATCAAACCTTGCTTCTATCACCAGTCACATCCACAACTTGGTGTTGCTTTTGCTTTGGCTCCCTTCCTTCAGTCTTTCTGGAGTTATTTTTCCACTGATCTCCTGTAGCATATTGGGCACCTACTTACCTGGGGAGTTCCTCTTTCAGTGTCCTATCTTTTTGCCTTTTCATACTGTTCATGGGGTTCTCAAGGCAAGAATACTGAAGTGGTTTGCCGTTCCCTTCTCCAGTGGACCACATTCTGTCAGACTTCCCCACCATGACCACGTGAGGCCACTTTGGGTGCCCCACATGGCATGGCTTAGTTTCATTGAGTTCGGCAAGGCTGTGGTCCATGTGATCAGATTGGCTAGTTGTCTGTGATTATGGTTTCAGTCTGTCTGCCCTCTTATGCCCTCTCTCATTGCCTACCATCTTACTTGGGTTTCTCTTACCTTGGATATGGGTTATCTCTTCATGGCTGCTCCAGCAAAGCGCAGCCGCTGCTCCTTACCTGGACGTGGGGCCTTGGACGTAGGGTATCTCCTCACAGCCACCGTTCCTGACCTTGAATGTAGGGTAGCTCCTCACAGTCGCTGCTCCTGACCTTCAACGTGGGGTTGCTCCTCTCAGACACTCCTGTGCTGCCACTCCTGCGCCACATAGCTGCCGCCCTTGTGTGGGTGGGGGAGGACAAAAATAACAATTTTTCATCTTTTCTCACATCATCCATTCCAGGATGGTATAACCCCAGAGGCCTACATATGGAGGGCTTTCTTCACATCTCACAACACAGTGGAAACCTTTCTATAGAGATCTTGTTCCCCTTCAGGTATGCATTATCCCATCTGGCTAAGAAGCCACCTGTTATCTCTGCTGTTCCCTGATATGTTAAAACAGGAGATGTCCCTAGGCTTAAAAAAATATTTGAAATACAGTGACTCTCTTTACATGCTTTCAATATATCAAAGGTTGTAACAATACTAGTAAGGCATAGATGAATAACTGTGGAACCATAATGTGATTTCAAGACCGTTTCATGACCCAGTTCTTTGTAATTCCAAACAGTGACTTGTTATTAAATATGAAACTCTTGACTTTCAAAGGTAAGGGTCTAGGAGACAATCGGTTCAGTTTAGTTCAGTCACTCAGTCATGTCCTACTCTTTGTAACCCCATGGACTGCAATACGCCAGGCCTCTCTGACCATCACCAACTCCCAGAGTTTACTCAAACTCATGTCCATTGAGTCGGTGATGCCATCCAACCATCTCATCCTCTGTCGTCCCCTTCTCCCATCTTTAATCTTTCCCAGCATCAGGGTCTTTTCAAATAAGTCAGCTCTTTCCATCAGGTAGCCAATGTATCAGACTTTCAGCTTCAGCATCAGTCCTTCCAATGAATATTCAGGATGGACTGCTTGGATCTCCTTGCTCTCTAAGGTATTCTCAAGAGCCTTCTCCAACACCACAGTTCAAAAGTGTCAATTCTTCGGCACTCAGCTTTCTTTATGGTCCAACTCTCACATCCATACACGACTACTGGAAAAAAACCATAGCTTGGACTAGATGGACGTTTGTTGGCAAAGT
Source organism: Bos taurus (assembly GCF_002263795.3). Lineage (NCBI taxonomy): Eukaryota > Metazoa > Chordata > Mammalia > Artiodactyla > Bovidae > Bos > Bos taurus. The sequence goes on from NC_037357.1 coordinate 48,530,811, forward strand.
AATGTCGCTGCTTTTTAATAAGCTGTCTAGGTTGGTCATAACTTTTCTTCCAAGGAGCAAGTGTCTTTTAATTTCATGGCTGCAGTCACCATCTTCAGTGATTTTAGAGCCCCCCAAAATAAAGTCTGTCACTGTTTCCACTGTTTCTCCATCTATCTGCCATGAAGTATATAGGATGAATAATAAAACAAATCTTTATATAATTTAGAAGAGTAAACTGTGCATTTTCTGCTTAAAATAAACATTTTAGGCATTCTTCATGATAAGTAATTTAAACTCCCTCTCCATTCCTTCCATCCTTGCCATTGCCAGACTCCTTCATTTTCTTTTTGAATATGACCGCTATTTTGAAATTTAAACCTCTGGATTCATTTTTGAGTCATTGTTTTTCTTCACCCCTCTATCAAGCTTAATCTCTCTATCAAAAAACATTTTTTTTCCTTTCAAAAATGTCTCAGATTAACTCTGTATTCCCACAATGATAGTCCAGAATGTCCCAAAACCCATATCTGAATTTTTTCCACTGCCAACTCATTAATCGTTCTAGAATCAAGGCTCTCTTATCTGCAGTCCATTTTGATTAGCACCATTATGATACACTTCCTAATTTACCTGCAAACATGAGTATGTTCCACATTGACTTCTGCATAAAGACTAGACAGATTTGGCTTATTATCCTTCAGACTCATTATGTTTATTCCTGTGCTTTTCATGCTGCTTCCTTCAACTGAAATATCATAAATCTTAACCTTCACTTTCTTATGGTTGACAATTTGTCAAGGTCTAAGTTAAGCCTCACTTTCACAAAACATATTTCTATCTGCTTTAATTTTCCCACACATAAACCTAGCATGACAGTGAGTACTTAATTCTTCCTGATAGAAGAATTCAACTATATGATTTCAATATCTTAAATTTTCTGTTATATTATTTACTGTATATGAAATATGTCAATTTACATTAATGAAGGTTCAAATTAAAATGTATTTAAATATAGTTTTAAAAGAAAAGAAACAAGTCACAGAGAAACACTACATATAGGAACATATAATTATGAAAATACATTGGAAAAGTACAGGAAGGATGTTAGCTTCAAATCATAAACAGCGGTTATCTCCAAGCAAGGGAGCAAGATTGAAAAAGAAAGTAAGGGAAATCTGTCAAGTTTTACTTTAACTATACCTGTACAGCTAGAAATTTTCCAAGAAAAATATTCAGATTTTACTTGTGTGATTTAAAAAAAAATATATGTGAAGGGAAGAATAAAGTTCCCAGAGAGTCATCCTAAAGCCTCAAGAAATGTATTGTACCTTTCCTGTTATATATGCACAGAAGAGTCATTCACCTTTAATTCATAACCTGTTGCAGCCTGAGACAGCATTCTAAAATAGCCTTATATCTTTGCTGTTTCTATATCTCCACTTCCCTTCAGCTGAGACCAACTTGTTCCCTACTCAAAATCAGTGGATTTGATAAATTCTTGGGAAACATAGTTCAAACACCTAAAAGAGCTTCATTTTTCTTGCTGTAGGAAACTCATGCAAGGGATTGATAAAAGCTGAGTGATTTTTTTTTCCAATGAATTCTATTAAGATGTGAATTTCTCCCTTGAACCAAAAATATTGTCAAGCAACAAAAAATAAAAATCTTTCCTATTTTCCCTATACGTTTATATAGTTATTTTTGAATATCACTGTAGAACAAATGGCTTTCTGCTAAATATATAATTTTAAAATATTTTTTCTTTGATTTCAGTCTTGGTGACAAAATCTTTTCTGTTATTTGTCTGTCTTTTTTTCCCCTCAGATTTATTTAGTTATAATTGACATATAACATTGTCTTAGTTGTAAATTTAATGATTTAATATACATATATATTGTAAAATATTTACCACAATAAGGTTAGTTAACACATCCTTCACCTTTACAATTAGCATTTTGATGTTCTTACTATGAGAACTTTTAAAATCTACTCCTATAGCAAATTTTAATTATTCAACACAATATTGTTAACTCTAGGCATCATGCTGTATGTTAGATCCCTGGGAACTTGTAAGTTTGTATACGTTGACCATCTTTACTTCATTTCCTCTATCCCAAAGCCCTTGACAAACACCATTATATTATACTATCTGCTTCTATGTGTTTGGCTTTTTTGGATTCCACATATCAGTTCAGCGACTGCTTAGTCATGTCTGACTCTTTGCGACCCCATGAAATACGGCATACCAGGCCTCCCTGTCCATCACCAACTCCTGGAGTCCACCCAACCATGTCTATCGAGTGGATGATGCCATCCAACCATCTCATCCTCTGTCTTCCCCTTCTCCTCCTGCCCTCAATCTTTCCCAGCATCGGGATCTTTTCCAATGAGTCAGCTCTTCGTATCACATATAAGTGATATCATACAGTATTTGCTTTTCTCTGAATTATTTCACTTAGCATAAAGCTCTTGAAGTTTATCCACGTTGTTGTATTTCCTTTTTGTGGCTGGATAATATTTTAAAATATCTATATTTTCTATCTCAATCATATTTTCTTTTTTAATTAATTTATTTATTTCAATTGGAGGCTAATTACTTCACCATATTGTGGTGGTTTTTGCCATACATTGACATGAATCAGCCATGGGTGTACGTGTTTCCCATCCTGAACTCCCCTCCCACCTATCTCTCCAACCCATCCCTCAGGGGCATCCCAGTGCACCAGCCCTGAGCACCCTGTCTCACGCATCAAACCTGGACTGATGATCTATTTCACATAGATAATATACATGTTTAAATGCTATTATTTCAAATCATCCCACCTTCACCTTCTCCCACAAAGCCCAAAAGTCTATTCTTTATATCTGTGTCTCTTTTGCTGTCTCACATATAGGGTCATTGTTGCCATCTTTCTAAGATTCATATATATATATATATATATATATATATATATATATATACGTTAATATTCTGACATACTTCATTCTGTATAGGCTCCAGTTTCATACACTTCACTAGAATGAATTCAAATGCATTCTTTTAAATAGCTGAGTAATACTCCTTTGTGTATATATACCACAGCTTTCTTATCCATTCATCTGTTCATGGACATCTAGATTGCTTCCATGTCCTGGCTATGTAAGCAGTGCTGTGATGAACATTGGGGTACACGTGTCTCTTTCAATTCTGGTTTCCTTGGTGTGTATGCCCAGCAGTGGGATTGCTGGATCATAAGGCAGTTCTATTTCCAGTTTTTTAAGGAATCTCCACACTGTTCTCCATAGTGGCTGTACTAGTTTGCATTCCCACCAACAGTGTAAGAGGGTTCCCTTTTCTCCACACCCTCTCCAGCATTTATTATTTGTAGACTTTTGGATCGCAGCCATTCTGACTGGTGTGAAGTGGTATCTCATAGTGGTTTTGATTTGCATTTCTCTGATAATGAGTGATGTTGAGCATCTTTTCATGTGTTTGTTAGCCATCTGTATGTCTTCTTTGGAGAAATGTCTATTTAGATCTTTGGCCCATTTTTTGATTGGGTCATTTATTTTTCTAGAGTTGAGCTGTAGGAGTTGCTTGTATATTTTTGAGATTAGTTGTTTGTCGGTTGCTTCATTTGCTATTATTTTCTCCCGTTCTGAAGGCTGTCTTTTCACCTTGCTAATAGTTTCCTTTGATGTACAGAAGCTTTTAAGTTTAATTAGAGAAAAACTATTAAAAATTCCAACATATGGAGGATGAACAACACCCTGCTGAATAACCAACAAATCACAGAAGAAATCAAAAAAGAAATCAAAATTTGCATAGAAACGAATGAAAATGAAAACACAACAACCCAAAACCTGTGGGACACGGTAAAAGCAGTCCTAAGGGGAAAGTTCATAGCAATACAGGCACACCTCAAGAAACAAGAAAAAAGTCAAATAAATAACCTAACTCTACACCTAAAGCAACTAGAAAAGGAAGAAATGAAGAACCCCAGGGTTAGTAGAAGGAAAGAAATCTTAAAAATTAGAGCAGAAATAAATGCAAAAGAAACAAAAGAGACCATAGCAAAAATCAACAAAGCCAAAAGCTGGTTCTTTGAAAGGATAAATAAAATTGATAAACCATTAGCCAGACTCATCAAGAAACAAAGGGAGAAAAATCAAATCAATAAAATTAGAAACGAAAATGGAGAGATCACAACAGACAACACAGAAATACAAAGGATCATAAGAGACTATTATCAACAATTATATGCCAATAAAATGGACAACGAGGAAGAAATGGACAAATTCTTAGAAAAGTACAACTTTCCAAAACTCGACCAGGAAGAAATAGAAAACCTTAACAGACCCATCACAAGCACGGAAATTGAAACTGTAATCAAAAATCTTCCAGCAAACAAAAGCCCAGGTCCAGACGGCTTCACAGCTGAATTCTACCAAAAATTTAGAGAAGAGCTAACACCTATCCTGCTCAAACTCTTCCAGAAAATTGCAGAGGAAGGTAAACTTCCAAACTCATTCTATGAGGCCACCATCACCCTAATACCAAAACCTGACAAAGATCCCACAAAAAAAGAAAACTACAGGCCAATATCACTGATGAACATAGATGCAAAAATCCTTAACAAAATTCTAGCAATCAGAATTCAACAACACTTTAAAAAGATCATACACCATGACCAAGTGGGCTTTATCCCAGGGATGCAAGGATTCTTCAATATCCGCAAATCAATCAATGTAATACACCACATTAACAAATTGAAAAACAAAAACCATATGATTATCTCAATAGATGCAGAGAAAGCCTTTGACAAAATTCAACATCCATTTATGATAAGAACTCTCCAGAAAGCAGGAATAGAAGGAACATACCTCAACATAATAAAAGCTATATATGACAAACCCACAGCAAACATTATCCTCAATGGTGAAAAATTGAAAGCATTTCCTTTAAAGTCAGGAACAAGACAAGGGTGCCCACTTTCACCATTACTATTCAACATAGTTTTGGAAGTTTTGGCCACAGCAATCAGAGCAGAAAAAGAAATAAAAGGAATCCAAATTGGAAAAGAAGAAGTAAAACTCTCACTATTTGCAGATGACATGATCCTCTACATAGAAAACCCTAAAGACTCCACCAGAAAATTACTAGAACTAATCAATGATTATAGTAAAGTTGCAGGATATAAAATCAACACACAGAAATCCCTTGCATCCCTATATACTAATAATGAGAAAACAGAAAGAGAAATTAAGGAAACAATTCCATTCACCATTGCAATGAAAAGAATAAAATACTTAGGAATATATCTACCTAAAGAAACTAAAGACCTATATATAGAAAACTACAAAACACTGGTGAAAGAAATCAAAGAGGACACTAATAGATGGAGAAATATACCATGTTCATGGATTGGAAGAATCAGTATAGTGAAAATGAGTATACTACCCAAAGCAATTTATAGATTCAATGCAATCCCTATCAAGCTACCAACAGTATTCTTCACAGAGCTAGAACAAATACTTTCACAATTTGTATGGAAATACAAAAAACCTCGAATAGCCAAAGCGATCTTGAGAAAGAAAAATGGAACTGGAGGAATCAACCTACCTGACTTCAGGCTCTACTACAAAGCCACAGTTATCAAGACAGTATGGTACTGGCACAAAGACAGAAATATAGATCAATGGAACAAAATAGAAAGCCCAGAGATAAATCCACGCACATATGGACACCTTATCTTTGACAAAGGAGGCAAGACTATACAATGGATTAAAGACAATCTCTTTAACAAGTGGTGCTGGGAAATCTGGTCAACCACTTGTAAAAGAATGAAACTAGAACACTTTCTAACACCATATACAAAAATAAACTCAAAATGGATTAAAGATCTCAATGTAAGACCAGAAACTATAAAACTCCTAGAGGAGAACATAGGCAAAACACTCTCTGCCATACATCACAGCAGGATCCTCTATGACCCACCTCCCAGAATATTGGAAATAAAAGCAAAAATAAACAAATGGGACCTAATTAAACCTGGGTTTCTTTATTTCTTCTTGCTCTAGTTGCTTTAGGTGTACAGTTATGTTATTTATTTGATTTTTCTCTTGTTTCTTGAGGTAAGCTTGTATTGCTATGAACATTCCCCTTAGCACTGCTTTTACTGAATCCCATAGGTTTTGGGTTGTTGTGTTTTCACTTTCATTCATTTTAATGCATATTTTGATTTCTTTTTTATTCCTTCTGTGATTTGTTGGTTATTCAGCAGCGTGTTGTTTAGCCTCCATATGTTTGTATTTTTAATAGTTTTTTTTTTTTTCCTGTAGTTAACATCTAGTCTTACTGCATTGTGATCAGAAAAGAGGCTTGCAATGATTTCATTTTTTTTTTTTAATTTACCAAGGCTAGATTTATGGCCCAAATTGTGGTCTATCCTGGAATAAGTTCCATGTGCACTTGAGAAAAAGGTGAAATTCATTGTTTTGGCATGAAATATCCTATAGATATCAATTAGGTCTAATTGGTTCATTGTATCATTTAAAGTTTGTGTTCCTTGCTAATTTTCTGTTTAGTATATGTATACATAGGTATGAGTGGAGTATTAAAGTCTCCAACTATTTTTGTGTTACTGTTAATTTCCCCTTTCAAACTTGTTAGCATTTGCCTTACATATTGTGGTGCTCCTATGTTGGATGCATATATATTTAAAATTGTTATATATTCTTCTTGGAGTCATCCTTTGATCATTATTTCAAAGTCTATTTTATCTGATGTGAGTATTGCTACTCCTGCTTTATTTTGGTCTCCATTTGAGTGAAATATCTTTTTAGAGCCCTTCACTTTCAGTCTGTGTGTGTCCCTTGGTTTGAGGTGGGTTTCTTGCAGACAGCATATATAGGGGTCTTGTTTTTGTATCCATTCAGCCAGGCTTTGTGTTTTGGGGGAGCATTCAACCCATTTACATTTAAGGAAATCATTGGTAAGTATGATCCCATTGCCATTTACTTTGTTGTTTGGGGTTCAAGTTTATAAACCTTTACAGTGTTTCCTGTCTAGAGAATATCCTTTAACATTTGTTGAAGAGCTGGTTTGGTGGTGCTGAATTTTCTTGGCTTTTGCTTGTCTGTGAAACTTTTTTTTGGCCATTTTATTTATTTATTTATTTTACTTTACAATATTGTATTGGTGTTGCCATACATCAACATGAATTGCCACGGGTGTACACGTGTTCCCAATGGTGAACCCCCGTCCCACCTCCCTCCCCGTATCATCCCTCTGGGTCATCCCAGTGCACCAGCCCAAAGCATCCTGTATCCTGCATTGACCTGGACTGGTGATTCATTTCTTATATGATATTATACATGTTTAAATGCCGTTCTCCCAAATCATCCCACCCTCTCTGGTCTCCCACAGAGTCCAAAAGACTATTCTACACATCTGTGTCTCTTTTGCTGTCTCGCATACAGGGTTATCGTTACCGTCTTTCTAAATTCCATATATATGTGTTAGTACATTGTATTGTTGTTTTTCTTTCTGGCTTACTTCACTCTGTATAATAGACTCCAGTTTCATCCACCTCATTAGAACTGATTCAAATGTATTCTTTTTAATGGCTGAGTAATACTCCATTGTATATATGTACCACAGCTTTCTTATCCATTCATCTGCTGATGGACATCTATGTTGCTTCCATGTCCTGGCTATTATAAACAGTGCTGCAATGAACATTTGGGTACACGTGTCTCTTTCAATTCTGGTTTCCTCAGTGCGTATGCCCAGCAGTAGGATTTCTGGGCCATAAGGCAGTTCTATTTCCAGTTTTTTGGTATTTTTTTTTTTTTTGAATGAGATCCTTGCTGGGTACCATAATCTGGGTTGTAGTTTTTTCTCTATCATCACTTTAATTATGTCCTGCACTTCCCTTCTGGCCTGAAGAGTTTCTATTGAAATATCAGCTGTTATCCTTATGGGAATCCCCTTGCATGTTATTTTTTTTTTTCCCTTGCTGCTTTTAATATCTCTTCTTTGTGTTTGATCTTCGTTAATTTGATTATTATGTGTCTTGGATGTTTCACCTTGAATTTATCCTGTTTGAGACTCTCTGGGTTTCTTGGACTTTCGTGGCTATTCCTTCCCCATTTTAGGGAAGTTTTCAACTATTATCTCCTCAAATATTTTCTCATGGCCTTTCTTTTTGTCTTCTTCTTCCTGGACTCCTGTGATTCGAATGTTGGGGCATTTGACATTGTCTCAGATGTCTCTGAGGTTGTCCTCATTTCTTTTAATTCTTTATTTCTTTTTTCCTCTTTGCTTCATTTATTTCCAACATTCTATCTTCCACCTCACCTATCCTAACTTCAGCCTCAGTTATTCGACTGCTGGTTCCTTCCACAGTGCTTTTGATCTCAGTTATTGCATTATTTATTATTGATTGACTATTTTTTATTTCTTCTTTGTCCTTGTTAAACTTTTCTTGCATCTTCTCAATCCTTGTCTCCAGACTATTTAACTGTAACTCCATTTTGTTTTCAAGATTTTGGATCATTTTTACTGTCATTATTCTGAATTCTCTTTCAGGTAAACTCCTTATCTCCTCCTCTTTTGTTTGGTTTTGTGGGCATTTATCATATTCCTTTACCTGCTGAATCTTTCTCTGCCTTTTCATCTTGTTTAGATTTCTGTTTTGGGGATGGCCTTTCTGTATGCTTGATGTTTGTGCACACCCCAAAACAGCCAAAGAGATTCACAGAATTAGGTAGAGAAAAAAAGTGGAAGGGAGGAGATTGAGGTGACCTGGGGGAGAGAAAGGAGAGTCAAAAGTGAAGAGAGCAATCAAGCCAGTAATCACACTCCTAAGTAAAAATGGGTACCGAAGATTGGATTCTTAATGGTACAAAATTGATAACAAATACCAAAAAGCAAAGATTAAAAATCTAGAGTAGAGGTTAAACTCTCAAAAATACAATATTAAAAAAAAAAGCAAAATCACAAACATTATTTAAAATATATATAGGGAGAACTTGTTTTTAAAATATGATATTTTTTGCAAGGTAATAGTAGGTTATAAAAATGAAAATTAAAGGAGTTATAAAGAACTTAAAAATTTTAAAAATATTTTAAAATGTTAATAGTAAAATATATCTAAAAATTTCTCTGGAGCTGTTGAGGGCAGTGTGGGGTCAGTTCAGTTTCAGATAGCTCCTTGTTCCACCTTATACTTCTTCTCAAGGTCTGTTGTCCCCTTCCAGTGTAGTCAATGCTATCTACAGGATTTTAATCTATTGCACCTGTCACTTCCAAAGCGGTTCCCTCTTCTTTGTTTATTTTGGCTTCCTCTGTTTGCAAGTCTCTTCAGTGTTTAATTTCCACCTTGACACAAGGGGGCAAAGGTGATCACTTATATAGCCTTGCTTGTTCAGTTGTGCTGTGGCGGGGGCAGGGGGAGGAAAACTGTAAACAATTATCACTAGTGTGTGTGGGGAGTGTTCAATGTGTCTGGGCCACATTGTGTTTGCCCCTGTTCACGGCATGTGTGCTTTCCCAATCTACACTGCTCAGGCTCCAGGTTGCTCTGCAGGGGAACTGTCTAAAGTGGGCCCTGGGTTGCTTGTACTTCCCAGGTTTAAGCTGCTCAGGTTCATGTTTTTGGGTACTCCACAAAGGCACAGACTCGGTTGGGTCTGCGTTTTCTGCCCTTCCCAGGTCTGAGCAGCTCAAGTGACCAGGTGCTTGGTGAGCACACTCTCCCAGGTGTGTGATGCGTCTTATCACCTCCCTGGTCCCAGCCACTCAGTTTCCATGGTGTGCAGCAAGAGCGCCATCTCATGTATACCATGTGTCTCCTCTTGGGAGCTAATCTCTGACTGCTACCCTCCTGGTGGATGTCAACCGTCCAGGATCGCAGGAAGACTTGGTTAGGAACTGGGAGCCTGCTCACAATTTGGTAGAGTGTGTTGTCTCTGGGGCTGAGATTCCCCCTTGCCTTCCAGCTCTGGCTGCCACCTGCCTGCCTCTCTGCCTCTGGCAGGGGCAGGGGCCCATTCGTACTGGCTAGCTAGCTCTCCTCTGGTGTTTGCTCAGTCCTTTGTTCTGTGAGCAGGCCCGACAGTGCCTTAGGTTAGAGCTTTGCACAGGCAAGCTCTCTCTCTCTCTCTCTTTTCTCTCTCTCTGGCTATGCCACAGTTTGGGTTGCTATCTCATGTTGGCTCCCTCAGATTGTCCTCAGGGCATTCAGGCCTGGTCCTTACACTAAGCTTGCAACTCGTGTCTCCCTGTTCAGCCCCTGCTTGCTGTTGGTGGACACAAGCATCTGGGCTACTTCTCCAATGGGGCTTGAGGTTAGGCACGTATTCTGTGTTTGTTTGTTTGTTTGTTTGTTTAACTCCTGGTCATGTTGCCCTCTGTGATTCCAAAATTCCCCACAGACTCACTGGTGAGACGTTTTCTTGGTGTTTGGAAACTTCTCCTTCACGACTCCCTCCCCAGGGTGGGTCTCCATCCCTATCTCTTTTGTCTCTCTTTTTATCTTTTATATTTTGTCCTACCTCCTTTTGAAGAGAATGGGTCACCTTTCTGGGTGCCTGATATTCTCCAGCAGCATTCAGAAGTTGTTTTGTGGAATTTTCTCAGTGTTCAATTGATCTTTTGATGAATTTGTGGGGGAGAAAGTGATCTCCCCATCCTATTTCTCTGCCATCTTAGGACTGCTGCCTCTCAGTCATGTTTTCTTAATGCATTTATTCATCAAAGGACACTCAAGGTGTTTCCATGACTTAGTAGTGCGATAATGTTGCAGAGAACATGGCAGTGAAGATATATAGTGAACATATTTGTTTCATTTTCTTTGAATATACACCCAGAAGTGATATTGCTGAATCATAATAGCTGTATTTTATTAGTCTTTTGAACAACATCCATATCTCTTCCATAGCGTCTGCATAAAGTTACTTTTTTTTTCCTCAAAATCACCAGCATTTCTTATCTCTTGTCCTTTTTATAATATCTATTGTAACAGGTGTGGGATTGATACTCATAGTGGTTTTGATTTTCATTTCTCTGATTATTTGCAATTTTGCACACCCTTTCATGCACTCGTTGTCCATTTGGTTTTTGTATGAAAAGTATTTTTTAGCTCCTCTGCCCATTTTGAATTGGATTTTTTTGGGTTTCTTTGTTTTGCTATTGAGTTTATGAAATCCTTATATCAACATATTTTGAATATTATCCTCTTTTTAAAATTTATTTATTTTAATTGGAGTCTAATTACTTTACAATATTGTAGCGGTTTTTGCCATACTTCAACATGAATCAGCTGAATATTATACTCTCATTAGACATCTGTTTTGCAGATACTTTCTCCCATCTCATACGTTGCCTCTTCCCTTTTGACATTCCACCTATCTGATTTTTCTTGCAAAATCTCCTATATATGCTGGTTATTTTTTTTAATAGTCCCTCAGAGCTATCTGAAAGGCTGTCTTCCAGGCTCAAGTCCTCAGAAAGTCTGCTCAACTTTTAGGTTGTGTATTTTTTTCATTTACATATCCTAGTAGCTACAGAGAGGATTTTCTGAAGTGTGAAAAGAATGAAATCAGGGGAAGGAAGTAAGAAATCATTCTAATAGTTCCAGAAAGAGAAGATGATGGCTTGAACCAAGTAGTGACAATGGAGATGGTGAGATGTTATCAGTTTTGATAAGTCAAGATGATTTGAACTCAAGATGATAAGATGATCCTAAGGTTTTTGTTCTGAGAAATAGGGGTAAATGAATTTTTCATTGATTGAGAGAAGGAAGAATTAAAGCAAGTTTGAAGGAGATGAAAAAATCAGAAGTTTGCTTTTAGGCATGCTACTTTTGAACTGTTTATTGGTATCCTCAAAAGGAGATGTAGAATAGACAATAAGATATATGAGTTGGTATTTCAGGGAGAGAGATCAGGACAGGATATATATAGCTGAAAGTCTTTGGTATGTGAAAAGTATGTAAAGCCATGAAAATGGATATTGATATGGCTTAACACAATAAAGAAGAACAAGAAATGGCAACAAATAAACAGAAGAACTGTGCAAAAACCCAAATAACAACAATAGTGTGGTGACTAGAGCCAGGCATCCTAAAGTATAAAGTCAAGAGAGGCTTAGGAGACATTACTACAAACAATGCTAGTGTAGGTGATAATTCCAGCTGAGCTATTTCAAATTCTAAAAGATGAAACATTTAAAGTGCTGCACTCAATACGTTAGCAAATTTGAAAATTCAGCAGTGGCCAGAGGACTGGAAAAAGTCAATTTTCATTCCAACCCCAAAGAAGGGCAATGCCAACAAATGAAAAAAATATTGTACAATTTTGCTCACTTCACATGCTAGTAAGCTTATGCTCAAAATCCTTCAAGCTAAGCTCAGCAGTATGTGAATCAAGAACTTCCAGATGTACAAACTGGATTTAGAAAAGGTAGAGGAACTAGAGATCATACTAGCAACATTCCTTGGATCATAGAGAAAGCGAAGGAATTAAAAAAAAAAAAAATATATATATATATATATATATATATATATATATATATACACTTCATTGACCATGCTAAAGCCTTTGACTGTGCGGATCACAACAAACTGTGGAAAACTCTTAAAGAGATGGAAACAACAGACCGCCTTACCTGTTTCCTGAGAAACCTGTATGTAGGTTGAGAAGCAATAAACCAAACATGGAAAAACAGACTGATTCAAAATTGGGAAAGGAGTAAGACAAGGCTGTATATTGTCACCCTGTTTATTTAACTTATGTGCAGAGTGCTGTGCTGCTGTGCTGAGTCGTTCAGTCATGTCCTACTCTTTGCAATCCCATGGACTGTAGCCCACCAGGTGCCTCTGTCCATGGGGATTCTCCAGGCAAGAATACTGGAGTGGGTTGCCATGCAGTCCTCCAGGGGATCTTTCCAACCCATGGATCAAACCCACGTCTCCACACTGCAGGAGGATTCTTTACCATCTGAGCCATCAGTGAAGCCCATGAATACTGGAGTGGGTAGCTTATCCCTTCACCAGAGAATCTTCCCAGCCCAGGAATTGAATCAGGATCTCCTTCATTATAGGTGGATTCTATACCAACTGTCATGTGAAATGTGAGACTGGATGAAGCTGAAGCTGAAATCAAGATTGCCAGGAGAAATATCAATAACCTCAGATATGCACATGATACGACTCTAATTGCAGAAAGTGAAGAGGAACTAAAGAGCCTCTTATGAGGGTGAAAGAGGAGTGTGAAAAAGTTGTTATGAAACTCAACATTCAAAAAAATAATATCATGGCATCTGGCCCCAACACTTCATGGCAAATAGAAGGGGGAAATTTGGAATCAATGAAAGATTTTATTTTCTTTGGCTCCAAAATCACTGTGCATGGTGACTGCACCCGTGAAATTAAAAGACACTTACTCCTTGGCAGGAAAGCTATGACAAACATAGTTCAGTTCAGTCATGCAGTCATGTCCGACTCTTTGTGATCCCATGGACTGCATTATGCCATGCCTCTCTGTCCATCACCAAACAGTGTATTAAAAAGCAGGACTTGGGGGAGAACAAGATGGCAGAGGAGTAGGGAGATGTGGAGTACATCTCACTCCATGGATACATCAGGAATACACCTTCAGACACAGAAGTGCATGCAGAACACCAGCTGAGAGAGGACTAGAGTACCTGACCAGAGGAAAAGAATATACAGAACCACACAAAACTTGGTAGGACAAAGGAACTAGGGAGAAAAGCAGAGGTGTTAGTAGGACTGGACCTGCCCTTGGTGGGTTGGGGAACTGAAGCAAGAGTCTGATTCCCACATCTGGACAATTGTCTGAATCAGAGGAGAAACATTTAAGACTGAGAGTGGAACAGTTGATTTGTGGCAACCTAAATGGAATGAGATTTGTGGCAACCTAAATGGAATGAGAATCAGACAGTCCTTGACACAGCCATACATAGCCTGGACAGGGACAAGGGTCCCCTGGAAGGTGCAGTGGCTAGGAGCTGGAATTTGGGGAGTGTAGAGCAATCCCAGAGTGAGAGGTGCTGTTGACTGTGTAGAGATGAATCGAGAGGATGTGAAGAAGGAGATTGTAATGGGAAATGCCTGTGGAGGAAAGCTGGGTAGCCATGGAAGCAAGGCGATACAGCTCAGTCACACATAGAGGGTGGATACATCACCATAGCCTCTTTCTCCCCACAGGCCAGCATCGGCAGCTGAACAATAGAGAGGCTGGACCATCAAATGCCTGACACACTGAACTACATAGTAGGACCCCACCCAGGGTGCCCCTTTAAGTGCCTGATGCACCAAACTAAGAGTAGGACACCAATCAGGGGGGCCTCTCTATGTGCCTAATGTGCCGAACAACAGAGAAGGACCCTAGGCAAGGGAGCCATCTAAGTGCTTGAATGGGCAGAGTTAAGGAGAAGACTCGTCAAAGAGGTCTTCTGGTAGCCAGCTACAAGAGGTTCGAAAAAAGACTCTGATAAGGCCATAACTCCTGCAGCAGAGGCAGTCCATGTCCCAGCACACTTAGCACCACCAGGGTCCCTGCAAGCCAAGCAGCTGTGCCACCTTCATGCTCAACTCTTACTGGGGCAGAGCTGCCACAGGCAAAAAACAGTTTTGTGTCTATGCATCCAGGGTCGCTTCGGTCATGTCCAGCTCTTTGTGACCCTATAGACTGTGGCCTTCCAGGCTTCTCTTTCCAGGAAAGAGGATTCTCCAGGCAAAAATACTGGAGCATATTGGTCAATACCAGTTGCCATACCCTCCTAGAGCATTATATTTCCTGCTGCCCTAGCCGCCAACTCCTCTTAGTACCTGGTGCTGCCAGAACCCCTGCAACCCAAGCAGCTGCACTACCTCCGTACCTGGCCCTCACAGGGGCAAACCCAAGTCCTCCAGGGAAGCCTCAGGAACAAACCCCAGAGGATGATCCACATGCAGAGGTGGAAATAAAACCACAATTAAAACTCAGGGGCAGTGTGGCTAAGAAAGAAGACTCAAAACCTTTCCACCAACAGTACAAACTGCAGATTAAATCCACACCATCAACTAGGCAGACTCTGTGTCAATGGAATATAGAAAAGATCATTGAGAGCTCCCACAAAAGAAAACATACTACTTATGATAGCTGTGGACATTGGAGGCAAGAACGCGTAGGAGTATGACCCAACTAGAATCTGAGCTGACCCCCAAAGCAGGTCCAGAGATCAGCACAGTGTTGGAGGGCATCCTAGGGAGGTGAGGTGGACTGTGACTCCCAGTAAGGGAAAGGACTCTTAGAGCAGTGATTCAAGAAAAGTATTTATTATTCTTATGTTTTGACTTGCTCTATAGATTCTTTTGGATTTTTTTCCCTCCCCACCCCCATTGTTGTAGTTGTCGATTTTATTGGCACTATGAAATCTGATTAAGCTTTTGAGATTTTTTTTTTCCTCAGTCACTTTTTTTTTATTGCTGTTATAAACCTCTGCATCTACGTTTGGCTTTTGCAGTTCTGTCGAGTTTTTTTTTTTTTTTTATAGTCAGTGTGACTTTTTTTTTAATTTTTGATATTGAATTTTATTTATTATTATTTTTTTAATTTATTTTATTTATTTTTAAACTTTATTGTATTGGTTTTGCCATATATCAACATGAATCCGCCACAGGTATACACGTGTTCACCATCCTGAACCCTCCTCCCTTCTCCCTCCCTGTACCATCCCTCTCTCTCTCTCTAATTATAATTTTTTAAACATATTACTACATTTACTACATTTTTCTATATTTATTCCCTTGTTTGCTTTTCTTGGTGTTCTTTTCCCCTTGCAGTTAATCTTTAATGTATATAAATCTTCTTTATCAACCTCTATTCAACTTTGCATATCTCTTCTTTCATTCTTTTCTTTCTTTCCTTTCATCTCAACATATTTGTTAGTTTTATTTTCATTACTTTTTTCCCCAATTGGCACCTTGCTCTAGTTTTGTTTTCCAGTTTGTGCTTTATTAATTTTGTTGTGGTAGATATAATTTTTGGTTTCCTTTGTTCACTGGGTCAATCTATTGCACTTTATCTTTGTTGGACTGTTTTGATTTTGCTTATGTGTGTATATTTATATGTGTATATTCCATCACACTTCTTATAGTTTTTATAAACCTCTGCCTCTACTTTGGGCTTTTTCAGTTCTGTAAGTTTTCCTTTTTCCCCCCTTTTTCTTTCTTCTTCTATTTTTTATTTTCACTTTTTTATATTTTTAATTTTTAAATGTATAATAGTTTTCTACATTTATTCCTTTATTCACCTTTCCTACTCTTCTTTTCTCCTTGCAGTTAGCCTTTAATATATATAAATCTTCATCTACCTCTATTTAACTTTGCATCTCTCTTCTTTTTTTCTTGCCTTTCCTCTCAACATTTTGTTAGTTTTATTTTCATTGCTTTATTCCCCACTTGGCACCTTGCTTTAGTTTTGTTTTCCAGTTTGTGCTTTAGTTACTTTTGTTCTTAACTGGTAAATATAAATTTTTATTTCCTTTGTTCCCTACAGTCATCAAAACAGTATGGTACTGGCATAAAAACAGAATTATAGACTAATGGAACAAGATAGAAAGCCCAGAAATAAATCCATGCACCTATGGGTAACTAATTTTTGACAAAGAAGGCAACAATATACAATGGGCCAAAGACAACCTCTTCAATAAATGATGCTGGGCAAACAGGACAGCTACATGTGAAAGAATTAAATTAGAACACTTCCTAACATTGTACACAAAGATAAACTCAAATGGATTAAAGATCTAAATGTAAGACCAGAAACTATAAAACTCTTAGAGGAAAACACAGGCAGAACAGTCAATGACATAAATCAAAGCAAGATCCTCTATGACCCACCTCCTAGAGTATCAGAAATAAAAACAAAAGGAAACAAGTAGCACCTGATTAAACTTAATAGCTTTTACACAGGAAAGGAAACTATAAGCAAGGTGAAAAGACAATTGTTAGAATTGGAGAAAACAATAGCAATTGAAACAACTGACAAAGGATTCAGTTCAGTTCAGTCACTCAATCGTGTCTGACTCTTTGCGACCCCAAGAACCGCAGCACTCCAGGCCTCCCTGTACATCATAAACTCCCACAGTTTACCCAAACTCATGTCCATTGAGTTGGTGATGCCATCTAACCATCTTAACTTCTGTCGTCCCATTTTCATCTTGCCTTCAATCTTTCCCAACATCAGGGTCTTTTCAGATAAGTCACCTCTTTGCATCAGGTGGCCAAAGTATTGGAGTTTCAGCTTCAACATCAGTCCTTCCAATGAACACCCAAGATTGATTTCCTTTAGGATGGACTGGTTGGATCTCCTTGCAGTCCAAGGGAATCCCAAGTGTCTTCTCCAACACCACAGTTCAAAAGCATCAATTCTTCAGTGCTCAGCTTTCTTTATAGTCCAACTCTCACATCGATACATAACTACTGGAAAAACCATGGCCTTGACTACTTGGACCTTTGTTGGCAAAGTAATGTCTCTGCTTTTTAATATGCTATCTAGGTTGGTCATAAGTTTCCTTCCAAAGAGTAAGCGTCTTTTAATTTCATGGCTGCAATCACAATCTGCAGTGATTTTGGAGCCCAGAAAAATAAAGTCAGCCACTGTTTGCACTGTATCCCTATCTATTTGCCATGAAGTGATGGGACCAGATGCCATGATCTTAGTTTTCTTAATGTTGGGCTTTACGCCAACTTTTTCACTCTCTTCTTTCACTTTCATCAGAGGCTCTTTAGTTCTACTTCACTTTCTGCCAAAAGGGTGGTGTCATCTGCATATCTGAGGTTATTGATATTTCTCTTGGAAATCTTGATTCCAGCTTGTGCTTCTGCCAGCCCAGGATTTTTCATGATGTTCTCTGCATGTAAGTTAAATAAGCAGGGTGACAATATACAGCCTTGACGTACTCCTTTTCCTATTTGGAACCAGTCTGTTGTTCCATGTCCAGTTCTAACTGTTGCTTCCTGACCTGCATACAGACTTCTCAAGAGGCAGGTCAGGTGGTCTGGTATTCCCATCTCTTTCAGAATTTGCCACAGTTTATTGTGATCCACACAGTCAAAGGCTTTGGCATAGTCAATAAAGCAGAAATAGATGTTTTTCTGGAACTCTCTTGCCTTTTCCATGATCCAGTGGATGTTGGCAATTGATTCTCTGGTTCCTCTGCCTTTTCTAAATCCAGCTTGAACATGTGGAAATTCATGGTTCAAGTACTGCTGAAGCCTTGCTTGGAGAATTTTGAGCATTACTTTACTAGCGTGTGAGATGAGTGCAATTGTGCGGTAGTTTGAGCATTCTTTGACATTGTCTTTTTTAGGGATTGGAATGAAAACTGACCTTTTCCAGTCCTGTGGTCACTGTTAAGTTTTCCAAATTTGCTGGCATATTGAGTGCAGCACTTTCACAGCATCATCTTTTAGGATTTGAAATAGCTCAACCGGAATTCTATCACCTCCATTAGCTTTGTTCATAGTGATACTTCTTAGGCCCACTTGACTTCACATTCCAGGATGTCTGGCTCCAGGTGAGTGATCACACCATCATGATTATCTGGGTCGTGAAGATCTTTTTTGGACAGTTCTTCTGTGTATTCTTGCCACCTCTTCTTTTTTTTTTTTAATGTTATTTTATTTAACTTTCCAATATTGTATTGATTTTTCCGTATATCAAAATGAATCTGCCACCTCTTCTTAATATCTTCTGCTTCTCTTAGGCTCCTAGCATTTTTTTCCTTTATTGAGCCCATCTTTGCATGAAATATTCCCTTGGTATCTCTAATTTTCTTGAAGAGATCTCTAGTCTTTCCCATTCTATTGTTTTCCTTTATTTCTTTGCACTGATCTCTGAGGAAGGCTTTCTTATCTCTCTTTGCTATTCTTTGGAACTCTGCATTCAAATGGGTATAGCTTTCCTTTTCTCCTTGGCTTTTTGCTTCCCTTTTTTTCATAGCTATTTGTAAGGCCTCCTCAGACAGCCATTTTGCTTTTTTTGCATTTCTTTTTCCTCGGCATGGTCTTGATTCCTATCTAGTGTACAATGCCACGAACCTTTGTCCATAGTTCATCAGGCAAGCTGTCTATCAGATCTAGTCCCTTATATCTGTTTCTCACTTCCACTGGATAATCATAAGGAATTTGATTTAGGTCATACCTGAATGGTCTAGTGGTTTTCCTCATTTTCTCAATTTAAGTCTGAATTTGGCAATAAAGAGTTCATGATCTGTGCTACTGTCAGCACCCGGTCTTGATTTTGCTGACTCTATAGAGCTTCTCCATCTTTGCCAAGAATATAATCAATCTGATTTTGGTGTTGACCATCTGGTGATGTCCATGTGTAGAGTCTCCTCTTGTTTTGTTGGAAGAGGCTGTTTGTTATGACCAATGTGTCCTCTTGGCAAAACTCTATTATCATTTACCCTGCTTCATTCTGTACTCCAAGGCCAAGTTTGCCTGTTACCCCAGGTATCTGTTGACTTCCTACTTTTTTATTCCAATGCCCTATAATGAAACGGAGTTCGTTTTTGGGTGTTAGTTCTAACAGATCTTGTAAGTCTTCATAGAACTGTTCAACTTCAGCTTCTTCAGCATTGCTTGTGGGGGCATAGATTTGGATTATCATGATATTGAATGGTTTGCCTTGGAAATGAACAGAGATCATTATGCCTTTTTGAGAATGCATCCAAGTACTACATTTCAGCCTCTTTTGTCGACTCTGTTGGCTACTCCATTTCTTCTAATGGATTCCTGCCCACAGCAGTAGATATAATGGTCATCTGAGTTAAATTCACCCATTCCAGTCCGTCTTAGTTCACTGATTCCTAGAATTTTGACATTCACTCTTGCCATCTCCTGTTTGGCCACTTCCAATTTGCCTTGATTCATGAACCTACCACTCCAGATTCCTATGTAATATTGCTTTTTACAGCATTGGACCTTGCTTCTATCACTAGTCACATCCACAATGGGGTGTGTTTTTGTTTGTTTGTTTTTTTGTTTGTTTTTTGCTTTGGGTCCATCCCTTCTTTCTTTCTGGAGTTATTTCTCCACTGATCTCCAGTAGCATGTTGGGCACCTTCCGACCTGGGGACTCTTTCAGTGTCCTATCTTTTTGCCTTTTCATACTGTTCATGTGGTTCTCAAGGCAAGAATACTGAAGTGGTTTGCCATTCCCTTCTCCAGTGGACCACATTCTGTCAGACCTCTCCACCATGACCCATCCATCTTGGGTTGCCCCACATGGCATGGCTTAGTTTCATTGAGTTAGACAAGCTGTGTTCAGCTTGGCTAGTTGATTGTGGTTTCAGTCTGTCTGCCTTCTGATACTCTCTCTCAGCACCTACCGTCCTACTTGGTTTTCTCTTGCCTTAGACGTGGAGTGTCTCTTTATGGCTTCCCCCAGCAAAGCACAGCCACGGCTCCTTACTGTGGATGTGAAGTAGCTCCTCTCAGCCACTGCCCTTGAGCTTGGGTGTGGGATAGCTCCTATCAGCCCACCCCTGACCTTGGGCGTGGGGTAGCTCCCCCCAGCCTCTCCTGTGCCATTGAGCAGTGGTTGCTCGTGCTCCGTCACACAGGATAAATTTCCAAAATATACAAGCAGCTTATACAAATCAGTGCCAGAAAAACAAAAAACCCAGTCAAAAAGTGGGAAAAAGACTTAAACAAACATTTCATCAAAGATGACATACAGATGGCTAACAAACGCATGAAAAGATGCTCAACATCACTCATTATTAGAGAAATGCAAATCCAAACTACAATGAGATATCACCTCACACGAGTCAGAATTGGCCATCATCAAAATGTCTACAAACAAATGCTAGAGAGGGTGTGGAGAAAAGAGAATGCTCTTGCACTGTTGATGGGAATGTAAAGTAATGCAGCCACTGCGGAAAGTAGGAGATTCATTAAAACCTAGGAATAAAACCAAAATATGACCCAGCAATCCCACTCCTAGGCATATATCCTGAGGAAACCAAAATTGAAAAATACACATATATCACACTGTTCTTTGCAGCACTATTTACAATAGCTAGAACATGGAAGGAATCTAGATGTCCATCAATAGATAAAGAAGTTGTGGTACATATATACAATTGAATATTACTCAGCCATAAAAAGGAACACACTTGAGTCAGTTCTGATGAGGTGGGTGAACGTAGAACCTATCATACAGAGTGAAGTGAGTCAGAAAGAGAAAGAGAAATATCATATTCTAATGCATGTAAATGGAATCTATAAAAATGGTACTGAATAATTTATTTACAAGGCAGCAATGGAGAAACAGACATAGAAAATAGACTTATGAACATGGGGAGAGGGGAGGAGAGGGTGAGATGTATGGAAAGAGTAAAATGGAAACTTACATTTATTTTTCTGGAGTTGAGCTGGAGGAGTTGCTTGTACATTTTTGAGATTAGTTGTTTGTCAGTTGCTTCATTTGCTATTATTTTCTCCCATTCTGAAGGCTGTCTTTTCACCTTGCTGATAGTTTCCTTTGATGTGCAGAAGCTTTTAAGGTTAATTAGGTCCCATTTGTTTATTTTTGCTTTTATTTCCGATATTCTGGGAGGTGGGTCATAGAGGATCCTGCTGTGATGTATGGCAGAGAGTGTTTTGCCTATGTTCTCCTCTAGGAGTTTTATAGTTTCTGGTCTTACCTTTAGATCTTTAATCCATTTTGAGTTTATTTTTGTGTATGGTGTTAGAAAGTGGTCTAGTTTCATTCTTTTACAAGTGGTTGACCAGATTTCCCAGCACCACTTGTTAAAGAGATTGTCTTTAATCCATTGTATATTCTTGCCTCCTTTGTCAAAGATAAGGTGTCCATATGTGCGTGGATTTATCTCTGGGCTTTCTATTTTGTTCCATTGATCTATATTTCTGTCTTTGTGCCAGTACCATACTGTCTTGATAACTGTGGCTTTGTAGTAGAGCCTGAAGTCAGGTAGGTTGATTCCTCCAGTTCCATTCTTCTTTCTCAAGATCGTTTTGGCTATTCGAGGTTTTTTGTATTTCCATACAAATTGTGAAAGTATTTGTTCTAGCTCTGTGAAGAATACTGTTGGTAGCTTGATAGGGATTGCGTTGAATCTAGAAATTGCTTTGGGTAGTATACTCATTTTCACTATATTGATTCTTCCAATCCATGAACATGGTATATTTCTCCATCTCTTAGTGTCCTCTTTGATTTCTTTCACCAGTGTTTTATAGTTTATGGGCCAAAGAACTAAATAGACATTTCTCCAAAGAAGACATACAGATGGCTAACAAACACATGAAAAGATGCTCAACATCACTCATTATCAGAGAAATGCAAATCAAGACCACTATGAGGTACCATTTCACACCAGTCAGAATGGCTGCGATCCAAAAGTCTACAAATAATAAATGTTGGAGAGGGTGTGGAGGAAAGGGAACCCTCTTACACTGTTGGTGGGAATGCAAACTAGTACAGCCACTATGGAGAACAGTGTGGAAATTCCTTAAAAAACTGGAAATAGAACTGCCTTATGATCCAGCAATCCCATTGCTGGGCATACACACTGAGGAAACCAGAAGGGAAAGAGACACGTGTACCCCGATGTTCATCGCAGCACTGTTTATAATAGCCAGGACATGGAAGCAACCTAGATGTCCATCAGCAGATGAATGGATAAGAAAGCTGTGGTACATATACACAATGGAGTATTACTCAGCCATTAAAAAGAATACATTTGAATCAGTTCTAATGAGGTGGATGAAACTGGAGCCTATTATACAGAGTGAAGTAAGCCAGAAGGACAAACACCAATACAGTATACTAACGCATATATATGGAATTTAGAAAGATGGTAACAATAACCCGGTGTACGAGACAGCAAAAGAGACACTGATGTACAGAACAGTCTTATGGACTCTGTGGGAGAGGGAGAGGGTGGGAAGATTTGGGAGAATGACATTGAAACATGTAAAATATCATGTAAGAAAAGAGTTGCCAGTCCAGGTTCGATGCACAATACTGGATGCTTGGGGCTAGTGCACTGGGTCGACCCAGAGGGATGGTATGGGGAGGGAGGAGGGAGGAGGGTTCAGGATGGGGAACACATGTATACCTGTGGCGGATTCATTTGGATATTTGGCAAAACTAATACAATTATGTAAAGTTTAAAAATAAAATAAAATTTAAAATAAATAAATAAATAAATAAACTTACATTACCATATGTAAATTAGATAGCCAACGGGAATTTGCTATATGGCTGAGGAAACTCAAACAGGGGCTCTGTATCAGTCTGCAGGGGCTGGAGGGCTGGGGAGGGAGATGAGAGGGAGGTTCAAATGGGAGGGGATATATGTATCCCTATGGCTGATTCATGTTGAGGTTTGGCAGAAAACAGCAAAATTCTGTAAAGCAATTATCTTTCAATAAAAAATACGTTTTTAAAAAAAGCAGGACATCACTTTGCCAACAAGGTCTATATAGTAAAAGGTATAGTTTTTCCAGTAGTCATGTATGGATGTGAGAGCTGGATCATAAAGAATTGCAAGTGGTGAAGAATTGATGCTTTCCAATTGTGATGCTGGAGAAGACTCTTGAGAGTCCTTTGGACAGCAAGGAGATAAAACCAGTCAATATTAATGGAAATTAACCCTGAATATTCATTGGAAGGACTGATGCTGAAGCTTCACCACTTTGGCCACCTGATGTGAAAAGCTGAGTCATTGGAAAAGATCCTGATACTGGGAAATATTGCAGGCAAAAGGAGAAGAGGGTGGCAGAAGATTAGATATTTAGATACCATCATTGACTCAATGGACATGAATTTGAACAAACTCTAGGAGATAGTGAAGGACAAGGAAGCCTGGCGTGCTGCAGTCCATGGAGTTACCCAGAGTTGGACATGACTTAGTGACTGAACAACAACAAAAACAACAATTGCTATAGTAAATAAAGGACTTGATGATATGAAAATGTAAATAAGAGATGTCTACCTATAACAACAACCAGTTTTGAAAGAATGTTTGAGGAAGACAGGATAAAAATGGAAATATATGCTGAGAACAACAACAAAAACAATAGGAATGAGCTAAAATAAATGTCAAAGTGAAGAAGTGAAAATCACTTAGTTGTGTCTGACTCTGTGACCTCATGGACTATACAGTCTATGGAGTTCTCCAGGCCAGAATACTGGAGTGTGTAGCCTTTTACTTCTCCAGGGGATCTTCCCAACCCAAGGATCGAGCCCGGGTCTCCCACATTGCAGGCAGATTCTTTACCAGCTGAGTCACAAGGGAAGCCCCAAAAATAAAAGTTGAGGAAAGTGTTTTAAAATTGCTTCAAAGGTTCTTTCTTTCTTGACTTTTAACCTAAATTGTGTGACATTGC
Source organism: Bos taurus (assembly GCF_002263795.3). NCBI lineage: Eukaryota > Metazoa > Chordata > Mammalia > Artiodactyla > Bovidae > Bos > Bos taurus. The sequence continues at coordinate 48,555,206 of NC_037357.1, forward strand.
AAGGGAGCAACTGGGGAAGCTCTTTCTCATATCCTCTAATCTTCACCAATCTCTTCAATCACAAGTATGTTGGAGTCCTTCCTTAAGTTGGTATGTAAGCAACTTAAGAGTTAAGAAGGGGAGTAGGATGAAGAAGCTCCAGGTATTTCCTATATATGTGGAATGAGATACATAGCATCATTTCAAAATAAATGAAATTTCAAGAAAATCAGAATACAGTACGAAACTATCTCCTGCCAAGTTTGCAATGAAATATTTTTTAAGGGCTTGAGGGAAGAAATTAATTTTTGTATTTAATCACTATTATATTTATTATAAAAAGAAAGGGATGCAAAACTTGAAAGTAGCATTGTGGCCCTCAGCGTCACAGAACTTTAGACATAAAAGTTGATTGGCTTTCATCCAATCTCCTAATCTTCTCATTTCCCAGCTGAATAAACTGAGACCCAGAAATGTTGCCATAAAATCAGATGGCAGTCCTTCATAGGATGAGTTTTTATCTTTGGATTGCTTCTTACTTTTAGGATTGTTTTAGAGGAGTCAGGGTCCCAATGGAAAGTGAATACTGATAAACAAACCAGAGTCTGTATCACTGGCAATGGCTTGGATGTTAACTGATTAAAATTTTAAAAAAGAAAGACCAAAATAAAAAAAAAAAAGAAAGTAAATTCCTTTATGGAAGGTCTTAGATAGCGCTATTGAAATTTAAGGAAAATATGTTTAGTGGTTTGAGATTTCACTGTTGTATCTGTTCTGTTCTTATTATGTCTTCATTTTGAGTCTGTTGGTACTAGACTTCAGAACTACTGATGATATGCTGCCTACTCCATCACAAGTAACAGCAAAAGCTCTTAAGGTGAAAGACTGTCTTTAATAATGTAAGTTCTCAATACTGAACTTTTAGTGTCCCATGCACAGTTATTTTGAATTTACAGAATGACACTAGTTGGTCCTATTAGCAAATTCTGTTATGCCAGTAACTCAATATTCTCACTTTGCTTTTTCTGATATGTAGGTGAGGGGATTAAGAATGTTTGAAACAGGGGAGATCCTGGAAAACTTTCACCAGTACAAATGGTGGAGGATGAAAGTATAGGCTTAGAAGTTTTTAGAAATAATATTATGTTAGCACTGGAGTTGCTCTCTATTCAAGTATTAAATAAGAAATTTTATATGTAGCATATAGATACACATAGTGTGTACTTGTCGAAGAAGGCAATGGCACCCCACTCCAGTATTTTTGCCTGGAAAATCCCATGGATGGAGGAGCCTGGTGGGCTACAATCCATGGGGTCGCTAAGAGTCGGACATGACTGAGTGACTTCACTTTCACTTTTCGTTTTCATGCATTGGAGAAGGAAATGGCAACCCACTCCAGTGTTCTTGCCTGGAGAATCCCAGGGACGGGGAAGCCTGGTGGGCTGCCGTCTATGGGGTCGCACAGAGTCGGACACGACTGAAACAACTTAGCAGCAGCAGCAGCAGCGCTGTGTACTTGTACATATGTGAATATACATTTTATCTTGTGTTTGAAGACAAACAGTGGTATTTATTACTGAGTGATACGTAAGACTGAAAGAGAAAGTGTTAATTGCTCAGTCATGTCTGACTCTTTGCAACACCATGGACTGTAGCCCACCAGGCTCCTTTGATCATGGGATTCTCTAAGCAAGAATACTGGAGTGGGTTGCCATTCCCTTTTTCAGGGGATCTTTCTGACCCAGGAATCAAACGCAGTCTCCTGCACTGTAGGCGAATTCTTTACCATGTCAGCTGCCAGGGAAGCTCAAGGGATCTATAAAATCACTAGCCTTTACCATCCAATCTCTCTACAGCAGAAGACACAACAAAAAAAGTCCTTGAAAATGATTATATTATAGTTAACATCCTGATAACGTTTGATAGAGTCCAGCTTCCCAACCCAACTTCAGGTGTATATAGATCAGGAATGATCCATCTAGAAATGTAATAAATGATGATGAACAGTAATAGTTTATTAAGATGGAACATACAGATATATCAAAATTAATAGACCCTTTGTTCCTTTTTCAAAAGCATTATAGAGGAAAATAAGAGTGGCTCCTATGATCCTACTCTTCTATACACACCATCATTGAATGAAAATAATTTGGAAACTAAAAGCAGTGCCTATTTCTTGAAAGCATGTGGGATGCATGTCATCAATTCTTATAGTGGGGATAATATTTCCTATTTGAAGATGAAGAAAGGAGATGAATAAAATGTTGCATAAATATTAAATGGTTATCTGCCTCAGCAGCATATTAATATAATGATTTATGGCCATGATGTGCTCATCCTAAGGGTTCCTGGCAAAGGGGAACAACAGAATCTATTTCACAAAATTCAGAGTTTAATATACATCTCTCTGACTGATATTGAAATTCTAGTATGTGTGGTTCCCCAGAAATTTGGATATTTTAACCATAAGAAGTTATCTCTACAAACTCTCATACCTTTTCAAAAGCTGCTTTTTGATTGCACATTTTTCATAAGATGACCAATTAAAATTAAAATTGAAGGGGCTGGCATATAAGATGCATAAATTCTACATGGATTTTGTACACATAAGATGTGTATATACTAGATGTATTTGCATCTTGCAAATATCCTCATAAGACTTGTCTTTTAAAACCAAATATTAGACAGATTCTCCATACACTAAATGTGACTCAGTAGGTGGTGGAAATATGATTTTGGTAAATGAATTTTAAAATAAATATGTAATCAAGATATGAACTATTTGTTTTTCAAGCACTGTACATTTGTCAAAAACATTTGGGAATATTTCCCAAAGAAGACTTATAAAATGATTGAAGGGTTTTGGGAAAAGGCATCACTTGCTGATCATTCTTGCCTAACCCAGGTTCCAGCCTGCAGCTGGGTAGGGAGTTATAATCAGCCTCCTATCAGATTGTGTGGCCTAATGAGAGGTCAGTGCATCACTGGAAATGAAGAGCTGCATTTCATCCTCATATGACAACAAAATAACAATGCTTATCACTCAGAGCTTCTCACACTCTTTACAAAAAGAGAAGCTTAAATAGAAAACAGCAGCAACAACAGGTGGCATGGATTCCAGAATGGGCTTGCACCCAAGAGGAGAAACAACACTGATTCATGAGCATAGCTACAGTGCCTGGCACCAAGCCAGATTCAAATCCTTCTGCTTTTAGAACAGATTTTAATTTTTATCATTTTATGAAATGGAAGTGAATTAGATTTTGATGACTGGAAGAACTGTTGATTTTTTTTTTTTTGCCTGAGTCTAACATGAGTCCAGAGATGATAAGTCTTTCTGACTCACAAAAACAGTTGCTCACTCAAGAACTAGGCTGGAGCACATAAACTTTGCTTCACTGAGAGCACCATGATACAGCTTTCCCAAGGGAGTCTCTTTTTACTTTCTCTTAACCTGAGGGTAATACACTTTGAAAGTGGCGCGTAGATGCTCTATCAAAAGATAATTTGAATGTTCCAAAAATGAAAATTTATCTCAGATTATTAGAATAATTTCTCCAATGAGGGGATTGTATATAAACTTCTTTATTTATGTTCCTGAAAAAGACACTGACAGCTGGGTAACTTGTCTCTGGATCTACTCACAAACTACTTTGAAATCATTTGTAAGTTATTGGCCAATGACCCTACAGTTCAAAAAGAATAAAACCACAAAAGAATTTAAATTTGAAGAATCAGATCAAAAATGAATAGAAGGGAAAGAGATACAAATTCAAACAGAAAAAAATGGAAAGGATGTAGTTGTTTCTGTGTGAACTTGAGGATGTTTTGTGAACTCTCTGCTTTACTTTTCTTATTCCTCATCTGTAAAATGAGCATAAAAACAGTACCTAGGTGTTCTAGGAAATAAAAAAGTGTTCATTGGAAGTTTGTATTGGGTACTATTATATTGGCTGAGAAAACTGACTTCTAAGACTGGGAGAAGCCAAATAAGATTCAAAGGGATAAGAAACAAGGAATGAAACAGTTTTGTTTTGAAGATTATTTGCATTTAAGTCATATATAGAACATGCTAAACATTTAATAAATATTTAGCAAAAATGATAATCATTAATTAAATGGTAATTATGCACCAGGCTCTGTGGTCAATGTAGTGCAATATTTAATATTATTGGAGTAGAAGTGGCAACCCACTCCAGTATTCTTGCCTAGAAAATTCTATGGACAGAGGAGCCTGGCAAGTTACATCCATGGGGTCACAAAGACTCAAAGAGTCAGACATGTCTTTAATCACTTAATCCTTACAATATTTCTTATGGTATCTTTAAAGATGAGGAAACTTTTGTAACTTACACAGGGCACACAGGTGGCAAATCAGATCAGATCAGTTGCTCAGTCGTGTCCGACTCTTTGCGACTCCATGAATTGCAGCATGCCAGGCATCCCTGTCCATCACCAACTCCCGGAGTTCACTGAGACTCACGTCCATTGAGTCAGTGATGCCATCCAGTATCTCATCCTCTGTCGTCTCCTTCTCTTGCCCTCAATCCCTCCTAGCGTCAGAGTCTTTTCCAGTGAGTCAACTCTTCGCATGAGGTGGCCAAAGTACTGGAGTTTCAGCTTTAGCATCATTCCATCCAAAGAAATCCCAGGGCTGATCTCCTTCAGAATGGACTGGTTGGATCTCCTTGCAGTCCAAGGGACTCTCAAGAGTCTTCTCCAACACCACAGTTCAAAAGCATCAATTCTTCGGTGCTCAGCTTTCTTCACAGTCCAACTCTCACATCCATACATGACCACAGGAAAAACCATAGCCTTGACTAGACGGACCTTTGTTGGCAAAGTAATGTCTCTGCTTTTGAATATGCTATCTCGGTTGGTCATAACTTTCCTTCCAAGGAGTAAGTGTCTTTTAATTTCATGGCTGCAGTCACCATCTGCAGTGATTTTGGAGCCCAGAAAAATAAAGTCTGGCACTATTTCCACTGTTTCGCCATCTATTTCCCATGAAGTTATGGGACCGGATGCCATGATCTTCATTTTCTGAATGTTGAGCTTTAAGCCAACTTTTTCACTCTCCACTTTCACTTTCATCAAGAGGCTTTTTAGTTCCTCTTCACTTTCTGCCATGGGTGGTGTCATATGCATATCTGAGGTTATTGAGATTTTAAGCAAAGCCAAAATTAGCATCCAGATTTTAGTGTTTCTATAACTCAGGCCTTCTAGATCAAGCTGTATCTACTGTTACCAAACAATTTTCTGTGTCTCTTTTGTGAGAGAAATGGAATCATTCTCAAAAAAGTAAAAAATAATATTGTATTTGGTAAATTTTACACATTTTTGTTATACCAAATGTATCAATTTTCTCTTGGAAGTTAAGTTAGGTATAATGAGCTTTTATAATCTCCAGAACAGATCTGGAATCTGTTAAGCATCATTAGTGCAAGGAAATTAGATAGCACTATAGGGTATCTGTCATTATTCTTATCTACTAGCAATACTAATGAACTCTAGGTGTTCTAGGAAATAAAAAAGGGTTCATTGGAAGTTTGTATTGGGTACTATTATATTGGCTGAGAAAACTGACTTCTAAGACTGGGAGAAGCCAAATAAGATTCAAAGGGATAAGAAACAAGGAATGAAAAAGTCATATTTTAACTGAAATAATCTGGTCAGGACAGATACCAATATACTCATAGGTTACCACTACCTCTAAACACCACTACAAGTGCCGCTAGACATGGTATCAACTTCCTTAAATTAATTATCCACCATTTCAATCTTGTGTTACTCATTTTAGATTCATAAAGTGATTTGTTCACCTAAATTGGTAGCATCCAATTTGCTGAACCTAGGTTATATATTTGTTACCTGGCTACTAGGGGAAGAAAAAACCTTTGATTCTGAATGGAAGATGAAATACAATGCTCAGTTAGTACATAACCCAGTGAATAGGTGCACAATGGACAGCCAAAAAAGCAACAAGTTTCCAAAACATCTATTCAGGTGGGTCTGAATCCTTTTTCTTAGTGGCCTTCATATTAAAGGGTTAGTTATTTTATAAAGTACCAGATTTAATTTAAAAACTGAAAATACAACACATTGTACATATTGCTATGTTTGGTGGTTTCCTGGAACTTATTATAAACCAAAGAAAATGTCTCTTGTACTGGCATATAGATCACAAGATTTTATGTCTAACACAACCCCAAAAAATAACATTTTCTGCATGTTCGATTCAAACTTCTTTTCCATATGCTTCCATTTTTTTCTTTCCATGTCTTTTGAACAACAATAACAATCTACATTTGGCTGTATCTTCAAAAGTTGGTATTATTTTATGTTTGTAAGAACATTTAAATTCCATTACTGACAAAACTCAACCTTGTAACCACCTTTTCATCTTTACCATAGTTCAAGTTAAGTGGAGAAAATAATCCAAATAGTCCATTTGTTGCTATGTTAAATGTTCAGAAAAATTAAAGTAATGTATTTATAGATACACTGGGACCATAAAATATAGGCAAGTTATATAGTACCCATGAACAAAATATTAATTAAATGTTTAAGAAAGATTTAGGTGTCTACTATGCAGTGTCTAGAAACAAAAAAAAATTATTGAAATATGTCCTTTCTCACTTAATTTGAAATGTATGAAATTGTTTAATTTTATATGACATAATTTATTAATAATATGATTGGATTATAAGTGATGGGTCTCCGGAGACTAGCATGGACAACCAAGATGAGTTCTGCTTTAAATAATGAATGGTGACAACAGCAAACTGATTGGCTCACTTTTGCTAATTCACTCATTAAAATAATACCATGTCATATAATTTCATAGGAATTGCAATAAATATAACTTTTATGCTAAGAAGCTTGGAATTATACTACCCACTCACTACCTGTCAAGTCCTGATGGATTTGACTAGTACAAATGAACTTCCAAACTGGCAAAGAGGAATACTGAGGAGAGAGAAGACACTATCATACATTTTTGTATATGGCTTCATAGTACTACCATTTGCTCTTGCTGTGTCCAGAGCCATAGAGAAGCAAATCATCAAAGACATTTCAACTTGGCCTTTGTACCCAGGATCTTTTAAGAGACCCAAGATATATTTGGACATAAAGCTAACACACTGGTAACAAACTGGTATTTGTCTGCATATTTTTTAATGACAGACATTAAGAAAACAGAGGCATGTGAAAACCATCAAGGCATAGTTTTTTAGAATATTGCAGTCTTACTTTATAATAGAAATTAACCATTCTGCACACATTAATAAGTATTCAAGTAGAATAATAGGAAATAGCTTTAGAAAACTAGCTCCCTACAGTATCCTTGACAGAAAACCACATGCCTAGAGAAAAAAATTATTCTTCACTACATTAGATCCATAAGCATCTGCTCACCAAAGAAACTTCAAGGAGGGAAGAGAAACCAATTAAAGAAAATATAGCCATCACAGCTTTTTTGATTTTATAAGAAAAAAACATCTTGCAAAAGAGGATGATCACTATTTCTTAAAATGCTGAATTATATATTGGGTTGGTCAGGTTCTTCTGTAACTTTTTGGCCAACCCAATATTACTCAAGAGTATTACGTGAACTGAGCTTTCCTGGTGGTAAAAAATGGGCCTACTTTTGCTGGAGATTCAGGTTTTATACCTTGGTAGGTAAGATCCCCTGGAGCAGAAAATGGCCATCCACTCCAATATTCTTGCCTGGGAAATCCCATGGACAGAGGAACCTGGCAGGCTACTATTCACGGGGTTGCAAAAGAGTCAGACATGACCTACTGACTAAACAATAACAAATATGAGAACTATATAACACTTGGTTTAGTCTCATTTATTCTTGACCATTATAGAGTTAAAGTTGACTTTCCCCCAATCATAAGGAAGTGTATATGATCTCTTAAAACCAGTATATATAAAGACAAAGGAACCTACTGCAGCCCACATAGAAAAACCAGAAGAACCAAAAAAGTGGCAAGGAAGATATATATATGATGTATCTTTGATGTATATGTGATAGTGGGAGACAAAAAGCACTTGTTAAGAAAGAGGCTTTTAAATAACAGGGCTTTGAGGTACCATACAAACAAAATAATTTTTTTTTCTACCTAAAATCATAGAGCATTATAGATTTGACTCCCATCACAGATGCATGTGCATTTTAAAAAGGGCATTGGCAGAACAAATTCATATCACATGGAAGCTGTACACCTGGCTTTCCTTCTATACGGATTTGTGGAATGTGTAACAGAAACATAAAACTATACATAGCTTTAAGAAATGTGGTTGATATGCATTTGCAATATATCACAAAGACTGAAATATGAGCAACTATGGACCAAAAGACAGAAGCATCTTTTAAAGTATCAGATTAATATCAGCCAAGATACAAAGACCTGACTAGCTTGATGAGAAGTATGACGTGGCATTTCACATGCTAGCATTTCATTTCATTTCACATGTTACCAAGGTTATGCTCAATATCCTTCAAGTTGGCTTCAGCAGTATGTGAATCAAGAACTTTCAGATGTACAAGCTGGGTTTTGAAGAGGCAGAGGAACCAGAGACCAAATTGCCAACATTACCTGGATCATTGAGAAAGCAAAGGAGTTCCAGAAAAATATCTACTTCTGCTTCATTGACTATGCTAAAGCCTTTGACTGTGTGAATCACAAATTGTTGAAAAATTTTAAGAGATGGGAGTACCACGTCACCTTATCTGTCTCCTGAGAAACTTGTAAGTGGATCAAGAAACAACAGTTAGAATCCTGTATGGAACAAAAGATTGGTTCAAAATTAGGAAAGGAGTACAAGACTAGGCTGTATATGGTTACCCTATTTAACCTCTACTTAGAGCATGTGCTAAGTCACTTCAGTCTTGTCCGATGCTTTGCAACCTTGTGGACTGTACCCTGCCAGGCTCCTCTGTCCATGGGATTCTACACGCAAGAATATTGGACTGGGCTGTCATGCCTTCCTCAGGGGATCTTCCAGACCCAGCGATCAAACCCATATCTCTTTCATTTCCTGCATTAGCAGGCATGTTCTTTACCACTAATGCCACCTGGGAAGCCCTCTATGCAGAGTATGTCCAGCAAAATGCTGGCATGGATGAATGACAAGCTGGAGTCAAGGTTGCTGGGAGAAATATCAATAACCTTAAATATGCAAATGATACCACTCTAATTGCAGGAAGTGAAGAAGAACTAAAGAGCCTTTTGATAAGCATGAAAGAGGAGAGTGAGAAAGCTGGCTTGAAACTCAACATTAAAAAAATAATAAAGCTAAGATCATGGCATTCAGTCCCATCTCTTCATGGCAAATAGAAGGAGAAAAAGTGAAAGCAGTGACAGATTTTAGCTTCTTGGGCTCCAAAATCACTATAGACAGAGACTGCAGCAATGAAATTAAAAGATGTTTGCTTCTTGGCAGAAAAACTATAACAAAACTAGGCAGCAGAGACATCATTTTGCCAACAAAAGTCCTTATAGTCAAAGCTATGTTTTTTCCAGAAATCACACATGGATATGAGAGTTGGACCATAAAAAAGTCTGAGTGCCAAAGAATTGATGCTTTTGAACTGTGGTGCTGAAGAAGACTCTTGAGAGTCACTTGAACAGCAAGGAGATCAAACCAGTCAATCCTAAAGGAATCAACCCTGAATATTCATTGGAAGGACTGATGTTAAAAATTAAGCTCCAATACTTTGGCCACCTGATGCAAAGAACTGACTCGTTGGAAAAGACCAAGATGCTGGGAAGGATTGAGGGAAGGAGGAGAAGGGGTAGCAGTGGATTAGAAGGTTGGATAGCATCACTGAGTCAACATGAATTTGAGCAAACTGGCAGAGATAGTGGAAGACAGAGGAGCCTGGAGTGCTGTAGTTCATGGGGTCACAATGAGTTGGACATGACTTAGTGACTGAATAACAACAGCAGCAATGATGTGACATGGTAAAACACAGAATGTAAAACTGTGTGATATAGAACCAAGTCTACAAAAAGGAAAATACTATCAGAACCATCCATTTATTCATATATCCTTCATGTTTTATTGGCTAATAGCATTATACGTTTTATGTGTATATTACTTTTTTAGCTTCTGTACACACTACAGCATGCTCACTAACAGAGGTTTAGTTTCCATCCTTCATCATACAATTGACCTCCTTTGGAAAATTCTGAAAGAAATGGGAATACCAGACCACCTGACCTGCCTCTTGAGAAACCTATATGCAGGTCAGGAAGCAACAGTTAGAACTGGACATGGAACAACAGACTGGTTCCAAATAGGAAAAGGAGTAAGTCAAGGCTGTATATTGTCACCCTGCTTATTTAACTTATATGCAGAGTACATCATGAGAAATGCTGGGCTGGAAGAAGCACAAGCTGAAATCAAGATTGCTGGGAGAAACATCAATAACCTCAGATATGCAGATGACACCACCCTTATGGCAGAAAGTGAAGAGGAACTAAAAAGCCTCTTGATGAAAGTGAAAGAGGAAGTGAAAAAGTTGGCTTAAAGCTCAACATTCAGCAAATGGAGATCTTGGCATCTGGTCCCATCACTTCATGGCAAATAGATGGGGAAACAGTGGAAACAGGATCAAACTTTATTTTGGGGGGCTCCAAAATCACTGCAGATGGTGACTGCAGCCATGAAATTAAAAGACGCTTACTCCTTGGAAGAAAAATTATGACCAACCTAGATAGCATATTCAAAAGCAGAGACATTAATTTGCCAACAAAGTTCCGTCTAGTCAAGGCTATGGTTTTTCCTGTGGTCATGTATGGATGTGAGAGTTGGACTGTGAAGAAAGCTGAGCACCGAAGAATTGATGCTTTTGAACTGTGGTGTTGGAGAAGACTTTTGAGAGTCCCTTGGACTGCAAGGAGATCCAACCAGTCCATTCTAAAGGAGATCAGTCCTGGGTGTTCTTTGGAAGGAATGATGCCAAAGCTGAAACTCCAGTACTTTGGCCACCTTATGCGAAAAGTTGACTCATTGTAAAAGACTCTGATGTTGGGAGAGATTGGGGGCAGGAGGAGAAGGGATGACAGAGGATGAGATGGGTGGATGGCATCATCGACTCAATGGACATGAGTTTGAGTGAACTCCAGGAGTTGGTGATGCACAGGGAGGCCTTGCATGCTGCAATTCATGGTGTCACAAATAGTTGGACACTACTGAGCGACTGAACTGAATGGATCCATTTTACTCTCCCCTCTTCTCTATCAACCACTATCCTGCTCTGTATCTATGTGCCTGCTTTGGTTTGGTTTGGTTTGTTCATTTATTTATTTACTTTTATTCCACATGTAAGTGAAATCATACAGTATTTGTCTTTCTCTGTCTAACTAATTTCACTTAGCGTAATACCATCCAAGTCTATATATTTGTAGCAAATGGTAAAATTTCATCTTTTTATGTGTGAGTAATATTATATATATATATATATATATATATAATATCTGTTTAATCTATTCATCCACTGATGGGAACTTCAGGGTTTTTTCTGCATATCTTGGCTATTATAAATAAGGCTGCAATGAGTATAGGGGTGCATATATCTTTTCCAATTAATATTTTCACATTGTTTGGATAAATATGCAGAACTGTAGTTGTAGAGAAGGAAATGGCAACCCACTCCAGTATTCTTGCCTAAAGACTCCTGTGGATGGAGGAGCCTGGTGGGCTGCTGTCCATAGGTTAGTACAGAGTCGTACACGACTGAAGCGACTTAGCATACATGCATGCATTAGAGAAGAAAATGGAAACACATGGCAGTATTCTTGCCTGGAGAATCCCAGGGACAGAGGAACCAGGTGTGCTGCCATCTATGGGGTCGCACAGAGTTGGACACGACTGAAGCAACTTAGCAGCAGCAGCAGCAGTAGTAATAGTTGAATCATATGACAGTTCTATATTTAATGTTTTGAGGAAACTCCATGCTGTTTTATAGTGGCTGCACCAATTTACGTTCTCAGATCATCCAGCATGCATTAAGTGAGCATCTGTGATAAAGCATCTAAACATATACATTACCACATGTAAGATAGCCATTGGGAGTTTGATATATGATGCAGGGAACCCCAATCCAGTACTCTGTGACAATCTGGAGGGGAGGGATGGGGAGGGAGGTGGAAGAGGGGTTCAGGAGGGAAGGGACACATATATTCCTATGGTTGATTCATTTATGCCATGGATGTATGACAATAACCTTCACAATAGAGTAAAGTTATCCTACAATCAAAATAAATAAATATTTTTTTAAAAAGCGTGAAGTGCGAGACTATGAAAATGTAAAAAAAAAAAAAAAAAAAAAAGACATTAGTGATCTCCCAGAACTCATGGTGAGAAGAATAGAGATGTAAACCAGTAGCTATAACACAACTTAGCAAACTCCTCCATCACTGCTCCCAGTTATTTAACCTTCCAGTGATAATATCATGGTTAAAAAAAATCAAGAATATCTAATACAATTATGTAAAGTTTAAAAATAAAATAAAATTAATTAAAAAAATAAAAAAATAAAATAAAAGGTAAAGAAAAGCTAAAAATAAATAACATTAAAATTAAAAGAAAAAAAAAGAATATCTTGTTTACACATGTTTATTAGTTTTAGTTGAATGTATGTAAATGACACACTTAAATGATGAAAAAAAAATCTACTCCCAGGAATAATTGCCTTTTACTTGCATAAGATTCTACTAATTGCAAAATTATGAAAAAGCACCCCCACCCCCCACAAAAGAACCAAAGTCCAGGACCAGATGACTTCAACAAACATTTAAAGAAGCATTAACATCAATCCTCCTCAAACTCTTCCAAAAAGTAGAAGAGAAAGGAACACTTCCAAAATCATCATATAAAGCCAGTTTTACCTGGATACAAAAACCATACAAGGACTCCACAGGAAAAGAAAATTACAAGTCAATATTCGTGATAAACAAAGATGAAAATGTTCTCAATAAAATATTAACAAACTAAATTCAGCAATACATTAGAAGGAATATGCACCACAATCCAGTGAGGTTTATTCCAGGGATGCAAATATGATTTAATTTAAAATTAAATTCAAAATTTAAAAAGTAATTATGCAAAGCACCATTTCTTCTTCCAAGGCGAGAGGTCTTTGGTATCGTAATCTTTTACCGGGATATTCATGGTAAAATATAATCCTATGAATGCAGATTTCAGTATTATTTGAGTCAGGTACCAAGTATTGGAGGAGAAAACAGTAAGATCAGAAAATAAAGTTTAAAAAGAAGCTAAAGTAAATCAGGAAAAATGCGAAAGAAATAGATGATGAAAAACACTAGGAAATACTACAACAATTCCAATTATTTAGCAACACCTTGTCAGTTACAGACAAAAAGGGCTGCCTATAGAAGAGCTGAATCAGGCATCAGGAAGGGAGGTGAAACCAAGTCCATAATAAATAATGTGTGGTGGTAACACCAGGGGGCTGGCATCTTGAGGAAACCAGAATGAGTTTTCAAATCACTTTTATTGAAACTCTTCAGCTGCAGGTAGTAGCTTAAAAGCTGCCAAATATGTAGATTTAAAGAAAATGCAACTTTACTCTTTAGCTGTCTCTCTTGACTCCCTGGCAGAAATCCCTGAGACTGTTTCTGCCACCTCTTGTACAGCACATTTTCTTGCCTTTCACATATTTCTTCCTCTCCTTCCTAGTATCACTAGATCTTGGAAAGGCAAATTACTCCCTCTTACAGTCTTCTTATATTATGCTTCTACATGTCATACAAAATTTTGCAATTATACAAAATAGCATCTAGACAACACAGAGTTCACTGAATCTCTTGCTTAATTTACTTTGAACAAATCACATTGCCTTTAAATTTCTGCCTACCAGGGATAATTAGTGCTGACTCTTGTTATCAATCAACATAAACCTGGCTTCATAATTATTTTGGTTTGAATAATCCAACAAGTTCAGATGAGTACATAACATACATGCAAGTACATAGTATCTCTTAAACCCTAGAGGAGCTATCTTTTGTGGAAAATACCTTAGGTTCAATGTTTATATTTCCACCCTTAAGATAATAAAATTATGTACATTGTGTACATTAAATTTAAAACCAGCAAACTGTTAATTTACACAAAACAATGATCTATGTTTGTTTTGATTATTATGATGAAAAAAAGCTGAATGACATGTGCTGCTGCTTTAATCTTCAGCTTTCTTACACTTGTTGTCTTCTCAAAGAACTACCCAACCACTTGCCTACTTCTATGGTCTTTTCTCTGGACTCTGAGGCATACTGAATAAAAGATACCAAATTACAAGAATAGAAGCCCTGCTACAGAAAAGGCTTGCTCACACCAATAACCCTGGCTGCCTCCAGGGTTAGTTCAATCTAAGGGAAATGGAACTTTTACCATTTATGCTGTCCTAACATTAGAAACAAACTTCCAGTGACCCCTTACTCATATATTTTATTACAAACTGTTCCAATTCAAAGTTTCATTCATTCATGCCTAGGGAAAGAGATTCTATTGAAATCTGGAGGAAAAAAATCTCAAAATTTGGACTAAATAAAACATATTACTTTCCCAGTAAGGACATCCAATAAGTACATCATCTCTCTTTTATTTTTTTTATTTTATTTTTTAACTTTACAATATTGTATTGGTTTTGCCATATATCAAAATGAATCCACCACAGGTATACACGTGTTCCCCATCCTGAACCCTCCTCCCTCCTCCCTCCCCATACCATCCCTCTGGGTCATCCCAGTGCACCATCTCTCTTTTAATTACGATATACAATTATTTACCTCTCTTCCTAATTGCTTTACAACTAGTTTTAAAATAATTTTGGTATTGTAAATAGAATTGCACTTTGCCTAGGGCTATTTTTTTTATTCAGTACAGAATACATGAATTATTTAAAATAGCAATATGGCCTATCATGGGCTTCCCCGGTGGCTCAGCATTAAAGAATTTTCTTGCAATGCTGGAGAGGAAGGAGACATTGGTTCCATCCCTGTGTCAGGAAGATATCCTGGAGGAAGAAATGGCAACCATGCCAGTATCCTTCCTGAGAAAATCCCATGGACAGAGGAGCCTGGCAGGCTATGTTCCATGTGATCACAAAGAGTTGGGCACAACTGAGCGACTGAGCATGCACACATATAGCCTATTATAGCTGATTGTTATCTACCCACACAGAACTTAAAAACTAAAAGGGAAGCATGATGGAGAAGTTTCTTTTAACATAATCTGTAACAACTGCAGCAGAGGCATTACAAACAAGTATGTAGTACTATAGAGCTATGTAGGACATTCATAAGATATATATTAAGTATCACAAACACCTCATGAATTGATATGGCAAGGATTACTCTTACCCATTTTTTAGAGATAAGCCTCTGACAGTCTTTATATGTAAAATTCAGCATTCTTTTACTGCCACGTTGCTTCCCATACTCATGTGAAGAAACACAGGAATTAATTACAAAAGCACTTTGAACAAAAATGTTGTCAAGGTTTATGCAAATGTGTAAGGGTGTAAGATGTTAAACAGTCCATGACAGCCAAGCAAACTAACCTCAGTTGCCTAGTCACAACATAGATAGATGATACAATTTTGATAAGGAAAGATTCAGATTTCCATGAAAAATGCGGAGGCCCAGTCTTCCACTGGACTTCCCAGGTGGTGCTAGTAGTAAAGAACCTCCCTGCCAATGCAGGAGACATAAGAGACACAGGTTCAATCCCTGGGTCAGGAAGAAACCCTGGAGAAGGGCACGGCAACCCACTTCAGTATCCTTACATGGAGAATCCATGGAGCCTGGTGACCTAAGGTCCATAAGGTCTCAAAGAGTCAGATATGACTGAAGCAACTTAGCATGCACAATCTTTCACTGAGGCTTTCTGCTCACACTACTTCAGATATGCAAAAGCTTCTTCCTTTATGCAGGAAGCTTACAGTCATTCCAGGGAATCAAAACAATACAATGGGAGAAGAAGCTCCAGGTAAAGTGATGGTTTGGGCCTTGAAAATTTGCTTAGAGATGCTATCAAGGAATATTTCTGTTGTTGCTATACCCTCAACCTATAATCAATTCAGTTTTTTGACCCACATACATGATTTAAAGAGTGATTGTACATGAGTTTCAATCAGTATCTGAGCATAAAATCAGTTAGTTCATAAAATAATTTGAATAGAGTATGAAATAATAAATATTCTCAAAGATGTGAACAGATTGTAGGAATACCACTGGAAATAATAACACAAAACCCTGGGGCCAGTAAAGAATGAGGAGAGATTTAATGGGCTATAAGTGGTGAATGGTGACAACCGTCTTGAGATGAAGTAGCTATGTAGCTTGTTTACAGATGCACCTAGTCCATGGTGACCTCAAAAAGATAGAAAGTAATGCAATCTCACTGTCTTTTATGTGATTGATCTCCTCATTCCCTATTTTGTACTAACTGAAAATGAAGTCAGAAGACAAGGTATCTTTTAAGGTAGACACTCTGGTTGCACTTTTAAGGTGGAAAAGATGAAATGGGGATTTGTAGGGACATTTATTGACTTTTGAATTGTTTTTAAATGTAGTTGACAAAAACACAAATTAATTGAAACTAAAACACTGTGTGAACTGTTGGGACCTAACTTTACAATAGAAATGGTAGCTACATAAATATAAGGCAAGCAATTCTTAATTTATTAATAGTCTAATATTCCCAAAATGTTAATAAAAATACAAACAATGATATGAATTGCTCTTATATTCCTTGTTCAACTTGCTAAAAGTTATTTCATCCATAATGTCCATCAAATAATGTGCCTAATATTAAAGCAAGATTCAGTTCAGTTCAGTCACCCAGTCGTGTCCAACTCTTTGCGACCCCATGAACCACAGCACGCCAGGCCTCCCTGTCCATCACCAACGCCCAGAGTCCACCCAAACCCATGCCATTGAGTCAGTGATGCCATCAAATCATCTCATCTTCTGCCATCCCCTTCTCCTCCTGCCCTCAATCTTTCCCAGCATCAGGGTCTTTTGCAATGAGTCAGTTCCTTGCATCAGGTGACCAAAGTATTGGAGTTTCATCTTCAACATGAGTCTTTCCAATGAACACCCAGGACTAATGTCCTTTAGGATGGACTGGTTGGGTCTCCTTGCAGTCCAAGGGACTCTCAAGAGTCTTCTCCAACACCACAGTTTAAAAGCATCAATTCTTCTGTGCTCAGCTTTCCTTACAGTCCGACTCTTATATCCATACACGACCACTGGAAAAACCATAGCCTTGACTAGACAAACCTTTGTTGGCAAAGCAATGTCTCTGCTTTTTAATATGCTGTCTAGGTTGGTCATAAATTTCCTTCCAAGAAGTAAGTGTCTTTTAATTTCATGGCTGCAATCACAATCTGCAGTGATTTTGGAGCCCAGAAAAATAAAGTCAGCCACTGTTTCCCCATCTATTTCCCATGAAGTGATGGGACCAGATGCCATGATCTTAGTTTTCTGAATGATGAGCTTTAAGCCAACCTTTTCACTCTCTTCTTTCACTTCCATCAAGAGGCTCTTTAGTTCTACTTCACTTTCTGCCATAAGGATAGTGTCATCTGCATATCTGAGGTTTTTGATATTTCTCCCAGAAATCTTGATTCCAGCTTGTGCTTCCCCCAGCCCAGCATTTCTCATGATGGATTCTGCATATAAGTTAAATAAGCAGGGTGACAATACACAGCCTTGACGTACTCCTTTTCCTATTTGTTGTCCCAGTCTGTTGTTCTATGTCCAGTTCTAACTGTTGCTTCCTGACCTCCATACAGATTTCTCAAGAGGCAGGTCAGGTGTTCTGGTATTCCCATCTCTTTCAGAATTTTCTTCAGTTTGTTGTGATCCACACAGTTAAAGGCTTTGGCATTGTCAATAAGGCAGAAATAGATGTTTTTTTTTCTGGAAATCTCTTGTTTTTTCAATGATCCAGCAGATTTTGGCAATTTGGTCTCTGGTTCCTCTGCCTTTTCTAAAACCAGCTTGAACATCTGGAAGTTCATGGTTCAAGTACTGCTGAAGCCTGGCTTGGAGAATTTTAAGCATTACTGCACTAGCGTGTGAAATGAGTGCAATTGTGCGGTAGTTTGAGCATTCTTTGTCATTGCCTTTCTTTGGGGTTGGGATGAAAACTGACCTTTTCCAGTCCCATGGCCACTACTGAGTTCTCCAAATTTGCTGTCATATTGAGTCTAGCACTTTAACAGCATCATCTTTTAGGATTTGAAATAGCTCAACTGGAATTCCATCACCTCCACTAGCTTTGTTCATGGTGATGCTTCCTAAGGCCCACTTAACTTCACATTCCAGGATATCTGGCTCTAGGTGAGTGATCACACCATCGTGATTATCTGGGTCATGAAGGTCTTTTTTGTACAGCTCTTCTGTGTATTCTTGCCACTTCTTCTTAATATCTTCTGCTTCTGTTAGGTCCATACCTTTTCTGTCCTTTATTGAGCCCATCTTTGCATGAAATGTTCCTTTGGTATCTCTAATTTTCTTGAAGAGCTCTCTAGTCTTTCCCATTCTGTTGTTTTCCTCTATTTCTTTGCATTGATCACTGAGGAAGGCTTTCTTATCTCTCCTTGCTATTCTTTGGAACTCTGCATTGAAATGGGTATATCTTTGCTTTTCTCTTTTGCTTTTCACTTCCCTTCTTTTCATGGCTATTTGTAAGGTCTCCTCAGACAGTCATTTTGCTTTTTTTGCATTTCTTTTTCTTGGGGATGGTCTTGATTCCTGTCTCCTGTACAATGTCACAAACCTCTGTCCATAGTTCATCAGACACTAAAACAATAAAGCAATATTAGATACTCATTAAGTAAATGCATGGGGTTTGGAATCTGACAGACACAGATTTGAAATATTACTCAATTGGTAATTTATCATGTGATTTTTCAGAAGTTACCTGACTTCTCTAAGTACCATTTCCACATCTATGAAATGGGCATAATAATGGCAGTTATTTCATAGAGCTAAGGTGGTTAAATAAGTTAAGGTAAAATCTCTAACACAGTTTTGGGTACATAAAATGCCCTCAGTCAAATTTAGCTCCCAGTAATATTATTAGTAGTAGCTCAGCCATATCTAATCACTTTGTACATCTAGATGAGATATGGTATCTCCCTAGGAAAATCCCTTCCCAAATGTTGCTTTTACAAGAACTGGGAGATCCATGTTGATTCTCTAACATATGACCATAAATGTATTCATAATTTATTTGCCAGTGAAGTATTTAATCCTTAAAACCTGTCTACACTAGAAATGAGAGCTAAGCAAAATACTTCCATAATATGTCAGGGATAATTGTATCAAGCTTTTATGAAATCTTAGGATGGGTCACTCAGGACACCTTTTCAGAGAAACCATTTTTTCTACATGTTTTTGGTATTTTCTGCTGTGAATATGATTTTCATTTAACAATATCAAAATATTGGGGCAAAAGATTTGATTCTGTGTTTGTCTATGGTCACTCTCACCCAAAACTTAACTTTAGTTAGTAATCCAAAAAAGCTATCTCTGATACTCAGTGTTTTATGGAACTCATGTCTAATCCCTTTTAATTTTAAAGCACAGCTATAAGATTTATTCCTACTGTTTGCAACAGAGGATCAATTCTTATTTATACAGAAGGACTGATTAATCTCATCCAATTCACTGGTTTGTGGCTTATTAAGAATTGCAAATACTTCTATTTCACTATGTTCAGCCACTGCGTTGCTCATTAGCACCCATGCCAAAGGGCTTGGAAAGGGAAAGAGTAAAATGAAATGCTAACCAACCTGGTTTACTATTTATTTACTCTTAATAAATGATATGATAGGTTAAATGGTAGTAACCATTGATTCAAATCAAATTTGTAGAATTGCTATTGATTTCACACATCCATGCCATTCTGTCTCAATATCTACATTAATAAATCCTAAACTGAAGTTTCAAAATCTGATCCAAGTACCAATAAAGATCTAGCAATAGTCACCTACTGATGGTCTTAAATTTTATTCAAAATTTAAGTCAAGATAGACCCCTGGAATGAATGAATAAATTATTGAATTAATGAAATTCAATAATAGTTGAAAAACATGGAAGTATAAAAAGTAAGTTTAAAATCACCCATAAATCTCTAAAATATAATATATATGCTTATATATGCATGCTAAGTTGTTTCAATCATGTCCGACTCTGTGTGAACCTATGAACTGCAGCCTGCTAGGCTTCTCTGTCCATGGGATTCTCTAGGCAAGAATACTGAAGTGGATTGCCATGCCCTCTTACAGGGAACTCAAGATCAAACCTGCATCTTTTATGTCTTCTGCATTGGCAGTTGGATTCTTTACTTCTAGCATCACCTGTGAAGCCCCATGTTAAAATATATATATATATATATATATATATATATATATATATACACACACATATACATACATGCTATGTATGTGTGTGTGTAAAAATCTGATCCCTACAGCTCAAACCATACTTTCCAGAGGAAAGCACAGAGGATAATTTGGTTTTTGTCCTTCCTATTTTTCCTTAAGGTTTTATAAACATAAATTATATTCATATTGACATCAATATCTTATATAGAGTTTATTTGAAGTAGATATGCAAGAATATGTGCTTTATTTACAAAATGGATTCATACAATAATTTTACATTCTCATTAACAATATGATATGAACAACTTTCCAGTCTAACACTTATAGTTCTATACCATTCTTTTATAATGACTACATACAAATCCATTGGATATCTATAGCATCGCTTTTTCATGAACATTTAAGTTCTTCCCAGTTTGGGGTATGTTTTTGTTTTATTATTATGAAAAAGACTTTAAGAGCTATCCATAAACATAAATATTTTTACTTATCTATATTATTACTGCTTTTTCTAAAAATTAAATCTTATAGGTGAGATTGCTAATTGGTTGCATAGTATAGGTTGAATTTTAATAAGTACTTCCCTTGCTTTTCAAAGAGCTTATATTAATTTACACTGCTTTCCTGCCGAGAGTATATGAGAGAACTCTGGCATTGTGTTTTTCTGGACTAGAAAGCATTCCCTTTTTATCTCAAAGATTACACCGGTACAGATGTTTTCTCTGTATGTAGAGTAATGATATATTCATATGTGCATGTGTTCTATTGCATCCCCACATTTATATACTATCTATGTTTGGTAACGTTTTAAATGTGTTGGAAGTATGGACTATGTCTAACACTAATGGTGTAAGTCCCATGGGATCAAGCATTCTGTGATGTCATGCATTCTGTGGACAGTTCAGCAAATGTTTGCTTTGATGTTGAGAA
Source organism: Bos taurus (assembly GCF_002263795.3). Taxonomy (NCBI): domain Eukaryota; kingdom Metazoa; phylum Chordata; class Mammalia; order Artiodactyla; family Bovidae; genus Bos; species Bos taurus. Next base: position 48,576,555 of record NC_037357.1, read on the forward strand.
CCACATTCTGCCAGAGTCTGTGCTGACAGACAATAGTCATCCAGTCTGTTCCACAGGACTGAACTGTTTGTTGAAATAAGCCATTAGGAGTAATGAAGCAATGTGAAACTAAGATAATTTCTCTTGAGTTTGCTAATACTAAATAAATACATACTCTGTCAAGGCAACCAGTAAGTAGTAGGAGATCTGCTGCTTATTTGTGCTCATAGGTGGTAGCAAAATCAATTAGCCTCTTCTACCCATGGAAAGTTACTGATATTGACCCACTTTATAAAGCTACATGTATTTAATTGGTTAAAAAAATCTTCAGTTCTGTATTTTTCCATAGAAATGATCAGAACTGATCCAGCTCTCTAAACTTCATTGTAATAAAAACAACTCATTTTAATGGTCTAACTTTCTCTGAGTACCAAAATGTCTTTTATCAATATTATCTCAGGTCTCACCATAACTTTGATCAATACATAATACAAGCTGATCTTGGAGAAGTAATAAAGACTAAAAATGTATTTGATATTATCCTCCTCTTCAAAATAAAGGCAAAGTAGTTATGGAGTTTTTCGTTATCTTCATAGTGCCATCATTTAAAGATTTCAAAATGTTAGATATAACTGGAATATCCAGAGGTTATGTATTGATTGCATAAATAATGGCACAGGCTAAGAAATATTTTGCAGTCTAGTAAAAAGAGATACTTTGAAAGAGTGTCTTACGACATGGAGACTTTTTCATAATAGGCTTTTTAGCTTACAAAAGGAGTATGTTGAATAAAATATGTATGTATGTGTGTGCTTAATCATGTCTGACTGATTCTTTGCAATATATATGTTCTGAGTGCATACTAAGTCACTTTCAGTTGTGTCTGACGCTCTGCAACCCTATGGACTATAGTCCACCAGGCTCCTCTGTCCATGGGATTCTCCGGGCAGGAATACTGGACTAGGGTTCCATTGCCCGCCTCAAGGGAACCTTCCCAACCCAGGGATCAAACCCGTGTCTCTCATGTCACCTTCCTTGACAGGTGTGTTCTTTAACATTAGCACCACATGGGAAACCCATTGCAATATGTATAGTTGGATTTTATTCTGTAGAACAAAATGTACTTAAATATCCAGAAATAATATTATAGGTTAACAATAGTTATTGCTAGTTTGTAGTGTGGTGAAAGATTTACATTTTCCTCTCTTAGTTTTTTCAAATATTCTGAAGTAATTCCAAATGTGTTTATATAAGACATAAAGAGGAAATTCTTAATCTTCAAATGAAAAGGCACTGGAAAGGGCTATCAAAGAAAGTTACAAGGCTTCCATCCTGGAGATTGTTGAAGATGATGATAGGCTTAGACTTATTTATTTATTTATTTATTTTTAAATCTGAGTGTGGATAACTTGGACCTGGTGTATTACATGGGCTTTGACCTCAGACCTGGGTACAAATCCCAGCTCTGAGATTTACAGGCTAAATTACTTTGGACCAATTTTATCCCCAGTTTGAGCTACACTTTTCTTATCTGCCAAATAGGTATAATAAAACCAATCCTGCACAGTTTCTGTGGGAATTAAAAAACAAAAATGTAAGAAAAATCACTACCTAGCACATGTGTGCATGTGCTCAGTTGCTCAGTTGTGTCTGACTTTGTGACCACATGGAATGTAGCCCCCCAGGCTTCTTGGTCCATGGGATTCTCCAGGGAAGAATACTGGAGTGGGTAGCCATTCCCTTCTCCAGGGGATCTTCCTGACCCAGGGATCAAACCTGCATCTCCTGCATTGCAGGCAGATACTTTACTGACTGAGCCACCAGAGAAGCCCTATTTAGCATATGCCCAGCATATATTAGGTATGGAGAGATGGAATATCTATCCACCAAGCCTGTTTCCCCATCTTTTTAGGTACACAGCTAGTCTACATTTCTCAGCCTCAATTGCATTTAAAGGTGGTAACTTAACAGAGTTGTGGATATTGTAGTCTAGGCAGATATATTGTATGCCAATTATAGTCCCACCGTATTAAAACCTCCTGCAAAATCCTCCACTCTCCCTGGATGTGCTATGTCAAAGGTGATGCCACTTGTTGAAGGTTGCAGAACCTCTGAAAGCCTGGGTTTTTAAATTACTAAATCAGGAATGCCTCACTTCCTTCACCTAATGAACATTAGGAGAAAAATGAATCTTATTGTGTGAAGTTACTGGGACTCTTAAATTTATTTTTTATGCCAGTTAGTGTTAAAAGCAAAGAGGAACTAAAGAGCCTCTTGATGAGGATGAAAGAGGAGACTGAAGAAGCTAGCTTAAAACTCAACATTCACAAAACTGAGATCATGGCATCCAGTTCCATCACTTTCTGGCAAATAGATGGGGAAAAGTGGAAACAGTGATAGGCTTTATTTTCTTGGGTTCCAAAATCATTGTGGACAGTGACTGAAGCCATGAAATTAAAAGACACTTCTTCCTTGAAGAAAAGCTATGACAAACTTAGGCAGTATATTGAAAAGCAACGATATCACTTTGCCAACAAATGTCTGTATAGTCAAAGCTATGGTTTTTTCCGGTAGTTACGTATGGATGTGAGAGTTGGACCATAAAGAAGGCTGAGTGCCTGAAGAATTGATGCTTTTGAATTGTGGTGTTGGAGAAGACTCTTGAGAGTCCCTTTGACAGCAAGGAGATCAAACCAGTCAATCCTAAAGGAAATCAACCCTGAATATTCCTTGGAAGGACTGATGCTGAAGCTCCAATACTTTGGCCACCTGATGTGAAGAGCCAATTCACATACCCTGAGGCTGGGAAAGATTGAAGGCAAAAGGAAAAGAGGGCAGCAGAGGATGAGATGGTTCAGTGGCATCACCAACTCAATGGACATGAATTTTAGCAAACTTCAGGAAATGGTAAAGGACAGGGAAGGATTGTGTGCCGTAGTCCATGGGATTGCAGAGTCGGACACGACTTAGTGACTGAATAACAAACAGTGTTACCTTAACTAATAGAAAGTACCCAATAAATGATAACTATAATAGCTGCTTGATGACTCAGTGGTAAAGAATCTTCCTGCCAATGCAGGCAATGTGTTCAATCCCTTGGTTGAGACGATCCCCTGGAGAAGCAAATGGCAACGCACTCCAGTATTCTTGCCTGGGAAATGCCATGGACTGAGGACCCTGGGAGGATACAATCCATGGTGTCACAAAAAAGTCAGAAACGACTTAGTGACTAAACACCAATAACATAATAATTACTAACCTCTCTTCTAATTCTAAGATTTTCTTATTTATATTTAAGTTGATTGCAAGGAGGTAGAATAGAAGTAGGGACCAAAATTAAAGTGAGGCTAGGAAATGACCTATGGTGACTAACTTGTCACTTGATTCCCAAAATAGAAAGGAAAAGCTCATACAAAAATGTGGTGTACTGAGGCAAGTGTTTCAAGGAAGGTACATGATATTTTGTCACATCCATCGCAAGGTTTACACAAAAGTCTCCTACTTAAAGAACAAAAGCTCACAAACCTCTCCAAAAATATCTTCAAACTTCTGCTATCCAGTTGAAACATGTGACCTTTTCCTTTCTACAGAATATAGAGTCAAACTGTTTGAAAATTAATGTATGCTTTGCCGTTGTCTTTAGGAGTCAGAAACTCAAAGATCTGGCTACTTGTGGTCATGAAAGATACCCTAGACTCATTCCCAAAGCAGGATATCTTTCGCTGTTAAGGTAATCCCTGCATATGTGTAGTTTGTAAAGCCTTTGAGATGCAAAGCTTTCTGTAATTGTCAGATGTTCTTTAAATTATTAGACAGTACACAGAATAAAAGTGGTTCTAACTGCTACAAGTATCAAAGGATATAGTCAATGCTCTGTAAAAAACTGCAATAAACCATGCAAAGCCTCTGCTACAGGCTTGATAATAGGAGTTCAGTTTTTTATTGTCCTTCCTGTAAAGCCTTAGTCTTATTTAGGCATAGAATCCATGTTCTAAGTTGGTATACAATGTTCAGATGATGATAATTTCAGCTATTTTTAAAACCTGGTGAAAATGTCTATTGTTTCCAGACACTTGAAGTGAACACTTCAAACCCCCATAAGAATGATGTATGTAATTACATTACTGTATAATAAGTGCAGTTGTGAGATGAAATGGAATAGGTTTCAGGAGAAGAGTTCAAGAATATCAGTAGATAATGATACATTCTCAGTTATGCAGTTCAAAAAGAGATATAATATGGCATAGACTTCCAAAGATCCACATTAGAGGAAAAAAAAAGCCTCAAGCAATAGACTGATGTGATGAGTAATAACAAAAATATCTGAGTGCTACACGGTGATTATCAAATTCTGTGCTTAATTTGGACACGACCATCCCCAAATAGGGTCAAAAGTTTAAATGGAACATTAAAGAAAATTAGACATTAGAGAAAGTAGTAACTAACTAGGTCAGAAGTGTTCAGAGTGTCAAAAATCAGAGTATCTACAGAAGGGTGGGGAAATGTCACCAGCCTACACGAAGTAAGTGATGACTTCATAAAATTTCATTATTCTAAAAGATAGTTTTGTTGGGAGAAAGCAAGAAAACTGATTCCTGGAAGTTAAAGGGTAAAAATAAAGATAACTTGCCTGCCTTAAAGGTTTTCCCAAAATTATATACTAAATAAATTAAAGCAATTACCAGGCCAATATGTGTGAAAATTGTGCTGAAGAGGGATCCTCTCTCTCAATATGTCTTCATTTATTTTTGCTATCTGCCAGGTCTCTAACTTAGTGTTGTGAAATCGCTGAAGAGGTCTGTCATTTGAAAATCCACTTGCGATCTATTTATTTATTTTTTAAATAAATGTATTTATTTTAACTGGAGGTTAATTACTTTACAATATTGTATTGGTTTTGCCATACATCAACATGAATCCGCCACAGGTATACATGTGTTCCCCATCCTGAACCCATCTCCCTCCTCCCTCCCCATACCATCCCTCTGGGTCATCCCAGTGCACCAGCCCCAAGCATCCAGTATCATGCATCAAACCTGGACTGATGATTCATTTCATATATGATATTATACGTTTCAATGCCATTCTTCCAAATCATCCCACCCTCTCCCTCTCCCACAGAGTCCAAAAGACTGTTCTATACATCTGTGTCTCTTTTGCTGCTCACATACAGGATTATCATTACCATCTTTCTAAATTCCATATATATGCATTAGTATACTGTATTGGTGTTTTTCTTTCTGGCTTACTTCACTCTGTATAATAAGCTCCAGTTTTATTCACCTCATTAGAACTGATTCAAATGTATTCTTTTTAATGGCTGAGTAATACTCCATTGTGTATATGTATCACAGCTTTCTTATCCATTCATCTGCTGATGGACATCTAGGTTGTTTCCATGTCCTGGCTATGATATACAGTGCTGCGATGAACATTGGGGTACACGTGTCTCTTTCAATTCTGGTTTCCTTGGTGTGTATGCCCAGAAGTGGGATTGCTGGGTCATAAGGCAGTTCTATTTCCAGTTTTTTAAGGAATCTCCATACTGTTCTCCATAGTGGCTGTACTAGTTTGCATTCCCACCAAAAGTGTAAGAGGGTTCCCCTTTCTCCACACCCTCTCCAGCACTTATTGCTTGTAGACTTTTGGATCGCAGCCCGATCTGTTTAAATGTGCCTTTTAAAGTTTAGAATGAAAGCTACCTAATTATACATATTTCTTCATATTTCTCTACTTCTTGATTTAGCAGTCTGTTGCTTCAGATTTAACTAAATATAATATCTTTGTTAGTATAAAAAGAAAGAACCTATTTTATAGAAAAAGAATTGCTTTAAAGGTATGTACAAAGTTCCATCTTGTAGTATTCTGTATATGGAACTCCTCAAATAGACATATCTGATTATTTTGAAGGAGACTTATAGGAAATAAATAGAAAAGACATTTTGGTCCAGGAAGCTTAATCTGCTGGTAGTGGTCAGGCAAAAGGACTGTTGGGGTCTGCAAGTGACCCAAATATATAGTATGTCTCTTCACCTTAATTCCTTTAAAAGCTAATTTGAAAGAAATATAACTTTATAATATTCAATTTTAGAATCAGTCAGTTTAACACCACCACCCCACTCACCAGACATATCAGCAGTCTACTAGGAGAAGTGCTTTCACGTTGAGTGGAGGAGAATGAATTTACTTTGCAGGAAGGCAAACTACCTAGGGAAAGAAGAAATTGAGTGTATTTTGCTTCATTTATTGTTTCCTAATTTTCCATTAAATGTATCCAGCAGATCAATGAGTGACAGGACAAAGAAAAGCCAGAAGTGGTATTAAAACTCTTTCCACGTGGTAGAAGCCATCAGAGTACTGTATAGGAAAGTATTGCAACCTTATAGTGTTCCATGAAAATTAAGTAGTTTTTGAAGAGTAGCACTGACAATTCAAACATGTAAACATCGAATCTCCAACCACCCCTTGGCTGCAGCCACCTGAGCAAACAGCACTGAAAATCAAAATGCAATATCTTGATGTATTTTTAATTAATTAATTTATTTTAATTGGAGGCTAATTACTTTACAACATTGTAGTGGGTTTTGCCATACATTGACATGAATCAGCCATGGGTGTACATGTGTTCCCCATGCACTGGCCCTGAGCACCTTGTCTCATGCACCTAACCTGGACTGGTGATCTATTTCACATATGACAATATACATGTTTCAATGCTATTCATTCAAATCATCCCACCCTCACCTTCTCCTACAGAGTCCAGAAGTCTGTTCTTTATATCTATGTCCCTTTTGCTGTCTTGCATACAGGGTCATTGTTACCATCTTTCTAAATTATATATATATATGTGTGTGTGTTAATATACTTTATTAGTGTTTTTCTTTCTGACTTACTTCACTCTGTATAATAGGCTCCAGTTTCACCCCCTCATTAGACCTGATTCAAATGCATTCTTTATTATAGCTGAGTAGCATTCCACTGTGTGTATGTACCACAACTTTCTTATCCATTTATCTGCCAATGGATATTGAGGTTGTTTCCATATCCTAGCTATTGTAAACAGTGCTGCAATGAACATTGGGGTACATATGTCTCTTTCAATTCTGGTTTCCTTGCTGTGTATGCCCAGCTGTGGGATTGCTGGGTCATATGGCAGTTCTATTTCCAGTTTTTTAAGGAATTTTCACACTGTTCTCCATAGTGGCTGTACTAGTTTGCATCACCACCAACAGTGTAAGAGGGTTCCTTTTTCTCTGCACCCTCTCCAGCATTTATTGTTTGTAGACTTTTTGATAGCCGCCATTCTGACCTGCATGAGATGGTACCTCATTGTGGTTTTGATTTGCATTTCTCTGATAATGAGTGATGTTGAGCATCTTTTCATGTCTTTGTTATCCATCTGTATATCTTCTTTGGAGAAATGTCTGTTTAGTTCTTTGGCCCATTGTTGATTGGGTTGTTTATTTTTCTGAAATTGAGCTGCATGAGCTGCTTGTATATTTTTGAGATTAATTCTTTGTCAGTTGCTTCATTTGCTATTATTTTCTCCCATTCTGAAGGCTGTCTTTTCACCTTGCTTATAGTTTCCTTTGTTGTGCAAAAGTTTTCAAGTTTACATAGGTCCCATTTGTTTATTTTTGATTTTGTTTCCATTACTCTGAGAGGTGGATCATAGAGGATCCTGCTGTGATTTATGGCAGAGAGTGTTTTGCCTATGCTTCCCTCTAAGAGTTTTATAGTTTCTGGTCTTACATTTAGATATTTAATTCATTTGGAGTTTATTTTGTGTATGGTGTTAGAAAGCGTTCTAGTTTCATTCTTTTACAAGTGGTTGACCAGTTTTCCCAGAACCACTTGTTAAAGAGATTGCCTTTTTTCCACTGTATATTCTTGCCTCCTTTGTCAAAGGTAAGGTGTCCATAGGTGCATGGATTTATCTCTGGGCTTTCTATTTTGTTCCATTGATCTATATTTCTGTCTTTGTGCCAGTACCATACTGTCTTGATGACTGTAGCTTTGTAGTAGAGCCTAAAGTCAGGCAGGTTGATTCCTCCAGTTCCATTCTTCTTTCTCAAGATTGCTTTGTCTATTTGAGGGGTTTTGTATTTCCATACAAATTGTGAAATTATTTGTTCTAGTTCTGTGAAAAATACCATTGGTAGTTTGTTAAGGATTGCATTGAACCTATAGTTTGCTTTGGATAGTATACTCATCTTGATGTGCTTTTAACTTCTAGACTTCAAAGACCAGGTTAAACATTTTGCATATATAGAATATAGCTGGCCTGATTTGTTTTCCACTCAAGATCCTGGTAGGGAACAGAATTCATTCAGATGGTTTGCACACTTTAATGAGGGCTCTATATCTAAAGATGTGGGCAGGGAGCCTTTGTCAGCCAGGCTGCTATAATAAAATACAATAGACTGTGTGTATTAGTCTTCTATTTATGCATGATAAATTACAACAAACTTAGCAACTTTAAACGACAAAAATTTATTACCTCACAGTTTCCATGGATCAGTGTTATTTGCTCCATCGTGTCTGACTCTTTGAGATTCTATGGACTGTAGCCCACCAGGCTCCTCTGTGCATGAAATTCTCTAGGCAAGAATACTGGAGTGGATAGCCATTCCCTTCTCCAGGGGATCTTCCAGACACTGGGACTGAACCTGGATCTCCTGCAATGCACACGGATTAACAAGGCTTCCTAGGTGGTAAAGAACCCACCTGCCAATGCAGGAGATATAAGAGATGTGCATTTGATCCCTGGATCAGGAAGATTCCCCTGGATGAGGGTGTGGCAACCCATTCCAGTATTCTTCTCTGGGGAATCCCTTGGACAGAGGAGCCTGCTGGGCTACAGTCCATAGGGTCGCAAAGTGTCGGATACGACTGAACTGACTTAGGCACGCAAGCATACAAATCCTGAAATTAAGAAGTTGTCTAGAGTTTCTTATATGAAGGATGTCAGGGGAAAGCCTCTACCAGTCATTCTTATCATTGGCAGAATTTTGTTCCTAGTGGGTGTAGGACTGAAATCTTCTTTTCTTTACTGGGTATCAGTCACATTTCTTCCCTTGTGACCCCCTTCGTCTTCAAGTCATCAACATTGCACCAAATCCTTCTTATGCCTTAAAGCTCTGACTTCTTCACTCTAAATTCTAGATCCAAATTTAGATGATTAAGTCAGGCCCATATAAATAATACCACACAGCTGTCATCAAACTTTTTGTCACCAGGGACTGGTTTCTTGGAAGACAACCTTTCCACGGACCAGGGAAGGGGTGGCAGTTCCAGGGTGATTCAAGCACATTACATTTATTATGCACTTTATTTCTGTTATTATTTCTTTATGCTGTGTAATGAAATAAGTATGTAACTCACCATAGTGCAGAATCAATGGGAACCCTGAGGTGTTATTCTAGGGTTGATGGGAGCCAGTGATGCTGCAAGTGTGTTGCTTATGCCCATTCTACTCTGTAATCATGTCTTGGTTGTTGTCACTGCAGAAAACCCTGCTTCAGAAAGATAGGGTGTTGGAAATGGAAGCAGACTTTTCAGTGATTTTTGTGGCAATCTCAGGATATTCCTGTTTGACTTTAATCCAGAATGTATGGAGATTTGAAGTTGTCTCAAAGATACTTTTAAGGCTACCATCATTTGCAATCTCAAGCAGTTGATCCTCTTCTAGCATGGACAAAGTTGATTCACCTGGCTAATTCACAATTGGGTCTTGAATTCATTCCTTCTCAGTTCGGGGACATTTTGTGGTCAGGAAATAAAGCTCAAACTCTCCTGAAAGCTGCGATAGGTGATTATGCACCAGCTGGGAGAAAGATAGCTCTGGTTCAATCTCTTTCAAAATCTCTGCTAATGTTTGAAACATGTCCAAAAGCCCAATGTTTACTCATCAGCTTCACAATTCCTGTTTAGCTTTGAATTCAGCCATTTTACCTGCCAACTTGAACACAGTTGTCATTCTCCCCTGAAGTGACAGATTGAGTTTGTTGAGCAGGTTGAATATGTCACACAAATAAGCAAGTTTTGACCGACTTTGTGTCACTGAAATGTGCTGCCGGTGGAGACTTTTCTTCTAAATCTCTAGAGTAGCTCTCATAATTCAATAACTCTGGCCAGTGATCTACCTTAGAAAGCCATCTCACTTCCATGTATAAGAGAAGATGTGTGTACTCTGCATCCATCGCCTCATAGAGCTGTGTGAACAGATATGAATTAAGGGCATGTACTTTAATATGAATGATAATTTTAATCACATTCTGCAAAACGTTGTTGAGTAAATTTAGGTGACTTTTTTTTTTTTTTTTGGCTAGCCAGCATTTCTCTATAGATGACACAGTGCATAGACTCACATTCAGACACAATCTCTTGGACCCGACTAGTGAAACCAGAGGGCTTTCCAGGTGGCTCAGTGGTAAAGAATTCATTCTGCCTGCCAAAGCAGGAGACATAAAGGCACCAGTGACAACAATTTGAACCAGGGTCAGAAGAGCTCCTGGAGTAGGAAATTGCAAGCCACTCCAGTATTCTTGCCTGGGAAATCCTATGAATAGAGGAGTCTGGCAGGCTACAGTCCATACAATCATAGAGTCAAACATGACTGGGTGACTGAGCACTTCCAGTGAAACCAGAAAGTCATTTAACCACCGCAGCTGCTTCGTTCACATATATACCAACCTAAGACAGCCAATTCAGTTTTCCTGATATAATATGATATTCAAAACAGGCTTCCCTGGTGCTCAGTGGTAAAGAACCCACCTGCCAATTCAAGACATGTGTGTTTGATTCCTGGGCCAGGAAGATCCCTTGGAGAAGGAAATGGCAACCCACTCCAGTATTCTTGCTTGGGAAATCTCATGGACAGAAGAGCCTGGCAGACTAGTCCATGGGATCGCAAAAGAGTCAGACACAACTGAGCAACTTAACAACAGTCATTCAAAAAATTTGGATAGTTCTACAGCTGTGGTGTTGGTTGGCAACAAAAGTGCACAAAACATATTGTCATGCACATTCTCCTGAAAAATATATCTCACAAAAACAAATATCATTGCCTTGTTGTCAACATCAGTAGACTTCTCAACCTGAATTATGTACCATGGTGACATTATACCTCTCTAATAATTGTGCCTCAATATACTATGCTGTTTCATCAGTTCATCTAGTTATGATGCTAGCTAAAAGAGAAGCATGTGCTGTCTTTTGAACTTCAGCCTTTCCTAAAAGTTCATAACAAATGTCCTTAGAAGCAGACAGAATCAACTCTTTGCTAATAGTAAAGGGCTTCTTTGCTTTAGCAATGCAATCAGGCACTAAGAATGATGCTCCCACTGCACATACACTTGATGAAGTGGTAGCCTTAAATAATTCTTTCTGTCCTGTGTGTTCATATTCTTTACTTTTGAAAAACTCCAAAGGTTTATCTTTTAAAACAGGGTGGTCTCCACATGGTAAAGAAATGTCAAAGGTTTCATGGCTTCGTTGGATAGACAGTAGCCAAACATATTATGGAAAGCTTGGAGAACATGAATCAACTTTTGCAATGAGATGTAATTTAAGCAAGACTCTTGGTATTTTATTTTTTAATTAATTTATTTTTTAATTGAAGAATAATTGCTTTACAGAATTTTGTTGTTTTCTGTCGAACATCAACAAGGATCAGCCATGGGTATACATATGCCCCCTCCTTCTTGAACCTCCCTCCCATCTCCCTCCACATCCTATCCCTCTACATTGCTACAGAGCCCCTGTTTGAGTTCCCTGAGTCATACAGAAAATTCCCATTGGCTATCTATTTTACATATTGTAAGTTTCCATGTTATGCTCTTCATACATCTCATCCTCTCTCTCCTACCCTCCCCTGTGTCGATAAGTCTGTTCTCTATATCTGTTTCTCCATTGCTGCCCTGCAAATAATTTCATCATTACCATCTTTCTAGATTCCATACATATGTGCTAGTGTATATTTATCTTTCTCTTTCTGACTTACTTCACTATTTTCTTTTAAATGCAGCTTTCCTTTTATTGGAAGTCTCAGAGTTCTGCTTTCTCATCATTGGGTCTTTATCCCTTTTCAAAGAAGATCTGCAGCTATGTTTGTTTTTAATTCATTTTGGCTAGGGCTAACTTATGGGTTTATGAAAACTGTGACTAAGACAAGTGCACAGTTTGGCAAAGAGGCATGGATGGAAGTGGTAAGTAAAATAATGAGCAGGCCACATTCAGACTAAAACTAAGTGTCAGATTCTGACTTAAAGCCTGACACAAGATGCAGCTGCACAATTGATGTACATAAACTCATTTACCACTATAAATCTTGCTACAAGATGCAGCTTGTCATTTGCCACTCACTGATAGTGTTATGATGAGTCTGCAAGCGATTGATTAATTATGGTCTCTGTGTAGTCAAACCTCTCTGGTAATGATAATATGTATTTGCAGACACTCCCCAGCACGAGGATCACCAGTTCAGTTCTACCTCAGATCATCAAGCATTATATTCTCATAAGAAATGCACAACTTAGAGCCCTCAAATGCACAGTTCACAGTAGGGTTCATGCTCCTATGAGAATCTAATACCACCACTAATCTGACAGGAGGTAGAGCTGAGGCAGTAATGCAAGCAATGGGTAGTGGTTGTAAATACAAATGAAGGTTTGCTTGCTCACCCACTGCTCACCTCCTGCTGTGTAGATCTATTTCTTACAGGCCACAACCCCGGGGGTCAGAGACCCCTGATCTTCAGGTCTTAAGCAGAACTAATTGGGGAAATTAATTACATATTAAAAATCTTTTTTTACCATATAATGCAAAATAATCAACAGAATGATATCTCATTATATTCAGAGATTCCATCCACACTCAAGAAGAGGAGATTATACAGGGTATGTATACCAGAGAGAAGAAATCTGGGGAATCATATAAGAATTTTGTGTACCACACTGTGAGAGATCAATAAATCCCTATCAATTAACCTAATTCCTTCCTTAATTCTAATTTTCCTGTCCTTCAGCCTCCAAGAAAAGAAAACATGTTAGCTGATCATCTTTAAAATGCACCATCCTATTACTGAAAACATTAAATTATGATACATAACTTTTGAATGTATGATTAAGTAATTTCAACTCCTGTAAATTATTTTCATATGCTCACTTTCAAACACATCCATATACAATTTATTTCCTCTCTTCAATTTTTTCATGTATCTCTCACACTGAGAATCAAGTTTTAAGAGCTTTACAGATTATCTTTTATGGTGTCACTGAGTCTGAGATCTTTGTTCATCTAAGTTGCTTCATATCTGCAACTGGTTTTCATGATTTCCTATTATTGCTGACACTTTAAAAATTGTATTGAAGTATAGTTGATTTACAATGTAGTGTTAGTTTTAAGTGTATAGTAAAGTGAAATAGTTATACATATATATATATATATAGCATTTCTTAATGGCCCTGAATATAACAGAAAACAAAACTGTGGATAATTGCAATGAGCCCTTACTACATTTTTAACTAAAATCAAATAATCAATTTAAAATCACTTAAAGTAACAGTTGAATTATAGTGAAAACTGATCTGAGAATAGTTTCTCTCTTTTTTGCTTCAATTACTGATTGACAGATTTAAATGACTGGTTCTCTGAGATCTCTAAATTAAAATTCAGATGGAAAAATTTAAATTGCTCCAGAAAGCATCACATAATCCAACTGCCAATGATTACATATTTCTTGATACTTTTAGTTGACAATCCATAACACAGCATTCCCTATGAAAGGAGGCATGTCAAATACTGCCTTACTATTTTGGCAGAAATATTCATTATTCTACAAGATTTACACTCATGCCTTGAGGTCCTCCAGAGAGAAAGTCTTCATGCAAAGGATTTTCAATGTTTTCTTTTTAAAAAATTTGTTAAATGATTAGCTTTTGCTGTGGAACATAAGGTATTACAATTAAAACCTAGTCGTTTCCAGGCTATGTTTAAATATTTAATGATCTGGGCTAAAAAAAATTACTAAAAGTACCGTATGGAAAATGTACAGCAATTCTTGTCTGGGAGATTATTATGTAAGGAATAAGACAGTGTATAAATATGACAAACATTTCAAACAGAATTGTTCTCAATTGCTTTACTAAAGAAGGCAAAAGAAACAAGAATAGTTAATTAGAGAGTCATTAAACCCTGAATCATGACACTTTCACTAAGTGATGATGTGTTTTGACCTATGAAAAATGAGCCTGTCCAGTTCTTAATCTACATCGATTGGCACTATTTTTGGGAATGAATGGGCAGATCCTTATCATCCTTCTCACCTCTAGGGGTTGATTTTTTTTTTTCTCCAATGGCATATTATGGCCCATTAATATGCCAGTAGAGAAAATTGCATGAAGATGCATCTGTATGACTGTCTATGGACAGTTGCCCAATAGGTCAAATTTCAATTGACCCAGGTTATCTAAAAAGGTTGATAAAATTAGTTCACTTAGTTATGAATAAAGCATGGCTTCCTTTACGAAATTAGTTAAAGAAAACTTTTAGTGGAATAGGAGAGAAAGACAAGAGATATTAATAAATGTTCTGTCAGCTCCCTGTCGGTGACTAAGAATTATTGAATTTCCATTCAACTATTGAAAAAAAACTGCAACTACTGTGACACCAATTGTTAACTTTCATTAGAAGCAATGACAACTAGACCTGCATATATACAGATACAAAAGATAAAGTACTTGCTTTGACATACTGAGCAGCACACACACACACACACACACACACACACATTAAGTAGGGAGTAAAATTCATTCTGTGGGATGCTACTACTAACAGATTTTTTTTTTTTTTTTACTAACAGATTTTTAACTCAAGTTTCTGTCAATCTTCAGGTTATCTTGAAATAAGTCAGCCAAAACTACACTGGATGCAGCCCTCTCTCACTCCTTTATCCAGAGGAGATGTTACTACTGAAGGGATCTGTCTTGGTGCTGAGTTTTGTTGACTTGGAGGAGGAGAAGATACAGGCAAAAGTAAAATTACTTTTCCTATATGTGTCAATGTGGCTCTTCTCTGTCCTGTGTTCTTCTAGAACACTACAACTTCTTAGCTCAATTATGGGTTTTTCTCAAAGATATTGCAATCTGAATATGTTAACAGAATTTCTGTAGGGATATGAGGGCCAGGGTGTGGAGAAATTGAAACCTGTACATGGTAAAAATAAGAAGTGCAAACCAGTGTTGCCACTATGGGAAACAGTTCCTCAAAAAGATTAATCTCTGGTGGCTCAGTGTAGGACTTCATGCTCTCACTGTCGAAGACCTGGGTTCAATCCCAGGTCAGGGAAATAAGATCTTACAAGACAGGTGGTGGGCCAATGAAAAAGAAAGAAAGTAAAAATAGGACTACTATGTGTTCCATCAATCCTGGATCTTGAATATATAGCCCAAAGAATTGAAATCAGGATCTTAAAGAGAAATCTGCAGTTCTGTGTTCATTGCAACTTTATTCACAATAACCAATAATAACAAGATATGGAAATAACCCACATGTTCATGGACAGACAAACGGATCAAGAATATGATGTTGTATATACATACAATGGAATAGTACTGGGCCTCCAAAAAGGAGAAACTCCTACTATTTGCAAAAACATGGATAGATCTAGAAAACATTATGATAAGTGAAATAAGCCAGTCACAGAGGACAAATACTATGTGATTCTCCTTATATGAGATATCTAAAAAATCAAACTAATAGAAGTATAAAATAGAATGGTGATTGCCAAGGGATGGGAGGAAGAGAAAATAGTTACTTTTCAATGAGTATAATGTTAGTTTTTATAAGATTAATACATTTTAGAGACCTGTTTTACAACATAATGCTGATAATTTAGAGTGCTGTGTACATAAAAAATTTGTTAAGTGAGTTAGATTTCATGTTAGCTGTTCTTATCACACACAAAAATGCATATGCACACAAGGAGGTGATGGATGTGTTTATTACCTTGATTATTATGACAGTATCCTGAGTATACACCTATGTTGAAATTCATCAAATTATACACATTAAATATGTGAATTTTTAAAGGAATATTGCAGAATTATGGCCTTAGGTGCTCCTTGTCTTCTAAGTAGACTGAGTACACTTAAGGACAATAATGTGGGTATTCAGTAGATGAAAAGACAATATATGGAAGGCAAAAATCCAAGACTGAAAACTACATTTCTTCTGACTGAAATTAGTCAGGGCAGGTAACCTCCAGTTTGCCACAGGTTCCACTACTTCCTACTATCTTACACCAGGCTTCCTACGTGCACATCATATGTCTATATGTTAAGGCATTTAACTTGTATTCCCATAAATAAATGCATTTCAGACTCTCTTGTCCCACACTGCCTGTGCCTGTCTTTGGAGCCCTTGCATACATTCCATGGATATGGCTCTAGACATTGCCTGAGTTTTAAACCTGTTTTTTTTCAATTACTATGTGATAATGGACAAGAGACTCAAAATTTATGAGCCTCAGTTTCCTTGACCCTAAAATGAGAATGGAGATAATGTTAATATGTAACTCATAAGGTGTTAACCTAACTCATAAGGCTGTTGTAAGAACTAAAGAGTTACTAAGATACTCCCTGGAATACAGTAAGCACTAGAGAAATAGTTGTTATTATTATATTTCTTTTAAGATAGAGGTAGGGTGCTCTTGAACTGCCCAAAAGCAGTGGTGGTGACATAGGAAGACAGAGAAAGCCAAAAGAAAATAAGTATTGATCAGGTAAATTGTATGTGGGCCAAAAACAAGTACCAGTGCCAATGAACATGAGGTCAGACAACTGTTTTTGCTAAATGGAGACATTAAATCTTATTTCAGGTTCCTTAAGCCCTTTATTAGATTTTGAGAGAGACAGATTCTCCTACTGAAGGCAGCTTTTATTCATTTCATTGTAAGAATAAATGATATCACTCATCTGAATGCACTCATGAGATCTATCTGACAGTTTTGTCACCTGAAGAAGTTTTTTTTTTAATTATATATGTTATTATCATAAAAGTTTTCTTGCTATTGGAAATCAAGACATGTCCAAAAGCAATCTAATTTTAAAGTTTTACTTTTAATGGAAGTTTTAATGCCAATAATTTATCAAAGAATACAGAGCAGTTTATAAATCTATTCAAAGTGTTTGAGAAAATATTCATTCACCCAACAACGTTTGAATTTGTTTTGTATGAGAAATATGAAGACATGGTTGTAGTAGCTCATATCAGTGATTTCCCAAGCTAGTGAAAGGAATTCACCATGTATTATAGGCACTTAAAAAAAAAAAACAAAGAGCCATAAAGTGAAATACTTCAGACAAAGAAAGACAAATATTGTATTGTATAACTTATATGTAGAATATAAAAGATACAACAAACTAGTGAGTGAGTACAGCAAAAATTAAGTAGATTCACAAATATAGAAAGCAAACTAGTTATTACCAGTGGGGAAAAGGAAAAGGGAGTGGCCATATAGGGTTAGGAGATTAAGAGGCACAAACTATTATGAATAAAATAAGCTGCAAGGATATATTGGACAGCACAGGTAATATAGCCAATATTTTATAATAACTATAAATGAAGCATAACCCTTAAAAATTGTGAATTACTATTGCACGCTTGTGACATATAATATTGTACATACTGTATGGTGTGCTCAGTCATGTCTGACTCTGCAATCCCACAGACTATGGCCTGCCAGTCTCCTCTGTGTGTGGGATTTACCAGGCAAGAACACTGGAGTGGGTGGCCATTTCCTTCTCCAGGGGATATTCCTGACCCAGGGATCGAAACTGGGTCATCTCCTACATTGGCAGGCAGATTCTTTACTGATTCTCAGTGCCACCTGAGAAGCCCTTACTTACACTAATTTTCAATTAAAAAAAAAAAAAAAAGGATAGAGCCTGAGATAGTAAGCTACCAAATTCCTAAATATGATGTGTGGATTCCTCCATTTTAGGAAAGGAGGATGCTATATGTCAGTATGAACTAGATAGTGATGAGGGAACAAACAACCTCAAAGTTATGTAGCTTAACACAATAAATGTTTTATTTCTTGTTCATGTTTCATGGCCAGTACAGGTCAGATGAAAGTGTTGCTTTTCATAAGTACTCGTGACCCACACAGACAGAGATTCTATCTCAACAGTGTGAAAAATCATGCTCTTGCTATTGAGGTTTCTACTTTGAAAAGACACCTCAATTCAGCTTACATTTCATTAGTTGCAATCAGTCACATGACCATACTTAAGTTCAGGAGGACTGGGAAGTGCAATCCTATCATGTGCTGAGAATGATGAGGTCTAGAATATTTATGAACAGCCCTAATTACTACCACAGATGCTCATCTAATTTACAGGAAAATTAGAAGCCTGTGTCAGATTGCAGCACTTTTAGAAAAATTAGGTCTGATTGCTTTGCTTCAATACCCTTTCTTTTCAAGGTTCCCAGAAAGTAAAGTCTTATGCAAAAGTTCTGTGTAACTAAAGTTCGGAAAGTGCAATTTCAAAGTAGCTGAGATGAGGGAAAATGGAAATGAGATAGGAAAATAAGAAGAATAAATATGAGAGAAGGCATTAATATATGGTCACTAATAGGTATCAAGCCCAATAGATAACTTAACATTTTGTTACCATATTATGAGAAATCATATAAGCTATTGTATCACAGGAATATATGACAAAGAAAGGAGGCATTTTATGCACTGGCTCTAATCTCCCATTGACCTAATTTTATTCTGAGGGGCATTTAATCCCTTGCACTATTACCTTATGCACACATAGCTGCTGATTAGGTCCTGTGGCACCTCATGCCTCATTCATAATGCAGAATTCCCAGAGCAGGAGTTTAGAGGCAAATGATCTGAGCATGAGATAATATGTTGATTTTGTCTACATGAAGTTGAGTAATTCTCACTTCAACTTGATCATCAAGTTGTGGCTAAGGTGGAACAAGTGATCATAGTCCCTGGAGATAAATGAGACCAAGATGATCTAATGTAGCACCTAGGAGGTTTCTAATATAGCTCTCATCCCTTCTTGTAAGGACACAATTCTCTTGAAAACTATGGTTTCTCAACCAAAAGTCAAATACCATGTTATTCATATTTGGCCCAAATACTTAGCCCTGATGGAAAGGTTGGAAAAAACAAGCAAGAAGAGATTTAACTTATAAAAGGAAGTTACAATGTCTCCAAAAGGAAACTTAAAATTATCCAACAATTAATAAATATTTGTAAGGGAATAATGGTTACAAGACAGTCTTTTTTTTTTTTTCTTAAAAAAATGCTTGACCTGTCATTTAGGGAGGTAAAAAATAAAATGTTAATATATCTGAATCATTTTAATAACTTTCCCATAATCAGTGGAGGAAAAAACTTAAAAATTCAAATGGAGGTGTTTTCACAATGTGAAGAAGTGAAAAGGACATAACATGGTAATAATGATATAGTAATATGTGTGCATGTTAGTGAAGATAGCAACAGAATTAGAACTACCTCACAGGTTTCCACCCCAACTTCAAGTTTGCTATTTTATAGAAAGCTATTTTTTAAATGGTAATGTCATTGAATCTCTCCATTGATTTTTCTCAACTTAAATGTTTAAAATTTCATTTGACTGTAACTTAACTCAATATGTCTTGATCTAAAGATATATGTTTTTTTTTTAATGTATAAAGGGACAATTTCTTTTTAAAACTGGGCAAATGCTTTTGCTGGTTAAAGGGAAAAATCTTGTTTTTCTTCTTCCTATGATCCGACAACTAGTAGACAAAGAAAGGGAGAATAATAGGTTTGAATTATACCTTTCAAAACCCAACACATTTGAGACTGTTCAACAATTACATGAGAGATTTTTCAACATTAACATGTGGGTGGCTAAGAAATGCTAGCTCTCATTCTTGAAGGTGAGATGGCCAGACTTGTATGACCCACCACTGAAAATTTTCAAAATTTGAAATGCTTAATAATGATTATATTCTTCAGAGGCTTAGTGTGTGTGTGTTTTATTTTCCTCTCTGTTTCCCATGCTTAAGAATGGACCAATCAATAAACCAACACTGTAAATCATTACAGTTTTTCTTTTCCAGTTGTATCAGCCAGCATTAGAAGATTATAATATCATCTACTTTAGTCAGGGAATCAGGGAGAACAAAGAATGAGAGAGTGATTGATGATGTAAATAGTCTTTAAAATTTATAACGTGACTTTGAGAGAAAATGTTATCACACTTGTAGACTAATAGAAAAGAATCAAAAGCCCAAAAAGAAACCCACATAGATGTGGTCAATTTGGCTTCCCTTGGTTGCTCAGATGGTGAAGAATCTGCCTGCAATATGGGAGACCTGAGTTTAATCCCTGGGTCAGGAAGATCCCTTGGAGAAGGATATAGCTACCCGCTCCAGAGTTCCTGCCTGGAGAATTCCATGGACAGAGAAGCCTGGTGGGCTACAGTCCATGGGACATGACTAAAAGACTAACACTTTCACTTTCAGACATGGTCAATGAATATATGATAAAGGAACCAAGAATACTCAATGGGAAATAATCTTTACAGTAAATGATGTTGGGAAAACTGGATAATCACATGCAAAAGAATGAAATTGGACCATTATTTTACACAACTCACAAAAGTTAACTCAAAATGGATTGAAGACTTAAATGTAAGACCTGAAGCTGTAAAACTCCTAGAAGAAAACATAAGAAAAAACTTACTGACATTTGCTTTGGCAACAATTTTTGCCTATGACACCAAAAGCATAAACAACAAAAGCAAAAATCAACAAGCAGGATTATATCAACTCTAAAGCTTTTGCATAGCAAAAGAAAAATAAGCAAAATGAAGATTCATTCTATATAATAGGAGAAAATATTTTCAAATAATACCTTATAAAGAGTTAATATTAAAAATTTATGATGACTTCATAAAACTCAAAAAAAATCCAATTTAAAAATGGGCAGATGAACTGACTAGACATTTTTCAAAGAAGATATACATATGGCCAACGGGCACATGAAAAGATAGTCAACATCACTAATGACTAGGGAAATGTAAATCAAAGCCACAATGATATATAATTTCACAACTGTTATATTATCCAAAAAAATAAATAAATAAAATCAAGAAATAACAAGTCTTGACAAAAGATGTGGAGAAAGGGAAACTGCATTCACTGTTGGTGGGAATATAAATTGGTAGAGCCAGTATGGAGAAATGTATGGAGATTCCTCCAAAAAAAAAAAAAAATTAGAACTACAACATGATTTAGTAATCCCACTTTTGGGTATATGTCCAAGGAATTGAAACTAGGATCTTAAAGTGATATCTGCACTCCCATCTTCATTGCAGGATTATTCAGAATAGGTAAGATATGGAAACAATCTAAATGAAGCTCAACAATGGATGAATATTGTTCAGCTTTAAAAGAAGGAAATCCTGTCATTGTTACAACATGAATGGACCTTGAAGGTATTATGCTAAGTGAAACAAATCAGACAGAGAAAGGCAAGTACTGCATGACCTCATTTATACATAAAATCTAAAAAGTAGAATGATGATTGTGCTAGGGGCTAAAGGGAGAGGAAATGAGAAGATGTTGGTCAGAGAAGACAAAGTTCCAGTTGTAATATGAATAAGTTCAAGAGGTCTAGTATACATCATGATGTACTATGGACTGAGGTTCCTGACGTTGTACAGGAGACAGGGATCAAGACCATCCCCATGGAAAAGAAATGCAAACAGCAAAATGGCTGTCTGGAGAGGCCTTACAAATAGCTGTGAAAAGAAGAGAAGTGAAAAGCAAAGGAAAAAAGGAAAGGTATAAGCATCTGAAAGCAGAGTTCCTAAGAATAGCAAGAAGAGATAAGAAAGCCTTCCTCAGCAATCAATGAAAAGAAATAGATGAAAATAACAGAATGGGAAAGACTAGAGATCTCTTCAAGAAAATTAGGGATACCAAGGGAACATTTCATGCAAAGATGGGCTCAATAAAGGACAGAAATGGTATGGACCTAATAGAAACAGAAGATATTAAGAAGAGGTGGCAAGAATACACAGAAGAACTGTACAAAAAGATCTTCACGACCCAGATAATCATGATGGTGTGATCACTCACCTAGAGCCAGACATCCTGGAATGAGAAGTCAAGTGGGCCTTAGAAAGCATCACCGTGAACAAGGCTAGTGGAGGTGATGGAATTCCAGTTGAGCTATTTCAAATCCTGAAAGATGATGGTGTGCAAGTGCTGCACTTAATACGCCAGCAAATTTGGAAAACTCAGCAGTGGCCACAGGACTGGAAAAGGTCAGTTTTCATCCCAATCCCAAAGAAAGACAATGCCAAAGAATGCTCAAACTACCACACGATTCCGCTCATCTCAGACTCTAGTAAAGTAGTGCTCAAAATTCTCCAAGCCAGGCTTCAGCAATATATGAACCGAGAACTTCCAGATATTCAAGCTGGTTTTAGAAAAGGCAGAGGAACCAGAGATCAAATTGCCAACATCCGCTGGATCATGGAAAAAGCCAGAGAGTTCCAGAAAAACATCTATTTCTGCTTTATTTACTATGCCAAAGCCTTTGACAGTAAGGATCACAATAAACTCTGGAAAATTCTGAAGGAGATGGGAATACCAGACCACCTGCCCTGCCTCTTGAGAAGCCTATATTCAGATCAGGAAGCAACAGTTAGATCTGAACATGGAACAACAGATTGGTTCCAAATAGGAAAAGGAGTACATCAAGGCTGTATATTGTCACCCTGCTTATTTAACTTATATGCAGAGTACATCATGAGAAACACTGGGCTGGAACAAGCAGAAGCTGGAATCAAGAATGCAGGGAGAAATATCGATAACCTCAGATATGGCAGAAAGTGAAGAGGAACTAAAAAGCCTCTGGATGAAAGTGAAAGAGGAGAGTGAAAAAGTTGGCTTAAAGCTCAACATTCAGAAAACGAAGATCATGGCATCTGGTCCCATCACTTCATGGGAAATAGATGGGGAACCAGTGGAAACAGTGTCAGACTTTATTTTTCTGGGCTCCAAAATCACTGCAGATGGTGACAGCAGCCATGAAATTAAAAGACGCTTACTCTTTGGAAGAAAAGTTATGACCAACCTAGATAGCATATTGAAAAGCAGAGACATTACTTTGCCAACAAAGGTCCATTTAATCAAGGCTATGCATGCTGTGGGTGAGGGGCCTGGTGCTCTTCTCTGAGTTTTGAAGCATTTCCTTTCTCTAATTCGGAGAAAGCAGTGGCACCCCACTCCGGTACTCTGCCTGGAAAAGCCCATGGACGGAGGAGCCTGGTAGGTTCCAGACCATGGGGTCGCTAAGAGTCGGGCAGGACTGAGCGACTTCACTTTCACTTTTCACTTTCATGCATTGGAGAAGGAAATGGCAACCCACTTCAGTGTTCTTGCCTGGAGAATCCCAGGGACAGAGGAGCGTAGTGGGCTGCCGTCTATGGGGTTTCACAGAGTCGGACACGACTGAAGCGACTTCGCAGCAGCAGCAGCATGGTTTTTCCAGTAGTCATGTATGGATGTGAGAGTTGGACTGTGAAGAAAGCTGAGCACCGAAGAATTGATGCTTTTGAACTGTGGTGTTGGAAAAGACTCTTGAGAGTCCCTTGGACTGCAAGGAGATCCAACCAGTCCATTCTAAAGGAGATCAGTCCTGGGTGTTCTTTGGATGGAATGATGCTAAAGCTGAAACTCCAGTACTTTGGCCACCTCATGCGAAGAGTTGACTCATTGGAAAAGACTCTGATGCTGGGACGCATTGTGAGCAGGAGGAGAAGGGGACGACAGAGGATGAGATGGCTGGATGGCATCACCGACTCAATGGATGTGAGTTTGAATGAACTCTGGGGGTTGGTGATGAACAGGGAGGCCTGGCGTTCTGCAATTCATGGCATCGCAAACAGTCAGACACGACTGAGTGACTGAACTGAACTGAATTGATATTATGTAAACTATGATATTGTATTATATACTTGAAAGTTGCTAAAAGAGTAAAACATAAATGTGTCAAAAATATCATAGTTATGTGAAATGATGAATGTGTTAATTAACCTTATTGTAGTTATCATTTTTCAATATACATGTGTATCAAATCATGTTGCACATGTTAAGTTTATGCAATGTTATATGTTGATTATAACTCAATAAAACTGGAGGAAAAAAAATTTGTTTAGAAAATCTACTCTTTGTAAAACTTCCCGTACTTTTGCTTAATATAGGTTGATCAGCAAAATCCTACTCAGGTAGCTATCATAACAATTATATGAAGCTTTTCTAGGTTACAGTATGGCTTAATAATATGTTTCCCATAGAGATAGAAAAAAATTGAATGTGTAAACATGATCTATATTGTATCTGGTCCTGCCTTCCTGTCTAACTTCATCTTCTACGTCTGTCTCTCTCCCTTTGTCCCAGTCATATGGGTCATTTTTATGCTCATGAATGAGCACAAATTTATTTTTACCCCTGTTGGTAAAACTCTTTTCCCAGCTCATTGGGTTAACTCCTTTATCATTTAGGTCTTTGATCAAATATGACTTGCTTATTAAAGACCTTCCCTGAATACTCTATCATATGTAATTCCTTCTTCCCTTTCATCCATCACTCTCTATTCCCTTATTCTGCTTTCTTTTTTCATAGCACTTATCTCTGCATGATATTTTATTATATATATACTTATTAGTTTATTGTCCTTCTTTACTGAAATGTATGTTCTGTAAGAGGAGAAAGCAAGTTTTTTTTTTTTTTTTTTTCTGTTGCAAACCAGAAACTGGGTCTGCGTCCAGTATATAATGCATGATAAGTAAATATATATTGAATTAGTGATCATAATTTTACCGTTCCTGATCTTTAAATACTTTTGATGAATTGTCAGACTCTCTCAATTATTAATTCTCTCAATTAGATATAGCATGGTTCTTCACACTTCTGTTTCCAACTTTCTGTTTCATTCTTTGTTGGAGCTTAGCACTGTGGGAAAGGTCATGGCACTCATGTTTCTTGGACCAACTTGCTGTTCTTGTTACTTAGGAGGACTCTCTTGGAACCTGAAATATTTATGTCATTCAGTTCACTCCATATCTTAAGTTGGGAAGTCAATCAAAATTTAGAAGGTACATATTAGCCACTTAAAAGAAGCCAGAGATTATCACTTATGCATAAGTTATTTTTCAATATCAAGTGAACTAAGATAGGATAGATATAATGATTATCAAGCAAGTTTTGCAACCTACAAATCAAATCACAAAGAAATAAAGGAATAAATCAGTACCCATATATTTTATGTGACTAGTTTCAGGTCTGGTATCTGTAAATAGAATGATAACTCAAGAAACTGTCTTAAAAGCATTCCATCAGTGTGCTGCATGGCCCCACATCTTCCATCCTTGCCTCACATTCCCCAAGAATTTACTATTGTCCCTTAAATGCTTCCATTATCCATAACTTCAAAAACATTGCCTTTTTTTCCTTATAATGCAGCCAATTCATGGAAGCAAAGAAGTGAGCCAAAGACCAGCTACGAATTTTAGGAGCTTGGAGAAAGCAGAGGAAATAAGGAGCAGTCTTCTGAACTCCTATTTGGCATTTTGTAATAATATGTAGAAAATTTTAAATATTTTCATCCTGAGAGATAAAGAATTGGAAGAGGTTAATTTAACAATTGAAACTCAATCCTCTACAGATCTTTTCTGACTACTTTTCAACATTGTGTTTTTCTCAGAGACCACAGATATTTTGTCAGGAAGGCAAACTTTAAGGAAATAATAAAACACTGTGCATTATAGGGTTCATATCTCTGTTAAAGAGAATCCAAGGTTTGATTGTGAGTTGAAATAAACATTAAATATAAGGTTTTATAAAAATCTAAGCGTCCTTTATTTATCTAGAGACCATAATTTGCAGGGGCTACTAAAAGAGCTGATATGTAATATCTCTTTTCTCATCATCCAAGTTTACACATTGGTAAGGCTGGCTTTCATAAAAACCTGACCACTTCCCAAGGCAGGCAAATGAGAAAGCAAACATTTATGGTAAATAGTAATAACCACCTTTTTCAGTTTTATTCAGACATACAATATTTTGTGCTCCAGCCTAATTACTTAACTAGCTCTGTGACCTTAGGTAAATTACTTAACTGCTCTGAACCTCAATTTCCTAAAATATAAATTGTATATAATACTTCTCTTAGCTGTTTTAAAGATGAAACAATATGAAAGTAAAACAAGAAGTACAGTGGCACATAAAAAAAGTTAGTTTTATTTCCCCCTACCTCTATTCTTTTGCCTCTATCTGATTCTTCTTTAAAGAGCTATATTATGGCACATATATGCAATAGCTCTTTTCACTTCAAGATGGTAGAGTGGTTAGGAGTATGAGTTTTGAAATCTAGCAGATCTAGATTCCAATTTTAGCTTCCTTATTTGGTATATAACTTTGAAGCAACTCCTTAACCTTTCTAAGATGCTGTTTCCTCATCTATAAATATCATCTACCTCCAGGTTGTTATCAAATGGAATAAGCAGGTAAAAGACACTGAATGACCCACTAGCTGGAAGTGCTAAATACTTGTTAGCTATTGTATCTCTATTGCTAATATTTGTAACATAATTATTATTACATTTATACATATTATTTTAGATCAGTATTTCCTAATTTCAGGCTGAGGATGAGCACACATTTTTATGTAGGTTTCTTTTCAATTTGTCTCTTAGAGATAGTGATTGTAGCTCTGTTTCCTCTCTCCCTGACTTATTGCAAGGATCTGAAATGGAGAATGTAACTCAAAGTGGGGGATGAAATAGTATTTTGAATGACTGAAATCTGTGAAACTGTGAGTTACTAACAAAGAAATGACTCTCCACTGACTAAAAACGTCCTTCTGAGCTTGGCTTGTATGAGGCAGACCACAAAGAAGGTTCTTTTATAGTCCCTTCTCTCTTATAAAATAGCAAAAGCCAACTTTAAGAACAAAATAGAATGCAAGTCTGGGAGGCTATCTGCTCATGGTGCACTGTCATTCAGTGAAGATGCCGCTGTTGCTATCACTAGGCACATGTCACAGCTTGCCACTGATTACCACCAATTTTGGGAACTGGACACTAAAAATAGACATTGCCTCATGAATTGGTTCAGATGGTGAACAGCTAAAAAGAATAATGAGCTATTTACATACTAGTATCTCATCTTGCCATTTTGAAAGTTTATTATGCTAATGCTTTTGCTGTTCTTTTTTAAATTTCTTATCATACTTCCTCCAACAACTCTCTCTACACCCAATCTCCATGGGCTGAGATTGTGCTGAAAAGTCCCTTTACCCTTTAATTCAAATCTTACTGCTTATTATCTTTCTAAGTCTCTACTTATTTTCTATATCTGAGCCACTGATGCAAGGGTAAAAATATGTGTTTCACCTGGGGTAGTGGTAGCAAGGAGCTTGCCCACTAAAATTTTTCTCTCTCTCTAATGAAGATGGATAAATATTTTACTAGAGCTTAACAACATTGTTAGTTAAGTGAATTATAGCCCTTTCACCAGAAGTCAAGTTAATAACATAGGAAAAGAAGCAAAGGTTTAAGGTCACCTTGGTAGGAACTACAGGCAATGCCCAATATGAGCATAAGTAATTCATGGTCCATAATCACAAAGCAGCAACCAAAATAACACATTTAACATGCAGAGGAAGTAGGATGTGGTAGACTGCTCTGAACTGAGGTTTGAAATAGATACTGGTCTCCTGGTGCTGTTGAATGAACACAAGGGAAAATACAGCTTAGAGAAAAAACATGGCAAGCCTTTTAATCAGTCATTTAATACTTCAGCAATAGAAAGAAAGTATAACCCATGCTTTGTATAGTAATAGTAAGCCCATTTTCCTATTGCTGACAGAGGTTGACCTTCATAGACAAAAATCTTTAAAGTCCTCCAAAGATCCCCCAGACTCCATGCCCATCATTCTAAACTAGAAAATTCCTTAGTTGTGCATTGGAATTTAAAGCTTAGAAACTGCCTCTCTGATACAGCAATGAGTTAGAAAGTAGGAAGCATAATCCAGTTATGTCCAAAGGAAGAATTACCACCACCATCAAAGCCTCCCCAAAAAATCCCCATACTTTTAGGAAGTCTGTGGAATAGGAAGGACCTAACAAAGATCTTCACAACCCAGATAATCAAGACGGTGTGATCACACACCTAGAGCCAGACATCCTGGAAAGTGAAGTCAAGTGGGGATTAGAAAGCATCACTATGAACAAAGCTAGTGGAGGTGATGGAATTCCAGTTGAGCTATTTCAAACCCTGAAAGATGACGCTGTGAAAGTGCTGCACTCAATAGGCCAGCAAATTTGGAAAACTCAGCAGTGGCCCCAGGACTGGAAAAGGGCAGTTTTCATTCCAATCCCAAAGAAAGGCAATGCAAAAGAATGCTCAAAGTACTTCACAATTGCACTCGTCTCACACGCTAGTAAAGTAATGCTCAAAGTTCTTTAAGCCAGGCTTCAGCAATATGTGAACCATGAACTTCCATATGTTCAAGCTGGTTTTAGAAAAGACGGAAGAACCAGATTTCAAATTGCCAACATCCCTGGATCATGGAAAAAGCAAGAGAGTTCCAGAAAAACATCTATTTCTGCTTTATTTACTATGCTAAAGCCTTTGACAGTTTGGATCACAATAAACTGTGGAAAATTCTTCAAGAGATGGGAATACCAGACCACCTGACCTGCCTCTTGAGAAACCTATATGCAGGTCAGGAAGCAACAGTTAGAACTGGACACGGAACAACAGACTGGTTCCAAAGAGGAAAAGGAGTACATCAAGGCTGCATATTGTCTTCCTTCTTACTTAACTTATATGCAGAGTACATCATGAGAAATGCTGGGCTCAAAGAAACACAAGCTGGAATCAAGATTGCCAGGAGAAAAATCAGTAACCTCAGATATGCAGATAACACCACCCTTATGGCAGAAAGTGAAGACGAACTAAAGGGCATCTTGATGAAAGAGAAAGAGGAGAGTGAAAAAGTTTGCCTAAAGCTCAACATTCAGAAGACAAAGATCATGGCATCCGGTCCCATCACTTCATGGGAAATAGATGGGGAAACACTGGAAACAGGGTCAGACTTTATTTTTTGGGGCTCCAAAATCACTGCAGATGGTGGTTGCAGCCATGAAATTAAAAGACGCTTACTCCTTGGAAGGAAAGTTATGACCAACCTAGATAGCATATTAAAAAGCAGAGACATTAGTTTGCCAACAAAGGTCCATCTACTCAAGGCTGTGGTTTTTCCTGTGGTCATGTATGGATGTGAGAGTTGGACTGTGAAGAAGGATGAGTGCCGAAGAATTGATGCTTTTGAACTGTGGTGTTGGAGAAGACGCTTGAGAGTCCCTTGGACTGCAAGGAGATCCAACCAGTCCATTCTAAAGAAGATCAGTCCTGGGTGTTCTTTAGATGGAATGATGCTAAAGCTGAAACTCCAGTACTTTGGCCACCTCATGCGAAGAGTTGACTCATTGGAAAAGACTCTGATGCTGGGAGGGATTGGGGGCAGGAGGAGAAGGGGATGACAGAAGATGAGATGGCTGGATGGCATTACCAACTCGACGGATGTGAGTCTGAGTGAACTCTGGGAGTTGGTGGTGGACAGGGAGGCCTGGCGTGCTGCAATTCATGTGGTCCCAAATAGTCAGACACAACTGAGAGAGTGAACTGAACTGCACTGCACTGAACCAACAATACGTTCAGGGTTTTCGTTATTGTTGTTGTGACAGGAATTAAAGGAAGGGAAAGGATAGTTGGGAGAAGAAGGATGAAAAAAATGTTACTTAGAAGGCACATAGTTTGGTTTTTTTGTTGTTGTTGTTGTTGTTTGTTTTCATTTTTTAATATTAATTTATTTATTTTGATTGGAGGATAATCACTTTACAATATTGTATTAGTTTTGCCATACATCAACATGAATCTGCCACAGGTGTACACGTGTTCCCCACCCTAAACCCCCCTCCCACCTCCATCCCCATCCCATCCCTCTGGGTCATCCCTGTGCACCAGCCCCGAGCATCCTGTAGCATGCATTGAACTTGGACTGGTGATTCATTTCAATATGATATTATGCATGCTTCAGTGCTATTCTCCCAAATCATCCCACCCTGGCCCTCTCCTACAGAGTCCAAAAGACTGTTCTATACATCTATATCTCTTTTGCTGTCTCGCATACAGGGTTATCATTACGATCTTTCTAAATTCCATATATATGTGTTAGTATACTGTATTGGTGTTTTTCTTTCTGGCTTACTTCACTCTGTATAATAGGCTCCAGTTTCACCCACCTCATTAGAACTGCTTCAAATGTATTGTTTTTAATGGCTGAGTAATACTCCATTGTGTATATGTACCATGGATACATATGCATTATGTATATGTACCATGGATACATTCTTATCCATTCGTCTGCTCATGGACATCTAGGTTGCTTCCATGTCCTGGCTATGATAAACAGTGCTGCGATGAACATTGGGGTACACGTGTCTCTTTCAATTCTGGTTTCCTCAGTGTGTATGTTCAGCAGTGGGATTGCTGGGTCATTTGGCAGCTCTATTTCCAGTTTTTTAAGGAAACTCCACACTGTTCTCCATAGTGTCTGTACTAGTTTTCATTCCCACTAACAGTGTAAGAGGGTTCCCTTTTCTCCACACCCTCTCCAGCATTTATTCCTTGCAGACTTTTGTATCGCATCCATTCTGACTGGCGTGAAATGGTACCTCATTGTGGTTTTGACTTGCATTTCTCCGATAATGAGTATCAGATAATAATTGAGCATCTTTTCATGTGTATGTTAGCCATCTGTATGTCTTCTTTTGAGAACTGTCTGTTTACTTCTTTGGTCCATTTTTTGATTGGGTCATTTATTTTTCTGGAATTGAGCTGCAGGAGTTGCTTGTATATTTTTGAGATCAATCCTTTGTCAGTTGCTTCATTTGCTAATATTTTCTCCCATTCTAGGCGCTGTCTTTTCACCTTGCTTATAGTTTCCTTTGTTGTGCAGAAGCTTTTAATTTTAATTAGGTCCCATTTGTTTATTTTTGCTTTTATTTCAGAAGTCACATGGTTTGAAGACATGCTATTTGATTTTTTTACATTCCTGCTATTTTAGGCTTTACTGGAAAAGTGGCATTTTCTATTTCTTGTTGTTTAGCCCCTTTCTTCTCTTTCTCTAAGATTCCTTTTCAAAACTGCAATGATAATAACCTTTAAAGTGTTTCTACTCATTTCCTACATAGTATAGCAAAGAAAAGCTTCCCTGGTGGCTTAGACAGTAAAGAATCTACCTGTAATGCAAGAAACCTGGGTTCGATCCCTGGGTTGGGAGTATTCCCTGGAGAAGGGCATGGCAACCCACTCCAGTATTCTTTCCTGGAAAACACCATGGACAGAAGAGCCTTGCAGGCTACAGTCCATAGGGTCACAAAGAGTCAGACATGACTGAAGTGACTGAGAATGTACGCATGAGGAAAGGGGGTCTTTTTTCTTAATCTCAAGCTCTTATACTATTCCTCTTCTTCTAAATCCGAATTACCATCTACCCATCTTTTCATTTCTATTGCCACATCTGATCCACATCTGCATTGCAACAGTCTCCCTATCTCCAATTGCTTCTCACTGAAATTCATTGCTGACATAGTTGCCCAAGAAACACTACTAGAATATTACCCTTATTATGACTCCTTATATTAAGAAATATCTAATAGTTCCTTATTACTAGTTAAATAAACTCCACAATCCCTAGTCAAAGCTTTCTATGACTTTCTCTTTGATTGTCTGTCCATCCTATCTCTCATAAGATGTTAAGTCTAATTAATTCAAACTAGAATAACCAGTTTTCCAAAGCTAATGCATTTTCTCTTACAGAAATTTAGAAGCAATCTCAAAATCTACTCTCAATGAAGCCTTTCCTAATGTGATAACTACTTTTTATATATCATAATAGCATCTTATTTGTACCACCATTATAGCACTGACATACTCTGACTTGCATTAGTTACTCATTTACTTGAAAGTGTGCTTTTAACATAGCCATTGATCAATAAATACTTATTGAATTAATAAATAAATGTTCTTTCAAAGTATTAACTATACAAATGTTTAGATTAGGTACATAGAGGAGATAGGATACTTCTCTAATTGTACTGGTCTGCACAGTCACTGAACAATGCCAGGTTATTATCCCAGGATAAGACATAAAACTGAAATACTATTAACTTGTAGCAACACTTAATATGTGATAGGACTTCAGCATTAGTTTGATGAAAAGTAGAAAATATGAGTCAGATTTGAAGATACAGGTATCTTTTATATGTATTTTTTCCATTAAATAGAGGAATATTAGAGCTAAAATTAGCATTATGAGATATTACAAGCTGAAGCATGTCTCATGTTGCAAACTATACAAACTAAAGTGTTTTTTTTAATATATGTGTAAGTATCGCTAGAGCTAATTACATTACAGATATAGAGCTGTCAATTATTCTTTTCATTTCTGAAACCTTTCACTTTGAAAATCTATAAATGAGCTATAAGAGGGCCCTTGTGCAATCAGACAGCTATAATTTTTATGTTTGCTTTTAAGCTGTATAATTAGCAAACACTTTTTTTTCTTTTGCAATGAACAGTCCATGTGGGAATATATCCCAATGGGGGATCAAAAGACATCTGTGCCAAAATAAACAAATAAACAAGAAACTACACTTGTTTCCAATGCTTAATGCATCTGTTTCCTAAAACTATAGATTATCAGACAGTGGCAACAAATATGACTTTGTGGCTCCCAATCCAGTTCACCAGTGAAATCTTGTGACTTTTCTAGTTAGTGCATACACTCATGTGGAGGATGAAAGATGTGATCCCCTTCAGAGCAAATGTACTGATCCCCTTCATTACATTTTCCCCTTTAGAGAAAATTTATTTTAGTATAATCAATTTATGATTGCTTCAAAGTCATAACCTCTAAAAATCAACTACTGGTCATGTATGATGCATTATTTCTTATGTACACCAAAGTACTCTTCTTCATATTTTCATCTTGTTATCCTCATAACACTTTTTTGAATGCCCATAGCAGACATAGTGTCATAATAAGAAGCAAAGGAGTAGACATGAGGGCCAATCAATCCTATTCAAACATGTTTTCCTGCTCACAAATCTGAGGGGATGCAATACCATTGACTGGGGCATTGGGATAGAACTTTAAAGTGATCCCCTCTAATGGGCCTATTATCCTGCCTTCAAATTTAACCACTGAATTCAAGGATCCCTGTTCTTTCTCCCAGAAGACTGTATCTATAAAGAGAAGACATATTGGTTAATGAATTATTAGCACAAACCTTTTCCCTGAGTAAGTAATCTTACCCACCTCAATATCTTTAGTACCACCGATGTGTAATTGACTTCCAAACCTGTGTTTCTAATCTTCCCTAGCCATCTCTCCCATGATCTCTAAATTCACAGAGAGTGAAAGTGTAATCACTCAGTCCTGTCTGACTCTTTGCAACCCCATGGACTCCAGCACCACAGGCTCCTCTGTCCATGGAATTCTCCAGGCAAGAATACTGGAGTGGATAGCCACTCCCTTC
Source organism: Bos taurus (assembly GCF_002263795.3). Taxonomy (NCBI): domain Eukaryota; kingdom Metazoa; phylum Chordata; class Mammalia; order Artiodactyla; family Bovidae; genus Bos; species Bos taurus. The sequence continues at coordinate 48,610,232 of NC_037357.1, forward strand.
TCCAGGGGATCTTCCCGGTCCAGGGATTGAACTTGGGTTTCCCTCCTTGCAGGCATCTGAGCTATCAGGGAACTCACAGTACTGCTTATTAAACAGTACTAATTGAATACCCCATGATTACATCAATATCACCAAGCATAAACTGAAATCTTAATCTTTCTACACTAAACTTCTGTTAACCCTATGTTATCTGCCCTACAATAGACACAGAGATATTTCACACATCCAGTTTCCCAAGTTGTAAATATGAGAATCATCCTCAATAACATCTCATCAACCAATCATTAAGTCCCATCAAATGAATAGCTTTGCAACTAATCCTCTTAGTATTCTACTGAATGATGGGGTGGAGTTAGAAGTAGAAAATAAAATATTGAAAACTGAAAATTTGTCAGGCGTATTCAACTCAATATGTCTAAAATTTGACTCATTTCTTAATTATCACCCCACTGGCCAAATTTATTTTTTGAATTATTTTTCCAATCTCATTTCTAATTAATGGCACTGTAATTATCCAATAGTTAAGTTAAAGAACTCAGAATCTTTTGTCAGGTTAAAACTTTTAAAACTCATCCTGTAGGTCATGGGGAACTAGTGAGTGTTATTAAAAGAATTATATCAGCTTTTTAAAAAATCATGACTCTGCCAATAGTGTGACTGCTAACTGCTAAGTCACTTCAGTCGTGTCTGACTCTGTGCGACCCCATAGACAGCAGTCCACCAGGCTCCCATGTCCCTGGGATTCCCCAGGCAAGAACACTGGAGTGGGTTGCCATTTCCTTCTCCAATGCATGAAAGTGAAAAGTGAAAGTGAAGTCACTCAGTCGTGCCCAACCCTCAGTGACCCCATGGACTGCAGCCTTCCAGGCTCCTCTGTCCATGGGATTTTCCAGGCAAGAGTACTGGAGTGGGGTGCCATTGCCTTCTCTGGCCAATAGTGTGAATAACAGATTAAAGAAGAGACTGGTGAGAAATATTTAATAAACTGTGGAAATAGTCTTGAACAGAAATGATAGGGGCTTTACTTACAAAGGTCCACCAAGTCAAAGCTATGGTTTTTCCAGTCAGTAGTCATGTATGGATGTGAGAGTTGCACCATAGAGAAAACTGAGCTCTGATGAATTGATGCTTTTGAGCTATGGTGTTGCAGAACCCTTTAGAGTCCTTTGGACAGCAAGGAGATCAAACCCGTCAATAACAAAAGAAATCAACCCCAAATATTCATTGGAAAGAATGATACTGAAGCTGAGACCCCAATACTTTGGCCACCTGATGCAACGAACTGACCACTGGAAAAGACCTTGATGCTGGGAAAAACTGAAGGCAAGAGGAACAAGGTGACGATAGAGGATGAGATGGTTGAATGACATCACTGACTTGATGGACATAAGATTGAGCAAGCTACAGGAGTTGGTGATGGGCAGGAAAGCCTGGCATCCTGAAGTCCATGGGGTCACAAAGAATCGGACACAATTGAGTGACTGAACTAAACTGAACTAAGGAAATGCAGTGGAAATGCAATGAGATCTGTTCCACTTGAAAATTTGTATATTAACGTACATTTTATATTGCCCCAATGAGGAAGGTTTAATGAAAGACACATGTTTAGATTTGGATTTATAGAAAATTGAAGAAAATATAGTGCAGGAGTAAAACAACTTGTTCTAGGGATCTCAAACAGATAATTATGTAACTGGAAAATCTATGCTGAGACAAAATGGAATATGTTAAAAGTTCTATTAAAACTAAGATGCCACAAAAAAAGAAAACTACAGGCCAATAACACTGAGGAACATAGGTGCAAAAATAATTAACAAAATTCTAGCAAACAGAATCCAACAACATATTAAAAAGATCATACATCATGACCAAGTGGGCTTTATCCCAGTGATGCAAGGATTCTTCAATATCCACAAATCAATCAATGTGATACACCACATTAACCAATTAAAAGATAAAAACCATATGATTATCTTAATATATGCTGCTGCTGCTGCATCGCTTCAGTTGTGTCCGACTCTGTGCGATCCCATAGATAGCAGCCCACCAGGCTTCCCATCCATGGGACTCTCCAGGCAAGAACACTGGAGTGGGTTGCCATTTCCTTCTCCAACTCAATAGATGCAGAGAAAGCCTTTGACGAAATTCAACATCCATTTATGATAAAAACCCTCCAGAAATCAGGCATAGAAGGAACATAACATAATAAAATCCATATATAATAAACCCAGAGTAAACATCCTCAATGGTGAAAAATTGAAAGCATTTCCCATAAAGTCAGGAACAAGACAAAGCTGCCCACTCTTACCACTACTATTCAACATACTTTTGGAAGATTTGGCCACAACAATCAGAGCAGAAAAAGAAATAAAAGGAATCCAGATTGGAAAAGAAGAAGTAAAACTCTCACTGTTTGCAGATGAAATGATCCTCTACATAGAAAACCCTAAAGACTCCACCAGAGAATAACCAGAGCTAATCAGTGAATATAGTAAAGTTGCAGGATATAAAATCAACAGACAGAAATACCTTGCATTCCTATACACTAATTACGAGCAAATAGAAAGAGAAATTAAGGAAACAATTCCATTCACCGTTGCAATGAAAAGAATAAAATACTTAGGAATATATCTTCCTAAAGCAGGAAAAGACCTCTATATAGAACACTATAAAACACTATGAAAGAAATCAAAGATGACACAAATGGGTGGAGAAATATACCATGATCATGGATCAGAAGAATCAATAGGGTGAAAATGAGTATACTACTCAAAGCAATCTATAGATTCAATGCACTCCCTATCAAGCTACTAATGGTATTTTTCAGAGAATTAGAACAAATAATTTCACAATATGTATGAAAAAAATAACCTCGAATATTCAAAGCAATCTTGAGAAAGAAGAATGGAACTGGAGGAATCAACCTGCCTGACTTCAGGATCTACTACAAAGCTGCGGTCATCAAGACAGTATGGTACTGGCACAAAGACAGAAATATAAATCAATGGAACAAAATAGAAAGCCCAGAGATAAACCCATGCACCTATGGACACCTTATCTTTGAGAAAGGAGGCAAGAATATACAGTGGAGAAAAGACAATCTCTTTAACAAGTGGTGCTGGGAAAACTGGTCAACCACTTGTAAAAGAATGAAACTAGAACACTTTCTAACACCATACACAAAAATAAACTCCAAATGGATTAAAGATCTAAATGTAAGACCAGAAACTATAAAACTCCTAGAAGAGAACATAGGCAAAACACGCTCTGCCATAAATCACAGCAGGATCCTCTATGACCCACCTCCCAGAATATTGGAAATAAAAGCAAAAATAAACAAATGGGACCTAAGTAAACTTAAAAGCTCTTGCACAACGAAGGAAACTATAAGCAAGGTGAAAATACAGCCTTCAGGATGGGAGAAAATAATGGCAAATGAAGCAACTGACAAAGAATTAATCTCAAAAAAAAAACAAAAACAAAAAAAAAAAACAAGCAACTCTTGAAGCTCAATTCCAGAAAAATAAGTGACCCAATCAAAAAATGGGCCAAAGAACTAAACAGTCAGTTCTCCAAGGAAGGCATACAGATGGCTAACAAACACATGAAAAGATGCTCAACATCACTCATTATCAGAGAAATGCAAAACAAAACCACAATGAGGTACCATTTCATGCTGGCAGAATGGCTGCTATCAAAAAGTCTACAAACAATAAATGTTGGAAAGGGTGCAGAAAAAGGGAACCCTCTTACACTGTTGGTGGGAATTCAGACTAGTACAGCCACTATGGAGAACAATGTGGAAATTCCTTAATAACCTGAAAATAGAACTGCCATATGACCCAGAATTCCCACTGCTGGGCATACACACCGAGGAAACCAGAATTGAAATAGACCCATGTACCCCAATGTTCATCCTAGCACTGTTTACAATATCTAGGACATGGAAGCAACCTAGATGTCCATCAGCTGATGAATGGATAAGAAAGCTGTGGTACATATACACAATGGAATATTACTCAGCCATTAAAAAGAAGGCATTTTTGAATCAGTTCTAATGAGGTGGATGAAACTGGAGCCTATTATACAGAGCAAATTAAGTCAGAAAGAAAAACACCAATACAGTATATTAATGCATATATATGGAATTTAGAAAGATGGTAATGATGACCCTATATGTGAGACAGCAAAACAGACACAGATGAAAAGAACAGACTTTTGGACTCTGTGGGAGAAGGTGAGGGTGGGATGATTTGAGAGAATAGCATTGAAACATGCATATTATCATGTGTGAAATAGATTGCCAGTCCAGGTTTGATGCATGAGACAGGGTGCTCAGGGCTGGTGCACTGAGATGACTCTGAGAGATGGCATGGGAAGAGAGGTGAGAGGGGCCTTCAGGATGTTGAGCACATGTACACCCATGGCTGATTCATGTGAATGTATGGCAAAAACCACCACAGTATTGTAAAGTAATTAGCCTCTGATTAAAATAAATAAATAATTTTTTAAAATAAAGAAAATGTTTAATTTTTTAAAAAAGTTCTATTTAAGACTATTCTCAATTCATTGATTCTTTGGAGAATCACTGAAAATTATTCAGTGCATCAACAACAGCCTGGAAATAATAAATAAGTGGCATGAATAGAACTAACTTGTAACTGAGAAAAGTAGCATCAAATTGAAGATAACAATTTCTCTATAATACATCTTTAAAGAAAAAAATGGAAAAAAAATAGGAAAAGGGTGAACATGAATAGTTCAGAAAAAAGTGATTTCCTGTGTTATTGGAATAGGGTTTTTTTGTTTGCTTTATTTGTTCACAATTTTTTTCAAGTATAGCCTGAAGAGTAACTAACAATTATGTTCATACAATATTCTCAGGTCTATTCTAAGCAATTTATACATTTTAACCCTTTGTTTTTCACAGTAAAGCTGAGAAGTAGATACAAGTATTATCTTCACTTTACAGAGAAGGAAACTGATACCAGAGCAGTTATGCACCTTATACAGGGTCAAACACTTGATGCAACATTGTAGATATTTCCCTCTCATATATAAGCAAGTTCTTGCTTTGAAGAGATAGCATTTATAAATAGCTTCCCTTGTGGCTCACTGGTAAAGAATCCGCCTGCAATGTGGGAGACCCAGGTTCAATCCCTGGGTTGAGAAGATCCCCTGGGGCAGGGAAAGACTATCCACTCCAATATTCTGGCCTAGAGAATCTCATGGAATGTGTAGACCATGGGGTCGCAAAGAGTTGGATGCAACCGAGTGACTTTCACTTCACTTCAACAATAAGAACTATCATGTATGGAGTACTTAGCATGTGCCAGACATTATGCTAATACATTTGCATGGATTTGTTCATTTAAACTTTACAACAACTCTATGAGTTTTTTTTTTTTTTTTTTAAATTCATGTATTACGGATAAAGAAACTGAATCCCAAAGAGTTTAAAAACTTGTTAAAGGGTACACAGCTGGTAAGTGGTCCAGCAACTAATTAAATACAAGTTTTTCAACGTTCATACTATCAGCCATTATAGTGCACTGCCTCCCTTCCTGGCAGCAATCAGTAGTTTAAAGGACGTCAGCCTGAGATGTTGATTGGCTGAAGTGTTGCAGAGTTTTTGCTAACAGTATACAGAGAGATTCTGAATGGTAAGCCAGCCACCAATTGTGGGGTGGATTTGAGATAAATAGAAACTTTTACAGAAGAAGCATTAAGTTGGGGCTCCCACCAAAAGAATCCCAAAATGTTGTACTCTCCCTTCAATTCGCATAGAGCCATGTTATCGTCAAGATAAACAAGCACAAACCAACCCAAAGGCAAACTTGATGTTCAGTCAGTTTGATTAAGGAAAATAATTTAACATTTATCTGACACTTTTCTTCTCCAATACTTTCCACAAACCATTAACATCGGTATTTAATCCAACACAATTAAACAAAAAATTGTACCAAAATAAAAGGAATAAGAATTGCCTTTTATCCCAGTACTTCAATGCATATTATAAGTATCAATCAGTGTTCACATTTGACCTCTGAGGTGAGAGCATTTTCACATGTGGTTTTCAGATTAAACCAAAAAACAGTTACCCAACTAGTGACCAATACCCAAGGAACAGACACAGAAATCTTGGGTTCCAGTCCTCATGTTCTACTCCTTATATATCAAATATATTTAGAAGCAGCATAACTAATAGCACTGATTTTTGTTTTCTTACTAGCTAAAACTATGTATATAACAATCACTCAGGTAATATGTATCAAGGATCACAGCATACTAAGAATTTTGTGGAATCTAAAATAAATTTGAAGTTTGATGTGACTGTGCATTTTATCTTTTTATTTAGTGTATGTTCTGGGATAGGGAGAATGGGGCTAAGGAAATGCATCTATGGTTGGTTCTAGGAGGGGGATATTATACATAGTGTAAATGTGTGATTGCATATAGACAAATAAATACATCACTCCAAGGCTCTAGTCTCTATCCATTTTATGCTAATAAAAATATTTAATTCTAAGTAAATAACTGTGCAATGTAAAATATGACTACAAACATTTACTGGCACTAACTGAATTTGTGAAATCCTTGAACATTATTGAAAATAGCCTACTACAATAATTATCCTAAACTTCTATTACACTTAAAAGCTTTTATGAGAACATTAAAGAAATGCAACAATCTTGTTGTGTTTGCAGGCATCATTTCCTGTTCTGAAGTCTAATCTGTATCTTATTGTTGTTTCTTAAAAGATTTGCAAAAACTAACCATTGCAAAGTGACTTAAGGACTATGAACACTGTGAAAGCAATTATGAAACAATATATTTAATTCATAATTACATGGAGTTTGAAGGGTTACTTGTGAAGGTTAAATGACATAATATATCTAAAGGAGACTCACACAATGTTTAGCACAAGGTGAAACTCAAAAAAATTGTTTTTTGTTTTTTTTTTTTTTAATTTCAAGCTATGTGACAGAACCTAGTCTGTTCAGTTCAGTTCAGTTCAGTCACTCAGTCGTGTCCGACTCTTTGCGACCCCATGAATCACAGCACACCAGGCCTCCCTGTCCATCACCAACACCCGGACTCATGTCCATCGAGTTAGTGATGCCATCCAGCCATCTCATTCTCTGTCGTCCCCTTCTCCTCCTGCTCCCAATCCCTCCCAACATCAGAGTCTTTTCCAATGAGTCAACTCTTCACATGAGGTTGCCAAAGTATTGGAGTTTCAGCTTTAGCATCATTGCTTCCAAAGAAATCCTAGAGCTGATCTCCTTCAGAATGGACTGGTTGGATCTCCTTGCAGTCCAAGGGACTCTCAAGAGTCTTCTCCAACACCACAGTTCAAAAGCATCAATTCTTCAGCACTCAGCCTTCTTCACAGTCCAACTCTCACATTCATACATGACCACAGGAAAAACCATAGCCTTGACTAGACGAACCTTTGTTGGCAAAGTAATGTCTCCACTTTTTAATATGCTGTCTAGGTTGGCCATAACTTTCCTTCCAAGGAGTAAGCATCTTTTAATTTCATGGCTGCAGTCACCATTTGCAGTTACTTTGGAGCCCCCAAAAATAAAGTCTGACACTGTTTCCATTGTTTCCCCATCTATTTGCCATGAAGTGATGGGATCGGATGCCATGATCTTCGTTTTCTGAATGTTGAGCTTTAAGCCAACTTTTTCACTCTCCACTTTCACTTTCATCAAGAGGCTTTTTAGTTCCTCTTCACTTTCTGCCATAAGGGTGGTGTCATCTGCATATCTGAGGTTATTGATATTTCTCCCGGCAATCTTGATTCCAGCTTGTGTTATTTCCAGTCCAGCGTTTCTCATGATGTACTCTGCATATAAGTTAAATAAGCAGGGTGACAATATACAGCCTTGACATACTCCTTTTCCTGTTTGGAACCAGTCTGTTGTTCCATGTCCAGTTCTAACTGTTTCTTCCTGACCTGCGTACAGATTTCTCAAGAGGCAGGTCAGGTGGTCTGGTATTCCCATCTCTTGAAGAATTTTCCACAGTTTATTGTGATCCACACAGTCAAAGGCTTTGGCATAGTCAATAAATCAGAAATAGATGTTTTTCTGGAACTCTCTTGCTTTTTCCACAATCCAGCGGATGTTGGTAATTTGATCTGTTATCAGTTCTGAAATTTGATATAGGTGAAGGACAAATTTTTATGACTTCTCTGGAATGAACCAGCAGTTAATATGCTATTTTATTTCACTTCTGAAATATGATGGATAGGCCCTATAATTTCCTTGAAAGTCTTGATCTGAGAAAGACAGGGAATAACAATCATCGATTACCAGCTATATACATTCCTCATCTTAAAAATTGAAGGGAAGTACTTACCTGGCTGTTATGCATAGACCAACGAATCTATAAAGGTCCAGCTTCAAGATGGGTATTAAAAGGGTAAATAGATAACTGAATGAACTTATGTACATCTAGAAGAATCCCAGTCTCTTTCAAGCATGACAAGTCCTACAAGTTAAGAATTCTTAACCCTTTTCAGTGTAGGTTAGCTGCTTGTTGCTAACTGGTTGTTAACTGGTTGTTTCACTATAGTGAAACTTACTACTTGAGGCAAGTTTTGCTTCAGTTTTTGTTTTTGTAATTTATATATACTCTACAGATCATGTATATAGTGCTTTGGCCCTTTGCCTGGGAGTGACTTCTGCCTTCTGTTTATTTTATTCTGAGTTCCCTGTCTGGTATTGATTTTTGATCCCATTCCAACTCTTGGTATTTTATTTTCCTTGGGTTCTAATACTCTTAACATCTCCTTATTCTGGCCTTATACTCTACTATGTCTCCCCAGTTCTCGCTTGGATCCTTATTTCTGTGTTCTGTTGGAGGCCATAATGACATGTATTTACCTCGAAATCCAGGAAACAGTAAAATCCATCAAATGTAGCACAGAACAAGACACAGTCTGGGTGAGAAAAGCTGAAGAATTAGGCTTGATTCTGTGAACTCAGTCCGTACATGATTAAAAGGAAAGACTGCCTCTCTTAGCACAAAGGACCGAGATTCATCACCTCCATATTCTCTATGAGTTCCTTCATTGCTAGCTAAATGTGTCATGTCTATCTTAACCAATTTTGAAAAAAAGAATTATGAAAATAATATTATTATCTATCAGTAGTGGAGGCACTCTAAAAAGTGGTAATTTGTAACTTCATAATCAGAGAGATGAAAGTCTCCTGTTTTGAGCCTATAAGGTTTTTGCAAATCTCATAATGTAAGGAAGTAATGCCACTGAGCAATAAAATCTCAGTAGGGGAGTTCTGTATTCCTATATAAAGGTTGTGCATCTTTTTCTGCCTAAAGAGTTCTATTTGAAACAAACCAGAGGTGCTGTGTTAAAAGGCCTGAACCTGTGTCCTTAATCAGCATTTTTGGGGCTTTTAGTCCTGTGGCAGGAGTATGCCCTTTCTTAAAAATTTCTTTAACTTGAAGTAAAAAAGATTAATTGATAGAAATTCAACTTTTTTTTTTTCTTCAAAGGAAGGTATTTTCCCTCTTAATCATGTGTTATTAAACTCCAGACTAAGGGGCCAATGAATGACTAAATGACCAAATAAAAGGTGTGTCACCTGAGAATGGCCTTTCCTGAGTCAGTTCAGTTCAGCTGCATCTGACTCTGTCACCTCATGAACTGCAGCATGCCAGGCCTCCCTGTCCATCACCAACTCCCGGAGTTTACTCAAACTTATGTCCACTGAGTTGGTGATGCCATCCAACCTATCTTATCCTCTGTCATCCCCTTCTCCTCCCACCTTCAATCTTTCCCAGCATCAGGGTCTTTTCCAATGAGTCAGTTCTTTGCATCAGGTGGCCAAAATATTGGAATTTCAGCATCAGCATCAGTCCTTCCAATGAATGCTCAGGACCAATTTCCTTAAGGATGGACTGGTTGGATCTCCTTGCAGTCCAAGGGACTCTCAAGAGTCTTCTCCAACACCACAGTTCAAAAGCATCAGTTCTTCGGTGCTCAACTTTCTTTGTAGTCCAACTTTCACATCCATACATTGCTACTGAAAAAAACATAGCTTTGACTAGACGGATCTTTTTTTGCAAAGTAATGTCTCTAATTTTTAATATGCTGTCTATATTGGCCATAACTTTCGAGAGTCAGCACATCACTAAAACTGTCAATTGGGAAGAATTTTCTGAGCGACATTTAGCCTGGGGAAAAAAAATAAAAGAATCCTCTTCCTGCCTCTGCTATACCTTGCAGGCTCCTCTGTTCTGAATATATTCCTAATAGCTTTAGAAATTATTTATTATTTCTTGCATTCTTGGGACTGTATACTATGTTTTAGATGGAGGAGGGGAGAAATCTGCAGTTACCTTGAACCTAGAGTCTTGGAGCTTGAAGGGCAGTAAATCTCCTTCCTTAGTTTTATAGTTAAGAATTTGCTTGTCTTCCTGTAGATAAACAGATTGTCAGTCTTCCATTATTTATCCCATATGCCAAGGTTTATTCTGCTTTCATTTATGTGATGTTTCTTAATGGCATATCTACTTTGGTTCTGTATCCTAAGAGTTGATTTTCCTTAGTGTTCTGTTCATAATGGGGAATGCTGCTATCACATTTATCCTGAGAATCAGAGAACAAATGGAAATCGTTCAATTCCATTGCCTCTAATCCCTAGTAAAAGTTTTATCTTTTAGGTTATCTTTCTTAAAAAGGTGAAAGATTTATGCAATCTGAGGAGAAACCAGAGTATATATTATATGCCAACCTTAAATGAGAAACCAAAACAAAATTGCAGACTGGCTAAAGGAAGTATAACTTAATAGATGATAACTTCCTGTGATGGTTTTCTCTTCCCATCCCTCTCTCTCTCTCTCTTCCTCCCTTCCTACTTTTCTTCCCTTCCTAACTCCCTTTCTTCCTTATTTTGGCAATCATTTTAGGGTCTATGACATGCCAGGTACTGTGCCATGTATTGAGTGTACAGAGAACAATAAAATAACAACTCAAAGCCTTTGTGTGTAGATTCTCTGGCATAGTTACTTGAAAGGAAAATTAAGACTAGTGGTGGTGTTGTGGGTGTGGACAGGGCATAGGAAATGGATGATTGCCACAGCAAATACAAAGGAAATAAAGATGAATAATTTGCAGTCTGTTTATAATTTATATAATAATATAAATGAATCTTGCTCCTAGGAGAAAACCCTATATTTCAAAACCTGAAGAGCAAAATCATCATATGAAATAGGTGGTCTGATTAAAATATGCTTGTGAGGCAGATAGATAATATGCACCAAAAAAAAAAAAAAATCTGACAATTAAATTATAAAATCCTAAAGTTGAAATCACCTTAAAGGATTGTATGATTCTATTCAGTGATATACAAAATTGTCTTTGTCTGAATTAGTCAAAGTTTTATCTGGATAATTTTATAGCAATCTCTCTAATTATCAATCTTGAGGCAGAAAAAAAACACTTAAATGGCTCAATGTGAGAATTCCTGAATATCAGAATCTGATTTGAACATAATTCATTTCAACAAATAGCATTTTGCTGGCGAAGATGGGCATAGGTAAGCATTTTGGGGGCAATTCAAGGAACTTATAGTCTATTAGGAGAGTTAAGTCATATATTAGGTTCAACCATGTAAATTCTACTTATGTGAGTCAAATATAACTAAATATCAACAATTTAGTATAGTTCAACTTAATACCAGAAGACAAGTACACAAAGAATAAAACATAACTAAAACTAAAAAAAAAAAAAAAAGAATATGCAAAAATAGTTTCCCGATTGATCAAATACAGGGATAAACTTTTGCTAGATAGATTTGCAGGGAAGTAGGGTTAAGGAAATCAGGTTTCAGAAGGCTGGATTGGCAGGGTAGTGTTCTGTCTAGCTTTTACAAAATATTGACAAAAATTTTACACACAAAGAGACAGGGGAGTAGGTAAAATAGTGGGAGCAAAAGTACATAATCAGTAAAGTACATGCATTTTACAGTAAACAATGGGTACTTCAGCTGGAATGAGAAGTGAAGTGAAGTGGCTCAGTTGTGTCCGACTCTTTGCGACCCCATGGATTGTAGCCTATCAGGCTCCTCTGTCCATGGGATTTTCCAGGCAAGAATACTGGAGTGGGTTGCCATTTCCTTCTCCAGGGGAACTTCCTGACCCAGGGATCAAAGCTGGGTCTCCCGCATTGTAGGCAGATGATTTACCCATTGAGCCACAAGGGAAGCCTCTTTATGAAGGTAAAGCATGGGATATAAAATTAGAATGGAAAATGGAGGCAAAAGCAAAAATTATCTGGCACACCAAACTATGAGTTATAAATTTGATTCACCTCATTCAATCCTGATCAATCAGGATACTATTTTTGCATATTCTTTTATTTTGAGGAGCCTTTCAACAATTTCATTGTGGCAGGGTTATGTTAAATCGGAGCTGAACTTCAGAAGTTTGTCAATGATGCACATGGTGTGTTAATTGTGAATGGAATGGAAAACAAAGGGAGCTTTCAGCCAGCAAAAGATCCAATATTCTGAAGAGGAACCAGATATATTAGAGCTGCATATCCATAGACATCTCTGACAAATGTTAAGTATAGTTTGCCTCCAATATCTACAGTATCTTCTTTATGCCTGTCAGTATCTTGAAATGCCTGCCATTTCAAGGCACTTATTGTCTTCTATTTTTTTGTCCATTTTTTCTATTAAACTCAATTCTCATGTAAAAATGGGTTCCAATATTTCACTCACAATGAGGTGTAATTACAGTTTAACATATCATGTCTTTTGCTCTTCCCCTACCCTCTACTCATGGCTCAAAATAGTCAGCCAGCTGATTTGCTTGTAAGACTAGCAGTAGAATATTCACCAGAAGTAGAAAAACTAGGGAACTAAAATGTATGGCATTTATTTAACCGTTAGAGTATTACAGCATTAACTACAAAGTCATTGACTCAAAGAGGGAAACAACCAGGGCTAAAGAATGATACACAGGACTGCAAAATTCTCTTAGAAAAGACCCTAGAGTTCAGTTTACTCAATTCTCCAGACAATGATGTGACTCTTTCTGAAGTATCCTTATCAAGAAGTTACCCAGCATCTGTTTGCATATATTTTGAGATGGAGAACAGCTATATTCCCTGAGGCAGCAAATTCCATTCTCAATTCTGTTATTAATCTTTCTTAAGCTAAGCCTAAATCTCCTTACCTACTCCCTCAACTCATCAATTGGTCAAAGACCTATTTTCTATGGTGATAAGAAATAATCTTACCCCTTATTCTAAAAAACACTCCTCTAAATATTTGAAAAGGGGTGTGCTGTGGCCACTGAGTCTTCTCTTCTCAGGATAAAGAACCAATTTCCTTACATTAAAAAAATTCAAATTCCTTTATCCTTATTATTCCTATTTTAGACATCTCCAGCCTGTTCTATTCAAGACCCTGGATGCCAAATAGAAATCAAAGAGCAAAAAAGGTTGATTTCTCTCAAATAATTTATAAACATGTATTTTGGGGATATAATAAAGGGATTAGTGTCATATATGTGGAATCACTGCCAAGACCAAAGTTAAAGAAACTTTTCCCTGTTTTCTTCTAGGAGTTTTATGGCTTCAGGTCTTATGTTTAAGTATATAATCTATTTCAAGTTGATTCAGAAAATGAAGATCATGGCATCTGGTCCCATCACTTCATGGAAAATAGATGGGGAAACACTGGAAACAGTGTCAGACTTTATTTTGGGGGGCTCCAAAATCACTGCAGATGGTGATTGCAGCCATGAAATTAAAAAACGCTTACTCCTTGGAAGGAAAGTTATGACCAACCTAGATAGCGTATTCAAAAGCAGAGACATTACTTTGCCAACAAAGGTCCGTCTAGTCAAGGCTATGGTTTTTCCTGTGGTCATGTACGGATGTGAGAGTTGGACTGTGAGGAAGGCTGAGTGCCGAACAATTGATGCTTTTGAACTGTGGTGTTGGAGAAGACTCTTGAGAGTCCCTTGGACTGCAAGGAGATCCAACCAGTCCATTCTGAAGAAGATCAGCTCTGGGATTTCTTTGGAAGGAATGATGCTAAAGCTGAAACTCCAGTACTTTGGCCACCTCATGCGAAGAGTTGACTCACTGGAAAAGACTCTGATGCTGGGAGGGATTGGGGGCAGGAGGAGAAGGGGACGACAGAGGATGAGATGGCTGGATGGCATCACTGACTCGATGGACATGAGTCTGAGTGAACTCCGGGAGTTGGTGATGGACAGGGAGGCCTGGCGTGCTGCGATTCATGGGGTCGCAAAGAGTCGGACACGACTGAGTGACTGAACTGAACTGAACTGAAGTTGATTTTTGTGAATGTTTTAAGATAAGTGTAGCAATCCTTATCTTAAGGATATTACTAAAATAAGGATTGTAAGATAATTTGTAGTAATCAAATTTCCCTGACACCATTTATTGAAGAGACTCTTCTTTTCCCAGTGAGTGTCTTTGGTTTCCTTATCAAATATCGTTGACCACATCCATTGATGGGGATAAGTTCAAACTATGTCCTATTGACCTATATGTTTACATTCAGCCCAGTATCACACTGTTTCAATTACTATGCCTTTGTGAAATTAGGAGTGTGAAATATTTACTTTTTTCTTCTTTCTCTGGATTAGTTTGGTTATTCTGATTATTTGTGGCTTCACACAAATTTTAGAATCATTTTTACTACTTATGTGAAAAAAATGCCATTGAAATTTTTTTCTTAATTTATTTTTTTTAATTAACGGATAATTGCTTTACAGAATTTTGTTGTTTCTGTCAAACCTCAACATGAATCAGCCATAGGTATACATATACTCCCTCCCTTTTGAATCTCCCTCCCATCTCCTTCCCCATCACACCTACATTCTTTTTCACATTCTTTTCCATTATGGTTAATCACAGGATATTGCATCTATGTTCATCAGTGATATTGGCCTGTAGTTTTCTTTTTTGTGTGTTTTCTTTGTCTAGTTTTGGTATCAAGGTAAAGGTGGCCTCATAGAATAAGTTTGGAAGTGTTCCTTCCTCTGAAATTTTTTGAAGTAGTTTTAGAAGGACAGGCATTAGCTATTCTCTTAATGTTTGACAGAATTATCCTGTGAAGCCTTCTGGTCCTGGGCTTTTGGTTTTGGGGAGATTTTTGATCACAGCTTCAATTTCAGAGCTTGTAATTGGGTTGTTCATAATTTCTCTCTCTTCCTGGTTCAGTCATGGAAGATTGAACTATTCTAAGAATCTGTCCATTTAGTCTGGGTTATCCATTTTATTGCCATATAGTTGTTCATAATAGTCTCTTATTTTCCTATGTATTTCTGCATTGTCTGTTGTAACCTCTCCATTTCCATTTCAAGTTTTGTTGATTTGATTCTTCTCTCTTTTTTTCTTGATGAGTCTGCTAAAGGACTGTTAATTTTGCTTATCTTCTCAAAGAACCAGCTTTTAGTTTTATTAATCTTTACTATTGTTTATTTAATTTCTTTTTCATTTATTTCTGCTTGGATCTTTATGATTTCTTTCCTTCTATTAATTTTTTGGGGTTTTTGTTCTTCTTTTTCCAGTTGTTTTAGGTGTAAATTTAGGTTGTCTGTTCGATCTTTTTCTTGTTTCCTGAAGTGGATTGTACTTCCCTCTTAGAACTGCTTTTGCTACATCCCATAGGTTTTGAGTTGTCATGTTCTCATTGTAATTTGTTTCTAGATATATTTTGATTTCCCTTTTGATTTCTTCAGTAATCTGTTGGTTACTTAGAAACGTGTTGTTTATTCCCCATGTGTTTGTGTTTCTTACAGTTTCTTTTTTGTAATTGATATCTAGTCTCATAGTGTTGTGGTCAGAGGATATGCTTGATATGATTTCAATTTTCTTACATATATTGAGGTTTAATTTGTGATTTCAACTTTCTTACATATACTGAAGTTTAATTTGTGAACCAAGATGTGGTCTATCCTGTTCCATGTGCACTTGAGAAGAAGGTGTATTCTTCTGCATTTGGATGGAATGTCCTGAAGATATCAATGAGATCCATCTCATCTAATGCATACTTTAAGACTTGTGTTTCCTTATTAGTTTTCTGTTTTGATGATCTGTCCATTGGTGAGAGTAGGGTGTTAAAGTCTCCTACTATTATTGTGTTACTTTCAATTTCTCCTTTTATGTCTGTTAGTCTTTGTCTTATGTATTGAGGTGCTCCTATATTTGGTACATAGATATTTACAATTGTTATGTTTTCCTCTTGGATTGATCCCTTGATCATTATATAGTGTCCTTCCTTATCTCTTGTACTCTTCTTTATTTTAAGGTCTATTTTGACTGATATGAGGATTGCTAATCCAGCTTTCTTTTGCTTCCCATTTGCATGGAATATATTTTTCCACCCTCTCACTTTCAGTATATAAGTGTCTCTAGGTCTGAAATGAGTTTCTTGTAGACAGCATACATATATGGGTCTTGTTTTTGTATCCATTCAGCCAGTCTGTGTCTTTCTGTTAGAGCATTTAATCCAATTACATTTAAAGTAATAATTGATATATATGTTCCTATTTTAATTTTATTAACTGTTTGGGGTTGATTTTGTAGATCCTTTTTCTTCTCTTGTGTTTCTTGACTATATAAGTCCCTTTAAAATTTACTGTGCAGTTGGTTTGGTGATACTGAGTTCTCTTAACCTTTGCTTGTCCGAAAAGCTTTTGATTTCTCCATCAATTTTGAATTAGATTCTTGCTGGGTACAGTAATCTTGGTAGTATATTTTTATCTTTCAGTATTTTAAATATATCCTACCATACCCTTCTTACATTCAGAATTTCTGCTGAAAGATCAGCTGTTAAGCATATGGGGTTTCCCTTGTAAGTTACTTGTTGCTTTTCCCTTGCTGCTTTTGATATTCTTTCTTTGTGTTTAGTCTTTGTTAGTTTGATTAGTATGTTTCTTGGCATGTTTCTCCTTAGGTTTATCCTGTATAGAACTGTTTGTGCCTCTTGGACTTGAATGACTATTTCCATTTCCATGTTCGGGAAATTTTCAACTATAATCTTTTCAAAAATTGCTCATACCCTTTCTTTTTCTCATTTCTTCTGGGACCTCTATAATTCGAATGTTGGTGCATTTGATATTGTCACAGAGGTCAGACTCATTTCATTTTTTTTACTTTATTCTACTCTTCAGAAGTTATTTCCACCATTTTAATCTTCCAGCTCACTGATTAGTTCTTCTGCTTCAGATATGTTGCTATTGATTCCTTCTAGAGGTTTTTTTTTTTTTTTTTAATTTCAGTAATAGTGTTATTTATTTCTGTATGTTTATTCTCTAATTATTCTAGGTTTTTGTTAAAAGATTCTTGCATTTTCTCCATTTTGTATTCAAGGTTTTTAATCACCTTTGCTATCATTATTCTGAATTCTTTTTCAGGTAATTTGCCTATTTCTTCTTCATTTATTTGGACTTCTGTGTTTCTAGTTTGTTCCTTAATTGTGTAGTATTTATCTGCCTTTTCATTACTTATTTTTTTTAACTTATTGTGTTTGATGTCTCCTTTTCCCAGGCTTCAAGGTTGAATTCTTTCTTCCTTTTGTTTTCTGCCCTCCTAAGTTTGGTCCAGTGGTTTGTATAAGCTTTGTATAGAATGAGATTTGTGCTGAGTTTTTGTTTGTTTTTTTTTTGTTTTTCCTCTGTTTGGCAAGGCTGAGTGAGATGGTAATCTTGTCTGCTGATGATTGGGTTTGTATTTTTGTTTTGTTTGTTGTTTAGATGAGGTATCCTGCACAGGGTGCTACTGGTGGTTGGGTGATGGTGGGTCTTATATTCAAGTGGTTTCCTTTGTATGAGTTCTCACTATTTGATACTCCCTAGGGTTAGTTCTCTGGTAGTCTAGGGTCTTGGAGTCAGTGCTCCCACTCCAAAGGCTCAAGCCTTTAGCTTAGATCTGAAGATGACCCAAAGCTGGTGGGGATATCAAATTTGTTGAAGAACAAAACTGAGATTCAAAATGAGCTCAGAATGGCTGGAGTACTGGGCTCTCCCAGCTTCTTTATAGCCCAAGTAGAGGGCTAGAATTTTGATGAGCACTGAATTAAATCTATAGGTGGTTTAGGGTAATATGGACATTTTAACCAAATTAATTCTTCCAATTTATGAATATAGGATATCTTTACATTTGTTTGTGTATTCTTCAATTTATTTTATCAAAGCCTTGCAATTGTCAGTGTATAAGATCTTTTAGCTCTTTGGTTAAATTTATTTCTAAGGATTTTATTGTTTTTTGGTATTGTGAATGGCATTGCTTTTTTAATTTCTTTTTCAAAGGTTTTGTTGTTAGTGTATAGAAACACAACTTTTTATGTTGACTTTTTTATTCTGCAACTGCTAAGATTTTTTATTAGCTCTAACAGGTTTCTGGGCATGGTCTTCAGGTATTTTTTATATGTAAGCTCATGTCTTCTGCAAACAAAGACAATTTTACTTCTTTTCTTATTTGGAAACCTTTCAAACAGCAAAATGAAATCAACAAAATGAAAATATAATCTATATAAGGGATAAATATTTGCAAATTATATATATATATATATATATATATATATATATATATAATGGTTAATATCCAAAATATATAAAGAATTCATACAACTCCATAGAAAAAACAAACAACTGATTTAGAAATGGACATAGGAGTTGAATAGATGTTTTTTTTTCCCTC
This sequence comes from Bos taurus, assembly GCF_002263795.3. Lineage (NCBI taxonomy): Eukaryota > Metazoa > Chordata > Mammalia > Artiodactyla > Bovidae > Bos > Bos taurus. The sequence continues at coordinate 48,628,956 of NC_037357.1, forward strand.
CCCAAGGAGAAGTACAAATGACCAACAAGTACATGAAAAGAGGTGTCTCAAAAAAAAAAAAAAAAATAGAACTACCATATATTTCAGCAGTCCCATTTCTGAGTATATAGCTAAAAGAATTAAAATCAGGATCTCAAAGTGATATCTGCACTGTAATTTTCATTGCAGCATTATTCACAATAGTTGAAATATGGATGAAAGATCATGCTTAGTCTGTATAGATTGATGAAAATAGAGGGTTTCAGATTTTTGTTTTTGGAAATTTCAACACACTTTGCTGTGTTCCAATTTTAGTCAAGACCATTTCCATTAGATGTAGATAATTTATGTACCTTCCCCTTTGCCATCTAGTATGTCTTGCTACTAGTTTTTTCATCTTCACTAGGTGTGTGCCATGCATGTCTTTATCTGGGCAGGTGGCTTGCATAATCTGCTCATTTATAAAACATCTACCCTCTCTTCTTTTGCCTTCATTCAGCTGCTAGTTATGAATCTACAATTGTTAGGTCCATAGATTTCTATGAAGTTTCCAGACCAAGCTTTAAAATATTCATATTTCTTATATTCTTTTGAGTTGCTCTATCATTCTACCCTAAATAAGGATCAAGATACCTTTCACAGTATGTTGATGCTCTTCAGAGAAAAGATCCAGAAGGCATAATCTGAGATGAAAAACTGGTATGAGAAAACTGGATAAATGAAAACAGGATGAATAAGGAAATATTTTCCCCAAAAATGTGAAAAATCATCTTCCCTAATATTTAGTCATTCCTGTTTCTGTGCTGCTATGCTATTTTGGTCTGAGTCTTGTGAATGGGTGTTTGCGATGCCAATTTAATTTAGCACCATCATCACGATAAGAGCAGCTGTCCAGAATTCATATTTCCAAAGGATTTTTTTAAAAACTGTTTTGAAATAGATGTTCTGACTGCTTCACTGAAAACAAAATATCTATGTGTGCATGTGCAGTGTTTCTCCCTTTGGGTCTTTCTACTTCCAAATGCTTATAGTGTTTTTTGGCTTCAAAATAGTTTTGGGCAATGGATTCCTTTAAACACACATACAAAAGTATACGCATATGCACACATGGTTGGATGGCATCACCGACTCAATAGAGATGAGTTTGGGTAAACTCCGGAAGTTGGTGATGGACAGGGAGGCCTGGCATACTGCAGTCCATGGGGTCACAAAGAGTTGGACATGACTGAGTGAGTGAACTAAAATGATGAACACACTCTTCTTCCCAGAATACTTTGCCTCAGCATGGACCAAATATAAGACCGAAAACAGCATCTTGTTGTATCATTTAAAATGTAGTATTTATAATGCAAAACCCACACTGCCATAACGTCCTGAAACAGTATGAATTCGTAATTAAGAGCACAAACTTTGTTGTTAAGCAGACATGGAATCAAATCCCAGTTCATATTTGTTAGCTCTATGACCTCAGGAAAAATTAATGAACTTCTCTTAGCTCAATATCTTAATAGATGAAATGTAGACATGTTAGTATTTATTTCTGTGTAACAAAGAATCCCAAACCATTGTGGCTTAAAACAATAGTTGCAAATATAATTAAGCTAAATAACAAATTAGTTTTCAACTCTGTGGTTTGACAATTTAGACTGGGATCTGCTGAGTGGATCTTCTGGTTCCAATTGGATTTTTCTTATGCATCCTTAGTCAGCTACAGGTTAGCTAGGAGGCTGTTTGTCCAGACTTTGGCTAATGTTAACTAGCTCTCTCTAATGTGGCCTCTCATCCTACAGCAAGTTAGATTATCCTTGAACACATGGAAATGGCAGAGTTCACACACACACACACACACACACACACACACACACACAGACTCAGACTCTGAATTGGCACAATATCACTTTTAACATGTTTTATTAACCAAATCAGCTAACAATGAAAATTTAGTTTTAAAGAGTGAGGATAAGATCACATCTAGGTGGCAGGAGGAGTAAAATATGGAGCTAAATTCTCTCACAAATTCATTAAAAATACATCTTTATACGGAATGATTCTCATAGAACATCTATTTCACACTGACAAAATACTTCAGACTTCCAAAAGGCAAGAACATTTCCACATATCTGGGTAGGGCAAAGAAAACAAAAAAAAGAGAGATACAGAGAGAAAGGAACTGGGATGGAACTTGCATCCCTGGGAAGGAGCTGTAAAGTGGAAAGGTTTCCACACAGTGAGAAATCCTATCATCTCACTGATGAGATCAGCTGGGACAGAGGGGGAGCTTTGGAGCCTCAAAGGAGAGCATAGCACCCAGTTTGCAGAAGGCAAAGTGGAGAGAGACCTGCACAGATCATCTGGTCAGTGCCAGATGACTCTCCTTAGTGGAGTCCACTTGTCCACTGGGGTGAGTGGAGGCTAGGTGCTGAGGCTCAGGTTTTGAAGATCAGACCACGGGAAGAGGACTGGATTTGGATGCATGGAGATAGCCTGAGGGGGCTACAGTGTTGTGTGCCACACCTAGGGAATGCAAGAAGAAGCCTGGGCCTACCAGAGAGGCAAGGAGCCCTTGTTCTAGGGTGTTTGATTAGAAGGGTGGTCCACCATAGATCTTTTTCCTTTTCATGTACTCTCAGGCAGCATGGTACCACCCACCTACATGAGCTCTAGGGCCAGGTGTGAACTGCTTCTGTTATCATGGTCTTCAGAGGAGAGTGCAGACAGCTGCTGCCACTGAGGATCCCACAAGAGGGCACAAGTTGCTGCTGCCATTTCCCAAGGAGCACATACAACCCACTACTGCCACCTCCAAGTGTCCCACAACTGGGAACTAATCACTGCCCTTACCTTCCTGGAAGCAAGCATGGGTTGCACACCTGCAAATCCTCTATCAAGTGGATAATGGTTAGCACACTCTGAGGAAAGAGATGGCAAGCACTCAAACCAAAAATACCCCTCATGTTAAAAAATATTAAGCCCACACAAGCTATGATATATGCTCCCACAAATAAATAGCCATCCAAGACTGCAGTAGAAAATTATTTCTCCTAAATTCACAGAATAAGAGAAAAATAAACAAAATGCAAATGTATAGGAGCCATTCTCAGTTAAAAGACAAATAGAAATCACTTGAAGGAACAAACAATAAAACAGACCTTTTCAGTCTAACAGACAAAAAGTTCAAAAAGGACGTAATGAAAATACTGAAAAAATTAAGAAAGACTATTGACAGAAATACAGATTACTATAAACAGGAACTAGAAATTATAAGGAAGATACAAGAAAAATTAGAAAATTCATTTCCTGAGACAAAAGCTGAGCTAAAGGCAATGATTAGCAGAATGAATAGTTTAGAATAAAGAATAAATAATCTGAAAGGTAGAAAAATGGATATTACCCAATCAAAACAGCAGACAGAAAGCCAAATTTAAAGAAATAAAAGATACCTGTGAAATAATGTAAAGCATGCTTATATATGCATAATAGGCTTTCCAGAAGTAGAAGAAAAGAAAAGGGAGATTGAAAATGTATATGAAAAAAATTATAGCTGGAAATTCCCCAAACTTAAACAATGAAGCAGATATACAGATACAGGAAGCACAGAAGGCCCCAAACAAGATGAATCCAAATAAACCTACCCCAAGGCATTTTTAAAAAATGGCAAAAGTTAAAGATAGAGAGAAGATTCTAAAGGCAGCAAGTGTTAATTACAAGTGAACCCCATAAGGCTACCAGCTTATTTCTATACAGAAACACTGCAGGACAGAAGGGAGTGGCAAACAATATTAAAAATTTTGAAAGGGAAAAATATGAAATCTAGAATACTCTACCCAACAATATTATTTGGAATAGGAAGAGAAATAAAGAATTTCTCAGACAAACAAAAACTAAAAGAATACAGCAATACTAAACCTAGCTTAAAAGAAAAACTTAAATGGCATTTTAAATAGAAAAGAAACAAGAAGATATAGGAAGGAAGAAGTCATAATTGGAAAGTTAATTACTTAAATTAGCTAGTAAACAGATCAAAAAAAATATTTGTGGAAGTAATGATAAACACAAGGAACAGAAAATGAATATACATAAAGACATAAAAAAGGACATCGGAATCAAAAAATTGGGGAAAGGAGAATAAGAAAATGCAGATTTTTTTCTTTCCTTTTTTTTTTTTTAAGAATGTGTTTGAGCCTGTATGACTATCAGTCTAAAGCAAGCAGACATAAAAAGGGATTAACATACTCGAAAAACAGAACATCTATTCAAAAACATACAATATATTCACAAAATACAAAAAGAAGAGAACAAAACATAAAACAAAAGTAAATATTCAAACCACAAAAAAAGGAACAAAGAAGAAACAACTGAAAAGCAAGATTTGAAATGACAACAAATTTATATGTATTAATATTACCTTAAAGGTCAATGAACTAAATGCTCTAATCAAAAGACATAGAGTGGCAGACTGTATAAAAAGCAAGAACCTACAATATACTGCCTATAAGAGAACCACTGTAGTGCAAAAGACACACATAAATTGAAAGTGCGAGGATAGAAAAGATATTTCATGTAAATAGAAGTGACAAGAAAGCAGGTGCTTCAATATTCATATCAGACAAGATAGAGTTTAAAACAAAGTCCATAAAGAAAGATAAAGAAGGACACTATATAATGAAAAAAAGATCAATACGAGAAGAAGATTTTACACGTCAATGTATACACCCCTAATATAGGAACACTCAAGCATATAAAATAAGTACTAACCGATATAATGGGAGAAATTGATGGGAAGACTGTAATAGTAGGAGACTTTAACATTCCACTCGTATCAATGGACACAGAACAGAATATTATACCCCCCTCCCCAAAAATGCAAACTCTTTTCAAGTGCAAATGAAACATGCATGTGTGCGTGCTAAGTCAAGTCAGTCATGTTCAACTTTTTGCAGCCCTAGGGACTGTGGCCCATGATGCTCTTCTGTCCATGGGATTCTCAAGGCAAAAATACTGGAGTGGGTACCCATGCCCTCCTCCAGGGGATCTTCCCAACCCAGGGATCAAACCCACATCTCTTAGGTTTCTTACATTGGCAGGTGCCATCTGGGTAGCCTCCAAATGGAATGTATGAGGACACAAAACTAACTTCAACAAATAAGAGTATAGAAATTATTTCAATCATCTTCACTGAGAGCAATGGCATGCATTTAGAAGTCAACCACAGAAAAATAAATTTTAAAAATTTCATGGAGATTAAAAAAGCATGCTACAAAAAAGCCAATGAGTCAATCAAAGTAGTTCATAGAGGTAAGTTCATAGTGATAAGTTCAGTTAAGTTCAGTTCAGTCGCTCAGTCGTGTCCGACTCTTTGCAACCCCATGAACTGCAGCACGCCAGGCCTCCCTGTCCATCACCAACTCCCGGAGTTCACTCAGACTCACATCCATCGAGTCAGTGATGCCATCCAGCCATCTCATCCTCCGTCGTCCCCTTCTCCTCCTGCCCCCAATCCCTCCCAGCATCAGAGTCTTTTCCAATGAGTCAACTATTCGCATGAGGTGGCCAAAGTACTGGAGTTTCAGCTTCAGCATCATTTCCTCCAAAGAAATCCCAGGGCTGATCCAACACCATATTTAAAAAGCATCAATTCTTCGGTGCTCAGCCTTCTTCACAGTCCAACTCTCACATCCATACATGATCACAGGAAAGACCATAGCCTTGACTAGATGGACCTTTGTTGGCAAAGTAATGTCTCTGCTTTTGAATACGCTATCCAGGTTGGTCATGACTTTCCTTCCAAGGAGTAAGTGTCTTTTAATTTCATGGCTGCAGTCACCATCTGCAGTGATTTTGGAGCCCCAAAAAATAAAGTCTGACACTGTTTCCACTGTTCCCCCGTCTATTTCTCATGAAGTAATGGGACCAGATGCCACGATCTTTGTTTTCTGAATGTTGAGCTTTAAGCAACTTTTTCACTCTCCTCTTTCACTTTCATCAAGAGGCTTTTGAGTTCCTCTTCACTTTCTGCCATAAGGGTGGTGTCATCTGCATATCTGAGGTTATTGATAATTCTCCCAGCAATCTTGATTCCAGCTTGTGTTTCTTCCACACTTTATCATAGTGATAAAAGCCTACTCAAAAAACAAGAAAAAATCTCAAATAAACAACCTAACCTACCTCATAAATAGATAATTTTATCAGCCCAATCACTAGAAGTGAAATAGATTTTGCAAAAAATATCTTCCTACAAACAAAAGTCCAGGACCAGACAGCCTCACAGGCAAATTCTATGAAGCATACAAAGAAATTATACAAATTCTCCTCAAACTTTTCCAAAAGATGGAACACCAGTGAACACTTCCAAAGACATTCTATGAAGCTACCATCACTCTGATACCAAAACCAGTCAAAGATACCACCAAAAAAAGAGAATATTACAGGTCAATAACTTTGATTAATATAGATGTAAAAATTCTTACCAAAGTATTAGCAAACGAAATTCAACAACATATAAAAAGATCATATACCACAATGAAGTGGGACTCATCTTAAGTTCACAAAGATGGTTCAACAAACACCATTCAATGTGATATACCATACAAACAAAAGAAAAAAAATGTGATAATCTCAGTAGATGCAGAAAGAGCATATGACAGATTGAACATTCATTAATTATTTAAACACACACACACACACACACACAAACTCTTACCAAAATGGGTTTAGAGGGAATATATCTTAATATAGTAAAAATGATTTATGACAAACGCACAGTCAGTATAGTACTCAATGGTGAAAATCTAAAAGCCTCCCTACTAAAATTTGGAACAGGACAAAGATGCCCACTCTCATTACTTCTATTCAACATAGTGTTGGAAGTCCTAGCCACAGCAATCAGACAAGAAAAAAGAATTAAAAGCTATCCATACTGGAAGGGAAGAAGAAAATTTGTCACTATATGTAGATGACATAATAACTACAAATAAAAACCCTTCAGACTCCACACAGAAACTATTACATCTAATAAGTCAATTCAACCAAGTATCAGGATACAAGATTAACACCCAGAAATAGGTTTCATTTTTTACACTAGCAATGAAATATCAAAACAGAAATGCTTAAAAAACAATATTTTTTAAATTGCACCAAAAAAATATCAAGGAGTAAACCTGACCAAGTAGACAAAAAAAAAAAAATATGCTGAGAACTATAAAGCATTAATAAATAAATTATTAATTTCTTAGTTGATGTAGCCACTATGGAAAATAGTATGATGGTTCTTTAGAAAGCTAAAATAGAATTGCCAGGTCTTCCACATTTCAGGAAATTAAAGAGGATTCAAAGAAATAGAAAGATAGCCCATGCTCTTGGATTGGAAGAATTGATATTGTTAAGATGACAATACCAAGAAAAGCAATCTACAGATATAATGTGATCCTTATCAAATTATCCATGGCAGTTTTCACAGAACTAGGACAAACAATCAGAAATTTTACATGGGACCATAAAAAGTCCAGAATTGCCAAAGCGACCCTGTGGGGGGGGAGGAGGTGAGGAAAAAAGCAGGAGGCATAAGTCTCCCAGTCTTCAGAGAATACTATAGAGCTACAGGAATAAAATCAATGTGGTATTTGTATTGGTACAAAAATAGACATGCTAATCAAATGGAATGCAATAGACAGCCCAGAAATAAACCCACACACCTATAGTCAATTATTCTTTGACAAAGGAGATAAGAATATAAAATGGGAAAAAGATAGTCTCTGTGGCAAGTGGTGCTGTGAATGTTGAACAACTGCATGTAAATCAGTGAAGTTAGAACACACCCTCACACGATGCCCAAAAATAAGCTTAAAATGGCTTAAAGATTTAAGCATAAGACACATTATAAAACTCTTAGAAGAGAGCATAGGTTAAACATTATCTGACATAAATTGTATGAATGTCTTCAGTCAGTCTCCCAAAGCAATAAAAATAAAAACAAAACTTAACAAATGAGAACTAATCAAACTTACAAGCTTTCACAGAGCAAAGTGTTAGACATTAAGTCATGCCCAACTCTTTGTTTACAGTAGCCCGCTAGGCTCCTCTGTCCATGGTATTCTCCAGGCAAGAATACTGGAGTAGGTAGCCATTCCCTTCTCCAGAGGATCTTCTTGACCCAGGGATTGAACCCAGGTCTCCCACATTGTAGGCAGATACTTAACCATCTGAGCCACTAGTGAAGCTCTTTGCACAACAAAAAAAATCATAAAAGAAAAAAAAAAGGTACTATATGTAATGGGAGAAAATACTTGTCAATGATGCAACCAACGAAAGCTTAATTTTCAAAATATGCAAATGGATCATACAAAACAACAACAACAAAAAAATCATAAAATGAGGAGAAGACCTTAACAGACATTTCTTCAAAGAAAGCATGTAGATGGTCAGTAGGCACATGAAAAGATATTCAACATTACTCATTATTAAAGAATGCAAATTAAAACTACAATGTGGTACCACTTCATATTAGTCAGAATGGCCATTATTAAAATGATGTCTGAAAATAACAAATGTTGGAAAGAGTATGGAAAAAAGGGAACAGTCCTACGCTGTTGGTAGAAATGTAAGTTGGTGTAGCCACTATGGAAAATAGTATGGTGGTTCTTTAGAAAGCTAAAATAGAATTGTCATATGATCCAACAATCCCACTCCTAGGCATATACCTGGGCAAAACTAATTTCAAAGAGATACATGTACCCCCATGTTCATAGCAGCACTATTTACAGTAACCAAGACATGAAAGCAAACTAAATGCTCACCAACAGATTAATGGATAAAGATGTGGTACATATATATAATGGAATACTTGTTGTTGTTGTTGTTGTTCAGTCCCTAAGTCATGTTCAAGTCTTTGCAACTCCATAGACTGCAGTATGCCAGTCCAGGCAAGAATATTGGAGTGGGTTGCCTTGCCCTTCTACAGGGGATCTTCATGACCCAGGGATTGAACCTGTGTCTCCTGCATTGCAGGCAGATTATTTACTGACTGAGCCAAGAGGGAATCCTGATATCACTGATAGGCTGAATCAGAAAAAATGGCACAAATAAGAAACAGACTCACAGATATCGAGATTGGATTTGTGGTGGCCAAAGGAGATGAGGGGGAGGCAGAAGGATGAAATAGGTGTTTTGGATTTGTAGATACAAACTAATGCATTCAGTATGGATAAGCAACACGGTCCTACTGGGAGCTATATCTGATCTGCTGAGATAAACCATAAAGAAAAAGTCTATTTTAAAATGTACATATGTATATAACTGAGTTGCTTTGCTGAATAGCAGAGACTGGCATGACATTTCCAATCAATCAACTATACTTCAATTAAAAGAAAAAGTAGTGAGGAAACAGATTCCTCTTGATGGGAATAACAACAAAATTAATTAAATAGGGTGTGGAAATAGGAAGCAGGGAACAGTTAGGGACATGTTGTCAATCAGTGTATCATTGGAGATAATAATTTGTTGTTGTTCAGTCACTAAGTCATGTCTGATTCTATGCAACCCCATGGATTGCAGTACACCAGGTTTCCCTGTCCTTCACTATCTCCTGGAGTTTGCCCAAATTCATATTCATTGAGTCAGTGAACCTATTCAACCATCTCATCTTCTGTTGACCCCTTCTCCTCCTGCCCTCAAACTTTCCTAGAATCAGGGTATTTTCCAGTTAGCATGCTCTTCACATCAAGAGGCCAAAGATAGTAAGAATATATGTATACCTTAACATCAATGTGAATTAATTAGATAATATGCATGGAGTTCTTAGTATAGTTTCTGACATTAAATACTGAGTAAAAGTTTGTTCTTGCTGTTATGTCAATCATCTTAATCAGACATCTGTTGCTGTTGGTGCAAGATTTTACATGAAGTTCCTGAATTATCAACATTCGGTGGTAAATTGGTGTTGCAGATATCTATTCATATATTTTTAATCTGATTCGGTACATGAACCTTGAAGAATCTAATCTGCTTCCTCAACAAAGTCTCTAACTAGTTTTTTTGATAGTCTTCACGTTCTGTCTCGTTAACAGTCACCCAGAGATATAATTTGTGGGACCTGTCATAGTCATCCATAGGTCAACTAAGAAAATTGGGAATGGGAAGACAGACTATTTACTCCCTAGATAGCAATTTCTGGAATGTATTGGACCATATCCTCTTTGTACAGTTCAGTTATTTTCTAAGGTCTAAAATTCTGTCATTTCTGAATGCTCTCTCACCACACTTTCTACAGAGAACATTGTTTTAAACAACAAATATTGACTGAGGTCAAACGTGTGCAAAATGGTAATGGGAACAACCATCGAGACATTAATAAGTTTTGGCTAAGAAGTCACACTTTTAAGTATGTGTTCCATAATAATCTACAAACATTTTAAACTTTGTCTATTTGCTGATGTCAAATAGTTAAATTAGATAGAATAATTTTAACGTTTTTAGAAGTGACTGCTTAATCCAAAGGAATAAAAGTGAAAGTGAAGTCGCTCAGTCGTGTCCGACTCTTTGTGACCCCATGGACTGTAGCCTACCAGGCTCCTCTGGCCATGGGATTTTCCAGGCAAAAATACTGGAGTGGGTTGCCATTTCTCTCTTCAGGAGATCTTCCCAACCCAGGGACTGAACCTGGGTCACCCGCATTGTAGACAGATGCTTTACCGTCTGAGCCACCAGGGAAGCCCCAAAGGGGAATGCCTGCCTGAAAATGAATCTGGCAAGACTCACTTATGATGAAAACAAGTTTACAGAAGTGATACTGAGATCATACCATATAACTAAGTAGATTTTTTTGGAGGGGAGAGAACTAAGGCTGCATTCCAATTCTCGAAAACATGCTTTAGCCAATGTAACAGAAATTAGAATTAATTCACATATCACTGTGGCCAGTAATGTCAAAAGATAGAAAAATATCACGAAGTCCCTGCCTATCTGCTAGACCCAAACAAATCCCTAACCTTCACATCATTTTATGTTGCAGCAGTGTCTCTTAGATTCAGTTTACTGGCTCAGTCGTGTACAACTCTTTGTGACCCCATGGACTGCAGCACGACAGGCTTCCCCATCCATCAACAACTCCTGGAGCTTGCTCAAAATCATATCCATTAAGTCAATGATGGCATCCAACCATTTGATCTTCTGTTGTCCCTTTCTCTTCTTGCCTTCAATCTTTTCCAACATTAGGGTGTTTTCCAAAGAGTAAGTTCTTTGTATTAGATGGCCAAAGGAGCTTCAGCTTCAGCATCAGTCCTTCTAATGAATATTCAGGACTAATTTCTTTTAAGATTGACTGGTTTGATCCCCTTGCTTTCCAAAGGACTCTCAAGAGTCTTCTCCAATGCCACAGTTCAAAAGCATCAATTCTTCAGTGCTCACCTTTCTTTATGGTCCCATCTCACATCCATTTATGACTACTGGAAAAAACATAGCCTTGACTATAAAGACCTTTGTCAATAAAGTATTGTTAATGTCTCTGCTTTTTCACATACTTTCTAGGTTTGTCATAGCTTTTCTTCCAAGGGGCAAGTGTCTTTTAATTTCATGACTGCAATCACCATCTGCAGTGATTTTGAGCCCAAGAAAATAAAGTCTGTCACTGTTTCAATTGTTTCCCCATCTATTTGCCATGAAGTGATGGGCCTGAGTGACATGATCTTAGTTTTTGAATTTTGAGTTTTAAGCCAGCTTTTTAACTCGCCTCTTTCACTTTCATCAAGAGGCTCCATAGTTCCTCTTTGCTTTCTGCCATAAGGGTGGTGTCATCTGTATATCTGATATTATTGATATTGCTCCATGTAATCTTGATTCCAGTGTGTGCTTCATCCAGTCCTGCATTTTGCATGATATACTCTGTATATACATTAAATAAGCACAGTGACAATATACAACCTTGACATAATCCTGTCCGAATCTGGAACCAGTCCATTGTTCCATGTCTGGTTCTGTTTCTTCTCGACCTGCATGCAGATTTCTCAGGAAGCAGGTAAAGTGGTCTGGTATTCCCATCTATTTAAGAATTTTCCACAGTTTGTGTGATCCACACAGTCAAAGGTTGTTGTGTTGTCAATGAAATAGAAGTAGATGTTTAGAAGTTTTTTGGTTTTTTTTTTCTGGAATTCTCTTGTTTTTATCTAGATCCAATGGATGTTGGATATTTGATCTCTGGTTCCTCTACCTTTTCTAAATCCAGCTTGAACATCTCAAAGTTCACAGTTCATGTACTGTTGAAGCCTGCCTTGGAGAATTTTGAGCATTACTTTGCTAGAATGTGAGATGAGTGTAATTGTGTGGTAGTTTGAGCATTCTTTGGCATTGCCTTTCTTTGGGATTGGGATGAAAACTGACCTTTTCCAGTCCTATGGCCACTGCTGAGTTTTCTACATTTGCTGGCTATTGAGTGCAGCACTTTGACAGCATCATCTTTTAAGATTTGGAATAGCTCAACTGGAAATCCATCACCCACCTCCATTAGCTTTGTTCATAGTGATGCTTCCTAAGGCCCACTTGACTTCACATTCCAGGATATCTGGCTCTAGGTGAGTGATCACAATATTGTGGTTATCCAGGTTCTTGAGGTCTTTTTATACAGGTCTTCTGTGTTTTCTTGCCACTTTTTCTTAATATCTTCAGCTTCTGTTAGATCCATATCGTTTTTGTCCTTTCTTGTGCCCATTGTTGCATGAAATGTTCCCTTGATATCTCTAATTTTCTTGAAGAGATCTCTAGTCTTTCCCATTCTATTGTTTTCCTCTGTTTCTTTGCATTGATCACTTAGACTTTCTTATCTCTCCTTGATATTCCTTGGAATTCTGAATTCAGATGGATATATCTTTCCTTTTCTCCTTTGCCTTTTGCTTCTCTTCTTTTCTCAGCTGTTTGTAAGGCCTTCTCAGACAACCATTTTGCCTTTTTGCATTTCTTCTTCTTGCGGATTGTTTTGATCACCATCTCCTATAGAATGTTATGAACCTCTGCCTATATTTCTTCAGGCACTCTATCAGATCTAATCCCTTTAGTCTATCTGTCACTTCCATTGTATAATCATAAGGGTTTAGGCCATACCTGAATGGTCTAGTGGTTTTCCCTACATTCTTCAGGTTAAGTCTCAGTTTTGCAGTAAGGAGTTCAGGGTCTGACCCATATCAGCTTCCGGTCTTATTTTTGCTGACTCTATAGAGCTTCTCCATATTTGGCTGCAAAGAATATAATCAGTCTGATTTCAGTATTAACTATCTGGTGGTGTCAATGTGTAGAGTCGTCTCTTATGTTTTTGGAAGAAGGTGTTTGCTATGACCAGTGCATTCTCTTGGCAAAACTCTGTTAGCCTTTGCCCTACTTCATTTTGTACTTCAAGGCCAAACTTGCCTGCTACTCCAAGTATCTCTTGACTTCCTACTTTTGCATTCCAGTCCTCTATGATGAAAAGGATATATATATATATATATATATATATATATATATATATATTTGGTACTAGTTCTAGAAGGTCTTGTAGGTCTTCATAGAACCATTCAACTTCAGCTTCTTTGGCATTAGTGGTTGGGGCATAGACTTGGATTACTCTGATATTGAATTGTTTGCCTTGCAAACCAACATAGATCATTCTGTTCTTTTTTGAGATTATACCTAATTACTGCATTTTGGGCTTTTTTGTTGACTATGAGAGCTATTCCATTTATTTTAAAGGATTCTTGTCCACAGTAGTAGATGTAATGGTCATATGAATGAAATTTGCCCATTCTGGTCTATTTTAGTTGACTGATTCCTAAAATGTCGATGTTCACTCTTGTCATCTCTGGTTTGACCACTTCCAACTTATCTTGATTTATGAACTAACTATCCAGTTCCTATGCAATATTGTTCTTTATAGCATTGCACTTTTCTTCCATCACCAGTCACATCCACAACTGAATGTTGTTTTCACTTTGGCTCAGCCTCTTCATTCCTTCTGGATCTATTTCTCCACTCTTCTCCAGTAGCATATTGGGCACCTACTGACCTGGGGAGTTCATCTTTCAGTGTCTTATCTTTTTGCCTTTTAATACTGTTCATGGATTCTCAAGGCAAAAATACTGAAGTCCCCGTTATGCACATAGCCTCCTTTATGGTGGCAAAGGAGCACTGGCATGACATTTGTAGAACGTGTGCTCATCTTCTGTGAGAACTCTGAAATTACGACAAACTGCTGAGCAACCATCGACAGTAGAATGTCAGATCCCAGAGGAAAAAAAAAAAAAGATACCCCACGATCAAGGGCAAAGGCGAAGCCTTAACAAAATGGCAGGAGTGAGGATAGCATGTTTAAAATCAAACCCCATACCCGCCAGAAATGCGTGGAGAGTTTAAACAAAACCTTATGCACACCAAGACACAGGAACCCTATAAGAGACTGAACCAGATCTTCCTTTAAGTGTTTGAATGCCTCAAATCTCATCTCTTAGATTCAGATCAGATCAGATCAGTCACTCAGTCGTGTCCAACTCTTTGCGACCTCATGAATCGCAGCACGCCAGGCCTCCCTGTCCATCATCAACTCTCGGAGTTCACCCAGACTCACATCCATCGAGTAAGTGATGCCATCAAGTCATCTCATCCTCTGTCGTCCCCTTCTCCTCCTGCCCCCAATCCCTCCCAGCATCAGAGTCTTTTCCGATGAGTCAACTCGTCTCAGGAGGTGGCCAAAGTACTGGAGTTTCAGCTTTAGCATCATTCCTTCCACAGAAATCCCAGAGCTGAGCTCCTTCAGAATGGACTGGTTGGATCTCCTTGCAGTCCAAGGGACGCTCAAGAGTCTTCTCCAACACCACAGTTCAAAAGCATCAATTCTTCGGTGCTCAGTCTTCTTCACAGTCCAACTCTCACATCCATACATGACCACAGGAAAAACCATAGCCTTGACTAGACGAACCTTTGTTGGCAAAGTAATGTCTCTGCTTTTGAATATGCTATCTAGGTTGGTCATAACTCTCCTTCCAAGGAGTAAACATCTTTTAATTTCATGGCTGCCGTCACCATCTGCAGTGATTTTGGAGCCCAGAAAAATAAAGTCTGACACTGTTTCCAGTGTTTCCCCATCTATTTCCCAGGAAGTGGTGGGACCGGATGCCATGATCTTCGTTTTCTGAATGTTGAGCTTTAAGCCAACTTTTTCACTCTCCACTTTCACCTTCATCAAGAGGCTTTTTAGTTCTTCTTCACTTTCTGCCATATGGGTGGTGTCATCTGTGTATCTGAGGTTATTGATATTTCTCCCTCAATCTTGATTCCAGCTTGTGTTTCTTCCAGTCCAGCATTTCTCATGATGTACTCTGCATAGAAGTTAAATAAACAGGGTGACAATATACAGCCTTGAAATGTTCCTTTTCCTATTTGGAACCAGTCTGTTGTTCCATGTCCAGTTCTAACTGTTGCTTCCTGACCTGCATACAAATTTCTCAAGAGGCAGATCAGGTGGTTTGGTATTCCCATCTCTTTCAGAATTTTCCACAGTTTATTGTGATCCACACAGTCAAAGGCTTTGGCATAGTCAATAAAGCAGAAATAGATGTTTTTCTGGAACTCTCTTGCTTTTTCCATGATCCAGCGGATGTTGGCAATTTGATCTCTGGTTCCTCTGCCTTTTCTAAAACCAGCTTGAACATCAGGAAGTTCATGGTTCACATATTGCTGAAGCCTGGCTTGGAGAATTTTGAGCATTATTTTACTAGCATGTGAGATGAGTGCAATTGTGCAGTAGTTTGAGCGTTCTTTGGCATTGCCTTTCTTTGGGATTGGAATGGAAACTGACCTTTTCCAGTCCTGTGGCCATTGCTGAGTTTTCCAAATTTGCTGGCATATTGAGTGCAGCACTTTCACAGCATCATCTTTCAGGATTTGGAATAGCTCAACTGGAACTCTATCACCTCCACTAGCTTTGTTTAGTAGATACTAAACAGAAAAAAAAATTACTGCAGATAGTGACTAGGCATGAAATTAAAAGACACTAGCTCCTTGGAAGAAAAGCTATGACCAACCCAGACAGTATATTAAAAAGCAGAGACATTACCTTGCCGACAAAATTCCATATAGTCAAAGCTATGTTTTTTTTTTTTTTTTTCAAATAGTCATGTATGAAAGTGAGATTTGGACTACAAAGGAATCTGAGGGCCAAACAATTGCTGCTTTTGAACTGTGGTGTTAGAGAAGACTCTTCAGAGTCCCTTGGAGTGCAAAGAGATCAAACCAGTCAATCCTAAAGGAAATCAGTCCTGAATATTCATTGGAAGGACTGATGCTGAAGCTGAAGCTCCAATACTTTGGCCACCTGATGGGATGACCTGATTCATTGGGAAAGACCCTAATGCTGGGAAAGATTGAAGGTAGGGGAAAGATTGAAGGCAGGAGGAGAAGTGGACGACAGAGGATGAAATGTTGGATGGCATCACACACTCCATGGACATGAGTTTGAAAAAGCTCCAGGAGTTGGTTATGGATGGGGAAGCCTGGCGTGCTCCAGTCTATGGGGGTCACAAAGAGTTGGACACTACCGAGTAACTGAATTGGGCTGAACGAAACAAAAAAAGTCAAAATATTTTTAGGTTCAGTCTAAACACAAAAAAATTCCAACAACATCTTTCCTTATATTTTTGCATAAAAATGATAATACAAAAATTTAAAATTATTTCGGGTGATTTAATCATTCTTTTATTGTCTATTCATTTATTTATTCAATTGTTCCTTCATTCTGCCATCAAAAATTTTTGAATACCTTCTATTTGCCTATATTTTAGGTGCTAAAAATACAAAGATAAATTTTGAAAATGTAATCACTGCCCAGACAACTTCAAACCTCCTGCATTTAAAGTTCAATACATGTATCTGCCTGTGCCCAATTATTTTATCTGCAATGCATATTTTAATGAGACATATTCAACATAGTTTAAGTTCCACTAGATACTATTTTTAAATATAAATGCAGCCAATTACTCTGCACTGATGCTGAAAAACTGGGATTGACTGTTTTAATGTGCATTTCAATTGACAGTATGTAAGGAAACCATTGGGGAAACACGTATTGTAAGTGCTTAGCTGAAAGCTGTCATTACATCAATATGAAATCTTTATAGTCAAACATTTCTGTCTTACACATGCACATGGTCAAAAATTTAGTAGAGTAATTCTACACAAATCTGTAGTTTTGTTCAGAAAGAAACATATATATATATATATATATAAGAAACATATATATATATATATTATATATATACTTTTTAGTTTCACGAATATTATTATTGAGGAATTTCAAGAGGAAAATTGAAAGAGTCAGCTGCTATACATTAAACACAATCACTTCCTTTAGTCTTCAAAATGGCTGAGTCCACAGTATTAATATGGTAAGGTTTCTGTGATAGTAGAGCAGTTGCTCTACTTGGAATATTACATGGTGCCAGTCTATGAATGGCAGCTGAAGGACTCAGTGGGTTAGTTGGATATTTTTCCCCAATTACTCTGAGACCCATAGGGCTTGACTGAATGATTGCATTGTTCTAGTAATGAAGTTCATTGAGGACCTCTAGAAGAAGGCAGCATTTTAAGGTTTAACTATTCAAGATATTGCTGGTCAGAAAACTAATTTTAGGGCACTGATCTTCTGATTTGGTTAGTACAAGAATAAAGTCATAGAGGGTTAGCAATAATGTCTACATATATCCTGGGAGCAGTCAGTTTCTAGTAGGTATTTTCATTTTGACTTTTAACTCCACTACATCCAAATAAATGATGTGTAAATGATGCCTCAAGGTGTATCATAAGTTCTCTCCAGTATCCACTTGGCAGTCCTAAAGAGATATTACTTCCCTATGAACAATAATATATGTTGCTGCTAAGTCACTTCAGTTGTATCTGACTCTGTGTGACCCCATAGACAGCAGCCCACCCGGTTCTCCCGTCCCTGGAATTCTCCAGGCAAGAATACCGGAGTGGGTTGCCATTTCCTTCTCCAAAGCATGAAAGTGAAAAGTGAAAGTGAAGTCTCCCGTGGACTGCAGCCTACCAGGCTCCTCCATCCATGGGACCTTCCTGGCAAGAGTACTGGAGTGGGTTGCCATTGCCTCCTACATCCGGTTGCCAACTGTATCTTACATCTACTTAAATCCCTGGAAAGGTCTTCATTACCTTTGTACTGATGCATGCTACTTGCACCCTTACCTGAAATCAAAGTACAAAACCACAATTCTCTTAGAATAATTTTATCTGACATGAATATTTTGTCAGTCTTCTATAGAAATGACCTGTGGTTATATAGCATTTTCTAAAATTTATCTTCAACCCAAATATTACTAGTGCTACTTGTCTATCTTTCCTCTCACTAGTGACAGTTGTAATATCTCATTGGATCATTTTTCTAATGTACTCATGTTAACAAGCCATTTCTCTCCCTAAAATCCTATTAGTACTCTCATCTGGATGAAATAAAATTCTTTAACATAAGATACAAGGCCCATAATATTCTGATTCCTATCTTTAGTGTCTTATTTCAGGATTCTCTCCACCTTTTTTCTCCACTTCAGCAATAGAACACTTCTTACAGTCTTTTGAGTACACTATGCTTTTTTTCAGTGACAAGGACATTGACAAGGCACTCCCAATAGTCTTAATTAGACCCAGTACTTCTTTTCAAATTAGTCTGTGCCCATAAACTCAGTTTAAGAAATATGTAAAGTGATTTATTTAATGTCCATATCTCCATAGGACCTGTTGGGTTAATCAGTGTATTCCCAGTGTCTAGCTAAGTAACTGACATCATATTAACTAGTCTATTTCATATGAATACCAGAGAACTCCTACAGTAAACCGAGTATTATTGCTACTTATACCAAATAGTGTCAACCATTCTTTGCTCCCATATAAAGTCATATCAGCAAACACACATACCACTGTTTAACAAGCCTATTTCTATGAATACTCAAATGACAAAATGTATAAAATCATATTCTATACATATTCTATATAGCTAATTATCTTATAATATTGAGATTGTTGGCCTCTGAAGTCCATAAGGAAATGAAATGTAATGAGATTCTGTATAATTTAGTGGTTATGAAGGTATTAAAGAGATAGGCAACCTGAGTTTGAATCCTGGTCTGCCACTTACAAGCTACATGAACTGAGGCAAGATGCTTAATCTTGTCATACTTCCCTTTTAACAATAAAGGATACAATAATAGTATCTACATCATAGTTTGCCCATGATGATCAAATAAGTTTCATAATCTGGCAGTAGGCAAATCTGAACTAAGTCGCCATTATAAAAATTTTACTTAAACTTAATTTGATGTTTTATTGTTGCTATTTTATGACTGATTTGTAGACTTCATTTGTTTTTATTTTGTGAGGTGGAGTGGAATGGTTCACATGAACAAACAAGTCAACTAATGATTCATAAATAGACAAACTCATTCTGCAGTGTCTTCAAAAATAAAGTCTTGGAGATTTAAGTAATAGGGAGATCTAAGTGTAATTTTACATAGGAACACAAATACTTTGAAACATCTCAGAAAAATTAGGACAATTTTTAATATGGTGTAATTTTTTAGAATAAAAGGTTTTACACACTTCAGGACAGGATTAATGACTAAAATGGGATCTAACATAAAGACCTGAGACTTAATATCCATTCAAAACAAAATGACAGAGAAATTAAATGTAATAGAAATGAAATAATAGGTACAAATATTTCAGGAAGCGAATTTAATTTTAGCATGAAAACAAGGTAGTCATGATTGGTTACACAAAACATCTCTAAGATAAATGTAAGAAAACCAAATGATAAGGAGAAAAACAAAGATATTTGGTCTGAGTCTCTTCATACTTTTCCATGTCCTTATTTTCCCAGTCGTGTCTGACTCTTTGAGACCCTTTCGACTGTAGTCTACCAGGCTCCTCTATCCATGGGATTTTTCAGGCAAGAATATTGAAGTGGGTTGCCATTTTTTTCTCCAAGGGATCATCACAACCCTAGGATCAAACATCCATCTCCTGTGTCTCCTGCATTGAAGGCAGATTATTTGCCCACTGAGCCATCAAGAAAGCACTACTTTCTATATCCAGTATTATTTATAGGGATAAACTAAAAAAAAAAAAATGCTTCATTCTCAACCATCTAAAACAAAACACTAAGGGTTACACACATGGACATAATGATAAAAATAAAAGTTCACTCAGTTTTACTGTTTTCACCTAAGTCTGGAACAGAAGTACTGTCCTGATCAAAAAAAACAGGACAAAAAAAAAAAAAGTGTTATCTTCCAAATGTATGGCACATATATTTTGAGCCAAACAGAGACAGAGTTTGGCTATGTCCAGTACAAATTAGTTTTTGCTTTCACCTAGTAACCACGTCAGAATGTTGCTTGGAAGGAAGAGAAGAGATGAATGAATGCATGCAGTATCCTGATATGTAAACATCTAAGGGGGAGTGAGGAATATAAACAAGAATGAATATTGGGAGAGTGTATATGGTAGACGTACACTTCATACTGTCTAAATAACTATTTCAAACTGCATCTCATTTCCAAGTCTAGTAAATATATATGAGAGCTGTAACTAGATAATATCTAAAATACTTTTAATAGAACCCCAAAAAATAAAAGTATTGCAAATTGAGGTAGGATCCATATGAACTCAACTTCAGATCTAGCTGTGAAAAGGAAAAAAAAAATGCCAATATCTAAATAGACCGTTAAGAAAGTTATAGAAACTATATTCCTCCTGTTTTCTAGAAAATAGCATGCTTAGGTACACAGCTATTGAAACAGTCATGAACTTGTAAAACTGGTATGAAGCTTTTAAAAAGACTCTGAAGGAAGCGAGAAAGGGAAAATTGCCATGACAACTCAGAAAAAAAATCTCTTAAAATAGTTTTGTGTTAAGATGCACATGAAATTTCTAGAATATATATGCTATTATCTTCAAAAGTAGAAAATAGAACAGTTTGCATGAAACAGTACCAGAGAGCCTTAAGAAAATAGCAGACTGAAATTAAAGAAGACCAAGAAATCTAACTAAGAAAAATGCAAACAAACACATATTATATTTTTAAATATATAGACAATAAATTGATAAAATAAGAGCATAATAGACACAGCAGAATATCAAACCAGTAACGTGAAGGACATTCTTCTCCAAAGAATAAGCTAGAAGACAATGGCATAATACCTCAATCAGTGGTACTTAACATTTTAGGGATCATGATCACTTTGAAGGATTTTAAAAATTTCTTCTTATCAAAATAAGCCAGAAAGAAAAACACCAATACAGTATACTAATGCATATATATGGAATTTAGAAAGATGGTAACAATAACCCTGTATACGAGACAGCAAAAGAGACACTGATATATAGAACAGTCTTTTGGACTCTGTGGGAGAGGGAGAGGGTGGGATGATTTGGGAGAATGGCATTGAAACATGTATAATATCATGTATGAAATGAGTCGCCAGTCCAGGTTTGATGCATGATATTAGATGCTTGGGGCTGGTGCACTGGGTCTACCCAGAGGGATGGTACAGGGAGGGAGGAGGGAGGAGGGTTCAGGATGGGGAACATGTGTATACCTGTGGTGGATTCAGGTTGATATATGGCAAAACCAATACAATATTGTAAAGTTAAAAAATAAAATTAAAGAAAATATCCTTTCAATAAATAAAATATTGGCCTAAATTTTCAAGTGGTTGATGCAATCCTTTAAGTCTGTCTGTGGTTCCCTAGAGTCCATGCATTACACTGTAAGAGACTTTTGTTTTCAAAGTTTTGAGTAGAAACATAAATAAAAAATAACACTGCATTAAGTCAAATGTGAAATGACAATCAAAATTATTTTTGTCATACTATATTTAAGAGAAATTATGAGAAATATCTCAAAGATAAACAATAGGCAACTAGAAGAATTAAAATCCATGGAATAAAAATTACAAAATTTTTTTTATAAAAAATTTATTTTGATTGCAAAATAAAAGTCAGGTCAAGCTTATCAATTGTGAAAATAAATGTAAAGAGATGAAAACTTTATTTAGAAGTAGGTTTTGTGAGATAATAAAAACATATTATTACTTTTTTCACTTATAAGATACATGCTGAAAGATTAAATGAGGCAAACTGATTAAAAATCAACAGGTAGACAAATATTTGCCAGGCAATGACAAAAATAAAAATACTTATAATATTACTAATTGACAAAGTGGAAATGAAGGCAAAACTAAATAGGGCAAAGGGTGTCATTTTATATAAAATATTGATTCATAATGATAAATTTTACTATTTTAGAAAACATAGGATCAAAAATTTTAAAGCAAAATCTGAAAAATATAAAGGGTATAAAATAATACTCATAAAGCCTTAATTATAGTGTCACATATTATCACTCTGTTACTAGATTTAAAAGCTAGTTACAAGGGTAAAATACAAGATAATAGAATAAGAAGCCTGAGACTCTCCTTCCTCCCATGGAGAAACCAATTCAACAATACAAAATCCACTAGCAGTAGGAGATTTCAATAGTCCATTTTAAATAATGAATAGAACATCCAGATAGGAGATCAGTAAGGAAATGGAGAACTGGAAAAACACTAGAGACACATGACCTTAAGGAATATATACTAAATAGTCCCCCAAGGGCAGGAAAGTACACATTCTTCTCCAGCACAGATGAAACAGTATCTAGGATAGATCATGTATTAGGTCACAAAACAAGTCTTAATGAATTTTATAAAATTGAAATCATAGCAAGTATATTTTCTGAACATATGGAATGATTAGATCTCATTGATATCTTCAGGACAGTCCATCCAAATGCAAAGGGTGCACCTTATTTTCAAGTGTACATGGAACATTCTCCAGGATGGGACACATCTTGGGTCACAAATCAAATCTCAGTAAATTTAAGAAAACTGAAATAGAATCAAGCACCTTTTCTTACCACAAAGCTATGAGACTAGACATCAATTACAAGGGGGAAAAAAAAAAAAAAAACTAAAAACAACAAACACTGGAGATTAATACATTCCTAAATAACAAGCAGGTTACTGAAGAAATCCAAAAGGAAATAATAATAATAATAAAAATCCTCAAAACAAATGACAATGAAAACACAACTCAAAAACTATGGGATGCAGCAAAAGCAGTTCTAAGAGGGAGGTTTATAGCAGTACCATCCTACGTCAAGAAAAAAGAAAAACATTGAATAGACAACAAAATTTTACACCTAAAACAACTGGAAAAAGAAGAAAAAGAAACCCCAAAATTAGCAGAAGGAAAGAAATCATAAAGATCAGAGCAGAAATAAATGAAAAAGATATGAAAGAAACAATAGCAAAGATTAATAAAGCTAAAAGCTGGTTCTTTGTGAAGATAAACAAAATTGATAAACTTTAGCCAGACTCACCAAGAAAAGAAGAGAGAAGAATCAAATAAACAAAATTATAAATGAAAAAGGAGAGGTACAATAGACAATGCAGAAGTACAAAAGATTATAAGAGACTATTGTGAGGAACTATATGGCGATAAAGTGAATAACCCAGAATAATTGGACAGATTCTTAGAATTGTTCAATCTTCCAAGACTGAACCAGGAAGAAATAGAAATTATGAACAACCCAACTACAAGCTCTGATCAAAAATCTCCCAAAAAACATTTTCAATCCCATCTCTCTTGGCTGCTAACCCAATCAGCTTGAAACTTCCTCCAAAAAGTCAGATTGCCTTCCCAAACCAGAGAGATGGGATTGAAAATGGAATTCGGGCCTCCGTACCCTTGGTGTCGGCTCAGCAAGTATTTCTTAGTTGCCACTGGCCTGAAGAAGCTATGTTGTAAACTCTTTGATTCCTTTGATTGTTTACTTTATATTTTCCCCCCCTGTTTCTTAATAAATTCCTTTGAAAAATATGAAAAAAAAATCTCCAAAAAAACAAAAGCCCAAGACCAGAAGTCTTCACAGGTGAATTCTATCAAACATTTAAAGACAGGCTAATGCCTATCTCTCTATAACTCTTCCAAAAAAAAAATTGCAGAGAAAGGAATACTTTCAAACAGATTCAATGAGGACACCATCACCCTGATACCAAAACCAGACAAAGACAACCCACAAAAAGAAAACTACAGGCCAATATCACTGATGAACATAGATGCAAAAATCCTCA
Organism: Bos taurus; assembly: GCF_002263795.3. Lineage (NCBI taxonomy): Eukaryota > Metazoa > Chordata > Mammalia > Artiodactyla > Bovidae > Bos > Bos taurus. The sequence goes on from NC_037357.1 coordinate 48,653,132, forward strand.
ACAAAATTTTAGCAAACAGAATTCAACAATATATTAAAAAGCTCATACACCGTGATCAAGTTGGGTTTATTTCAGGGATTTAAGGATTCTTCAATATATGCAAATCACTCAATGTGATACACCATATTAACAAATTGGAAGATAAAAGCCATGTGATAATTTCAATATATGCAGAAAAAGCCTTTGACAAAATTCATCACCTGTTTATGATTAAAACTCTTCAAAAAATGGGCATAGAAGGAACCCACCTCAACATAAATAAAGACCATATATAATAAGTCCACAACAAACATTATTCTCAATGATGAAAAACTGAAAATATTCCCCCTAAGATCAGGAACAAGCAAGGGTGTTCACTTTTACCACTATTACTCAACATAGTTTTGTAAGTCCTAGCTACAGCAATCAGAGAAGAAAAAGAAATAAAAGGAATCCAAATCAGAAAAGAAGAAGTAAAGTTCTCACTGTTTGCAGATGACACGATACTATACATAGAAAAACCCTAAAGTAGGTATCAGAAAATTACTGGAGCTAACCAGTGAATTCAGCAAAGTCGCAGGAGAGAAAATCAATATACATAAATCTCTTGCATTCTTATATACTAACAATGAAAAATCAGAAAGATATTAAGGAATCAATCACATTTACCATTGCAACAAAAATAATTAAATATCTAGAAATAAACGTACCTAAGGAGACAAAATAACTGTCCACAGAAAATTATAAGACACTGATGAGAAAAAGCAGATGGCATAAACAGATGGAGAGATATCTCATGTTCCTGGGTAGGAAGAATCAATATTTGAAAATGACTATACTACCAAATGTAATCTACAGATTCAGTGCAATCCCTATCAAGTTACCAATGGCATTTTTCTTAGAACTAGAACAAAAATTTTCACAATTCACATGGAAACACAAAAGACCCTAAATAGCCAAAGCAGTCTTGAGAAAGAAGAATGGAACTGGAGGGATAAACCTTCTTGACTTCAGATTATACTACCAAGCTACAGTCATCAAGACAGTATGGTACTGGCACAGAAACAGAAACATAGACCAATGGAACAAGATAGAAAGCCCAGAATTAAACCCATGCACATATGGGTACCTTGTTTTTAGCAAAGGAGGGAAGAATATACAATGGGGCAAAAACAGCCTCTTCAATAAGTGGTGCTGGGCAAACTGGACAGCTACATGTAAAAGAATGAAAGGAGAAGGTGGGATGATTTGAGAGAATAGCATTGAAATATATACATTACCAAATGTAAATTAGATAGCCAGCAGGACTTTGATGTAGGATTCAGGAAACCCAAAGCCTGTGCTCTCTGACAACCTGGATGGGGTGGGAAAGAAGGTTCAGGAGGGGACACATGTATGCTTATGGTCAATTCATGTTTATTCATGATAGAGGCTATCACGGTAGTGTAAAGTAGTTATTCTCCATTTGAAAAGTAAATAACACATGGCTATAAGAAAAGATTTTTAATTATCTTATAAAAGAAAAGAAGGACAAGGGTACTGATGATTATGTTACCCTGTGTCAATGGAGAGACAGGGCCCCTATAAAACAAAGATAAAGAATGAAAACAAACCTACTCTGCAATGTTTTGCAGCAATAAAATTTTCCCACTGCAAAAAAAATGAAAATGAAAACAAATATACCAAATTTATGTAAGTGGCTAAAGAAGCATTAAAAGGAAAGTTCATGAAGATAAAAGCCTAGATTAAAATAAGATGAAAGATCTAAAACAATCTTACTGTATACCTCAAGTAGCTAAGAAAAGAGAATCAGATCAGATCAGATCAGTCACTCAGTCGTGTCCGACTTTTTGTGACCCCAAGAATCGCAGCACGCCAGGCCTCCTTGTCCATCACCAACTCTCGGAGTTCACTCAGACTCACGTCCATTGAGTCAGTGATGCCATCCAGTCATCTCATCCTCTGTTGTCCCCTTCTCCTCCTGCCCCCAATCCCTCCCAGCATCAGGGTTTTTTCCAATGAATCAACTCTTCACATGAGGTGGCCAAAGTACTGGAGTTTCAGCTTTAGCATCATTCCTTTCAAAGAAATCCCAGGGCTGATCTCCTTCAGAATGGACTGGTTGGATCTCCTTGCAGACCAAGGGACTCTCAAGAGTCTTCTCCAAAACCACAGTTCAAAAATAACTAAGCCCAAAATTAGCAGATGAAATTAAATAATAAATCAGATCAGATCAGATCAGATCAGTCGCTCAGTCATGTCCGACTCCGTGCGACCCCATGAATCGCAGCATGCCAGGCCTCCCTGTCCATCAACAACTCCCGGAGTTCACTCAGACTCACCTCCATCGAGTCAGTGATGCCATCCAGCCATCTCATCCTCTGTGGTCCCCTTCTCCTCCTGTCCCCAATCCCTCCCAGCATCAGAGTCTTTTCCAATGAGTCAACTCTTCGCATGAGGTGGCCAAAGTACTGGACTTTCAGCTTTAGCATCATTCCTTCCACAGAAATCCCAGGGCTGATCTCCTTCAAAATGGACTGGTTGGATCTCCTTGCAGTCCCAGGGACTCTCAAGAGTCTTCTCCAACACCACAGTTCAAAAGCATCAATGCTTCGGCGCTCAGCCTTCTTCACAATCCAACTCTCACATTCATACACGACCACAGGAAAAACCATAGCCTTGACTAGACGAACCTTTGTTGGCAAAGTAATGTCTCTGCTTTTGAACATGCTATTTAGGTTGGTCATATCTTTACTAGAACAGAAATAAATAATATAGATAACTGTAAAATTAGAAAAAAAATGCATTAGTACAAATATCTGGCTTTTTGAATAGATAAACAAAATTGACAAAACTTTAGCTAATCTAAGAATGAAAGAGAAAAGACTCAAACATAAAATTGTAAATGAAAAAGGAGACATTACAGCTGATGCCACAGAAATAAAAAGGATCATAAGAGACTATTAAAAATGTCATTCAGTTCAGTTCAGTCAATCAGTCATGTCCTACTCTTTGAGACCTCAAGGACTGCAGCACGCCAGGCCTCCATGTCCATCACCACCTCCCAGAGTTTACTCAAACTCATGTCCATTGAGTCGGTGATGCCATCCAACCATCTCATCCTCTGTTGACCCCTTCTCCTCCTGCCTTCAATCTTTCCCAGCATTAGGGTCTTTGCCAGTGAGTCAGTTCTTCCCATCAGGTGGCCAAAGTATTAGGGTTTCAGCTTCAACATCAGTCCTTTCAATGAACATTCAGGACTAATTTCCTTTAGGATGGACTGGTTGGATCTCCTTGCAGTCCAATGGACTCTCAAGAGTCTTCTCCAACACCACAGTTCAAAAGCATCAATTCTTAGGCACTCAGCTTTCTTTATAGTCCAACTCTCACATTCATACATGACTACTGGAAAAACCATAGCCTTGACTAGATGGACCTTTGTTGGCAAAGTAATGTAATTAAAAGTAATTAAAAATGTGTACATTGACAAATTAGATAACCAAAAAGTAATGGATAAATTGCTATATATGTATATATCCCAATACAATTTGTTATTTCCACATTCCTAAATTTCTATAATGTAATTGTACATCAATACAGAACTTTATTATAAATAGCAAAGTTGAAAAAGTAAAATTAGAAAAACAAAGTTATGTCTTTTCATGTATGGTTTAGGCTACAAGACTGTGTGGGTTTTGTTTTGTGTTTTGAGAGGGATAATGCATTAATTTGTTGAATATTACATTCTACCACAATCTGCTGTTTTTAATCCTTCTCCTGTGAATGAATGTAATTCTCTTGCCAAATGATTATGTCACCTGACATTTTAAAAAGTATTTACTTGTACCTCTACCTCATTTTAAAAGCATTCAAGGTTTCTTATAATATGAACATATACAATAAAATGTTCTAAAAGATCAATTTTACACAAAGAAAAAGGGAAACAAATATTTTAAATAATAGGAAAGTTTCAGCCAGGATACAAAACAGAAAAATAAATATTCAGGTCATAGAGACCTACATTATTGCTATATGGAGTCTCAGCTCAAGTTTTAAACTTCCCAAGAGTCAAAGTGAAAACTGAGTTCTTGGTATTTATCAGAAAAAAAGAAAACAGTTCTTCATAGAATAACTTCTTAAAGACATTCTTCATTGGGTTTTCATAGTAGAACAACGAGGCTTATATATGGGATTCCCTTCAAAAGTATTGCTGGGGCAGATGCTTAAGTGGATATGTTGTCCTATCCAACTCTTTGCAACCCCATGGACTGCACACAAGGCCTCTCTGTCCTGCACTATCTCCCAGGGTTTGTTCAAATTCATGTCCATTGAGCTGGTGATGCTATCTAACCATCTCATCCTCTGCTGCCCTCTTCTCCTTTTGCCTTCAATCTTTCCCATCATTAAGGTATTTTCCAATGAGTTAGCATTTCCCATAAGGTGGCCAAAGTACTGGAGCTTCAGCTTCAGCAACTGTCCTTCCAATGAGTATTCAGGGTTGATTTCTTTTTGGATTGATTGGTTCGATGTCCTTGCAGTCTACGGGATTCTCAAGAGTCTTCTCCAGCACCACAGTTTTAAAGCATCAGTTCTTTAGAACTCAGCCTTCTTTATGGTCCAACTCTCACACCTGCACATGACTACTGGAAAAGCCATAGCTTTCAGTATTTGTACATTTGTTGACAAATGATGTACATTATCTAGGTTTTTCATCACTTTCCCTCCAAGGAGCCAGTGTCTTTTAATTTCATGACTGCAGTGAATGTTAGCAGTGATTTTCGAGCCTAAGAAAATAAAATCTGTCAACTGCTTCTGATTTTTCTTCTTCTATTTGCCATGAAATAATGGCTCAGTCGCTAAGTCATGTCTGGCTCTTTGCGATCCCATAGACTGTAGCCTGCCAGGCCCTCTGTCCATGGGGGTTTTTCCAGGCAAGAATACTGGAGTGGGTTGCCATTTCCTTCTCCAGGGAATGTTCCTGGACCATGGATTGAACCCATGGCTCTTGCCTTGGCAGATGGATTCTTTACCACTGAGCCATCAGAAAAGCCCCTAAGTGGGTATGGATGGATTTTGTTTATATCAAGTGGGAGGAATGTTAGAACAAGAGTGGCAGTTTTGTTTGGAGAAAATCTGTATAGATAATATTAAAACACAGCATAATTCACATGTCTGTGAAGAACTACAATAACATGGTCAACATATGCAAAATTTCTGATAGTCTTCCAACTTGATCTGAATTTAGACCTTACTGAATGCTGAAAATATTAAACTGACTGAATATTCTTTATATACTACCTGTATCTCACAGTCTTGCACCTGATCTCCATAAATATAATATTTCAGTATTTATGAAGATAAATACTTCAGTATTTAGCTTGGTTTGTGACTGTGGGACTTTTTGTATTTGTTTCATCATGTACTTGCTAGCTGTCCTCTGCAACTTTCAACCTGTTAATCAGCTTGATAACTACTAAGATCCTGGTACTACATATGACCTCTAATTGCAGATGATTTGTTGATGACAGCATTTTTACATAACAACTCAATTAGTAGATAAGTTACTACAGAAAAATGTTTTATAAAGCAAAGATATGAGTCATTTTTTAAAAGTAATCATGTTCCCCTAAAGTAAGGTATTCTTTATCTTGTTAATATTTACTTTTGTTTTTTGTTTGTTTTGTTTGGTCAAGAGTAGCTTACAAATCTTTGAGTACTAACCAAGACATTTTTCAAAATGATCTCAAAGAACTTGGCTACTATTAAACAATAAGAATAATAATGAGTGAAGTGATACACCATCATCACTTCCACCATGCATTTATGTTCTTCTCATTAGCCTACAATAGTTCCCCAGAACTTTGCAATTTAAGTCTTATTCCCACTCATGTGCTTCAAGAACTTTACATCATGCAATATGCCCATGCAGAGCCCAACTCACTATTGGTCAACTTGAGCTAACACAAAAGCTATAAGCTATGCAATTCTATCTTGCTGAGGAACTGAAATGAAGCAGGGTATAATTCAAAGTTACACTTCAATATGACAAAAATACATTTAAAAAGTTGCAAGCATATAGTGTTGCAGCATATACTGTATTCACAGTTTAAAGATGTATGATGTACAACTCAGAATTTCAGTTTCTAATATTACCTTTTTCTGGTCTTACCTATTTTTTATGGAGTAGCATGGTGAGATCTCATTATTATCAGGTGTTTAGAATGATCATCTTATAAAAGCCAGTAGACATTCACAGAACTTTCTATTTGCTTAAACAAAACAAACAAAATTTCCCAAAAGATTTATCACTGTCTGAAAGTCTCCGTCAGTAATCTATCTACTTGAATTGTCAGCCAAACTTATCATCAGAGCTTGCTATTTAATATATAACTGTGTCCATCTATCTAATTTCCTGTCTTAAATCTCTTTAAAAAGCAACAAGGTAGTCCTTCAAAATTAGATAGATGAGTACATTGCTTCCTGAAGGAATGGTGAAGGATCATGTTTCCTTTCTATCTCCCCTGTACCTAGCAAAGAACAAGACATATAGTAATTCTGAAAATAAATGAAATGCTACATTTTATATTGCCATACAGTTTACAAATGCATTAAAATTTTGATCCAAGTATTGTCATTTTTATTCATAATTCTCATTATTTTACAGATGAAGACTGTCCCACTTATAAGGCTGTGATTTGCCAAAATACAAATGACTGTCATGACTGGATCATTAGACAACCTGGACTACTGTCATGATTGACTTCTAATACAGTTCTCCCCTTAGAATAAAACTTCTTCAGCATTTAAGAAATGAATGATCCATGCATTCATGTATGAAATAAATATATATCGGGCAACTTTGATGTATGAGGCAGTGAAAAGGATTCAAATACAGGCGTGAATATGTGATGCTTGAATATATATTTTGAAGACAGAGCCATCTTTGGAGGAGAGAAGGATGATACTGAATCCAAGCCAGTTCTCTGAGGAAATTGCCACCTTTTATTGACCATGAAATCAACAGGCAAAATTCCCATTAGGTTTCCTGAGTACCTGAGAAAGTTCTTTTTTATAATTCAAGATCCTACCAGAACTCTTTCAGCTCATCTTCACCACTCAGCTACTAGAATAGCAAGCAAACCATGCATACTTGTTTGAATATTCACTAACAGCTTTATTGTAAAACTCCAGATAACACAAAAGTTTCATAAGGACAATTTTTTTTCTCTTAACCAAGGGTAAATATATTCAACACAAGGAAACTGTGAACATGCATATATACACAGCCAGCTTATGGAATGGCATAAGAAAAGCTTATGGAAAATTCAACTGTTCTCAGTTTTGGAACTATGAAAAACATTTTAGATAAGTTATTTTTATTGCAGTAAAAAATATACAACATAAAATTTACAATCTTAACTGTTTTTGAAGCAGCTTTATTTTTAATATTTACATGTTTTGACTATTTCATAAGCAATTCAGCAGTGTTAAGTATATTCACACTGTGGTGAAAAAGGTCTCCAAAGTTTTTCATCTTGCCAACCTGAAAATGTATCCCCAATAAACAACTCTTAACTTCCCCCTCCCCCAGTCCCTGGTAACCAACATTCTACCTCTGTTTCCATAAATCTGACTACTTTACATAACTCACATTTAGTGGAATTATATAGTATTTGTCTTTTTGCAACAGGCCTATTTCACTAGCAAATTGACCTCAAGGTTCATGCATGTTACAGCATGTGACAGACTTAACTTGCTAGTTAAGTCTGTTCAGTATCTCATTATATATACTTCACATTTTTTTAATCCATTCATCTAAATGAATGCACATTTTTCTTGTTTGGCAATTGTAATACTGCTGCTATGAACAGGCAGGGATGTGTAAATATCTCTTTGAGACACAGCTTTCGGTTCTTGGTGTATATATCCAGAAATAAGAATGCTGGATCATATGTAGGTTTTTTTCTTTGAATGTCTATACTGTTTTCCATGGGGGCTTCCCTGGAGACCGGGTTCAGTCTCTGGGTTGGAAAGATCCCCTAGAGAAGGGAATGGAAACCCACTCTAGTACTCTTGCCTGGAAAATCCCATGAACAGAGGAGCCTGGCAGCCTATAGTCCATGGGGTAGCAGGGTGTAGGACTCAACTAAGTACACATGCCAACATCACTCTTTTCCCTAGTAGTTGAACCGTTTTACGATCCCATCCACAGTGCATATAAGTTCTCATTTTTCCACATCCTTGTCAATGCTTACTATTTTCTGTTTTCTTTTAATAGTACTCAACCTAGTGAGTATAATATGATATTTTATTATAACTCAATGAAACTAAGCCATGCCCGTGGGGCAACCCAAGATGGGCGGGTCATGGTGGAGAGATCTGACAGAATGTGGTCCACTGGGGAAGGGAATGGCAAACAACTTCAGTATTCTTGCCTTGAGAACCCCATACACAGTATGAAAAGGCAAAATGATAGGATACTGAAAGAGAAACTCCCCAGGTCAGTAGGTACCCAATATGCTACTGGAGATCAGTGGAGAAATAACTCCATAAAGAATGAAGGGATGGAGCCAAAGCAAAAAGAATACCCAGCTGTGGATGTGACTGGTGATAGAAGCAAGGTCTAATGCTATAAAGAGCAATATTGCATAGGAACCTGGAATGTCAGGTCTATGAATCAAGGCAAATTGGAAGTGGTCAAACAAGAGATGGCAAGAGTGAATGTCAACATTCTAGGAATCAGCGAACTGAAATGGACTGGAATGGGTGAATTTAACTCAGATGACCATTATATCTACTACTGCGGGCAGGAATCCCTCAGAAGAAATGGAGTAGCCATCATGGTCAACAAAAGAGTCTGAAATGCAGTACTTGGATGCAATCTCAAAAACGACAGAATGATCTCTGTTTGTTTCCAAGGCAAACCATTCAATATCACAGTAATCCAAGTCTATGCTCCAACCAGTAACACTGAAGAAGATGAAGTTGAATGGTTCTATGGAAGACCTACAAGACCTTTTACGACTAACACCCAAAAAAGAGGTCCTTTTCATTATAGGGGACTGGAATGCAAAAGTAGGAAGTCAAGAAACACCTGGAGTAACAGGCAAATTTGGCCTTGGAATACATAATTAAGCAGGGCAAAGACTAATAGAGTTTTGCCAAGAAAATGCACTGGTCATAACAAACACCTTCTTCCAACAACACAAGAGAAGACTCTATACATGGACATCACCAGATGGTCAACACCAAAATCAGATTGATTATATTCTTTGCAGCCAAAGATGGAGAAGCTCTATACAATCAACAAAAACAAGACCAGGAGCTGACTGTGGCTCAGATAATGAACTCCTTATTGCCAAATTCAGACTTAAATTGAAGAAAGTAGGGAAAACCACTAGACCATTCAGGTATGACCTAAATCAAATCCCATCCCTTATGATTATACAGTGGAAGTGAGAAACAGATTTAAGGGCCTAGATCTGATAGAGTGCCTGATGAGCTATGGAATGACGTTTGTGACATTGTACAGGAGACAGGGATCAAGACCATCCCCATGCAAAAGAAATGCAAAAAAGCAAAATGGCTGTCTGGGGAGGCCTTACAAATAGCTGTGAAAAGAAGAGAAGCTAAAACAAAAGAGAAAAGGAAAGATATAAGCATCTGAATGCAGATTTCCAAAGAATAGCAAGAAGAGATAAGAAAGCCTTCTTCAGAGATCAGTGCAAAGAAATAGAGGAAAACAACAGAATGGGAAAGACTAGAGATCTCTTCAAGAAAATCAGAGATACCAAAGGAACATTTCATGCAAAGATGGGCTCGATAAAGGACAGAAATGGTATGGACCTAACAGAAGCAGAAGATATTAAGAAGAGATGGCAATAATACACAGAAGAACTGTACAAAAAAGTTCTTCAGGATCCAGATGGTCACGATGGTGTGATCACCGACCTAGAGCCAGACATCCTGGAATGTGAAGTCAAGTGGGCCTTAGGAAGTATCAGTTACCACCATAGACTGGAGCACACCAGGCTTCCCCATCCATAACCAACTCCTGGAGCTTTTTCAAACTCATGTTCATGGAGAGTGTGATGCCATCCAACATTTCATCCTGTCGTTTGCTCCTCGTCCTGCCTTCAATCTTTCCCCTGCCTTCAATCTTTCCCATCATTAGGGTCTTTCCCAATGAATCAGGTCATCCCATCAGGTGGCCAAAGTATTGGAGCTTCAGCTTCAGCATCAGTCCTTCCAATGAATATTCAGGACTGATTTCCTTTAGGATTGACTGGTTTGATCTCTTTGCACTCCAAGGGACTCTCAAGAGTCTTCTCCAACATCACAGCTCAAAAGCAGCAATTGTTTGGCCCTCAGCTTCCTTTGTAGTCCAAATCTCACTTTCATACATGACTATTTGAAAAAAAAAAAAAAACATAGCTTTGACTATATGGAATTTTGTTGGCAAGGTAATGTCTCTGCTTTTTAATATGCTGTCTAGGTTGACCATAGCTTTTCTTCCAAGGAGCTAGTGTCTTTTAATTTCATGCCTAGTCACTATCTGCAGTAATTTTTTTTTTCTGTTCAGTATCTACTAAACAAAGCTAGTGGAGGTTATAGAATTGCAGTTGAGCTATTCCAAATCCTGAAAGATGATGCTGTGAAAGTGCTGCACTCAATATGCCAGCAAATTTGGAAAACTCAGCAATGGCCACAGGACTGGAAAAGGTCAGTTTCCATTCCAATCCCAAAGAAATACAATGCCAAAGAATGCTCAAACTACCACACAATTGCACTCATCTCACATGCTAGTAAAGTAATGCTCAAAATTCTCCAAGCCAGGCTTCAGCAATATGTGAACCATGAACTTCCTGATGTTCAAGCTGGTTTTAGAAAAGGCAGAGGAAGCAGAGATCAAATTGCCAACATCCACTGATCATGGAAAAAGCAAGAGAGTTCCAGAAAAACATCTATTTCTGCTTTATTGACTATGCCAAAGCCTTTGACTGTGTGGATCACAATAAACTGTGGAAAATTCTGAAAGAGATGGGAATACCAAACCACCTGATCTGCCTCTTGAGAAATTTGTATGCAGGTCAGGAAGCAACAGTTAGAACTGGACATGGAACAACAGACTGGTTCCAAATAGGAAAAGGAGTACTTAAAGGCTGTATATTGTCACCCTGTTTATTTAACTTCTATGCAGAGTACATCATGAGAAACGCTGGACTGGAAGAAACACAAGCTGGAATCAAGATTGCCGGAAGAAATATCAATAACTTCAGATATGCAGATGACACCACCCTTATGGCAGAAAGTGAAGAGGAACTAAAAAGCCTCTTGATGAAAGTGAAAGAGGAGCGTGAGACGAAGATCATGGCATCCGGTCCCATCACTGCCTGGGAAATAGATGGGGAAACAGTGTCAGACTTTATTTTTCTGAGCTCCAAAATCACTACAGATGGTGACTGCAGCCATGAAATTAGAAGACGCTTACTCCTTTGAAGGAAAATTATGACCAACCTAGATAGCATATTCAAAAGCAGAGACAATACCTTGCCAAAGTACTCAAGTTTCAGCTTCAGCATCATTCCCTTCAAAGAAATCCCAGGGCTGATCTCCTTCATAATGGACTGGTTGGATCTCTTTGCAGTCCAAGGGACTCTCAAGAGTCTTCTCCAACACCTCAGTTCAAAAGCACCCATTGTTCAGCGCTCAGCCATCTTCACAGTCCAACTCTCACATCCATACATGATCACAGGAAAAACCATAGACTTGACTAAACGGATCTTGTTGGCAAAGTAATGTCTCTGCTTTTCAATATGCTCTCTAGGCTGGTCATAACTTTCCTTCCAAGGAGTAAGCATCTTCTAATTTCATGGCTGCGGTCACCATTTGCAGTGATTTTGGAGCCCAAAAAAAGAAAGTCTGGCACTGTTTCCACTGTTTCCCTATCTATTTCCCATGAAGTGATGGGACTGGATGCCATGATCTTCGTTTTCTGAATGTTGAGCTTTAAGCCAACTTTTTCACTCTCCACTTTCACTTTCATCAAGAGGCTTTTAAGTTCCTCCTCACTTTCTGCCATAAGGGTGGTGTCATCTGCATATCTGAAGTTATTGATATTTTTCCCGGCAGTCTTGATTCCAGCATATATATAAGTTAAATATAAGTTAAATAAACAGGGTGACAGTATACAGTCTTGACATACTCCTTTTCCTATTTGGAACCAGTCTGTTGTTCCATGTCCAGTTCTAACTGTTGCTTCCTGACCTGCATATAGGTTTCTCAAGAGGCAGGTGAGGTGGTCTGATAATTCTTCTAGGTCTTTGTTAATTGATTCTTGCATTTTTTCCATTTTGTATTCAAGGTTTTTCATCATTTTTACTATCATTATTCTGAATTCTTTTTCAGGAAGTTTGCCTATTTTCTCTGTATTTATTTGGACTTCTGTGTTTCTAGTTTGTTCCCTCATTTGTGTAATATTTCTCTGCCTTTTCATTATTTTTTTTTAACTTATTGTGTTTGAGGTCTCCTTTTCCTAGGCTTCAAGGTTGAATTCTTTCTTCCTTTTTTTTTCTTCCCTCCTAAGGTTGGTCCAGTGGCCTGTGTAAGCTTCATATAGGGTGATATTTGTGCTGAGTTTTTGTTTGTTTTTTTTTTCTCTGATTGGCAAGGTTGAATGATGTAGTAATCTTGTCTGCTGATGATTGGGTTTGTATTTTTGTTTTGTTTGTTGTTTAGGTGAGGTATCCTGCATAGGGTGCTACTGGTGGTTGGGTGTTGCTGGGTCTTGTTTTCAAGCAGTTTCCTTTGTGTGAGTTCTCACTATTTGATACTCCCTAGGGTTAGTTCTCTGGTAGTCTAAGGTCTTGGAGTCAGTGGTACCACTCCACAGGCTCAGGGCTTGATCTCTGGTCAGGAATCAAGATTCCACAAGTGGTTTGCTATGGTATTAAGTGGGATTAAAACAAATATCCAAAACTAGAAAGCAAAGATGAACCCCAGACAAATGGCAGTTACAAAATCAGACAAGTAATAATTAAAATAATGAAATATACACACATGCATATACATCCATGAGCAAAGTGAAAACAGTCCAACAAAAACAAGGCACAGTAGATTGACCCAGTGAACAAAGAAAATTAAAAATTATATTTACCAGTTAAGAACAAAACTGACTAAAGGACAAACTGGAAAACAAAATTAAAACAAGGGGACAAGTGGGGAATAAAGCAATGGAAACAATAACAAATATGTTGAGAGGAAAGTAAAGAAAGTAAAGAAAGAAAGAATAGATATGCAACATTAAATAGAAGTAGATGAAGATTTATATACATTAAAGATTAACTTCAAGTGGAAAAGAACAGTAGGAAAGGCAAACAAATGAATAAATATAGAAAAAATGTAATAGGTTTTTAAAAATTAAAATTATAAAAAAGAGAAAAGAAAAAAAAAAAGAAAGGAGAAAGAATAAAGAAAAAAAAAAAGAAGAAAGCTCCATAGAACTGCAAAAGCCCAACTTAGAGCCAGAGGTTTACAACAACAACAAAAATTGTGACTGAATATACACCTAAACATATATACTGATAAGTAAAATCAAAACAGTCCAACAAAAATACAGTACAATATATTGACCCAGCAAACAAAGGAATCAAAAAATTATATCTACCAGATTAAATCTGGAAAAAAAAATAAGAAACTAAAGCAAGGTGCCAACTGGGAAATAAAGCAATGAAAATAAAACCAACCAATTTGTTGAGAAGAAAGAAAAGAAAGAATAAATATGCAAAGTTAAATAGAGGTAGATAAAGAAGATTTATATACATTAAAGATTAACTGCAAGGGAAAAAACAGTAGGAAAAGCAAACAAGGAAATAAATGTAAAATATATATATATATATGCTAAAAAATTAAAATTTAAAAAAAAAGAGAAAGAAAGAAAAGGAAAACTCCACAGGACTGCAAAATCCCAATGTAGAGGTTTATAACAACAATAAAACTTGTGACTGAGGAAAAAAAAAAAAAGCTCGGAAGCTTAATTAGATTTCATAAGGCCAATAAAATAGACAGCTACAACAGGTGAAGAAATAAAAGAAAAAAAAAAAAGAAAAAATCCAAAAGAATCTACAGAACAAGTCAAAATATAAGAATAATAAATGTTTTTCTCGAGTCACTGCTGTCAGAGTCCTTTCCTTTGCTGTGAGGCATAGTCCACCTCACCTCCCTAGGATGCCCTCCAACACTGTGTTGATCTCTGGACCTGCTGTGGGTGCAGCTCAGATTCTAATCTGGTCCTACTCCTGTGTGTTCTTGCTTCCAATGTTCACAGCTATAAGAACTACTGTTTTCTTTTGTGGTAGCTCTCAATGATCTTTTATATATTCCATTGACACAGAGTCTGCCTAGTTAGTGGTGTGGATTTAATCAGCAGCATGTACAGCTGGTGGAAAGGTTTTGGGTTTCTCCCTTAGCCACACTGCCCCTGAGTTTCAATTGTGGTTTTCTTTCCACCTCTGCATGTGGATCATCCTCTGGGGTTTGCTCCTGAGGCTGCCCTGTAGGACTTGGGCTTGCCCCTGTGAGGGCCAGGTGTAGAGGTAATGCAGTTGCTTGGGTCACATGGTTCTGGCAGCACCAGGCACACAGAGCAGTTGGCAGCTAGGGCAGCAGGAAATATAGTGCTCTAGAAGGGTATGGCAAACAATATTGGCCAGTATACTGCAGTATTCTTGCCTGGAGAACCCCCCCTTCCCTGACAAATAAGCCTGAAAGGCCACAGTCTGCAGGGTCACAGAGCCAGACATGATCAAAGTGACCTTGTGCACATAGACACAAGACTTTTTTTTTCCTGTTCCAGCTCTGCCTTAATGAGAGTTGAGTGTGAAGGTATTGCACCTGCTTGGCTTGTGGGAACCTTGGTGATGCCAAGTGTGCAGGAACACAGACTGACTCCACTGAAGGAGTTATGGCCCTATCAGAGTCGTTTTTCAATCTTTTTGTAGCTGACGATCAGAAGGCCTCTTTGGCCAGTCTTTCTCCTTAGCTCCACCCATTCAGGCACTTAGAGGGCTCCCTTGCCTGAGGTCTTTCTCTGTTCAGAGCATCAGGCACATAGAGGGACCCCCTGGCTCAGGTCATACTCTGTAGATTGGCACGTCAGGCACTTAAAGGGGCACCCTGGGTGGGGTCCTGCTCTGCAGTTCAATGTGTCAGGCATTTGATGGGCCAGCCTCTCTGTTGTTCAGCTGCCAATGCTGGCCTGTGGGGAGAGAGAGGTTATGGTGATGGCTCCACCCCCTATGCATGACTCAGCTGTATCACCTTGCTTCCATGGCTGCCTGGCTTTCCCCCACAGGAATTTCCTATCACAGTCTCCTTTCTCAATCTGTCCCTCCGCAGTCAACAGCACTCCTCACTCTGGAATCGTTCCACATTCCCCAAACTCCAGCTCCCAGCCACTGCACCTTCCAGGGGACCCTTATCCCTGTCCAGGCTATGTATGGCTGTGGCAAGGACTGTCTGATTTTCATTCCATTTAGGTGCCACAAATCAGCTGCTTCACTCTCAGCCTTAAATGTTTCTCCTCTGACTCAGACAATTGCCCCGAAATGGGATCAGATCCCTGCTTCAGTTCCTCCACCAGCCCAGGGCAGGTCCAGTGCTACTAATACTTCTGTTTTTCCCCCGAGTTCCTTTGTTCTACTGAGTTTTGCATGGTACTATATATTCTTTTCCTCTGGTCAGGTACTCCTGTCCACTCTGAACTGATGTTCTGCATGTACTTCTGTGTCTGAAAGTGTGTTTCCAATGTATCCATGGAGAGAGATGTACTCCCCATCCACCTACTCCTCCACCATCTTGTTCTCTCTTCCTTGTTTCTTGTATCCTATGTTTTACTCTTTCTTAGATTGTTCTTTCATTTTGGAGGAGCAGCACAACCTCTGGTAGATTTCTAAAAAGAGCACCTGGATTGTTTCCATTCACCCTATTACTTCCTGGCTTAAAGTTCAGCTTTCCCTTGTTTGCTAAATGCTATGACTTCTAGTTTCAATTTTTTTTTTTTCTGTTGTCTCATTCTTTCCATTATCTTTTCATTATTATTTCCCATTTAGCTTTTTCTCATTGCTACTTTTAATGAGGTGTTAAAGGAAAAGAGAGGTAAATTGTTGGCTACAATTTAGAAAGTTTTGCACTAACTGCCGAGTTTGGTTTAATTTTTTAAAGTTCAGATCAGATCAGATCAGATCAGTCGCTCAGTCGTGTCCAACTCTTTGCGACCCCATGAATCACAGCACGCCAGGCCTCCCTGTCCATCACCAACTCCCGGAGTTCACTCAGACTCACATCCATCGAGTCAGTGATGCCATCCAGCCATCTCATCCTCCGTCGTCCCCTTCTCCTCCTGCCCCAAATCCCTCCCAGCATCAGAGTCTTTTCCAATGAGTCAACTCTTTGCAGGAGGTGGCCAAAATACTGGAGTTTCAGCTTTAGCATCATTCCTTCCAAAGAAATCCCAGGGCTGATCTCCTTCAGAATGGACTGGTTGGATCTCCTTGCAGTCCAAGGGACTCTCAAGAGTCTTTTCCAACACCACAGTTCAAAAGCATCAATTCTTCGGTGCTCAGCCTTCTTCACAGTCCAACTCTCACATCCATACATGACCACAGGAAAAACCATAGCCTTGGCTAGACGAACCTTTGTTGGCAAAGTAATGTCTCTACTTTTGAATATGCTATAGTACTTCATAGAAACAGTTTCCATTATGATGCCTAAAAGCCAGCATTTGCAAATTTGATGGAAGTTGGCCAGATATCACCGATAGAAAGTTTGCTTTCTTTTGCACTTAACATCTAAGTTTATTTAGCCCATGAAAATTGTCTCAGTTCAGTTCAGTTGCTCAGTCGTGTTTGACTCTTTGAGATTCCATGGACTGCAGCACACCAGGCCTCCCTGTCCATTGCCAACTCCCAGAGCTTGCTCAAACTTGTGCCCATCGAATCAGTGATGCCATCCAACCATCCCATCCTCTGTCATCCCGTTATCCTTCTTCCTTCAATCTTTCCTAGCATCATGGTCTTTTCCAGTGAGTCAGTTCTTTGCATAAGGAGGCCAAAATACTGGAGTTACAGCTTCAAAATCAGTTTATCCAATGAATATTCAGGACTGATTTCATTTAGGATTGACTGGTTTTATTTCCTTGCTTTGCAAGGGACTCTCAAGAGTCTTCTCCAACACCACAGTTCAAAAGCATCAATTTCAGAGAGTCCAAAAGGCCATTCTATACATCTCTGTCTCTTTTGCTGTCTCACATACAGGAGAGGGTGAGGGTGGGATGATTTGGGAGAATGGCATTGAAACATGTATAATATCATATGTGAAATGAATTCCCAATCCAGGTTTGATGCATGATACAGGATGCTCCGGGCTGGTGCACTGGGATGATCCAGAGGGATGGAATAGGGAGGGAGCTGGGAGAGGGTTTCAGGATGGGGAACACATGTACACCCATGGCGGATTCATGTTGATGTGTAGCAAAACCAATACAATATTGTAAAGTAAATAGCCTCCAATTAAAATTCATTTATTTATTTTTTAAAAAGCATCAATTCTTCAGTGCTCAGCTTTCTTTATAGTCCAACTCTCACATCCATACATGACTACTGGAAAAACCATAGCTTTGACTAGTGGACCTTTGTCAGCAAAGTAATGTCTTTGCTTTTTAATATGCTGTCTAGGTTGGTCATAGCTTATTTTCCAAGGAGCAAGCATCATTTAATTTCATGGCTGCAGTCACCATCTGCAGTGATTTTGAGACCTAGAAAATAAAATCTGTCACTGTTTCCATTGTTTCCCCATCTATTTGCCATTAAGTGATGGGACTGGATGGATAATCTTAGTTTCTGAATATTGAGTTTTAAGCTAGCTTTTTCACTCTTCTCTTTCACTTTCATCAAGAGTCTCTTTAGTTCCTCTTCACTTTCTGCCATAAGGGTGATATCATCTGCATATCTGAGGTTCTTATTTGGGCTTCACTAATGGTTTACCTGGTAAAGAATCCGACTGCAATGTGGGAGACCTGGGCTCAATCCCTGGGTTGGTAATATGCCCTGGAGAATGGAAAGGCTACCCACTCCAGTATTTTGGCTGGGAGAATCCGATGGACTGTATATATAGGGCTGCAAAGAGTCAGACACAACTGAGAGACTTTCACTCACTCACACTGCAAGTTACACCTCATGTATAATGAAGGAAAGACAGTAGTTTATTTTACTCATTCATGTCGTCTATGTTCAAAATCACTTGAACTTCATTGGTTCTTCAGAAATAACTTAAATATGTAAATTCTTGTGAAATAACTTAAGACAGAAATTGAGTAGCAATTTTATTAAGGCAAACCACAGTTTTTTACCAAAAAAATCTGTTTTGCAAATTCAGCATTGATTTAAAGACATCTGTGCAACTTAGATTTCATGTTAATACTGCATTTAGGCAAGGGGAAGCATAGTAGATATGCATACAGCAGAAACGAGACCATGCATAATATCGATACTACCAAATTTTCCAGTATGCATGGAGGAGCCTGGTAGGCTGTAGTCCATAGGGTTGCTAAGAGTCGGACACGACTGAGTGACTTCCCTTTCACTTTTCACTTTCAAGCATTGGAGAAGGAAATGGCAACCCACTCCAGTGTTCTCGCCTGGAGAATCCCAAGGACGGGGGAGCCTGGTGGGCTTCTGTTTCTGGGGTCGCATAGAGTCGGACACAATTGAAGTGACTTAGCAGCAGCAGCAGCAGTCCATAGAAGGTCTGAACAAAATTATTAAAAAGTTGAAACAGTTCCCACTATTTTTAAAAAAGTAGTAAATAATTTAGAAATAATTATTTCATAGAGTTCATTGGAAATTTCTATTGGCTTTCATACTGTAGATATAAAATATTCACACATATACAATATATACACTCAAAATACATCACAGACATATTAAGCCTTCTAATGTTGTAGGATAGTCTTTCAACTCAATTAGAATCTTTAGTCAAAACAAATAAATGGCCATTCCAATTTGAGATGATGATGTCTGATTCACATTAATCCACTTTCCCATTTAAATACCTATGAGAACAAGGTATAGAATCTAAGTAGCTTTTAGTAGAGGAGCAGTTCTATGAGGCAAAGACCAACTTGGGCTTAACGGAAAATAAAATATATGTAAGAGAAGACTTTTAGTGTTTTCACTTTATATTGTCATATTAGTGGCTCAAGGATGGGGATACAAACAAAAAATTATTGGTCATTCATTTACCATTTGAAAAACTGTTAACGACACAGGTAGCCATCCCCACCTGGAGCTCTTCAGTATTTATTGCTAAATACCTTAAGAAAACTATAGTTCTTAGTGATGCATCATTGCATGAGGTGAAATGGAATGATCAATAACCAAAAGTGTTTTAAAATCTCTAATGTGTTAGAGCTCAGATATTTTTTTTTAAATTCACAAAAACAAAATAAGAACTTAAGAGTAGGTTTATGATGATAATTTATAGCAACTAAACAAATGGAGACATATTTTTATAATTATTTTAAAGAGATTAATCATAAGAGAAAAAGCAATATGTAAAAGAATGTTGCAAAAATGAAATAATTATATAATAATAATAGTACAGGTGTACAATTCTAAACTGTATTGGCACACATTGGGAATCGTTGAAAGGATGTTGTAAAAGATGCTTAATCATTTCAAATTAGATAAGGAGAAAAATGTATTGTACTCAAATTTTATAGTTATAGAAAATAATATTTACAAATATAATTGTAAATTATATAAAGTAAAAATAAAAGTAATATGTATTAAATCAGCAATTTTCTTAAGATAATAGCAATGTTTTATTTTTTTAAAAGATCAATGTCAAATGCAGTCCCATAGACTGTTTCTGAAAACAAATTGTTATAGCCTTCCTGGAAAGAAGTTTGGGGACATACTTATGTAGGCACACATAATTGTACTTCTTGATCCATTAAATCCACATCCTATAAAATATACCATGAGGTTCAAATTCAACTGTGATATATGTACAATAATGTTCAGTGCAATATTATTTATAATTTGCTATAAATTTCAGTGAGAAAATAAAAATAAGTTACATGTCTAACAACAAAACGCAGACACATAGGTCATAGTATACATCTTAATATAATGTTCACATGAAAATTATTTTTCAAACAGTATGTAATATCATAGAAATATTTATAATTTTAAGTGAAAAGGTAGAATATATATAATATGACATCAGTTTCTGTTGAAGAAAAATATACATATAAAAATAAAGAATGAGAAGAATAAAAGTTATATGAAAATATGACGAAATATTACTAATCGGTTTTTGAATTATGGGTAGTTTTGATTTACTCACTCATAGCATTTTTTTGCTAATTATATGTAAATGAGTGCATATTGCTTTTAAAATTTAAATAAATAAAGCTAAGTGATCACATGATAACTGTGATCCTAAATTTTTTTGAAGGTAAATAAGCATGATTCATTTTATTGCACTTTGCTTTATTGTACTTTGCAGATTCTGCATTTTTTGCAAATTGAACGTTTGTGGCAACCCCACATCAAGCAAGTCAATTGTCTTCATTTTTCCAGAAGCATTGGATTAATTCATGTCTCTGTCACAATTTTATAATTCTCAAAGTTTTTCAAGCTTTTTCATTATTATTATATTTGTTATGGTGATCTGGGATCACTAATGTTTGATGTTACCATTGTAACTGTTTTCAAGGGTCAGAAATCATGCCCATATAAGATGGCAAGCTTAATCAAATGTGTATGTTCTGACTGTTCTGTGGACTGGCCTTTACCCCATCTCTATCCCTCTTCTTGGATGGACCTCCGTATTCTGAGACTCAACAATATTGAAATTAGGCCAGTTAATAACTATACAATATCTTAAAAGATATTGAACACTTAAAAGTGTTCAAGAGAAAGAAAGAGCCCCTCATCTCTCACTTAAATCAAAAGCTGGAACTGATTAAGCTTAGTGAGGAAGTCACATAAAAAGCTGAAATAAGCCAAAATCTAGACATCTTGTGCCAAATAATTAGCCAACTTTTATATGAAATGGGAAAGTAATTGAAGGAAATTAAAAATGTTTCTCCAGTGAACATATGAATGGTAAGAAAGTGAAACAACCTTGCTTATATGGAGAAAGATTTAATGATCTTATTTTATATTGCTTGTTTTTATTTTCTAAAAGTTTAAAAAAAAAAGATGTGGTGGTCTGGGTAGAAGATCGAACCAGCCACCACATTACCTTAAGCCAAGACTTAATTCAGAGCAAGGCCCACCAAACTCTTTTCCATCCTATAAAAACTGGAAGAGATGAGGTAGCATCAGAAGAAAACTTTACCTCTATAAGCTGTTTCTACAACATAAGAGTGTAAGATGAGGCAGCAAGACTCAAATAGAAGCTGCAGCAAGTTATCCAGAAGACCTAGCTAAGATAATTAATGAAAGTAGCTACATTAAACAACAGATTTTCAATGTAGACAAAACAGCCTTACAGTGGTAGAAGGTGCCATCTAAGACTTTCATAGCTAGAAAGGAGAAGTCAATGCCTGGCTTCAAAGTGTCAAAGAACAGGTTGACTTTCTTGTTAGGGACTAATACAGATGGTGATTTAAGTTGAAGAAATGCTCATGTACCATTCCAAAACGCTTAGGGTCCTTGAAAATTATGTTAAATCTACTCTGCTTGTGCTCTACAAATGAAACAACAAAGACTAGATGACAGCACATCTGTTTACAATATGGTGTACTGAAGAGTTTAAGCCACTGCTGAGACCAATTATTCAGGAAAAAAAAAATTCCTTTCAAAATGTTACTGCTTCTTAATAATGCACCACATCAGTCAAGAGCTCAAATGGACATGGAAAATGATATTAATGCTTTTATGCCTGTTAACACAATTTCCATTAAGTCAACCATGGAACAAGGAGTGAATTTTCCTTTCAAGTCTTGCTACTTAATAAATACATTTTGCAATGTTTGTAGCTGCCGTGGAGAGTGGTTCCTCTGATGGATCTGTACAAAGTAAGTTGAAAACCCTCCGGAAAAGATTCACCATCCTAGATATCATTAAGAACATTATTGATCCATGGGAAGAATTAAAAATATCAACATTCACAGGAATTTGGAAGTTTATTCCAACTCTCATGGATGACTTCAAGGAGTTTAAGGTTTCAGTGGAGGAAGCCACTGCAGATGTGGGAGAAATAGTAAGAGAAATCAAATTAGATGTGGAACCTGAAGATCTGAATTTCTGCAGTCTCAAGAAAAAACTATCAGATGAGGAGTTGCTTCTTATGGATGAGTTAAAAAAGTAGTTGCCTGAGATGGACTCTACTTCTGAGGAAGATGCTCTGAAGATTGTTGAAATGCCAACAAAGGATTTAGAATATTGCATACACTTTGCTTGTACAGGAGCAGCAGTGCTTGAGAGAACTGACTCCAGCTTTGAATTTTCTACTGTTGATAAAATGCTCTCAAACAGCATTGTAAGCTATAGATATATAATTAGTAAAAGGAAGACCCAATCAGTGCAGAAAACTTCATTGTTGTCTTTTTTTAATTTAATTTTATTTTTAAACTTTACATAATTGCATTAGTTTCACCAAATATCAAAATGAATCCCCCACAGGTATACTTTTTAAGAAATTGCCACAGCTACTCCAACCTTCATCAATCATCAGTCTGATCATTCAGCAGCCATGAACATCAAGGTAAGACTCTCCACCAGAAAAAAGATAACAACTCACTGAGGGCTCAGTTGATGGTTATCATTTTTTAAGAACAAAGTATTTTTTTAGTTAAGGTATATATATTGTTTATTTTAGACATAATGTTATTGCACAATTAATAGACTACTGTATAGTTACATATAACTTTTAAATGCATTGGAAAACCAAAAAAAAAAAAAAAAGTTTGACTCATTTCACTGCTCTATATTCTCTATCATGGTCATCTGAAATCTCAGAGTTATGCCTTTATTATATGTATTCCAATTTTTTTTAACCTACTCCAAGGTAAAAATTTATAAAATCCACAAATGATTTCTTCTACATATTATTGTGTTACAAATAGTGGCAAATTATTAGTAATCTCTATTGAATATCTCATCTTCTTTTCTCATTTGAAAGAGAGAATTTATGTGTGTCCTTCTACTGCTCACATCTTGTTGTGGCCCATCTTCTACTATAACTCAGAATCTGGAGCCTTCGCTCTCTCATCGATAAATCACTGTATTCTAGGACTATGGGCAGAAAGAAGCTCATAAATTAAAATCATCTAATTATTTTGGTGAATTGTGTCACACTTTACTTTTTAAATGAAACAAACTAGACTAGACTAGAAGAATAGAATGTAGCATAAAGTAGAACAGAAGAGAACAAAACATGTTAGTAAGGTAATTATTGTTCCCCATAATTTCAGTTGTTCCTTTTTTGTTGTTGTTGTTATATATGTATGTGTGTACTGAGTCATGAGCTAAATTAATTCCTTAATATGGTTCATGATTTAAAAGGCTTGAAAAACCACTATACTAAAAGGATGACTGTTTTGGCCAACCAAACTAAAGGTTTCCCTGGCTCTGCTATAAAAATAAAAACTTTGCTGCTACTAAAGATATGGCATTTCATTTGGAGGTAGTTCTGTTCCCTGTTGCTTACATTTTTATAAAAAACCAAATATGACTGAAGATTCAAGCAGTGGGCTTTCAAAGGAAGTGTGCTACATACCACATTTTCATCAATCCCTAATTTCAAACTCCTCCATTAGTAAACTCCTCCTTCAGTCTGCAAGCTACCTATAGTTATAGACTTTGATCCAGCAAACTAGTAAATTTGTAAATGTACACTATTTGGAAATATACACATGGCAAACTTAGACTTCAGTCTACATCCTGCTATCTAGTAGATTATAAATGCAAATATATCCAACAGAAACTTTCAAATGTATAGAAAACAAATTGAAAACATCAGCATAGAAAACTTAAAGACCTCAGACTTAAAATCACAACATCAATTCCCTAGAAGTAAGCAGTCCTTTTCTTCCTTTTATGTAGCATGCTAAGGAGCTTTAATTTTCAAAAGCATTGAGAGCTTAATTATGTTAATAGAACCTTAGAGGAGACTTTTTATAGTTCTGAAATAGAAAGGTAAATATTTATGACTTTTCTTATTTCTAGTAGTGTGGTTAAGTCTGCATTCAGCTACTCACATTCTCTCAGCTGTTCTCTTTATTCCCCTCTCTGATTATTGGTGATATGAATATGATATTGAAAATTGTCATTGTACCTTAGTGTTACTACCTGTGTCAATAACAGTAACTGGCCTATTATATAGCTGTGGCAGTTGGAAGCTTGAGTGGAAAAGGCTAAAGCTTTTGGAGTCAGGCTTGAAACTTTAACTATGTCCCTTAATCTACTTGAATTTTACTTTCCTTGTATTTAATTTGAGGATAGAAGCAATAGTATATCTATCCTGCAGGCTTTGCATGGAAATTAAATAAGATGATGCATTAGATATCCTCAATAAATATTAGTCACCATTGTTTGTTAATGCTCAACAGAAGTTATCTAATTGTGCCTTGGAAGAACATGGAAGAACCTATATCACTGCCACAGGACCATGCATCAGCCAAAATTCTA
This sequence comes from Bos taurus, assembly GCF_002263795.3. Classification (NCBI taxonomy): domain Eukaryota; kingdom Metazoa; phylum Chordata; class Mammalia; order Artiodactyla; family Bovidae; genus Bos; species Bos taurus. The sequence continues at coordinate 48,677,812 of NC_037357.1, forward strand.
TTCCACCCTCTAATTAAAAAACAAATAAAATACAGTTTGTTGGCTTGAAGATGGAGGAGGAATAGGACGGGGAGACCACTTTCTCCCCCACAAATTCATCAAAAGAACATTTAAACGCTGAGTAAAATCCACAAAACAACTTCTGAATGCTGGCAGAGGATATCAGGCACCCAGAAAAGCAGCCCATTGTCTTCAAAAGGAGGTAGGAAAAATATAAAAGACAAAAAAAGAGACAAAAGAGGTAGGGATGGAGCTCCATCCTGGGAAGGGAGTCTTAAAAAGAGAGGTTTCCAAACACCAGGAAACACTCTCACTGCCGAGTCTGTGCTGAGCCTTGGAAGCACAGAGGGCAACATAATAGGAAGGAAAAATAAGTAAGTAATTAAAACCCACAGATTAAGAGCCCAACGGTAACTCCCCCAGCAGAGAAGCAGCGCATATGCCTGCACCCACCACTAGCAAGTGGGGGCTGGGAAGGGAGGCGTGGGCTGCATTGCTTAGAGTAAGGATCAGGACTGAATGCACCAGAGGGTAATCAGAGCGAACCAATTTGGGCTAGCAAACCAGACTGTGGGATAGCTATCATGCTAAAAGCCCTAAGACACCACCAGGCCCGTGCACAGAACAAAGGGCAGAACAGAACTAGCTGGCAGCAGACCATCCCCCTCAGGTGACAGGCAGCCAGAGCCGGAAGGGGGCAATCGCAGCCCCAGAGAGACATTATCTACCAAACTGCAAGCAGGCTTCTTTGCTTACTAAGGCTTCTTGGGGTTCTGGACAGTCATCCGCCTGAGAAGGTGCACCGGTTGTACACCCAGAAAACCTAGTGGCAGGGACAGGAGAGGCAATAAGTCACAGTGACTGCGCTCGCCAAACAACTCATCACCCGAGCTGCTCGGAGCTGGGAAGGGCACAAACGCAGGCCCAACGGAGTCTGCACCTCTGAGGACTACCCAAGTGCCTGAACCTGAGCGGCTTAAGACCCGCGAGGTGCATGCAGCCCAGGGCTGGCCTCAGAGGGTTCCCAGCAGAGCAACCTAGAGCCTGAGCTGTGTGGGCAGGGAGGGTGCACGTGCCGTGAGCAGGGGCAGGCCCAGTGTGGCTGAGACACTACAAGCACATGCCAGTGTTATTTGCCTACAGTGTCCCTCCCTCCCCACAGCGCGACTGAACAAGTGAGCCTAAGAAAGTGTCCACCACTGCCTCTTTGTGTCAGGGCGGAAATCAGACACTGAAGAGACCAGCAAACAGAAGCTAAAACCGAGGGAACTGCCTTGGAAGTGACAGGTGCACTAGATTAAAACCCTGTAGTTAATACCAACTACATAGGAAGGGGCCTATAGATCTTGAGAAATATAAGCCAAAACAAGAAACTATCCGAAAATGAACTGACCCCACACTGCCCACAACAACACCAGAGAAAGTCCTAGATATATTTTTACCATCATTCTTTTCCTTTTTTTCTTCTTCTTTTTTTTCTTTTCTTTTTTTTCCTTTTTTAACTTTTTTTTAAAATTTTTAAATCCTCTATTACTCCTTTAATTTTCATTTTTATAACCCACTATTACTTTTCAAAAAAAAGACTATTTTTTAAAGCAAACTCCATATTATATATATATATATATATATATATATATATAATAGCTTTTGTGACTGTTTTTTTTTCTTATTATTATTTTCTTTAATATTGTATCTTTGAAAATCCAACCACTACTCTAGAATTTTAATCTTTGCTTTTTGGTATTTGTTATCAATTTTGTACCTTTAAGAATCCAATCTTCAGTACCTATTATTACTTGGGAGCGAGATTACTGGCTTGACTGCTCTCTTCCCCTTTGGACTCACCTTTCTCTCCATTAGGTCGCCTCTGTCTCCTCCCTCCCCCTTCTCGTCTCTATCCAACTCTCTGAATCTCTGTGTATTCCAGACGGTGGGGGACACTTAGGGAACTGATTACTGGCTTGATCTGTCTCTTTCCTTTTCATTCTCCCCTTTTATCCTCCTGGCCACATCTGTCTCCATCCTCCCTCTTCTCTTTTCTGTATAACTCCATGAACATCTCTGAGTGGTCCAGACTGTGGAGCACACATAAGGAAGTGATAACTGGCTAGCTTGCTCTCTCCTCTTTTGATTCCACCTCATCCCATTCGGGTCACCTCTAACTCCCTCCTCCCTCTTCTCTTCTCCATGTAACTCTGTGAACCTCTCTGGGTGTCCCTTACTGTGGAGAAACTTTTCATCTTTAACCTAGATGTTTTATCAACAGTGCTGTATAGAAAGAGAAGTCTTGAGACTACTGTAGAAATAAGGCTGAAAACCAGAAGCAGGAGGCTTAAGTCCAAATCCTGAGAACATAATAGAACACCTGACTCCAGGGAAGATTAAGTGATAGAAGCTCATCAAACGCCTCCATACCTACACTGAAACCAAGCACCACCCAAGGGCCAACAAGTTCCAGAGCAAGACATACACAAATTCTCCAGCAACACGGGAACACAGCCCTGAGCTTCAATATACAGGCTGCCCAAAGTTACTCCAAATCCATTGAAATCTCATAACTCGTTACTAGACACTTCATTGCACTCCAGAGAGAATAAATCCAGCTCCACCCACCAGAACACCGACACAAGTTTCCCTAACCAAGAAACCTTGACAGGCTACCAATACAATCCCACCCACAGCGAGGAAACTCCATAATAAAGAGAACTCCACAAACTGCCAGAATACAGAAAGGCCACCCCAAACTCAGCAATATAAACAAGATGAAGAGATAGGGGAATACCCAGTAGGTAAAGGAACAGGATAAATGCCCACCAAACCAAACAAAAGAGGAAGAGATAGGGAATCTACCTGATAAAAATTCCAAATAATGATAGTGAAAATGATCCAAAATCTTGAAATAAAAGTGGAATCACAGATAAATAGCCTGGCGTCAGGATTGAGAAAATGCAAGAAAGTTTTAACAAGGACCTAGAAGAAATAAAAAATAGTCAATATATAATGAATAATGCAATAAATGAGTTCAAAAACACTCTGGAGGCAACAAATAGTAGAATAATGGACGCAGAAGATAGGATTAGTGAAATAGAATGGCAGAAATAAATGAATCAGAGAGGAAAAAAGAGAAACAAATTAAAAGAAATGAGGACAACCTCAGAGACCTCCAGGACAATATTAAATGCCACAACATTCGAATCATAGGAGTCCCAGAAGAAGAAGACAAAAAGAAAGACCATGAGAAAATACTTGAGATAATAGTTGAAAACTTCCCTAAAATGGGGAAGGAAATAATCACCCAAGTTCAAGAAACCCAGAGAGTCCCAAACAGAATTAACACAAGGTGAAACACCCCAAGGCACATATTAATCAAATTAACAAAGATCAAACACAAAGAACAAATATTAAAATCAGCAAGGGGAAAAAAACAAATAACACACAAGGGGATTCCCATAAGGATAACAGCTGATCTTTCAATAGAAACTCTTCAGGCCAGGAGGGAATGGCAAGACATACTTAAAGTGACGAAAGAAAATAACTACAGCCCAGATTACTGCACCTAGCAAGGATCTCGGAGAAGGCAATGGCACCCCACTCCAGTACTCTTGCCTGGAAAATCCTATGGATGGAGGAGCCTGGTAGGCTGCAGTCCATGGGGTCGCTAGGAGTTGGACACGACTAAGCGACTTCTCTTTCACTTTTCACTTTCACGCATTGGAAAAGTAAATGGCAACCCACTCCAGTGTTCTTGCCTGGAGAATCCCAGGGACAGAGGAGCCTGGTGGGCTGCCGTCTATGGGGTCTCACAGAGTCGGACACGACTGAAGCGACTTAGTAGCAGCAGCAGCAGCAGCAAGGATCTCATTCAAATATGGAGGAGAAATCAAAAGCTTTACAGACAAGCAAAAGCTGAGAGAATTCAGCACCACCAAACCAGCTCTCCAACAAATGCTAAAGGATATTCTCTAGACAGGAGACACAAAAACAGTGTATAAATTCGAACCCAAAACAATAAAGTAAATGGCAACGGGATCATACTTATCAATAATTACCTTAAACATGAATGGGTTGAAGGCCCCAACCAAAAGACAAAGACTGACTGAATATATACAAAAACAAGACCCCTATATATGTTGTCTACAAGAGACCCACCTCAAAACAGGGGACACATACAGACTGAAAGTGAAGGGCTGGAAAAAGGTATTCCATGCAAACAGAGATCAAAGGAAAGCAGGAGTAGCAATACTCATACCAGATAAAATAGGCTTTAAAACAAAGGCTGTGAAAGGAGACAAAGAACGACACTACATAATGATCAAAGGATCAATCCAAGAAGAAGATATAACAATTATAAATATATATGCACCCAACATAGGAGCACCACAATATATAAGAAAAATGCTAACAAGTATCAAAGGGGAAATTAACAATAACACAATAATAGTGGGAGATTTTAATACCCCACTCACACCTATGGATAGATCAACTAAACAGAAACTTGACAAAGAAACACAAACTTTAAATGATAGAAGAGACCAGTTAGACCTAATTGATATCTATAGGACATTTCACCCCAAAACAATGAATTTCACCATTTTCTCAAGCGCACATGGAACCTTTTCCAGGATAGATCACATCCTGGGCCATAAATATAGCCTTGGTAAATTCAAAAAAATTGAAATCATTCCAAGCATCTTTTCTGACCACAATGCAGTAAGATTAAATCTCAATTACAGGAGAAAAAATATTAAAAATTCCAACATATGGAGGCTGAACAACATGCTGCTGAATAACCAACAAATCACAGAAGAAATAAAAAAAGAAATCAAAATATGCATAGAAACGAGTGAAAATTAAAACACAACAACCCAAAACCTATGGGACACTGTAAAAGCAGTGGTAAGGGGAAAGTTCATACAGGCATACCTCAAGAAACAAGAAAAAAGTCAAATAAATAACCTAACTCTACAACTAAAGCAACTAGAAAAGGAAGAAATGAAGAACCCCAGGGTTAGTAGAAGGGAAAAAAATCTTAAAAATTAGGGCAGAAACAAATGCAAAAGAAACAGATGAGACCATAGCAAAAATCAACAAAGACAAAAGCTGGTTCTTTGAAAGGATAAATAAAATTGACAAACCATTAGCCAGACTCATCAAGAAACAAAGGGAGCAAAATCAAATCAATAAAATTAGAAATGAAAATGGAGAGATCACAACAACAACACACAAATACAAAAGATCACAAGAGACTACTATCAGCAATATATGCCAATAAAGTGGACAACGTGGAAGAAATGGACAAATTCTTAGAAAAGTACAACTTTCCAAAACTGAACCAGGAAGAAATAGAAAATCTTAATAGACCCATCACAAGCATGGCAATTGAAACTGTAATCAGAAATCTTCCAGCAAATAAAAGCCTCAGTCCAGACGGCTTCACAGCTGAATTCTACCAAAAATTTAGAAAAGAGCTTACACCTATTTTACTCAAACTCTTCCAGAAAATTGCAGAGGAAGGTAAACTTCCAAACTCCTTCTATGATGAAGTTCACCCTAATACCAAAACCTGAGCATTATGCCACAAAAAAAGAAAACTACAGGCCAATATCACTGATGAACATAGAGGCAAAAAATCCTTAATAAAATTCTAGCAATTAGAATCCAACAATACATTAAAAAGATCATATACCATGACCAAGTGGGCTTTATCCCAGGGATGCAAGGATTCTTCAATTACCGCAAATCAATCAATGTAATACACCACATTAACAAATTGAAAAATAAAAACCATATGATTATCTCAATAGATGCAGAGAAAGCCTTTGATAAAATTCAACATCCATTTATGATAAAAACTCTCCAGAAAACAGGAATAGAAGGAACATACCTCAACATAGTAAAAGCTATATATGACAAACCCACAGCAAACATTACCCTCAATGGTGAAAAATTGAAAGCATTTCCCCTAAAGTCAGGAACAAGACAAGGGTGCCCACTCTCACCACTACTATTCAACATAGTTTTGGAAGTTTTAGCTACAGCAACCAGAGCAGAAAAATAAATAAAAGGAATCTAAATTGGAAAAGAAGAAGTAAAACTCTCACTGTTTGCAGATGGCATGATCCTCTACATAGAAAACCCTAAAGACTCCACAAGAAAATTACTAGAGCTAATCAATGAATATAGTAAAGTGGCAGGATATAAAATCAACACACAGAAATCCCTTGCATTCCTATACACTAATAATGAGAAAATAGAAAGAGAAATTAAGGAAATAATTCCATTCACCATTGCAATAAAAAGAATAAAATACTTCAGAATATATCTACCTAAAGAAAATAAAGACCTATATATAGAAAACTATAAAACACTGATGAAAGAAATCAAAGAGGACACTAAGAGATGGAGAAATATACCATGTTCATGGATTGGAAGAATCAATAGAGTGAAAATGAGTATACTACCCAAAGCAATCTATAGATTCAATGCAATTGCTGTCAAGCCACCAACGGTATTTTTCACAGAGCTAGAAGAAATAACTTCACAATTTGTATGGAAGTACAAAAAACCTCAAATAGCCAAAGAAATCTTGAGAAAAAGAATGGAACTGGAGGAATCAACCTGCCTGACTTCAGGCTCTACTACAAAGCTTCAGTCATCAAGACAGTATGGTACTGACACAAAGACAGAAATATAGATCAATGGAAAAAAATAGAAAGCCCAGAGATAAATCTATGCACCTACAGACACCTTATCTATGACAAAGGAGGCAAGAATATACAATAGAGAAAAGACAATCTCTTTAACAAGGGGTGCTTGGAAAGCTGGTCAACCACTTGTAAAAGAATGAAACTAGAACGCTTTCCAACACCATACACAAAAATAAACTGAAAATGGATTAAAATTCTAAACATAAGACCAGAAACTATAAAACACTTAGAGGAGAACATAGGCAAAACACTCTCTGACATACATCACAGCAGGATCCTCTATGACCCACCTCCCAGAATATTGGAAATAAAAGCAAAAATTAACAAATGGGATCTAATTAAAATTAAAAGCTCCTGCACAACAAAAGAAACTATGAGCAAGGTGAAAACACAGCCTTCAGAAGGGGAGAAAATAATAGCAAATGAAGCAACTGACAAACAACCAATCTCAAAAATATATAAGCAAAACCTCCAGCTCAATTCCAGAAAAATAAACGACCCAATCAAAAAATGGGCCAAAGAACTAAATAGACATTTCTCCAAAGAAGACATACAAATGGCTTACATGCACATGAAAAGATGTTCAACATCACGCATTATCAGAGAAATGCAAATCAAAACCACAATGAGGTACCACTTCACGCCAGTCAGGATGGCTGCAATCCAAAAGTATACAAGCAATAAATGGTAGAGAGGATGTGGAGAAAAGGGAACTCTCTTACACTGTTGGTGGGAATACAAACTAGTACAACCACTATGGAGAACAGTGCGGAGATTCCTTAAAAAACTGGAAATAGAACTGCCATACGACCTAGCAATCCCACTGCTGGGCATACACACCAAGGAAACCAGAATTGAAAGAGACACATGTACTCCAATGTTCATCGCAGCACTGTTTATAATAGCCAAGACATGGAAGCAACCTAGATGTCCATCAGCAGATGAATGGATAATAAAGCTGTGGTACATATACACAATGGAGTATTACTCAGCCAATAAAAAGAATACTTTTGAATCAGTTTTAATGAGGTGGATGAAACTGGAGCCTATTACACTGAGTGAAGTAAGCCAGAAAGAAAAACACCAATATAGTATACTAACACATATATATGGAATTTAGAAAGATGATAATGACAACCCTGTATGCAAGACAGCAAAAGAGACACAGATGTATAGAACAGTCTTTTGGACTCTGTGGGAGAGGGAGGGGGGCGTGATGATTTGGGAGAATGTTATTAAAACATGTATAATATAATATCACTGACATATAGCCAGACATCCTGGAATGTGAAGGCAAGTTGGCCTTAGAAAGCATCACTATGAACAAAGCTAGTAGAGGTGATGGAATTCCAGTTGAGCTATTTCAAATCCTGAAAGATGATGCTGTGAAAGTGCTGCACTCAATATGCCAGCAAATTTGGAAAACTCAGCAGTGGCCACAGGACTGGAAAAGGTCAATGTTCATTCCAATCCCAAAGAAAGGCAATGGCAAAGAATGCGCAAACTATGGCACAATTGCACTCATCTCACACGCTAGTAAAGTAATGCTCAAAATTCTCCAAGCCAGACTTCAGCAATACGTGAACCATGAACATCCTGATGTTCAAGCTGGTTTTATAAAAGGCAGAGAAACCAGAGATCAAATTGCCAACATCTGCTGGATCATGGGAAAAAACAAGAGAGTTCAAGAAAAACATATATTTCTGCTTTATTGACTACGTCAAAGCCTTTTACTACGTGGATCACAATAAACTGGAAAATTCTGAAAGAGATGGGAGTATCAGACCACCTGACTTGCCCCTTGAGAAATCTGTATGCAGGTCAGGAAGCAACAGTTACAACTGGACATGGAACAACAGACTGGTTCCAAATAGGAAAAGGAGTATGTCAAGGCTGTATATAGTCACCCTACTTATTTAACTTATACGCAGTGTACATCATGAGAAACTCTGGACTGGAAGAAATACAAGGTAGAATCAAGATTTCTGGGAGAAATATCAGTAACCTCAGATATGCAGATGACACCACCCTTACGGCAGAAAGTGAAGAGGAACTAAAAAGCCTCTTGATGAAAGTGAAAGTGGAGAGTAAAAAAATTAGCTTAAAGCTCAACATTCAGAAGACGAAGATCATGGCATCTGGTCCCATTACTTCATGGGAAATAGATAGGGAGACAGTGGAAACAGTGTCAGACTTTAGTTTTGGGGTCTCCAAAATCACTGTGGATGGTGACTGCAGCCATGAAATTAAAAGATGCTTACTCCTTGGAAGGAAAGTTATGACCAACCTAGATAGCATATTCAAAAGCAGAGACATTACTTTGCCAACAAAGGTCCGTCTAGTCAAGGCTATGGTTTTTCCTGTGGTCATGTATGGATGTGAGAGTTGGACTGTGAAGAAGGCTGAGCACCGAAGAATTGATGCTTTTGAACTGTGATGTTGTAAAAGATTCTTGAGAGTCCCTTGGACTAAAAGGACATCCAACCAGTCCATTCTGAAGGAGATCAGCCCTGGGATTTCTTTGGAAGGAATGATGCTAATGCTGAAACTCCAGTACTTTGGCCATCTCATGAGAAGAGTTGACTCATTGGAAAAGACTCTGATGCTGGGAGGGATTGGGGGCAAGAGGAGAAAGGGACAACAGAGGATGAGATGGCTGGATGGCATCACTGACTCAATGGACATGAGTCTGAGTGAACTCCTGGAGTTGGTGATGGTAAATATCACCTTGGAAATAAGAATCAGAAGAAAATCAAACATAGACTGTGGGAGAGGGAGAGGGTGGGATGATTTGGGAGAATGGCATTGAAACATGTATAATATCATATGTGAAACGAATCGCCAGTCCAGTTTCGATTCAGGATACAGGAAGTTAGGGGCTGGTGCACTGGGATGACCCAGAGGGATGGTATGGGGAGGGAGGTGGGAGGGGGTGTTCTGGATGAGGAACATGTGTACACCCATGGCAGATGCATGTTGATGTATGGCAAAACCAATACAATATTGTAAAGTAAAAAAAAAAAGAGATAATAATAATAAAATAAATAAATAAAATACAGTTTTACTTAACCTACTGTTTTAATGTATCATTTCCAATTTTTATCTGAGTATTGCTTCCAATTAATTGTGTAATTCAAACCTCTTCTTTACTTGTCATATTTTATTTCCTCCTGTTATATAATACAACATTTATAGCATCTGTCATGTTCTACAACAATATCCCCATTCCTTTACACTTCTGATTAAGACATTTCTTCATCTGTTTTGTTTTCCTTTAAGATAATAAGTATCTCACTATGAACTTATCTTTTATCACTGTCAAAGAGACAAAAGGAAAGTGGTCAAAGTGACAGAAAGATAGGAAAAGTGAAGATAAATTTGCTTATGTAAACAGACTGCTCCAGTGATCTATTTCTATGTAACTACCCCCAAATCAAGTGGCTTAAACAACAAGCATTTTATTATATCTCACAGATATTCTGAGTCAGAAATTCTGGAAAGGCCCAGTTGAACAATTTTTCTGCCCTTTTTTGGCCTCAACCTTAGTTGTTCACTTATACTCCAGAGGGCAGATGGTCTGGCCTGGAGGATTCAGGATGGCTTAACTAACATGTTTAGTACCTTGGCAGAAATGGCTGAAAAGTTGGCCTCAACAGTAGCTTTCAACAAAACTACCACATACATTTGTATGTGGCATAAGCCATACAACATGGGATATGAGACTAACCAAATAACTTAGATGGCAGCTCAGGGATCTAAGTACAAGTATTCCAGCAAAGAAAGCTAAAACCTCATTGCCTTTTACCACCCATGCTCATAAAGCAGATGGTACCACTTCCAGCACATTCTACTGGCTGTTTAGGACTGTAAGATATTCCACCATGATACACAAAGTATAAGAAAAACCTCACAGGCAGCTGACTTTAACCACACAATGTAGTATTAAAAGTGCAAATCACATTAAATGAACTAATTTCAATGTTTCATTGACGATATTGGGCTATATTGACTATATTGGACTATATTCTCAACTGTAGAGCCTCTACAGGAGGATGGTATAATGTAAAGTTTTGGAATTAAGTTACAAATATAATTTCAAGTCCTGCTTGAACATTAAGCTCTGAGAACCTCCAGTGCTTCATTTGTAGATGGAAATTAAATAAAATTCACTCTGGTTACACAACAATACATCTCAACTCCTTGGAATCAACTTCTATAATCATATGTGATCATGGGTTCCTCATAATTGTGCTAGATGTATTTTTAATTATCATTCCTATTTTTACAAAATAAACTACGTTTCAAAGAGATTAAATAACTTGCTCAAACCTAAAACAAGTAAGTAGTAGAACAAATATTCATTACTAGATCTATGATTTCAGTTCAGTTCAGTTCAGTCGCTCAGTCGTGTCCTACCCTTTGTGACCCCATGAATTGCAGCACGCCAAGCCTCCCTGTCCATCACCAACTCCCGGAGTTCACTCAGACTCACGTCCATATGTCGGTGATGCCATCCAGCCATCTCATTCTTTGTCGACCCCTTCTCCTCCTGCCCCCAATCCCTCCCAGCATCAGAGTCTTTTCCAATGAGTCAACTCTTCGCATGAGGTGGCGAAAGTACTGGAGTTTCAGCTTTAGCATCATTCCTTCCAAAGAAATCCCAGGGCTGATCTCCTTCAGAATGGACTGGTTGGATCTCCTTGCTGTCCCAGGGACTCTCAAGAGTCTTCTCCAACACCACAGTTCAAAAGCATCAATTCTTCAGTGCTCAGGTTTCTTCACAGTCCAGCTATCACATCCATACATGACCACTGGAAAAACCATAGCCTTGACTAGATGGACCACTGTTGGCAAGGTAATGTCTCTGCTTTTCAATATGCTATCTAGGTTGGTCACAACTTTTCTTCCAAGAAGTGTCTTTTAATTTCATGGCTGCAGTCACCATCTGCAGTGATTTTGGAGCCCCAAAACATAAAGTTTGACACTGTTTTCCCATCTATTTCCCATGAAGTGATGGGACCAGATGCCATGATCTTCATCTTCTGAATGTTGAGCTTTAAGCCAACTTTTTCACTCTCCACTTTCATTTCCATCAAGAGGCTTTTTAGTTCCTCTTCACTTTCTGCCATAAGGGTGGTGTCATCTGCATATCTGAGGTTATTGATATTTCTCCCAGCAATCTTGATTCCAGCTTGTGCTTCTTTCAGCCCAACGTTTCTCATGATGTACTCTGCATATAAGTTAAATAAGCAGGGTGACAATATACAGCCTTTAAGTACTCCTTTTCCTATTTGGAACCAGTCTGTTGTTCCATGTCCAGTTGTAACTGTTGCTTCCTGACCTGCATATAGGTTTCTCAAGAGTCAGGTCAGGTGGTCTGGTATTCCATCTCTTTCAGAATTTTCCACAGTTTATTGTGATCCACACAGTCAAAGGTTTTGGCATAGTCAATAAAGTAGAAATAGGTTTTTTTCTTGAACTCTCTTGCTTTTTCAGTCATCCAGCAGATGTTGGCAATTTGATCTCTGGTTCCTCTGCCTTTTCTAAAACCAGCTTGAACATCTGGAAGTTCACGGTTCATGTATTGCTGAAGCCTGTCTTGGAAAATTTTGAGCATTACTTTATTAGCATGTGAGATGAGTGCAATTGTGCTGTAGTTTGAGCATTCTTTGGCATTGCCTTTTTTTGGGATTGGAATGAAAACTGACCTTTTCCAGTCCTGTGGCCACTGCTGAGTTTTCCAAATGTGCTGGCATATTGAGTGCAGCACTTTAACAGCATCATCTTTCAGGATTTGGAATAGCTCAACTGGAATTCCATCACCTCCACTAGCTTTGTTCGTAGTGATGATTTCTACAGCCCTCTTGCCTTCACATCCCAGGATGTCTGGGTCTAGGTGAGTGATCTATGATTTCAAAGGACTATTAATACTATTTGACCGTACTATGCCTCCCATTACTTTTGCAAAGATTCTGGATATAATCATTTTAAGAAACTGTTCTGCATATTCTGAAGCACAATATGAAGGTAAAGCATCATATTTATATTGATTCCAACAGCTTAGAGAGCTATAATTGTCTATAATGATGTTTATCATGCTTCATGATACACAAAAATAAACTAGTAAACCTCGAACTCTATGTCACAAATGTTCATATGAAATATGGCTGAAAACAAACAAAATCATATTGATCAGCCCTAAGTGTAACAGAGTCTAATTTTAATATTTGTGTGTCAAAGCTACTTTTATCCTCCCTGTGTTTTATTATATATCACATAGAGAAAAGTCAGTCATCTTTTATTCCTGAGGAAAAAGACTTCCATCCTCTTCCTGCTTCTAAATTTTCAAATATAAAGCAGGTTATAATGGAGAAGTCTGAAGGCCAGAGAATTAGTGATTCTAATCCTTTCTCTTCCTTTGAAGCCATTGAATTGCTTTAATGTAACCCCACAGACATTAGAAACATGCCCAATGAAATCAGAATATTCATTTTGGTAATGTTCTGTTAATAGAAAATGGATAATATGATCCAAGGAAAATAGGTTGAAAAAAAATTACTTTTCCTGTACTATTAAAACCCAAAATGTAGAATTAACATCTTTGAGAAATATCAATAACCTCAGATATGCAGATGACAGCACCCTAATGGCAGAGAGTGAAGAAGAACTAAAAAGCCTTTTGATGAAGGTGAAAGAGAAGAGTGAAAAAGCTGGCTTAAAACTCAACATTCAAAAAACTAAGATTATGGCATCCTGTCCTATCACTTCGTGGCAAATAGATGGGGAAACAATGGAAACAGTGACAGATTTTATTTTCTTGAGCTCCAAAGTCACTGTGGATGGTGACTTCAGCCATGAAATTAAAAGATACTTGCTCCTTGGAGGAAAAACTATGACCAACCTAGGCAGCATATTAAAAAGCAGAGACATCACTTTTCCAATAAAGATCTGTTTAGTCAAAGTTATGGTTTTACCCGAGGTCATGTATGGATGTGAGAGTTGGACCATAAAGAAGACTGATCACTGAAGAATTGATACCTTTGAACTGTGGTGTTGGAGAAGACTCTTGAGAGTCCCTTGGACTGCAAGGAGATCATACCAGCAAATCCTCAGGGAAATCAACCCTGAATATTCATTGAAAGGACTGATGATGAAGCTGAAATTCCAATACTTTGACCCCCTGATACAAAGAGATGACTCATTGGAAAAGACCCTGATCCTGGGAAAGAGTGAGGGCAGGTGGAGAAGGGGGCGACACAGAATGAGATGGTTGGATGGCATCATCGTCTCAATGGACAAGAGTTTGAACAAACTCTGGAAAATAGTGATGGACATTGAAGCCTGCTGTACTGCAGCCCATGGGTTGTAAAGAGTCAGACACAACTGAAGAACTGAACCACAACAACAACAACATCTTTGAACCATTGTTATATAGAATTTCTAAAGCATTGAAACCCCCTTTTTTTCAGGTACAGCTATTTCTCCTAAAGCAAATCTTGAAATAATGAAGAATGAAAATATGTTTTATTGCCATTATAAAATACAGATTGTGTAATTCTGTAGATTCAAAATAAAAAATGATCAATTGAACCTTAATGTTTAATCTGATTTAAACCTAGTGACCTTGGCTCAGTAAGATTTTGCTAATATCTAACCATTACAGAAAATAATATTTTTTTCACTTTATTATTTTCATAAGATGTCTTATTCATCTTTATTAGTCTACAAAAATCAAGCTGATGGTTACAAATCATTCTCTCTCTCATTATTTATCTTTGATTTCGTTGAATGTCCAATAATATATCTCTCATAAATTTATAGGACTTAATATACAAAATGTCACATGTTTATATAGTACCTTATAGTTTACAAAACACTTTTATATGCCTTTTAATTATAATTAAACATAATATATTTTAAGAGTTCATTTTTTACAATAATTTATTTGTTAATATTTGGCTGTTTTGGGTCTTTGTTGCTGTATGTGCTTTTCTCTAGTTGTGGCAAGTGGGGGCTGCTCTCTAGCTGTGGTACATGGGCTTCTTATTGTAGTAGCTTCTTTTATTGTTGAGCATGGGCTTTAGGTGCTTCAGTAATTGTGGCATATGGGCTCAGTAGTTGCAGCTCCCTGGATCCAGAGCACAGGCTCAGTAGTTGTGGTGCATGGGCTTAGCTGCTCTGAGGCATGTGGGATCTTCTCAGACCAGGGATTAAACCCATGTCTTCTGCATTGGCAGCCACATTCTTTACCACTGAGCCACCAGAAAAGCCCTAAGTGCTCATGTTTAAATAGTCATCATTGAAACAAAATAACTAATTGGGAATTTTGAAAACAAATAAATTTTAGACTGCACTTGCACTTAACACATTTTTCATGACTAAAATTAATATTTATGTAATTTCTACCTACAACACTTTGTTGCAGATAAATTTATTTATTTCAAAAATATTTTGAAAAATATTGCTCTAATCAGTGTTCTCTATTATTCATAGTTCTGCAAGCTTCTTATAAATCTTACTTTTTTCTTTCTTTTCCCAAATATTATATTTTTTTCATTTTTTTTAAATTTTATTTTATTTTTAAATTTTACATAATTGTATTAGTTTTGCCAAATATCAAAATGAACCAAATATTATATTTAAAATATCATTCAGTACAACAAAATATAGAAACTAGCATTCTACCTCTTACATTTTTTTTCATATATAATTTCCTGGTAATAAGAACAGATTTCTTACCTCTTTATTTCACTTCACACTGTGTGAGTCAGTTCATTTCTCCCAATATTCTGCCAACTAGAATGCTCAGGAACAATAGCATGTAATCTTTAGTTTTTTAGAGTTTATTTTTCTATATCTAACTATATTTAACTTATGACCAAAAGTTTTGAAACAGGCTCAGCATTTGGTTTACAAATAAAAACATGTGGTCAATTTTTGGCATGTTATGGATTGTTTTTTCCTGAGCATTAAAAGCGAGTACCTTTGCAAAGTAACTTATTCAGATTTGAATTTTCTGCCATTATACCATACCTATTACAATGACTGAAGTATAAACGATATTCAATAAATACCTACTAAGTTTTAATTTCCTAAATCATGAAATAATTTAAAATCGAAGTCTAGATTTATGTTTTAAAGGATAAAATGAATCCTTGAAGAAGACAGTGCTTGGTACTTAGCCTGGAAATAAATACCCCAGGATTGTTTTGGCAGCTCTTTCATTGAGTAGCAATGCACATATGGCCATAATAAACCTTAACTATTACATCAGTGCAGTGCAATTAAAATTTAATTCTCTATCAAAGTTTGAGATCTTTGGTCAAGAGCTACTACCTAACTAAAACTTATTTTTATTATAAGAGAAGCTTAGTGTCAAACTGTCATTCATACTTTAAAATGAACACCATTAAAATGGCAAAAAAAAAAAAAAAAACCTGATTAATATGCTCAGTTTTTAACACAGAACAAGTTATCCAATGGTTCCAGAGTGCCTGTTTATGGAAAGAGAGGGGAAAGGACAATAAATACATACAATAAAGCCTTACTCTTGCCAAACTACAAAAAGAAAAAAAAAGGATACATGGAAAAACTTGATATTAAAACAACAACAACAACAACAATGTAGCTGATAGAAGAAGAGTAATAAAGAAGAAAGAGATTAAAGTAAGGCATTCAGGCATTTCAATGCAAAAAATAGAAGGAAAGTTAAAACTACTTTTAGGTGTTTTGAAAAGTAAGTGGTACAAATAAGGGAAATCACTGTACTTAAATATGATACAGCTAACATGACTGTCAAGCACTTTGAGAATTTATGTTATTTTTAAACAGATTGATGTTTAAGTTGGATCATCACTCAGCAATTAAAAATTATAATTATCTTTAAATATTTTTGTCTTACATAGAGTGTTTCAAATTTAAGAGGACTTGATGTTAAATAAAACTGAAATAGCAACATCACAGGAACTTTAAGCATTAAATCTTGTCAAAAGTTAAGATACACTAATAAATTAACATGATCAGAAAAAAATTACTTGTAACTTTTGTTTCTTTGAATATGCATCTCTGGGAGAGTAAAGGAAATGGGAATTTTATCAGAAAATCAGCTACAAAATATGAAGACAGCTAGAGCATTTTGTAAACGTCATCTAAATCAGCATTTCTCAAACTACCTATGGTACAAGAGCAGTTGATTTTCTAAATCATCAATTTGTTCCAGATCATTTTGTGAAGTACAATAAAAATAATTAAGAAAATGGAAGAGAAATAATAAAGATATACAAAATACATGCTCATATTTTTTACAGTATTGATTCAATGGACATAAATTTGTTCCATCAAATATCCACAAAACTTTCTAAAAATTTCAAATTCTATACTTAGTTCATTGAACACTAGTTACAGTTAGTAAACTGACACCTGTGTGGAACCTCACTATGGATATGGATATTTATTTAAAATAAAAATAAAAAGAAATTCTTTTTGTTTTATTTTATTTATTTTTATTTGTAGTATAGCAGATTTACAATGTTTCTGGAGTACAGCACAGTTACATATATATATTCTTTTTCAGTTTATTTTTCATTATAGCTTATCATAGAATATTGAGTACAGTTCCCTGTTCTATACAGTATGACAGTAGGTCTTTGTTGGTTATCTTATTTTAGTAAAACTATGTTAATGAAACAAAAAGACAAAGAAAAGAAATCGATTGAAAATGAACTTAAACTGCTGAAAATATTTCATATTGTAAACAAAGGGACTACTCTTTCCTGACTTGTTTTGCATGATGAGTAAGACACTTCCTATAATACAAAGCTTATAAGCACACAAAACAAAATACTTTCAAGGCCTTCTCTGACTCCTAAACACTACACTAACCATATATGCAGTCAACCAACTATCTAGGTTTAAACTATAATTTTATGTTGAATTTTATCCAATTAAAATAAATACATTAAAAAAAAAACAAAAAAATAAAATAAAATTTTATTTTATTTTATTTTTAATGTATTTATTTTAATTGGAGGCTAATTACTTTACAATATTGTACTGTTTTTGCCATACATCAACATGAATCCACCACAGGTTTTAAAACTGCCATTTAAAAATAAGCTTCAAAGTTCATTTATGCAGTAAGTATTTACTGATGGTCTACTATATGCCAGGCACCCTGTTAGATACTAAAGCTATGTGTGTCAAACCTGACTTTAAGTAATGTTGGTGAAGTACTATACCATTATGCACTCTTTTCTGCCAAAGTTATAGTAGGTAAGGCGATCTCCAATTTCATTACAATAAAGTATGGCTTATTACAAGACTTAGACTGGTTTAAAACTTTTCTTTAAAGAATGTGTTTTGCTGTGCTGTGTTTAGTCACTCAGTCATTTCCGACTCTTTGTGACCACATGGACTGTAGCCTACCAGGCTCTTCTGTCCATGGGGATTCCCCAGGCGGGAATACTGGAGTGGCTTGCCATGCCCTCCTCCAGAGGACTTTCCCAATGCGGGGATTGAACCCAGTTCGCCCTTATTGCAGGCAGATTCTTTAACATATGAGCCACCAGGGAAGCCTCCCTTTTTTAAAAGAATACTGTGCATCAAAACAGCAATGATATGTCACCTCCCCTTCTCAGATTCCTATTCATCAATAGATTGCTTTTAAAATACACACAGAGACACATTTACAGTGATATGGTAATCAGTCAGTAAAAATAATGAAGTTGCTCTGTATTGCCATGGAAAGACCTCTGACATTGTTAAGTGAACATATTGATTTACAGATCAACACATACAGGATGATTGCATGCATACATGGGATATTTCTGGAAGAATATCTAAGAAATTGTTGCAGGAATAACAGGAGTTGCCTGGGATGGGAATACTCCTTTTTTGTAATATGCTCTTTAATCTTATTTAATTTTTTTCACATGTCCTTGTGTCATTAAGCAATATTTTTAAAAAGTAGATGGAAAATCATAAGACTCAGTTCCATGACTGATATTCCCCACCACTTGCAATTTATGAAAAGATATGTAACTCTCATTTAAGAATGACAAAAGTGACAGCTCTTCAGTCACTAAAACGTTGTAATTGCTAAATACTGCTTTTTTGGGGGGGGGGCATCTATTAGAGTACTTATATTCTCTTAAAAATTGGAGAGTTTGGAAATTGAAGGAAAGGATAACACAGAAAGTTAATAGAAGTGATCATCCAGTGTCCTGACCCAAAATATGAGCTTGTGTAAAATTATAAAACTTCAGCTTTTTAAAATAAACTCAGAACTGTATTTTGTAATAAATATTTAATGATAGACTATTATATGGGAACCACTATGCTAGGCACTAAAGTCGGATATGTCAAACCTAAACCTTAAATAATTTTAGTGAAGGTAAGCTCCAGAGACTTTGGCCAAGATGACAAAAGTAGAAAGACTTGGAGTTTACCTCTACATAAGCACATCAAAATTACAGCTATTTACAAGAAATTGTTAATGAGAAAGATAAGAATCTAACATAACGTATTTTCTAAAACTAAGGATATAAAGAAAGAACCACAGGGAATTCCCTGGTGATCCAGTGGTAAGGACTTAATGTACTCAGTGTGGAAGGCCCAGGATTCAATCACTATTCAGGGAACTAAGACCCTGTGAGCCACGTGGTACAGCCAATAAATAAATACATTTATTAATTAAAGAAAGAAAGAATGGAAGGAAGGAAGACAACCAGGAGTACAAGAGGGGTAGAATTGAGATGTAGTTAAGACCATTATCCCCAGGTGGGCAACCCACAAATGGGAGAAAAATTATAATTACAGAGGTTCTCCTTAGAGAACAATGGATCTGAGTCTGATATCAGTTTCCTTAGCCTGGTAGTTCTACACCAGGAAGGTAAGCCCCCAGAATGTTTGGCTTTGAAGGCCATGGGGCTTTATTTGGGAGACATAGAGGGCTGTGAGATTTAGAGACTCCATTCTTTTTTTTTTCTTAATTAAAGGATAATTGCTTTACAATGCTGTATTGGTTTCTACCATACAACAATTTTAATCAGCCATAAGTATACATATATCCCCTCCCTTCTTGAACATCCCTTCCACCACTCACCCGATCTCACCCCTCCAGGGTGTCACAGAGCACTGGGTTGAGCTCTCTGTGTTATACAACAACTTCCCTCTAGCTATTTTACATATGGTTAGATATATTTCAATGCTACTCTATCAATTCATACCACTCTCTCCTTCCCCTGGTCGGTCCACAAATCCATTCTCTACTTCTGTGAGACTCCATTCTTGATGAGCACACACAAAAGCTCACATGTTCTGTGATCCAAGGTAGAACAAGTCATTTGAAAGGAATTTGAAAGGCCAGACCCACTTGTTGATGTTGGAGAGCCTCCCAAAGAAGAAAGAGGAAACTGGAGCTCAACCTGGGAGCAAATATATTTGTGGCAACTATTTCTGTAATCTCATTCTACTACCTGGACACTGGTGCTAACAAGCTCATTTTGAAATGCTCTTCTAGATTATTGGAACTGGAACCTGGCTATTCCCAACATCCTTTTAATACAAGTCCTAGGACAGATAACTCAGGCCAAGCAACTAGCCAGGCAGAGACACAGCTGCACCCACCAGCAAGCAAGCTGCCTTAAGATTCCCTGAGAGCAAACCCACCCATGGGCATAGCAATGTCCACCAGAGGGCCTGGGACCTGGTCCCACACACTAGTGTGCAGACACTAATACCAGGACCCCAAGGGCCATACACTCAGAAACCTGAGGATCCAGGTTTACCCACTAGTAGGCAGGAACAAGCCCCAGGACTCCTTGGGCTCTAGTGAGCCAGTGCTAACTTAAGAACCAGTCTCAACCATGTGTGAACAGTCATCAGCTCCAGGATTATCTGGGCCCAAGCCCCACCAACAAACAGGCCAGACTCTGAGACCCAACTCTGCTCTCCTGTGATGCACCATTAACCCCAGGAGAACCTAAGTTGCATTCCACCCACTAGATGACAAACACCAGATCCCAAACTTCTGGGTCTTGGGGGAAGAGACCCCAGGACCTCATTTTAGCCAGCAGAAGGCTAAAACAACTCCCAGGGCCATTCTCACACACCAGTGGACAGGCACAAGCTCTAGGGCCACTGCAGCTAACTAAAGAAGTACACAGTTCACCGAGTAGAAGTTCAGCATCAGGCCTGGGACCACCTGAGCTCCAGACCTGCCCATTAGCAGACCAATGTCAACTCAGATCCTTTGTACCCCTCAGCCAACTGTCCCAGGATCTAGCCCCACTCATCAAAATGCCACAACCAGCTTTAGAACACCCAAGAACCCAACCATCAACAGAACAACACTATATCCAAGACCACTGGCCCCATAAGCACCCATACTAGAACCCAACTCTGTTTGCTAGTTGATCAGAACTAGGTCCAGGACACATGTGGTTCTGCAGCCAGTCTCATGATTACTGAGTTCAACCTGAAAAGAGCAGGTAGTAGCCTTTTCACAAGGTAGAGCTTGGCAACATGCCAGAGCATGGACCAGTCAGGCCTTTCAGACCACCCACAGTAGTCAAGTTACCACAGCAGAAGGATCCATGACCATACATAGAGGACATCACTAGAACATATATCTCTGGTTACCAGAGGGGAGTGCACTGACAGGATGTGTAAAATGTTTCCTATAAAAGGCCACTTCTCCAAGCTCAATAAACATAACCAATCTGTGAGATACAAAGAAATAAAAACATGAACCTTTTCCAAATGAAGGAACAAGATAAATCCCCCAAAAAACTAAGTGAAATGGAGATAGGCAATTTATACAAGAAACATCTTAAGGTAATGATCACAAAAATGAGCAAATTTTTCAGAAGAATGGATTAAAAGAGTAAGAAGTTTGAAGTTTTTTAACAAAAATTAGAAAATATAAAGAACCTGAGATGAAGCAAACAATGAAATGAAATGAAAAATACACTAGAAACAATCAACAGGAGATTAAATGATACAGAGGAATGGATCAGGGAGTTAAAAGACAGAGTAATGGAAAACACTGAAGCTGAACAGAAAAAAAAATGAATAAAAATAAGTGAGTATACTTTAAAGGACCTCTGAGACAACATCAAGCATTCTAATATAACATTATAAGGGTTCCAGAAAGAGGAGAGAGAGGAGGTCAGAAAAAATATTTGAAGACATAATACCTGAAAATTTTCCTAACTTGGGAAAGAAAACAGAAATCATGGTCCAGGAATCCTAGAAAGTCCCAAACAGGATCAACTCAAAGATAACCATGCCAAGATGCATTGTAATTTACATGGAATTAAAGATAAAGAATATTAAAAGCATTATGGGATAGACAACAAATTACATAAAAGGAAACTCTCATAAAGCTATCAACTGGCTTTTCAACAGAAACTCTGCAGGCCAGAAGGGAGTGGTGTGATATATCTAAATTGATGAAAGGGAAAAACATACAACAAAGAATATTCAACCCAGTAATACTTTCATGAAGGTTTGATGAAGAGATCAAAAGTTTTACAGACAACAAAAAGCCAAAATAGTTCAACACCACCAAAACTGCTTTATAATAAATAATAAAGGGGGATATCTCCAAGAGAAAAAAGTTCTCTATTAGAAATATAAAAGTTACTGAAGGAAAAAACTCATCAGTAAAGGCAAAGATACAGTAAGATGATAAATCACCCACACAGAAAGCTAGTAAGAAAGTTAAAACACAAAAGTAGTAAAATCATCTGTATCCACAATTAATAAAGTGATACACAAAATAAAAAGATATTAATTATGATGTCAAAAACAGTAATTGTAAGGGGGAAGAGGGCTTCCCTGATGGCTCAGATGTTAGAGAATTTGACTGCAATGCAGGAGAGCCAGGTTTGATCCCTGGGTCAGGAAGATCCCCTGGAGAAGGGAATGGCAACAAAACCCACTTCAGTACTCTTGCTGGAGAATTTCATGGGTAGAGGAGTCTAGTGGGCTACAGTCCATAGGGTTGCAAAGAGTCAGATGTGACTGAGTGACTAACATACACAAGGGGGAAAGGGAGTAAAAATACAAGTTTGCTAAAATGTACTTGAAATTAAGAGATCAGTACCTTAAAATATCCAAATATATAGATAGCTACATATAAAGCTTATGGCAACCAAAACCCAAAAATCTATAATAGATTCACCCTCAAAAAAAGAGAGTAATTCAAAATAACACAACAGATAGACAACAAATCACAAGGAAACAGAACAAAAGGACTAAGGAACAAAAAAGAATTACAAAATAACCCAAAGCCAATTAACAAAATGACAATAAGTACCCAACTATTGGTAATTACTTTAAATAGAAATGAAGTAAATACTGCAATCAAAAGACAGAGTGTCTGAATGTGTACAAACATAAGGCCCATCTATATGCCACACAACAAGAGAGTCAATTCAGAGCTAAATACACACACAGATTGGATGTAGGGTGATTGGAAAAGATATTCTATGCAAATAGAAATCAAAAGAACAGTGAGGTAGCAATGTTTACATCAGACAAAATAGACTTAAAGCAAAGTATAGCAATAAACAAAGATATTAAATAATGCTCAAGGGATCAATCCAAAAAAAATACAATTGCAAATATGCACATGTCCAACAAAGGGACCTACATATATATATATATATATATATATATATATATATATATAGCAAATATTAGCAGATATAAAGGGGTAAATTGACAGTAACACAATAATAGTACTGGACTCTAACACCCCACTTATACCAGAAGATGTATCATCTAGGCAGATAATGAAAAAAGAAACACTAGCCTTGAAAGACACATTACACCTGATGAACTTAATAGATATATGCATATATATAACTTTCCACTCAAAAGTAGAATACACATTCTATTCAGGCTCACAGGGAACATTCTCCAAGATAGTTTATCTGCTAAGCCACAAAACAAGCCTCAGTATATTTAATAAAATTGAAACCATATAATGTTTTCCTACTACAGTGCTATGAGACTAGAAATCAATTACAAGAGAAAAACTGATAAAAACACAAGGATGTAACAGCTAATACATAAGCTACTGAATGACAAATGATCACTGAGAAATCAAAGAAGAAATTTTAAAAATACCTGGAGACAAAAACAAAACAAAACAAAACAAAACACATGCACACAACAATCCAAAATCTATGAGATGAAGCAAAAGTAGTTCTAAGAGGCAAGTGATACAAGCTTAACTTAGCAAACAAGAAATACCAAATAAACAATCTAACTTTAAACCTAGAAGAACTAGAAAAGAAGAAAAAAATTCCCAAAGTTAATAGAAGAAAAGAAGTCATAAAGAGCATATATAAATGAAATGGAGACCAAAAAATTAATAGAAAAAAATCAATGAAATTGAGTTTATTCTTAGAAAAAATAAACACTATTGATAAATAGCCAGACTCATCAATAAAAAAGAAGGCTCAAATCAATAAAATTAGAAATGAAAAAAAAAAGTTACAAATGACACCACAGAAATACAAATGATCATAAAAAATTACTATGAACACTTATACACCAATAAAATGGACAATCCACAGGAAATGGACAACTTCCTAGAAATGGACTATTTCCAAAAATGACCCAAGAAGGAGAAAATATGAACTGACCAGCTAACTGTAATGAAGTTGAATCAGTCAAAAACTACAACAAACATCATGAAAGCAAACTCCCAATGAACAAAAGTCCAGGAACTTCATAGGTGAATTCTACCAAAAATGTAAACGAAAGTAAAATACTAGTCTTTTTCAGACTACTCCAAAAAATTGCAGAGGAAGGAACATATCTGAAATCATCCTCCAAGGACAGCATCACACTGATATCAAAACTCAAAAAAGATCACAGAAAGGAAAATTGCAGGCCAATATCACTAATAAACATAGATGGAAACATCCTTAACAAAATATGTGCAAATCAAATCCAATAATATATAAAAGGAACCACACACCATTATCAGGTTGAATTTATTACAGAGACCCAAGCATGGTAAAACATTCACCAAAAAATCAATGTGGTACACCACATTAACAAAAATAAGAATAAAAGTCATCTAAATAGATACAGAAAATGCATTTGACAAAAGTCAACAATTCATGATAAAAACTCTTAGAAGATATAGAAGGAATATATCTCAACATAATAAAGGCCATTTATGACAAAAAAAAAAAAAAAAGCTAACATCATGCTCACTGATAAAAAGCTGAAAGATTTTCTTCTAAATTCAGAAATAAAGATATCCCCTCTCATCACTTTTATTTAACAGTTTTGGAAGACCTAGCCACAGCAGTCAGACTCCCACCCCCCACCCCCCAAAAATATAAATAAATACAAAAAGAAGGCATACTAATTGCAAGTGAAGGAGTAAAACTGTCACTATGGGCAAGTGACATACTTTTTATAGAAAACTTTAAAGTCTCCCTATACTCTTGGAGCTAAAATGAATTCAGTAAAGCTGCAGCTGCTGCTGCTGCTAAGTCGCTTCAGTAGTGTCCGACTCTGTGTGACCCCATAGAGGGCAGCCCACCAGGCTCCCCAATCCCTGGGATTCTCCAGGCAAGAACACTGGAGTGGGTTGCCATTTCCTTCTCCAATATGTGAAAGTGAAAAGTTAAAGTGAAATCGCTCAGTCATGACCCACTCTTCACGACCCCATGCACTGCAGCCCACCAGGCTCCTCTGTCCATGGGATTTTCCAGGCAAGAGTACTGGAGTGGGGTGCCATTACCTTCTCCTAAAGCTTCAGGATATAATGTAAATATACAGAAGTCTGCTCTTCTGTGCATGAATAATGAACTATCACAAAGAGAATGCTTAAAAAAATCCCATTTAAAATCACATCAAAAGAGTAAAATTAGCAACTAGGAATAAACTTAACCAACGAGGTGAAAGACTTGTGCTCTGAAAAGTATAAAGCATTGATGAGGGAAATTAAATCTGACACAAAGTAACAGAAAGATAAACTGTGCTTTTGGGTTGAAAGAATGAATATTTGTTATTTTTATTTTTTCAAACTAAACTTTTTATTTTGTATAGGCATAGAGCCAATTAACAAGATTGTGGTAGTTTCAGGTGAACAGAAAAGGGACTCAGTCATACATATACATGAATCCATTCTCTCCCAAACTCCCCTCTCATCCAGGCAGGAACATAGCTTTGAGTAGAAATCCATGTGCTATACAATAGGTCCTTATGGTTATCAATTTTGAATATAGCAATGTGTACATGAACTTCTCAAATTCCCTAACTGTCCCTTCCCCCAGCAACCATAAATTAATTTTCTGTCTGTGAGGCTCTTTCTGTTTTGCAAGTAAGTTCACTTGTATCATTTCACTTTACATTCCACATGTAAGGGATGTCATAAAATATTTCTCCTCTGTCTGACTTACTTCACTCAGGATGATGCTCTCTCTGTCCATCCATATTTTTTCAAATGGCATTGTTTCATTCTTTTTAATGGATGAATAATATTCCATTGTATATATGTACCACATCTTCTTTATCCATTCCTCTGTCAATGGACATTTATGTTGATTCCAAGACTTAGCTATGGTAAACAGTGCTGCAATGAATATCAAGGCACTTGTATACTTTTGGATGTTTTTCTCTGGATATATGCCCAGGAGTGAGATTGCAGAGTCATATGGTAGCTCTAGTTTTAGTTTTTTAAGGAATCTCCATACTATTCTCCTTAGTGGCTGTACCAATTTACATTACCACCAATAGTGTAAGAGGTTCCCCTCTCTCCACACCCTCTCCAGCATTTGTTGTGTGTGGATTTTTTGATGATATCCTTTCTGACCAGTGTGAAGTGATACCTCATTGTAGTTTTGATTTGCATTTCTCTAATAACTAGTGATGGTGAACAACTTTTCACATGCCTTTTGGCCATCTGTATGTCCTCTTTGGAGAAATGTCTGTTCAGGTCTTCTGCTTATTTTTTGAATGGACTGTTTGTTTTGATGCATCATAGGCTGTTTTTAAATTTTGGAGACTAATCCCATATCTGTCACGTCATTTGCAAATATATTCTCCCAGTCTGTGGGTTGTCTTTTCATTTTGTTTATTGTTTCTTTTGCTTTACAAAGGCTTTTGAGTTTTAGTAAATCCCATTTGTGTTTGTTTTTATTTCCATTATTCTGGGAGATGGATTGTAAAAGATGCTGCTGTGATTTATATCAGATAGTGTTATGCCAATATTTACTTCTAGGAGTCTTATAGTATCTGGTCTCACATGTAAGTCTTTAATGGATTTTGGGCCTATTTTGTACACGGAGCTAAAGAATGATCTGATTTTATTTTTTTACATGTCACTGTTCAGTTTTCCCCATGCCATTTATTGAAGAGACTGTCTTTCCAACATTGTGTAATCTTGTCTCCTTTGTCATAGATTGATTGATCATAGGTGCATGGGCTTATTTCTGGGTTTTCTATCCTGTTTTATTGATCTATATTTCTATTTTTGTGTCAGTATCATACTGTTTTGATGACTGTAGCTTTGTAGTATAGTTCGAAGTCAGGGAGGTTGATTCCTCCAGCTCCGTTTTTCTCTTTCAAGGTTGCTTTGGCTATTCTGGATCTTTTGTGTCTCCATACAAATTTTGAGATTTTTTTTGTTCTAGTTCTGTGAAAAATGCCGTTGGTAATTTGATAGGGATTGCACTGAATGTAGACTGCCTTGGAGAGTATACTCATTTTGACAATATTGATGCTTCCAGTTCAAAAACATGGTATATCTTTATATTTGCTTACATCTTTTTTTTGTTTGTTTCTTTCTTTGGTATTTTATAGTTTTCGGAGTATAGGTATTTTGTCTCCTTAGGCAAGTTTATTCCTAAGTGTTTTATTCTTTTTGATGTGATGGTAAATGGAATTGCTCCTTGAATTTCTGTTTCTGATCTGTAAGAATGAATATTTTTAAGTGTCTATACTATGGAGACAGAGAAGGCAATGGCACCCCACTCCAGTCCTCTTGCCTGGAAAATCCCATGGACGGAGGAGCCTGGAAGGCTGCAGTCCATGGGGTCACTGAGGGTTGGGCACAACTCAGCAACTTCACTTTCACTTTTCACTTTCATGCATTGGAGAAGGAAATGGCAACCCACTCCAGTGTTCTTGCCTGGAGAATCCCAGGGACGGGGGAGCCTGGTGGGCTGCCGTCTATGGGGTTGCACAGAGTCGGACACGACTGAAGCAACTTAGCAGCAGTAGCAGCATACTACGGAGAAGGCAATGACACCCCACTCCAGTACTCTTGCCTGGAAAATCCCATGAAAGGAGGACCCTGGAAGGATGCACTCGATGGGGTCACTGAGGGTCGGACAAAACTGAGTGACTTCACTTTCACTTTTCACTTTCATGCATTGGAGAAGGAATGGCAACCCACTCCAGTGTTCTTGCCTGGAGAATCCCAAGGACAGGGGAGCCTGGTGGGCTGCCATCTATGGGGTCCCACAGAGTTGGACATAACTGAAGTGACTTAGCAGCAGTAGCAGCATACTATCCAAAGCATTCTATATAGATTTAATGCAGCTTCTATCAAAATACCAATGACACTTTTCACATAAGTAGAAAAAATATTCATAAAATTCATATAAAACTACAAAAGATCCCAAATTGGAAAAGAAATACTGTGGAAAACATAGCAAAACTAGAAGTATAAAACTCTCAGGCTTCAGACTATACTAAAAAGCTACAGTAGCCAAAACATTATGCTTCTCAAAAACAAACAAACAAAAAAAGGTCATAGATCATGCAAAACAGTAGAGAGCCCAGAAATAATCTTATATAAATATGATTAGTTAATCTATGGCAAACTACAGAAGAATATACAGTCGAGAAATGACGGTATCTTCAACAAGTGCTACTGGAAAAACTGAAAAGCTACATATAAAATAATGAGATTAGAACATCCTTTCATACCATATACAAAAATAAACTTAAAATGATTCAAGATCTAAGTGTAAGCCCTGAAACCATAAAAAATTCCTAGAAGGGAACATAGACAGTACAATACTTGATATAAATTGTAGCAATATTGTTTGGATCTATCTCTTAAGGCAAAAGAAATAAAAACAAAATAAGCTAATAGGGCTTAATTAAACTTGAAGTATTTGCATAGAAAAGAAATGCATAGCACAGACAAAATAAGACAATTTACATAATGGGAGAAAATATTTGCAAATGATGTTACCAAAAAGTAGTTAACGTCCAAATCATATAAACAGCTCTTAAAATTCAACATCAAAAATGAAATAATTCAATTACAAAATGTGCAGAAAACCTGCTGCTGCTGCTGCTGCTAAGTCACTTCAGTCGTGTCCAACTCTGTGTGACTCCATAGACAGCAGCCCACCAGGCTTCCCTGTCCCTGGGACTCTCCAGGCAAGAATACTGGAGTGGGTTGCCATTTCCTGCAGAAGACTTGAATAGGTATTTTTCCAAAGAAGGCACACAGATGGTTAACAAACACATGAAAAGATTCTCAACATTGTTAATTGTTAGAAAAACATTAAAAAAAATCAGATATAACATCTCAATTGTCAGAATGGTTGTCATCAAAAGGCTTAGAAATCACAAATATTGAGCAGGATGTGGTGAAAAGGCAGCTTTTGTACACTGCTGATGGGAATGTAAGTTCGTGTAGTCACAATAGAAAAATGTATGGAGGTTACTCAAAAACTGTATGGAGTTTCCTCAAAAAATAGAACTATCACATGATCCAGCAATTCCACTCCAGGGAATATAGCTGTAAAAAATGAAAACACTAATTTGAAAAGATATATGTACCCCAATGTTCATAGGAGCATTATTTTCAATATCTGAGACATGAAAGAAACTCAAGTGCCCATCAAAAGACAAATGGTTAAAGAAGATGTGGTTTATATATACAATGGAGTATTACTCAGCCATAAAAACAAATGTAATTCTACCATTTGTAACAACATGGATGGACATAAGAGAATATTATACTTAGTGAAATAAGTTAGAGAGACAATGACAAATACTCTATGATTTCACTTACATGTGGAATCTAAAAATGATACTAATGAATGTGTGTGCAAAACCAAAACAGATTCCCAGACATAAAAAACAAACCTGTAGTTACCAAATGAGAAAAGAATGGTGGGAGTGACAAATTGGGAATACGGGATTAACAGATACATACTACTACATGTGAAATGGAAAAGCAACAAAGATCTATTTTATAGCACAGGGAATTATAGACATTATCTTCTAATAACATATTATAATCTGAAAAAAATTGGATCACTATGCTGTACTCCTAAAACTAATATAACACTGTAAACCAGCTACATTTCAATAAAAAAAATACAAAGTGAACAACTGAACACATTACTTGTTGACATATTAATCTCTCATCTAAGATATTCATTAAAATGTGTTTATAGAACAGATGAAAAAGTTAATTACATTATCTTTTACATAAAAATGATATGGTCTTCATTGAGAAGACAAAAAATACAAGTAAAATAAATTATAATGCCAAAATAAGATCAAAAGTTAAACTACATTGTCCAGCTAATATATTCTATAGGAAATCCCTAATGGTACCATTTTGAGGGCTGAAGCAGAAATTAAGTGAAATTCAAATTTGGATATTGTTAAGATATATATATTTTTTGACAAGGAAAAGAGAAATACCCCTCCTCATTCCACATCACCCCTCAACACACACACACACACACACACACACACACACACACAAAGTGTCTTATTTAGAATGTTCTCACATTCTAAAGTTTATGGGTATAGTAGTGAGAAACTTGACATATAAAATATATGCTTTTTTAGAAGAGAATTTTATGATTCCCCAAACAGCTTTAAGGACCTTTAAGTCTTCTGGGTAACAAGAAATGTAAGGGACGTTGAGTTTAGTTGATTTGTGACATAAAACATAAAACAAAAGTTGAAAATTTGGGTCATGAACATTGTAGATATAGGACAGTTTGTTTGCAAATATCCATGAATCAAGAACTATTGATCTCTACATTGCATGGTTCTGTAGTTACCTTTAAGATCAAGGGTACCTCTGTGTGAATGAACCAGTTCAGAGAAAATATTCTCAAAGTCTAAAATAATTGCAAAATATTATTGCACTATTTTCTTTTTTTTTTGGCCACACTGCAAAGAATGTGGAACTTTAGTTCCTCAACCAGGGATTGAACCCATGCCCTACAGTGGAAGCAGAGAGTCTTAACCACTGGACTGCCAGGAAGTCCCAATATTTCAATATTTTCAAAACTCACTTATATATGCCCCTAGGTCTTCCCTGGTGGCTCAGACAGTAAAGAATCTGTCTAAAATACAGGAGACCTGGGCTTGATCCCTGGGTCAGAAAGATCCCCTGGAGAAGGCAATGGCTACCCACTCAAGTATTTTTGCCTGGAAAATCCCATGGACAGAGGAGCCTAGTGATCTATAGTCCATGGGGTTGCAAAGAGTCGGACACAACTAAGAGACTAACATTTTCACTTCCATCTGCAACTAGATATGCATATATTTATAATTTATTATTTGGTATATGCACAGCAATAATTATATATCCAGCTATAAATTCAAGTTTATCTATAACACACACACCTACACACTTATTTTCATTTTTGTATTTACACACCTCGGAGTTTTAACCATAGGCTAAATCAGAAAGTGTAAAAGCACAGTAATAGAAGTTATTCACAAAAAGCCTAATTACCATCCCTGGCTATGTCCCTAAGCTTAAGTCAGATGTAACAAAGACTCATTATTTAATCCAATTAGCACTAGCACCCATCCCCAGAACTCCTTAAGTAATAGGTCCTTTTTTAATCTGTCCTGCATCTATCACTGCCAACCAGAATAGGTTGTTTGCATGTCACTTCAATTCTCTTTATGTAAAACACCACTAACTTTCTTTCAAGACCTTTTCTCCTTTCTAATTTTTCCG
Organism: Bos taurus; assembly: GCF_002263795.3. Taxonomy (NCBI): domain Eukaryota; kingdom Metazoa; phylum Chordata; class Mammalia; order Artiodactyla; family Bovidae; genus Bos; species Bos taurus. Next base: position 48,709,510 of record NC_037357.1, read on the forward strand.
TTCTGGTCAGTGGTTACACAATTACTCCAGCATATGAGTTTCATAAACTGTAAGTCTCTTGGATTTCCCACATCTTAACCCTTTATCTATCCTCAATAAAATGTCTTTCATATTCTTCACCCTCAGATTCACTGGGATTTCACTACATTTTTATTGGTTCTCCTCTTTCCTCTCACATTAATTTTTCTCAAATGGCTTTCTAGATGTCTCTGTTTTTGTTAGTCTCCTAAGTGCTCAATAATCTTTATATCTTTGATCTTAGTCTTTTTTTAAAACTCTCTCATTTAGTAAACTTATCCAAGAATACCAACTTCAAAAAGCTTATATTCTGATGATTCCAAATCTACCTCCAAAAGAGACCTCTTACTGAATTATAAATTTGGTTTATAGAAGCACCCTAAATTTCCTACACAAAACCTTTCCTTCTCTTCCTAACTCAATTAATTGACTAGTATGCTACCCAGTCTTTAACCCTAGCTTATTCCTCCTCTCATTCTTGTCTGTGTATAAATCATTTATAATAGGCCACAATAATTTTTAACTTTGCATCAGAAATGTGTCTGGCATTCAGTTACAATTCACTATCACTAACACTGTGTCTAAGTTGAGGACCTAATTAATCCCTAACTTCAACAGTTACAACTTGCATTTTAATTTGTATTTTGGACCCTTTAATTTATGTTCCACATTTTCTCCAGAATTACATTCCCAAAGCAGAAATTGTACTTTATCATCTTTCTATTCAAATTCCATCAAATCACAATTAATTTATCTTTATTGCTAAGATCCAAATTGCTTCACAAGGTCCCTAACTTCCTCTCCACCATCATATCTCACCATTACCTCCAAAGCAATTCTAATCTAGTAATACTGAATTACTCACTGTTCTCCTAACAGAAAACCCTTTTTCTTGTCTACCTTTCCTATAAATCTTAAACATCTGTATCACTATTGAAGTTTTATCCCAAATTTTATTTCCTCTGTGAGCAATTCTGCTACTGCCTTAGGCGGAATAATCACTCTATCTTTATAATTCCATAGAAAAACACATCAGAATGCATTGAAATTATTTGTATTTATATGTATCCCTCCCTCCATAAAATGTGAAATTCTCCAAAGAGAAGAGTGTTTCTTATTCTTAGTTGTGCATCTAGAGTTTGGGGATTAGTAGGCATAAAATAAGGGAAGGAAAAAAAGAAAGAAAGAAAGGACAGAAGAAGGAAGGAAGGCTTTCTCAGATATGTACTTTCTTTCTAATTCCCATGTCTATCAATTTAGGATCATATTATGTGTACATTACTTAGCTATTATTTATTATATCATACATGTGAAATCTTACATAAAATTTAAACCAAGATCTAGAGAGAAATAATATTGCCCCTAGAATATAACGCTTAGTGCATAATGGCAGAAAATGGCACTTGCTTTAATTAAAAATATTGTTTGAAGAAAATGTTGAAGTTAATAAATTCCTTTTACAAATACTTTCAGTAGATAGAAAGATTAATCAAAGATAAAGCAAGCAGAAATAAATGTCAGTCTGAATTCTCTAGTGCTTTGTAGTGATCTGAGATGATTCATTGCTCAACTTCAAGTTAGGGAAGAAGAAGAAAGAAAAAACATTGAGTGCAAATAATACAGATATTAATAAATATCTGCCTACTCATTTATTCCTTCAGAAAATATTTATTTAATACCAACTGTTGTGCTAGATGCTTGTAAATACAAAAGAAAATGAGATCACTTTAATTATTTCAAGAGATGGATAGAGAAAATGTATTTTTAAAACATGTATAACTAATCTCAAAAATATGCTAGCAGATCCTGCAGCTCAATTCCAGAAAACTAAACGACCCAATCAAAAAATGGGCCAAAGAACTAAATAGACATTTCTCCAAAGAAGACATACAGATGGCTAACAAACATATGAAACATCACTCATTAGCAGAGAAATGCAAATCAAAACCACAACGCTGTACAATTTCACACCAGTCAGAATAGCTGCAATCTAAAAGTCTACAAGCAATAAATGCTGAAGAGGGTGTGGAGAAAAGGGAACCCTCTTACACTGTTGGTGGGAATGCAAACTAGTACAGCCAATATGGAGAACAGTGTGGAGATTCCTTTAAAAACTGGAAATAGAACTGCCTTATGAACTATCCGTCCCACTGCTGGGCATACACACTGAGGAAACCAGAATTGAAAGAGACACGTGTACCCCAATGTTCATCACAGCACTGTTTATATAGCCAGGACATGGAAGCAACCTAGATGTCCATCAGCAGATGAATGGATAAGAAAGCTGTGGTACATATACACAATGGAGTATTACTCAGCCATTAAAAAGAATACATTTGAATCAGTTTTAATGCGGTGGATGAAACTGGAGCCTATTATATAGAATGAAGTAAGCCAGAAAGAAAAACACCAATACAGTATCAGTTCAGTTCAGTTACTCAATTGTGTCCGACTCTTTGTGACCCCATGAATCGCAGCACACCAGGCCTCCCTGTCCTTCACCAACTCCCAGAGTTCACTCAGACTCATATCCATCAAGTCAGTGATGCCATCCAGCTATCTCATCCTCTGTCGTCCCCTTCTCCTCCTGCCCCCAATCCCTCCCAGCATCAGGATCTTTTCCAACGAGTCAACACTTCGCATGAGTTGGTCAAAATATTGGAGTTTCAGCTTTAGCATCAGTCCTTCCAAAGAACACCCAGGACTGATCTCCTTTAGAATGAACTGGTTGGAACTCCTTGCAGTCCAAGGGACTCTCAAGAGTCTTCTTTAACACCAGAGTTCAAAAGCATCAATTCTTCAGCGCTCAGCTTTCTTCACAGTCCAACTCTCACATCCATATATGACCACTGAGAAAACCATAGCCTTGACTAGATGGACCTTTGTTGGCAAAGTAATGTCTCTGCTTTTGAATACGCTATCTAGGTTCATCATAACTTTCCTTCAAAGGAGTATGTGTCTTTTAATTTCATGGCTGCAATGACCATGTGCAGTGATTTTGGAGCCCCCAAAAATGAAGTCAGCTACTGTTTCCATTGTTTCCCCATCTATTTCCCAGGAAGTGATGGGACTGAATGCCATGATCTTCGTTTTCTGAATGTTGAGCTTTAAGCCAACTTTTTCACTCTCCTCTTTCACTTTCATCAAGAGGCTCTTTAATTCTTCTTCACTTTCTCCCGTAAGGGTGGTGTCATCTACATATCCGTGGTTATTGATATTTCTCCTGGCAATCTTGACTCTAGCTTGTGCTTCTTCCAGCCCAGCGTTTCTCATGATGTACTCTGTATATAAGTTAAATAAGCAGGGTGACAATATACAGCCTTGACATACTCCTTTTCCTACTTGGAACCAGTCTGTTGTTCCATGTCCAGTTCTAACTGTTGCTTCCTGACCTGCATACAAATTTCTCAAGAGGCAGATCAGGTGTTCTGGTATTCCCATCTCTTTCAGAATTTTCCACCGTTTATTGTGATCCACACAAAGACTTTGGCATAGTCAATAAAGCAGAAGTAGATGTTCAGGACATTAAAAGAAAATAAAACTACAGAAAATTATCCTTATAAATATTGATGTAAAAATTCTCTGCAAAATATTAGCAAATCAAATTTGACAACACATTAAAAGGATTGTACAGCATGATAAAGTGGGATTTATCCTGAAATTGTAGTACAGTTCAACATAAGATAATCAATTCAGTTCAGTTGCTCACTCATGTCAGACTCTTTGGAATCCCATGAACCGCAGCAAGCCAGGTCTCCCTGTCCATCACCAACTCCTAGAGGTCATCCAAAACCAAGTTCATTGTTTCAGTGATGCCATCCAATCATCTCATCCTCTGTAGTCCCCTTTTCCTCCTGCCCTCAATCTTACCCAGCATCAAGGTCTTTTCAAATGAGTCAGCTTTCTACATCAGGTGGCCAAACTATTGGAGTTTCAGCTTCAACATCAGACACTCCAATGAACAACCCAGGACTGATCTCCTTTAAAATGGACTGGTTGGATCTCCTTGCTGTCCAAGGGACTCTCAAGAGTCTTCTCCAACACCACAGTTCAAAAGCATCAATTCTTGAACGCTCAGCTTTCTTTATACTACAACTCTCACATGCATACATGACTACTGGAAAAACCATAGCCTTGAAAAGATGGACCTTTGTTGGCAAAGTAATGTCTCTGCTTTTTAATATGCTATCTATGTTGGTCATATCTTTCCTTCCAAGGAGCAATGTGGTTTTTTTGTTTGTTTGTTTTTAATTTCATGGCTGTAATCACCAATCGCAATGATTTTGGAGCCCAGAAAAATATAGTCAGCTACTGTATCCATTGTTTCCCCATCTATTTGCCATGAAGTGATGGGACTGAATGCCATGATCTTCGTTTTCTGAATGTTGAGCTTTAAGCCAACTTTTTCACTCTCCTCTTTCACTTTCATCAAGAGGCTCTTTAATTCTTCTTCACTTTCTGCCATAAGGGTGGTGTCATCTGCATATCTGAGGTTATTGTTATTTCTCCTGGCAATCTTTATTCCAGCTTGTGTTTCCTCCAAGGCAGCATTTCTCATGATGTACTCTGCATATAAGTTAAATAACAGGGTGACAATACACAGCCTTGACATACTCCTTTTCCTTTTGGAACCAGTCTGTTGTTCCATGCCCAGTTCTGACTGTTGCTTGCTGACCTGCATATAGGTTTCTCAAGAGGCAGGTCAGGTGGTCTGGTATTCCCATCTCTTTCAGAATTTTCCATTGTTTATTTTGATCCACACAGTCAAAGGCTTTGGCATAGTCAATCAAGCAAAAGTAGATGTTTTTCTTGAACTCTTTTGCTTTTTCCATGATCCAGAGGATGTTGGCAATTTGATCTCTGGTTCCTCTGCCTTTTCTAAAACCAGCTTGAACATCTGGATGTTCACGGTTCACATATTGCTGAAGCCTGGCTTGGAGAATTTTGAGCATTACTTTATTAGCCTGTGAATTGAGTGCAATTGTGTGGTGGTTTGAGCATTCTTTGCCATTACCTTTCTTTGGATTGGAATGAAAACTGACCTTTTCCAGTCCTGTGGCCACTGCTGAGTTTTTCAAATTTGCTGACATATTGAGTGCAGCCCTTTCACAGTATTATCTTTTAGAATTTGAAATAGCTCAACTGGAATTCCATCGTCTCCACTAACTTTGCTTGTAGGGATGCTTCCTAAGGCCCACCTGACTTCACATTTCAGGATATCTGGCTCTAGGTGACTGTGAGTGATCACACTTTCATGATTATATGGGTCGTGAAGATCTTTTTTGTACAGTTCTCCTGTGTATTCTTGCCACTTCTTCTTAATATCTTGTGCTTCTGTTAGGTCCATACCATTTCTGTCCTTTATTGAGCCCATCTTTGCATGAAATGTTCCCTTGCTGTCTCTAATTTTCTTGAAGTGACCTCTAGTCTTTCCCATTCTATTGTTCTCCTCTATATCTTTGCATTGATCACTGTATTCTTTTGCAATATTGCATAGGAACCTAGAATGTTAGGTCCATGATTCAAGGCAAATTGGAAGTGGTCAAACAGGAGATGGCAAGATTGAACACCGACATTCTAGGAATCAGCGAACTAAGATGGCCTGGAATGGGTGTATTTAACTCAGATGACCATTATATCTCCTACTGTGGGCAGGAATTTCTTAGAGGAAATGGAGTAGCCAACATTGTCAAGAATAGAGCCTGAAATTCAGTACTTGGATGCAATCTCAAAAATGACAGAACAATCTCTGCTCATTTCCAAGGCAAACCATTCATTATCACGGTAATTCAAGCCTATGCCCCAACCAGTAATGCTGAAGAAGCTGAAGTGGAGCAGTTCTATGAAGACCTGCTAGAACTAACACCCCAAAATGATGTCCTTTTCATTACAGGACACTGGCATGCAAAAGTAGGAAGTCAAGAAACACCTGGGGTAACAGGCAAATTTGGCCTTGGAGTACAGAATGAAGCAGGGCAAAGGCTAACAGAGTTTTTTCAAGAGAACACACTGGTCATAGCAAACACCCTCTTCCAACAACACAGGAGAAGACTCTACACATGGACGTCACCAGATGTTCAACACTGAAATCAGATTGATTATATCCTTTGCAGTCAATGATGGAGAAGCTTTGTACAGTCAGCAAAAACAAAACCGGAAGCTGATTGTGGCTCAGATCATGAACTCCTTATTGTCAAATTCAGACTTAAATTGAAAAAAGTAGGAAAAACCACTAGACCATTCTGGTATGACTTAAATCAAATCTTTTATGACTATACAATGGAAGTGAGAAATAGATTTAAGGGACTAAATCTGATAGACAGAGTGCCTGATGCACTATGGACAGAGGTTTGTGACATTGTACAGGAGAGAGGGAGCAAGACCATCCCCAAGAAAAAGAAATGAAGAAAATCAAAATGGCTGTCTGAGGAGGCCTTATAAATAGCTATGAAACGAAGAGAAGAGAAAAGCAAAGGAGAAAAGGAAAGATATAAGCATCTGAATGCAGATTGCCAAAGAATAGCAAGGAGAGATAAGAAAGCCTTCCTCAGTGATCAAAGCAAAGAAATATAGGAAAACAATAGAATGGGAAAGACTAGAGATCTCTTCAAGAAAATTAGAGATACCAAAAGAACATAAGATAATAAACCTCTGCAATATAAGATGTTTACAGAATGGAGGAAAAAAAATCATGATTATCTTAGTTAATTAAAAAAAAAACACGTTGCAAATTTTAAGAACTTTTCATGACAAAAACACTCAGTATACTAGAAATTGAAAGAAGCCACCTCAACATAATAAAGGCCATATATGAAATTCCCCACAGTTAACATAATACTGAATGGTTAAAGGGTGAAAACTTTTCCTTTTATATCAGTAACAAGGTATAGATGCTCATTTTTGCCACTTCTATTCAACACAGTATTGTAATTCTAGCTAGAGTAGTTAGTCAAGAAAAAGAAAAAAAGATGTGAAATTTTCTCTGATAGCAGAGATCGTGACCCTATATGTGTAAAACCCTAAACATTCCATTCAAACTCTGGAACTAATAAACAAATTCAACAGAGCTTTCTTCTCTAGACGTAAACAATGGCCCATCCAAAAGTTAAAGAAAACAATTCCATTTAAAATAGCATCAAAAAGAAAATTACTTGGGAATTTGACTTAAGAAAATGACTTAAACACTGTCAAGTAGAAACCATTATTGAAAGGAATTAAAGAAAACAAAAATAACTGGAAAGATATTTCATGTTCATGGATTGAAATACTTAGTGCTGCAAATATGTTAATAACTCCTAAAATAATTTTCAGATTCAATGAAATTGATATCAAAATCCTAATAACTGTTTTGCAAAAAGAAAAATCCATCCTAAAATTCATATGGAAAATCAAAAATATTACGGTACATGGAGAAAAAGTTGGAAGGTTCACTCTTTCTCATTTCAAATCTTACTACAAACTACAGTAATCAAAAAAGAGTGTGGGAGTAGCACAAAGATAGAAATATTAACCAGTGGAATAGAATGAAGGGTCCAGAAAGAATCCTTCAAATATATGGTCCAATGATTTTCAACAAGTGTTACAAGACTATTCACTGGATAAAGGAAAATATTGTCAACAAATGGTGCTGGGAAAATAGGTTGCCTACATTCAAAACAATAAAGTTGAATGCTTATCTTACACCATATACAAAAATAAAAAAATATATATGGCTCAAAGAATTAATCATAAAAATTAAATATTAACTCTTGGAAGCAAATATAGAGGAAAAGTTTCATAACATTGGATTTGGAAATTATTTCTTGGATATGACATCTAAAGCAAAGGTAACACAAGAAAACAGATACTTTGGACCTCATCAAAACTAGAAAGTTTCGTGCATTATAAGATACCAACAGCAAAGTAAAAGGCAACTCTTGCTAAGGAGAATATTTGCAAATTACATATATCTAATAACAACCAAAAAAAAAAAAACTATACAGTGGTAGGGATATATATATATATATAATTATAATATATATATAATATATTATATTATTATATATAAATAATATATAGTATATATATGTGTGTGTGTGTGTATATATATATATATATATATATATATATATATATATATAATTGCCATATAGTTTAACATGATGTTTAATTTCATGTCAATATGACCAGTCTAAGGGGTGTCCAGATACCTGGTAAAACATTATTTCTGAGTGTGTTTTGTGAGGGTGTTTCTGGGAGAGATTAGTATTTCAATCAGTACATTGAGTAAAAAAGATTGTCCTCACTAATATGGGTAGCCATGATCCAATCCACTGAGGGCCTATAGAGAGCAAAAGTGCAGAGGAAAGGAAAATTTGATTTTTTCTTGAGCTGAGACACCCAACTTCTTCTACCCTCAGACAGCAGTAAGTTCTAATGATTCTTAGGCTACTGGACTCAGATATGATTTAACACCATTGGTCTCTGATTCTTGGACCTTTGGACTCAGACTGGAACTTATACACATTGATTTCTATGGTTCTCAAGAATTCAGATTCAGATTGAACTATACCACCTGTTTTTCTGATTCTCCAGATTCTAGCCAGCAGACTGTGGGATTTCTTGACCTCCATAATTGTATATAAATATGAATATATCTTATTTTTTTTTTTATCTGGAGAACTCTGATACCAATTTGGGAACAAAGAGTGGTTCTACATGAATAAAATTTTAGGATTTGTTTTCTGAAATAATTCTGCAGTTTCTGGAATGAACTCTGTAATCTGATTATGTAACTTTATTTCCAGTAGCAAAAAGTACATGGATAGTATATGGTATGAACTATTTACATGGATACGCAGCGTTGAATAATCCTAATCAACCATTTATAAGAAGCAAGGAGCTAAATGACTGTGATTACAACACTTTTGAACATTTTTTGTAAGATAAGGAATATAATAACATTTATTGGTTACTCTTAAAATTGCTGGATAAAGTGGTGAAATAAAAGATGAGCTCAGGGATTCAAATTCCCAGGTCAGGAACACTATAAATCATTTAAGTGTTTTTGTGTGCACCCTGATGGAAAGTCTTATCTCCTGTAGACATAGGACTTAAATCTAACACACAACCTCATCCTACAATTGGCTAAATTATAACACAAATTGAATTATCAGCCTCATACAGTGTCTAATCTTAAAGTGAGGACATTGATCAGGAAAGAAGAGAATCCAGTAAGTTGGGATGGGGAATATGGGAAGGCCCTGATGATGTTGAGGACAATGAGCCCTGAAATTGTAATATGTCTTCTGTACTAGTGAAAAAGGTCTCCCAACAGACAGTGGTACCTCCCTCTCACCCACAGTGATATCAGGTATTCTACCTTGATATGAGGAGATTAACTCTGTATTATATGAGGAAATAGTATTGTCTCCCTGAAGTGGTTAAAATCCAAGACAGTGTTGATTTTCCTCAGGATCCACTCTAATTACCCCTCTTGTTTCTTGACCTATGACATAAGCACCAGAAGGACCCTAAAGGTGAGATGCAAACTATGACTAATGAAGAGATGTACTACACTTCAAAATAACTATGTGAGTTTTCTAATTTATATAAGTAGAAATCTGGTGAACATGTGTGGGAATGAGTGTTAAAGGTGTAGGATAATGGTGGAAGGAATATAAATTTGGATTAGGATGAATTTATTCATACAGACAGCTTTAGAAGTTAGAAAGTGCTCTAATAGTTTCTTTGGTTGTTTGGTTGAAACAGGGGCCAAAAGATGACACACTGGGAATTGGAAAAGCCAGTTGTCCCTTGGTTTAATATAGAAGAAGTGATTCAAAGGCTTAGGAACACTGGAATGTTATGATGGACTTATTGTTCAAAACCTGATCACCCACACTGGAAGGACCCAGAAGACATATTTTTCACTAATATTTTTAGGAAAAAAAATTTTGTGAGGTAAGACCCAGCATCCTTGATGAACTCTGTGGTTGTTCTTTTATGTAAATAAGACCATACAGAAGAAATGCCAGATATTCAATTGGAAAACTTAAATGTAATGGCAGTAATTGGATCCCAGGAAGACAGGGGCCAAACAGCCAGGACTCAGCCTCCAAAAGCAAGGTGGATGTGGTTACTGTTATGAACAGCAGAGCCAAAGCAGTGATTTGAATAATCTGATTCTTGCAGACCTATGGCATTGGCTAGTTAATCACTGGGTACCCAGAAGTGAAATAAATAAGAAGTCTACTAAGTTCTTACTTGGTCTGTATAAGCAAAAAAGTTTTAGGTCAAGTGAATGAATGTCTAATTGGAATTATAAAAACACAAAGTCACAACCTCTCAATCAATTGCCAGATTTAAACCAGTTTACAGATTCAGATCCCCAGAATGAAGGGGAGGTTGAGTCTCCTAGGAAAAGAATCTTGGTACACTACAGCAAAATTATACTGTTAATCTTTATCCTAGACTTTCCAAAATGGACCTATGACATTTTACTAAGGTGACTATACACTGGGGAAAATGAAATAATCAGACCTTTTGAGGACTATTGGTTACTGAATTTGAACAGACACTGATTCCAAGAGAGTCAAAGTGTCACTGTGGTATTTCAGTCAGACAAGAGGCTTATGGATGCCATTTGATTAATGGATTTTATGGCTCAGGTGAATTTCACTGTTGGTCTCAGAATTCATTCTGTGATTATTTCCCCAGTTCCAGGATGGAGACTTGAAATAGAAATATTTAGCATCTGGCACCTTTAGAATAGAAAAGCGAGCAAAATCCAAGCAAGAAGGAAATGAATAATAAAGAATACAATTCAATAAAACAAAACAATAGACAAAACCCCAAAACAAAACTACTTTGTAAATAGTAAAAGTGATAAACCATTTTCAGGAAAAAAGTGGACATCACTCCAGGTCTTAAAAGCATTAAAAGGTGATTAAGGAAATGCGTGAAAAAGCTGGCTTAAAACTCAACATTCAAAAAACTAAGATCATAGTATCCAGTTTAAGCACTTCTTGGCAAATAGATGGGGAAAAAATGGAAACAGTGGCAGATTTTATTTTCTTGGGCTACAAAATCAATATGGATGGTGACCGCAGCCATGAAATTAAAAGACACTCCTTGGAAGAAAAACTATGACAAACCTAGACAGTGTATTAAAAAGCAGAGGCATCACTTTGCTGACAAAGTTCCATTTGAAGCTACGGTTTTTCTAGTAATCATGTACATATGTGAGAGACCATAATGAAGGCTGAGCACTGAAGAACTGATGTTTTTGAATTGTGATGCTTGAGAAGACTCTTGAGAGTCCCTTGGACAAGAAGGAGACGACCAGTCAATCCTTGAGGAAATCAACCCTGAATATTCATTGGAAAGTCTGGTGCTGAAGCTCCAATACTTTGGCCACCTGATGCAAAGAACTGACTCATTGAAAAGGGCCCTGATGCTGGGAAAGATTGAAGGCAAGAGGAGAAAGAGGCAACAGAGTATAAGATGGTTGGATGGCATCACCGACTCAATGGGCGTGAGTTTGAGCAAACATCGAGAGATAGTGAAGGACAGGGAAGCCTGGTGTGCTGCAGTCCATGGGGTCACAGAGTCAGACATGACTGGGCAACTGAACAACAACAACAAGGGAATGTTATGAAAATTTTATAGCATTAACACACTATGGACTCTTAGTCAAGAAGACAGTGTATAACATCAATAAACCAAGCAGTCCTTTAATTTATCAAAAAGTAATTGAACAGTTAAAAATCTTCAAACAAAGAACACTTCAGGCCAGTATGGCTTCATTACCAAATTGTACTAAATATTTGAGGAGGAAATTATAACAATTATATACAAATATTTCTGAAAGGTAGAAGAATTAGGAACAATTCTGGGCTCATTATTCTGATACTAAAACCAGAAAAAAAGATATTGTGCACAAAGAAAACTATAGACAAATATCTCTCAATAAAAGATACTGAATCCACAACAAAGGTTTGGCAAACAAATTGAGTCAAGATACATGTAATAATAATACAACATGAACAAACTATGTCCATAGGAATGCAATTTGTCTCAACATAAAAAACTCAATTGATGTAACTTTTAAAAAAGGGAAGAAAATAAAAAGAAAAACCTTATGATCATCTCAGTATAAAAGGTCATATGAAAAAACTTACTACCATTAACAATAAAAAATAAAACAATTCACAAACTAAAAAGAGAGGGAAATTTCTTACCCTGTTAAGGAATATTAATGAAAAACTTAATGCTAATATATTCATGCTGAAAGAATGCCTTCTTTTCCCCTAATTTTGAAAATAAGAATGTCCTCTGTCATCACTTCTATTTAACTTTATAACAGAAGTCTTAATTAATCAATTATAAGAAGGTAAGCAATGCAATAGTGAAATGGACATAATTGAACAAACTAAATAAATATAAATGACTGGCAAATAAGCACATGAAATATGCTCAGCATCACCAGTTATTAAGGAAATGGAAAACAAAACCACAAGGAGATACTCTCTGCATGTACTAGAAAACCCTAAAATGTAAAAGATTAATATTACCAAGTTTTGGGATGATGTGGAGGAACTGGGACTCTCAAATACCTCTATGAGAATGCATTGAGAATATAAAAGGGTATATTCAGAGTTTCACAGTTCCTTATATAGTTAAACATACAATTATTAGTGATCTTATTCCCCTAACTTAATCAGGATAAATGAAAACATATGTCCTCAAAAGGACTTGTAAACTAATGCTTATAATGGTTTTAATCATAGAAGGCAAAGGTTTTAAATAAACAAAATAACCATCAATGGGTAAACAGATAAATGAATTGTGCTATATCTCTATAGTGAAGTAGTATTCAGCAACTAAAAAGAGATTGACTGCTGACACATACAGCATGGATTAATCTCAGAAGCATTATGGTGCTTCAGTCATAAATGAGTCAGTCATAAATGTCTCTACAAAATGTAAATTCTCTTAAATGAAATTCTGGAAAAACTAAAGATATTGTAACAAAACAAAAGTCTATAGTTAACAAGACATGAGTTTTGAGTGAAGAAATTGATAGCAAAAGAGTGAGCACAAAAGAAACTTTGATGGAAATGTGATGATGTGTGACTCATTGCATGATTGGATATAATAATGAAATTTCATGAAACTGTACACTTAAATTTGCTTGATTAAATTACATGTAAATTCAGTTCAGTTCAGTCACTCAGTCATGTCTGACTCTTTGCAGCCCCGTGGACTGCAGCATGCCAGGCTTCCCTGTCCATCACCAACTCCCAGAGTTTGCTCAAACTCATGTCCATCAAGTCAGTGATGCCATCCAACCATCTCATCCTCTGACATACCCTTATCCTCCTACCTTCAATCTTTCCCAGCATCAGGGTCTTTTCCAATAAGTCAGTTCTTCACATCAGGTGGCCAAAGTATTGTGGCTTCAGCTTCAGTATCAATCTTTCCAATGAATATTTGGGGTTGATTTCCTTTAGGATTGACTGATTTGATCTCCTTGCTTTCTGAGGAACTCTCAAGAGTCTCAAGGAACTCTGCTAAGTTGTTCTCCAACAACACAGTTCAAAAGCATCAATACTGCCATGTTCAGCTTTCTTTATGGTCCAACTCTTATATCCATACATGACTACTGGAAAAACCATAGCTTTGATTGGATGGACCTTTGTCAGCAAAGCCCCCATCATTTCTGTTCAAGACTATTTCCACAGTTTCTTAACTGTTGAATTACTTGTTAGTAAATTAAAGGACTGCTTGGTTTATTGATGTCATTTTTCTTCTTGACTAAGATTCCATAGTGTGTTAATGCTATAAAATTTTCATAACATACCCTTGTTGTTGTTGTTGTTCAGTCACCAAGTTGTATCCGATTCTTTGTGACCCCATGGACTGCAGCACACCAGGCTTCCCTGTCCTTCACTATCTACCAATGTTTGCTCAAACTTATGTCCATTGAATCGGTGACAGCATATTAAAAGCAGAGACATTACTTTGCCAATAAAGGTCTGTATAGTCAAAGCTATGGTTTTTCCAGTAGTCATGTATGGATATGAGAGTTGGACCATAAAGAAAGCTGTGTATGCCCTCAGTTGCTCAGTCATGTCTGACTGTGATACCATGGACTGTAGCCCACCAGGCTCCTCTGTCCATGGCATTTTTCAGGCAATAATACTGGAGTGGATTGTCATTTCCTCCTGTCTGGGATCTTTCCAACCCAAGGATAAAACCCCATGTCTCCTGCACTGGCAAGTGAATTCGTTAGCCCTGAGCCACCTGGGAAGCCCATTATTCTATTATATGCCCACAGTAGCCTGGCAAGATAGATATAACACTGCTGCTGCTGCTAAGTTGCTTCAGTCGTGTCTGACTCTGTGCAACCCCATAGATGACAGCCCACCAAGCTCTGCCGTCCCTGGGATTCTCCAGGCAAGAACACTGGAGTGGGTTGCCATTTCCTCCTCCAATGCATGAAAGTGAAAAGTGAAAGTGAAGTCGCTCAGTCGTGTACCCCCCTTCAGGACCCCATGGACTGCAGCCTACCAGGCTCCTCCGTCCATGGGATTTTCCAGGCAAGAGTACTGGAGTGGGTTACCATTGCCTTCTCTGAGATAGATATAATATTATATACCTATTTTATAGATAAAGCAAATAGCACTTATGTACATTAATTAACTACACAAATTCACAGTCAATAAGCAACAGAGCCAGAATTTGAATGCAGATTTGTCTTCTACCAAAGCTCATGCTATTAATATTTCACTATCACATCTCTAAGAATATATTAAAACAGTGATAAGCATATATTGTATTAGTTAATATCAAGCAACAAAAGAAAAGATAATCTATTCAAACAAAGGGGCTTTAAAGGCGTGATAAAGAGAATTGCATAAAATTATTGGAAAGCTTACTTATGGATCTTTTCATTCACTGCAATTAAGTTCTAAAGCAACTTATACCAATCTTCTCTACCATCCTATCAATTTGTTTCATAAGAGGAAATGACCACAAAAGCAACAACGTGTTCTTATATTTGTGTTTGTATTGTACACAGTATAATAGAGATTCCTTAACAAATGTTGAAGAACAACACTACTACAACAATTGAGACTAAGGATATATGTGCGTCTGTGCTAAGTTGTGCCCAACTCTTTGCGAGTCCATGTACTGTAGTCCACCAGGCTCCTCTGTCCATGGAATTCTCTAGGCAAGAACAGTGGAGTGGGTTGCCATTTCCTTCTCCAAGGGATCTTCCTTATCCAGGGATCAAACCCAGGTATCCTGCATTGCAGGCAGATTCTTTACTATCTGAACCACCAGGAAAGCCTTTTGTGTGTGAATATGTGTGTGTGTGTGTATGTGTGTGTATTTATATATATATGAAAAAATTTCTATCAGTAAATGAAGACATTTGAAATAAATGATGAATAAAACTGGAATACAATTTAATTCATTTTCTTAAAAGTATTCAGATGGGAAAATGAATAGAAGTAATTTAGGTAATTGAGCAGAAATTAAATATCTTTCATAAATAGCTATTAGCAAAGAGATAAGGTCCTTGAAATACGTGAACTTGCATAAATGAACTAATTCTAGTTGCATACTTATTGGATGTTAGGAAAATAGATTAACATATTTATTCAATCATTGGTATTCATTTAATAAGATTCCAGAAGAGTGGAAAATTAAAATATAGTAGTCTAAAACAGAATCTGAGTAAAAATAATAATGGGAAAATTGACAAGTGTCTCTCTGCCTCCTCTGCCATTATAAACTCCCTCTGTGTTCCAGTTTCATAAATGATGAAGGAAGAAAGAAGAATTTGTAGGGTAGTAAAATGGTGCTGCAGAGAATGCAATGGCACCCCACTCCAATACTCTTGCCTGGAAAATCCCATGGGTGGAGGAGCCTGGTAGGCTGCAGTCCATGGGGTCGTGAAGTGGGGTTTACCACTGAGTGACTTCGCTTTCACTTTTCACTTTCATGCATTGGAGGAGGAAATGGCAACCCACTCCAGTGTTCTTGCCTGGAGAATCCCAGGGACGGGGGAGCCTGGTGGGCTGCCTTCTATGGGGTCGCACAGAGTTGGACACAACTGAAGTGACTTAGCAGCAGCAGCAGCAAAATGGTGCTGATGATGAGCTGGACTAGAGAGGACTACAAAATACAGAGGAAGGGCTACAAGACCTTAACCACAGATATCTATAACAACTGAAGAAAGTACATAGATAGCCATACTACAAGGAGGATTTGCCAGGACAATGTGCCCACATATAAAGAGATAGGCATTGTTTCTCAAGAGTAACAAGTACCCAATTACTTTTTAAGTTTTTTTTTTTTAAACTTTACAATATTGTATTGGTTTTGCCATATATTTTTAAGTTTTTTTAATCACAGATTGCACATTAGGCTCCCATGCAACAGTACCGTAGCCTATGACAAATTGCTCTAATATATTTCTTCTAAGATATTTTTCAGTCCTTGGTATTTTGTATTCCTTCCCAACATATAAACCCTAGGGAAACAAATTGAGTTGTGAGTATATTTCTGAATAAGAGCTTTACAACAAAGAAACATCTATTATCACTTCATCAGAACTCATATTTATGAGAGGATGAAAGTTACTCCAGTTGGTAGCAGGATGATCTGAATTAGCATAATACTGGTATCATAGAAAATTTATAAGCAACATTTTGTTTAAAATATACAACCAAGGAGCACACATTTACTTTAAACCAAAATCAAACATAAGTCCTCCTTTAAAAATATGAATCTAGAAATAATGAATTTAGAAAAATAAAGTGTGAAATGAGTCTTTTGTCATTGGTGGCTGGAAGACAAAACTCACTACTTGTAATTGGGACCACAGTTTTAAATCACAGCCAGTTCTGCAACACATATCAGAAGCATTCTGAATGTTTATAGAGATAAAAATATGTCTGATATACTTATGTCCTCAGTTCAGTTCAGTCGCTCAGTCGTGTCCGACTCTTTGCGACCCCATGAATCGCAGCACGCCAGGCCTCCCTGTCCATCACCAACTCCCGGAGTTCACCCAGACTCACATCCATCGAGTCAGTGATGCCATCCAGCCATCTCATCCTCTGTCATCCCCTTCTCCTCCTGCCCCCAGTCCCTCCCAGCATCAGAGTTTTTCCCAATGAGTCAACTCTTCGCATGAGGTGGCGAAAGTACTGGAGTTTCAGCTTTAGCATCATTCCTTCCAAAGAAATCCCAGGGCTGATCTCCTTCAGAATGGACTGGTTGGATCTCCTTGTAGTCCAAGGGACTCTCAAGAGTCTTCTCCAACACCACAGTTCAAAAGCATCAATTCTTCGGCACTCAGCTTTCTTCACAGTCCAATTCTCACGTCCATACATGACCACAGGAAAAACCATAGCCTTGACTAGACGGACCTTTGTTGGCAAAGTAATGCCTCTGCTTTTGAATATGCTATCTAGGTTGGTCATAACTTTCCTTCCAAGGAGTATGTGTCTTTTAATTTCATGGCTGCAGTCACCATCTGTAGTGATTTTGGAGCCCAAAAAAAGAAAGTCTGACGCTGTTTCCAATGTTTCCCCATCTATTTCCCATGAAGTCATGAGACCAGATGCCATGATCTTTGTTTTCTGAATGTTGAGCTTTAAGCCAACTTTTTCACTCTCCTCTTTCACTTTCATCAAGAGGTTGTCTAGTTCCTCTTCACTTTCTGCCATAAGGGTGGTGTCATCTGCATATCTGAGGTTATTGATATTGCTCCCGGCAATCTTGATTCCAGCTTGTGCTTCTTCCAGTCCAGCGTTTCTCATGATGTACTCTGCATAGAAGTTAAATAAGCAGGGTGACAATATACAGCCTTGACATACTCCTTTTCCTATTTGGAACCCAGTCTGTTATTCCATGTCCAGTTGTAACTGTTGCTTCCTGACTTGCATACAAATTTCTCAAGAAGCAGATCAGGTGGTCTGATATTCCCATCTCTTTCAGAATTTTCCACAGTTTAGTAAATTCTAAATCTAAGGAGATTTATCTGGAATTAGATATAAAAGTGGGCTTCCCTTTTGGTTCAGCTGGTAAAGAATCTGCCTGCAATGCGGGAGACCTGGGTTCCATCCCTGGGTTGGGTAGATCCCCTGGGAGAGGGGAAAAGCTACCTACTCCAGTATTCTGGCCTGGAGAATTCCATGGACTGTATAGTACATGGGGTTGCAAAGATTTGGACATGACTGAGTGAGCATACATAGAAAGATATATAAAAATAGTTTAAAATAATTTTCACTAGGAGAATAAAACAGCATTTTTTTCTCATGTATTTTGTAATTTGGTTAAAATGCCCCAGGTTTACATCTCAGGAATGGAGCAGCTGATGATTTTCCACCAAGTAGCCACATTACACCTCCTGGGCTAATGTGACATTTTATTAATTTCATAACATAGTAAAAAATTGTGTTTTAATTTTAAAACATCTATTCCTTAATGGAATGACAAGATAAAACATTTTTAGAGTCTACATGTGGATAAAGAATCAAAAATAAGATAACGTGCTTCATAAACTGTAAAAAACTTTTCAGTCACTGTTGATATTTTTATGTTTGAGATATGTGCATGCTCAGTCTCTTCAGTCATGTCCGACTTTTTGTGACCCTATGGACTGTAGGCCATCAGGCTCCTCTGTCCATGGGATTCTCCAGGCAAGTATACCAGAGTGGATTGCCATATCCTCCTCCTGGGGATCTTCCCGACCCAGGGATCAACCATGTCTCTATGTCTCCTGCATTTGCAGGTGGGTTCTTTACCACTAGCGCCACCTGGGAAGCTCATGTTTGAGATATATAGTCAATATATAACATTGTATTAGTTTTAGGTGTACCATCTAATAATTATATACATCTCAAACTGGTTACTATAAGTTTAGTTGACATTCATCACCAGACATGGTCACAAACTGTTTTTTCCTTGTGATGGGAACTTTTAAGATCTATTCTTTTAGCAACTTTTAGATATACAATAGAGTATTGTTCGCTATAGTTACCATGCTGTATATTACATCCTAAGGGCTCATTTATAATAACTGGAAGTTTGTAGTTTTTGACCACCTTCATCCAAGTCCTCTCCTCTACTACCCTGATTTTCAGTAACCACAAGCCTGATTTCTTTTTCTATGAGTTTATTCTTGTCTTTTCCTTCTCTCTCTCCTCTTCCCCATCTCCTCCTCTCCCTTTCCTGTTTCAATTTTTCTTCTTCCTTTTTTAGATTTGACATATAAGTGAGACTATACAGTATTGATCTTTATCTGTCAGGCTTATTTCACTTAGGCTTCCCAGGTGGTTCAGTGTTAAAGAATGTGCCTGCTGATGCAAGGGACACAGAAGACAGGGGTTTGATCCCTGGGTTGGGAATATCACCTGGGAGAAGGAAATGGCAACCTACTCTAGTATTCTTGCCTGGAAAATCCCATGGACAGAAGTCTGGCAGGCTACAGTCCATACTGTTGCAAAGAGTCAGACATGACTGAGCATGCATATATGCAGGCAAATGTACTCAAGGTCCGTTCAAGTCATTGCAAATGGCAGAATTATATATGACCATTTACTTATTCATTCATCCAACAGTGGATATTTAGGTTACTTCCAAGTCTTGACTATTGTACATAATGCTACAGTAAAGATTGATGTGCAGATATCTGTTGTGATAGTAATTTCATATAATTTCATTAACTTCATATTCTTCAGATAAGTAATGAAAAGTGGAATTGCTGGATCATGTGGTAGTCCTATTTTTTGAGGAACTTCAATATGGCTTTCCATTGCAGTTGTACCAATTTACAATCTCACCAACAGTACATGAGAATTCCCTTTTCTCTTCATTCTCACCAATTCTTGTTATTTCTTGTCTTCTTGGTAATAACCATCCTAACAGGTGTGAAGTGATATCTCATTGTGATTTTGATTTGCACTTCTCTGATGATTAGTGATGTTGAACACCTTTTCATATACCTGTTGGCCATTAGTGTGCCTTCTTGGGGAAAATGTCTGCTCAAGAACTATGTCTCATGCAATCATTTTTTCTCTACCTCACTGTTGAGAACAACATGGGTTGCATATGGAATTACAATACATACCTACAGATTTCAGTAGATTTTTATTGAGTTGACTGTGTTTAACTCTGCTGAGTTCTCTGTTTATATCCTGAGGCACAAGTGCCTAATTGATTTTAAAACTACTTAAGTAATAGATATGTAGGCACAATTATAAAAAATCAAATAAGCATGTTAATTAATAAGAAATTCAAAGAATTTAAATTAAGCTTATATGGGCATGTTATTTATCCAAAAATGAAAGAACGTTTTTCTTTCATATGATTAATTCTTAGACTCCTTTGTTCTGCATAGTATGACTAAGTGCTGTTAATAGCCAATGGTCCAGTATAGACAAAAAACCTGTTAGTGACTAATTTTCATATTGTCCCTTAGCAGGAACTGGTTTAGCATCAGACACTTGGAGAAAAAGCTTATTTTGTTATCACACTCTCACAGGATGCAGGATTTATTTTCATTCAGCCTCATCTTTAAGTACTGTAAAATGGCGATCTTTACAGAAGAATAATGGGTTTCTTAGGTCACAGGTGCTCAGACAATCATGTTTCAGTAATAGTTTCTTGGCAAGTTTTTTGTTAACAGAGAAGGTTTGTTTTACATGACTTAAAATGAAAGAAAACACGTAGGAGGTGTAGAATGTGGGTTCCTTCCAGTAATTCAGCATGGGAAACTAATCTTATTTACATTAAAGGAAGTTGATGGAAATACTTACCAAAAGCCATTAAGAACAAATACTGTATGAGAAACTCATCTATATATTAGTGCCACAGAGTGCCAAAGATCCATATGCTCATCATCCAGAGAGATAAACTGGAAAATGCTCATGGAAAAAGCTAAAGGAACATAAGTGTTTCTTAATATAGACCAATAACAGGCAAAGTATAAGATGATATACATTCATGGTTTTGCCCTCTTTAGCTCACTTACAACAACTTTTGCACACATCTGTAGTAATGTCAGAAGAAAAATATCAGGACTTTTACTATAGCCACGAATGATGTAAAGGGCATAATATCCTCCTCAGGAAATTTCCTCTACAGGCTTTTGAGGAGCACTGTATCCCCAGGTTTCTCCTTTGTTTTGCAAGGCTGAGCAAGTTTTTCCTAGCAGCAGCAGGCTTTTGCATGAGTCACTAGATGTTAAATTGTGGGCAGCTTCTTATAACTATTGAGGTCATGTAGGGCTGGTTATGTTCTGGGTCAACAAGCAAGGTTATGTTCAGCTCAGTGAGTGGCTAGAGGAGACTGTCATAAATCAGGAGCTCTGGGGCCTTCTGCCAGAGCTAATATGATCTCTTCTAAGTGAGGTATATTCCCATTCAGGTATAGACTAAACTGAGACAAGTTGTAGATCCCCAAATACCAGTCTTTCATTTCTAACTTTGTTTTCTTAATGGCTGACAGAATCATCTTTGAACTTATTTCTCACTACTAAAGTAACCCAACTTTTTTTTTTATATTGATACTATATATACTTTTATGGACACATAAGTATATACATAAACAACTGAAAATAACTGAAGATTGTGTGCAAAAAAAGTAACCCAAATTTTAAGTAGAGAAATGAATAGTTGGTACTTTGGATCCTGAGAGTATACTTGGGAGGTTGTGATATGTGTTTTAAAATTTTTCTGAACTACTTCTCCCCCAAAAGCCTTTACTTAAAAGAATGAAATCCCTCAAAAAATATGCTGCATACTCGTAATATCTGTTCTGGTAATTCAAATGATGTAATTTTTAAATATTCAACACAGTTCTGACTACTAGTTTTGAGTATGCTGTCACAGTTGGCTAGAACTCTAACATCAACAAACCCCAGCCTCACCTCTTTCCATGATTTTCCAAATATTAATCTTTGGAAATATGATCAGAATTAATAGAGGGCTAGAGAAGGACAAATTTCACTTGACATATGTCTATAGGAACACCTAAAGATATTTTTAGTCTTTGGAAATTCTAACACTTGGAAAGCATTCAGTAAAGGAAAGGTAGTGGAAATGGTTTTAATTTAGCACATGCACTATTTATTCTCACTATGCCACTGCTGGATATAGTATTTGAAAATACAAAGAAAATATTTTGAAAATACAAAACTCACTATCATATAGATTAGCAAATACTATAGTTTTGGTTGGGTGGGTTTTGTATTTAAGTGGAAAAAGACCATAAAAAGTTCCATCTCTCTCACAACACGGAGTAAACTTACAAAGATGATACACAAATACCACAGAAAACCTATCTTAACATTTTGTGATCTGAATGTGTGTACATCTTTTTTCTATAAAGAATGTCAGCCTTATATACAGCTTCAAATATACTCCCTCATACACATTACAATATTTATTGATATCTCTTTTGCCCACAGGATATGTAAAACCTGAAAATATATGTATATACTCACAAAATTACATAAAATATACATGAATAAGAAAATTCATTGAAGCATTTTTCTTAATGGTATAAGAATGGAAGTCAAATAAAGATTCATCAGTAGTAAAATCATTAAGCAAATTATGGTATTATTTAATCATGAAGTAAAATGATAAGCTGCTACTAAACACAAGTATTTGTATATACTGATATGGAACAATTTCCAAGATACTTATGACATCTTGTGTAATGAGCAAAACAGTTCATAAATGATATATAATTTTGTAAAATGGTAAAAATTATTAAACACAGAAACCTGATAGAATTTTGTAACAAAGTGTTTGTACTACTTTTAAGAAATATTAACATGAGTTTTACAGGCAATTAAATTATAAACTATTTTTCTTATAATTTAATAAATTTATAAGAATAATTGATATCTTAAAAAAATATAAATGGTCATTCAATAGTCTTACTAAGCCAAAATCCAGTGTACCAGATTATGAAGACTTCTTTTTAGGAAACTTGAATGAAACTGCAGGCCATAAATAGTTAAATAAATTTCCTTGGATTTCCTGAACAACCCTCAGTAACAACTCCCTCAGTAGTCTCTGAAGTTTAGCTGCTAGATGGGTAGAAAAGATGGAGCAGATTTCATCCTGACTCAGCACATGTTAAGAGCCAAATTGTCTGTCAAAAAAAAAAAAAATCCTCTGAGAATAGGGTTTCAAAGTGTAGATTTAGATTTAAAATATACACCAATGACTTGCTAATTGCCTTGATGTATTTTCAATAAAGTGTGAAATTCTCTATTAACATGTCAAATAAAGCATAAAATGTTTTATGAGCATGTTTTTACTATAAAACTGTATATTGTTTATTAGTAATCCTTGTTGCCCTTTTACTGAATATTTCTAGTTAATATCTGAGCATTTGGTCAATTAAAATTTATATTGACTGATAATCTTTTTTCACATGTTTATCTGTTTGAACTCTTTGTTCATTTGTTTCTTAAATCTGAAGAACAAAGAAAATTCCCCTAGCTTGTTGTTGTTGTTTTTGTTAGCTTGATGACAAGCATCCAACTTAGGAGATGCCAAGAAGAGAAACTTCCAGATGTACAAGCTGGATTTAGAAAAGGCAGAGAAATCAGAGATCAAATTGCCAACACTTTATTGGATCATAGAAAAATCAAGAGAATTCCAGAAAAAACATCTACTTTTGCTTCACTGACTACGCTAAAGCCTTTGACTTTGTGCATCACCAAAACTGAAAATTCTTAAAGAGATGGGAGTATCAGACCACCTTACCCATCTCCTGAGAAACCTATATGCCAGCAAAGAAGAAACATAACCAGACATGGAACAACAGACTGGTTCAAAATTGGGAAAGGAGTACAAGACAAGTATGTATATTGTCACCCTCCTAATTTAACTTCTATGCACAGTATATCTTGCAAAATGCTGGGCTGGATGTATCACAAGCTGGAATCAAGATTGCCAGGAAAAATATCAATAACCTCAGATATGCAAATGACACCACACTAACGGGAGAAAACAAAGAGGAACAAAGGAGCCTCTTTGTGAAGGTGAAAAAGGAGAGTGAAAATGCTGGCTTAAAACTCAACATTCAAAAAACTAAGATCATGGTGTCCAGTCACATCACTTTATGGCAAATAGATGGGGAAGAAATGGAAACAGTAATAGATTCTATTTTCTTGGGCTCCAAAATCACTGTGAATGGTGACTGCAGCCATGAAATTAAAAACAAAAACACTTGCTCCTCGAAAGCAAAGCTATGACAAACCAAACAACATATTAAAAAGGAAAGACATCATTTTGCTGACAATGGTCCATCTAGTCAAAGCTCTGGTTTTCCCAGTAGTCATGTATGGGTTTAAGAGTTGGACCTTAAAGAAGACTGAGTACCAAAGAACTGATGCATTTGAACCATGGTGCTGGAGAAGACTCGTGAGAGTCCCTTGGACAGCAAGGAGACCAAACCAGTCAATCCTAAAGGAAATCAACCCTGAATATCCATTGGAAGGACTGATGCTGAAGCTGAATCTCCACTACTTTGGCCACATGATGCAAAGAGCGAACTCATCGAAAAAGATCCTGATAATGGCAAAGATTTAAGGCAAAAGGAGAAGGTGGTGGGAGAAGATAAGATGTAGATAGCATCACTAATCCAATGGCTATGAATCTGAGCAAATTCTGGGAGATAGTGGAGGACAGAAGAGACTGGTATGCTATGATCCATGAGATTGTAAAGAGTAGTACTCAGCTTAGTGACTGAACAACAGCAAAAACATAGCTGGATATCATTTCTTTATTCATCTGAGAATCTCTATTATCTGCTTGTATAAATCCATTTATATGCATTTATTAATGATATATTTTTATTTACTTTTACAATCTGAGTTTTTATTTTTTTCCATGCTATTATTTTATTATATTTTTCCTTTTCCATGACTTCTATATAATTGATCGAGTTTTATTCAGGGTCTTTTCCCTCCTACCTCAGTATAAAGTGATTAATAAATTTCTAAATCTTTTTTTGATTAACCACAAATTTTTAACATTCATGCTTTACCTTAAAAATCAAAGATAAACTATACTTTTAAGTTCAACCAAAATAGTATATATCTTTTAAAACTAACTCTGATACACATCCTCCTATCTTTCACCCATTTCCATCTCTCTTGGAACTATTAGTTATAGCATAGTTTCCCAATCCACCCTTCATGTCTCTAAACCTCAGTCATGTTTTTAGTGTTTTTATCACACTATGATGTGTTCTCGGTAGTTTCCTCTTATCTACCTCCTGGTTAAATAAGTCTCCATTCAGCTTTGTCTAGTTTGCCATTTAGCCTGCCCAGTGAGTTTCATAGTTAAATGTGTTATGTAATATTTTTTCAAATATGACTGCTGTCTTTTCATAATTTTCCCTAGGTGATTTCTATTATCTAAAAACTTGCTTCATTATTAAAAGAATTAGTAGTTTCTTTCAGAGGGTCCCTTACATTATATTCTTTGTTGTGACTATTGACATTCCTGAATATATATATTTACAAACACAATATATATGTGTTTGTAAATTTTTGTTTGTTTTGACCTCTTTTATCAGGGATATTATTTTTGTATAAATCTAATGGGATTGAGTATTGCTTCTTCTACACAACCTAGGGGTAAATTTGGTCTGGGAGTTACATCACTTTTTTTTTTTTTTAATTTTTATGATTCCCTAACCTTGCTAAATGCCAAGAATGCTCAAACTACCACACAAGTGCGCTCATTTCACATGGTAGTAAAGTAATGCACAAAATTTTCCAAGCCATGCTTCAACAATACGTGAACCATGAACTTCCAGATATTCAAGATGGTTATAGAAAAGGCAGAGGAATCAGAGATCAAATTACCAACATCTGCTGGATCATGAAAAAAGCAAGAGAATTCCAGAAAAACATCTAATTCTGCTTTATTGACTATGCCAAAGCCTTTGACTGTGTGGATCACAATAAACTGTGGAAAATTCTGAAAGAGATGGGAATACCAGACCACCTAACCTGCCTCTTGAGAAACTTATATGCAGGTAAGGAAGCAACAGTTAGAACTAGACATGGAACAACAGACTGGTTCCAAATAGGAAAAGGAGTACGTCAAGGCTGTATATTGTCACTCTGCTTATTTAACTTATATGCAAAGTACCTCATGAGAAATGCTGGGCTGGAGGAATCACAAGCTGGAATCAAAATTGCCAGGAGAAATATCAATAACCTTAGATATGCAGATGACACCACTTCTATGGTAGGATGCAAAGAAGAACTAAAGAGCCTCTTGATGAAAGTGAAAGAGGTGAGTGAAAAAGTTGGCTTAAAGGTCAACATTCAGAAAAATAAGATCATGGCATCTGGTTCCATCACTTTATGGCAAATAGATGGAGAAATAGTGAAAACAATGGCAGACATTATTTTGGGGGACTCCAAAATCACTGCAGATGGTGATTGCAGCCATGAAATACAAAGATGCTTACTCCTTGGAAGGAAAGTTATGACCAACCTAGGCAGCATATTAAAAGTAGAGACATTACTTTGCCAACAAGAGTCCATCTAGTCAAGGCTATGGTTTTTCCAATAGTCATGTATGGATGTGAGAGTTGGACTATAAAGAAAGCTGAGTACCAAAGAATTGATGCTTTTGAACTGTGGTGTTGGAGAATACTCTTGAGAGTCCCTTGGACTGCAAGAAGATCCAACTAGTCCATCCTAAAGGAGATCAGTCCTGAGTGTTCATTAGAAGGACTAATTTTGAAGCTGAAACTCCAATACTTGGCCACTTGATGTGAAGAGCTGATTCATTTGAAAAGACACTGATGGGGAAGGAGAAAGGGACAACAGAGGATGAGATGGTTGGATGGCGTCACCAACTCAATGGACATGAGTTTGGGTAAACTCCCGGAGTTGGTGATGGACAGGGAGGCCTGGCGTGCTGCAGTCTATGGGGTCACAAAGAGTCGGACACGACTGAGCAACGGAACTGAACTGAACCTTGTTAAAAGTGTAAATTTAGTGTCTAATGCTATGTTTAATTCATTCTGTGGTTTTAGTTTTTCAAAGGATAGTACATTTTCCCACCCAAAATATTAGGTAAAGCAAGTATTTTTGCATTCTCCTTGGTCCGTGGGAAGAATTTTCTAAGTCCCGCTTCACTGAGAGTGCAGTCCTTCAAGATTTACAGTTTTGTGCTGTGGTATCAGATCCAGCCTCTCAGCTCACAGAGATTTAAGGCTTAATTTTTTGTCTATACACGTTGTAAAACCCAAGACCATAATGTTACAGCCTCTGAATTTGATTGATCAATGTGTATCCCCATTACTATATATACATTACTATAGCAACTTCTTGAGATTACCATTTTGATTTTAATTTTTTTCTATTTGCTTCTAGCACTTGATTTTCCTTAACTCCTTTTACCTTCAGCCACATATTTCAGTAGGTACATTATTATTCTTTTGCTGTTTTGAGACTGCCTATGTATTTTTACCTGATAAGGTTTCCAAGTAGCTGAGTCTACTATGCTAGATTCTTAAGTCAAGAAATGAGGTTTTAAAAACAAAGGTTTTATGGCCAATAGATATATTTTTAAAGTGTTCAACTTTATCAATAAACAGGGAAATGCAAATAAATATGACATTGAAATAGCATTACATGCCACCTGAATGGTTAAATTAAAAAGAAAATATCAAATGTTGCCAAAGATATTAATAACTGATATCCTGACATATTAGTACTGGTAAGAGAATATATTGGTTTAGTCAAGTACTTAAAAAAACTTTTTGAAAATATCTACTAAGATGAATATATGCATACATTGTGACTCATCAATTTCACTCCAAGGTATATAGCCAACAGAAACGCATCCTTACTTTCACCAGAAGGCATGTACCAATATCTATTTATCCATTCTACTCTTAATAGACATTTGTATAAGTTCCAATTTTAGGCTATTATGAGTTATCTGCTATAGATAATGATGGGAATCATTTAATCTAAAACTCTCATTTTAAAGTTGTAGAAATTCAAGCCTATAGATGTTAGCTGATTTACTAAAGTCAGTAATAGCTATGGAAATAAAAGCCAGGCTCTTTGACTTCTAATTCAGTATGATTTCGAATAAGCATCTTTTAATATTACCTACAACCTCAAAACTCTATAGAAACACTTTGAATATAGTATTTAAAAGGAGTATTCATATATTCTTTTTGAACTAAATAAATGAAATAAAATTTTATCCTCTGAGTTGTTAATTATATTTTTGCTACCAAATGCCAACAAAATTTACCTATTGTGGTTTAAGAGAGTTCTAAATATAACAGCCATCTCCCTACACAACTGTAAACTCAATTAAGAGATAACTAAGGAGTGGAAACAGAGAGAAGTCAAAATATAGTCCCTGTTACTGATTAAGCTGATAGTGCAGACTGTGACATATAAACTTGCTTTTCCTGCAGGAATAGGTCTTTTTACAATTAGGGCATAGGGTAGTATAGCAGAAAGCTTGCTCTTTGAGAGCAGATTTGGTTCACAGGGAAGTAATACAGTATGGGGTTCTGGAATTCTCTAAATGGGTTGAATGTAGGTCCTTCAAGACCCAGAGTTGATATTGCCAACTTCATAAGGTGTTGCCTTTTATTAAGAATGCAGATTCACCATAGCTGAGGCTTTGTGGTATCTGAAGGAACAGAACAATGACCAAGAAAAATAATTTTGGTTTAAACTTCTTCAGGATGCCATCTAGTCAGAATGCCAGGAGGCCAGTTTATCAGAATCTATGACCAGTGAAACTGAAAACAGTGAGGAGAAATTTCACACAGAAGCAAGTTTGGAACAATGCATTGACTTTATCAGCAGGAGAATATTAATCTCAGTATATTGTTTACTCTTGAAGTGTCATTCAAGGTATTTTTGACCTCTGGCAAAGTTCATATATTCGAAATGGCGACAGCCCCAGTTACATAGTCTTATTTTAACTCAATATTCCCTTTTACAGATTTCAGGCTTCTTAATTTTCAGTTTTGCTTTGATTCCAAGTTTCTGATACTCCAGTGTTACACTGAGGGTGGTCTTAGCCTAGTGACAGAGCCTTCACTATCTCTTCAAAACCAGCATTTTCAATTCTACACCACAGTAGTTTATCCCACTGTATCATCTTAAGGAAGTACCTAGGCTTTTGAAATATTTATCTTGAAGAAAGGTTCATGCTTATCCAACATTTATTGCTGTTGAAGTATCACCATCTGCAGATTTCTAAACTGGACTGGCATTAAAACATGTAAAATATCATATAAAAAATGAGTCGCCAGTCCAGGTTCGATGCAGGATACAGGAAGCTTGGGTCTGGTGCACTGGGATGACCCAGAGGGATGGTATGGGGAGGGATGTGGGAGGGAGGTTCAGGATGGGGAACACGTGTACACCCGTGGCAGATGCATGTTGATGTATGGCAAAACCAATACAATATTGTAAAGTAAAATAATAATAATAAATAAATAAAGACAGTATTGAATAATAACACTCCCATATACTCCTTAAGTCAATGCCTTTCTTATGACTTTGAAACTTCTAAAATACAAGTAGCTTTTATATCTATTTCTTTCTTTTCTTTTCTTTTACTTTCAGGGGTGTAATATGCCTGTAATATTTTATTCCTTTCTGTTGTTTCCTTATGCCTTTCAAGAAGACTCAGTTTAACCTGCTTCTTTAGTTGGTGCCTTTTCACCTCTGACATATGTAAGGATGGTACTCTACTGGATTGGGATGCTTTCCTTTTGTTTTCCTTTAGATTTCTGGGTCAAATTTTTTTTTTTTTTGATAACATATTCTTAGGTATGGAAAAATAATTTGCCTTTTATAGCATTCTTTTCTGGCCTTTGATATTTCATTTTTCTTTTCACAGAAATAGGGTCTTTTATGCCTAACAGCTTTACTTGTCTTCCAAGTAAATCTCTCACTTTCATTCTTTATTGATCCTATTCTCATGTTAAAATTAAAACATACTTTTCAAATCACTATAGATCCTTCTTGATTTCTTAAACACCTCTGACTCTTATAGACAAAAATCCAGGAGTAGAGTTTTTAAATTGCTCTTTTACATGTGAGCTTTTGATCACTTCATTAACTTATCTCTTTACTTCAACCTGACATGACATATTCCCTTTATAATCTGTTTATTTGTTTTCTAATAAACTCTAACACTATTCTGTAAGTGGTATAAGTCACAATTTGGGGTTCTGCAATCTAAAGTAATAATTAAGATTTAAGAAATTAACAAATAGAATCATATCAAGATCATTTGTTGAGAAAGTGGTAATTCACTCTATGGATCAACCACATAAATTCAAGTTTACCATTACAGTAATTTTTTTCTAGCTCCAAATATAGAAAATAATTTGTGGGAGCTAATAAGGTACTTTAGCCTCCATGAGCTTGGCACTAACACTTTAGATTTAGAACAAAACATACTAGTACTTTGAAGTACACATATATATATAATATACTTCTTTACAGGCTTAGATGGAAAAAAATCATCAAAACCGAACCCAGTAATGTTTGTCTAAAATGTTGATATCTGGAAAGATTTTTTAACTGTTAGTTGAAACTTGATTCAGCTTCCTCTGCTTTCTAATGTATCTACAATACATGAGGCCTCAAACATATGCTTCAGCCAGTGTTTATACAATTTAAAGTCAAACTGGCACAACATGAATTTCAAAGCCCCCATCATTTGACCAAGACCATCTGGGGCATACCGCACCAGTCTAAGGCTCCCTTGGTCTCTTTCTTTACTGAGGCCTATGGCTGGCCTCATTTTGCTGCCTGCCTTACACCGTGCTGAAGTTCTCAATTTTCTTCAAGATGGCAAGATGAATTCAATTTTCACTCAATGAAATCCATTATGTAAAAGTATAACTTGCTTCTAGATAAAGTCACTTAAATTGTGGTGATTCACTGTTAGCTATAAGATTTTGTTGTTGTTTAGTCGCTAAGTCCTGTCTGGCTCTTTTGCAACCCCATGGACTGTAGCCCACCAGTCTCCTCTGTCCATGGGATTTCCTAAGCAAGAATACTGGAGTGGGTTGCCATTTCCTAC
Organism: Bos taurus; assembly: GCF_002263795.3. Classification (NCBI taxonomy): domain Eukaryota; kingdom Metazoa; phylum Chordata; class Mammalia; order Artiodactyla; family Bovidae; genus Bos; species Bos taurus. The sequence goes on from NC_037357.1 coordinate 48,740,655, forward strand.
TCCCAGGGATCTTCCTGACCCAGAGACCAAATCTGCATCTCCTGCATTGGCAGGCAAATTCTTTACTGCTGAGCCACAGGGAAGCCCAACTATATGTTATCACATAACAAATTTCCTCAGAATAAATGGCATAAATTAAACACTTTTATTATCTCACAGTTTCTGGTTGTCCAAAATTTGGGCATGGATTGACTACTTTTTACCTCAGTGTCTCCAATAAGTGTGAAATCAAGGTGTTAGCTGAACCTGTGGTCTCATCTGAAGGCTCAACTAAGGAAGAATCTACTTTCATGTTCATATTGTTGTTGACAATATTTATCTCTTTGTCAATTGTTGTAATTAGGGTTTTAGTTCTTCACTGGCTCTGAGATGGAGGCTGTCCTCAGTTTTTTGTCTGTCATATGGACCTCTTCAATAAGGCAATTTGCTTCATCAAAACAAACAAGCCATAGAACAATAAAGGAAGTACTAAAAAGATGGAAGTACATGCTTTTGTAACATAATCAAGGAAAAGAGACCCAATCACTTTGTCATATTTGATTTGTTATAATCAAGTTTCTAGGCCCATCTGAATCTCAAGGGGAGAGGATATATATAAAGGTGTGACTATTAGAAGGTGAGAATAAATGAGGGCCAACTTTTAAAGTTGCCTGTCACACTTTAAAAGGTAAAAGTCCTACTTGGCTGGCATCTGGGTCCTAAACTGGCCTAACAAAATTACATCATTTAAAATCCAAATGTACTACTACAATAAACAGACACATGGCTCAATAAAACCCTGTTCAAACTGTCAAAGCAAAATACCCAGTCCACACACTAAAGCCCAAAGCCAAAGCTCTGGACCTTGGTCCCAAAGGAACCTCAAATGTGTTGTTTTGATCCACAATTCTATATTCCAATATTTTTTCAAGGATCCCGGTCTAACATACCAGCCCTACAGTTTGAGTCAGTCCTATTCCCTATTCCTCTGTCCAAGGTCTGAATATGTTAGAAGAGAAATGGTTATAAAACAGATGACATTCAAAACATCACTTTTATTACTATCATAGCTGATATTAGAAAAAGTGGCTTCCCTAGTGGCACAGACAGTAAAGAATCCACCTACAGTGCAGAAGACCTGGGTTTGATCCTTGGGTTGGGAAGATTCCTTGGAGAAGGGCATGGCAACCCACTCCAGTCTTCTTGCCTAGAGAATCCCCATGGACAGAGGACCCGGTGGGCTGCAGCCCATGGGGTTGCAAGGAGTGAGACACTACTGAGCTACTAAACACACATGGCTTATATCTATGATCAAGATAACTTCTTATTACAGGATGCCTGAATTAAGCAAGTTTATCTACCTAATCTTAGATCTGCAAGACCACCATACAAGTACTCATTTTTGACTGCCAGACCAATGTATATTTCCCTCACAAAAACAGTCTTCCTTTACAATTTATGGAGGATCAAAGTAGAAAATTTGCTCTCTGTAGACATGCTCTTTCCTAAAGAAAGAATAGAAGAAATGTCAGAAAACGGGTTCTGTTTATTCAAACTCAGTGATAAGATTAAGTTAGTCTTTCCTCCCTGGAAAGGAGTTCAGTGAGGGCAAAAATAAATCCAGTTTTCTCCACTAGGAAGAAAAACAGTAAGTAAAAGAAAGAAAATTTCCCTACCTAACAGTGATTGAAAGAATTCCTTTACAGTCTAAGCTAAAATTTCCTTGCAATCTGTACTACTCCTTTACATATTGTAACTGAAGATAGCTAATGAGAAATTGTCTTCATCAAAGAAGCACTGCATTAAATAACACATTGAACAATAGATTGAAAGTCAAGAAATGTATGCTCTAGTTTTGCACCTTCTACTTACTTGACCATACACAAGTTAACCAAGATTATAAAGCTTCAATATCCTCAATATAAGAGTAAGCAGGGACTTATTTATAGCAATACAAGTAATATGCACTAGGTGAGTGATTCTCAATGGGAAAGAGAAAGCACAACTCAGGAAAATTATTTGGTTTTTTTCCTAATAATAAGAGATTAAATAGACTAATTAAATAGACTAAAAATCCCTCCCTGTGTAAATAAATAGAAACCTGAAATAACCTTGGAGACAGTTACAAAAAATAAAAGTTAAAGGTCTTACTACAATAAAAACTCCAGGATAAGATATCTTCATCAGCAAATTTAATTAAACATTAAAGAAGCAAAAAATTATAATATTAGACAAGCTATTCCAAAATGCAATAAGAGGGAATATTCCACATGAAATTTTATAATCTAGGAGAACATTTATATCAAAGAAAAGATAGCATGAAAAACCCATTTAAATCACTAACATAGATGAAAAAATCTTAGGATACTGGCGAAACAAAACCAACATTGTAATAAAAATGTTATATAGTGATCATGTTATATTAATTAACAAAATAAAAATTTGGCTTAATGTTAGAAAAATCTACCAATCAAGATATCAAGACATTAATACATTCTATTACATTATAAGATTAATGGAGAAAATAATATATATTAACAAATGAGGAAAAAATTATAAAATTCAAGAACTGATCATAGAAAAATATTTGTGGGGTAGGGATAGAAGGGAATATCTTTAAATGATAAAAACATTTATAACGAGAAAATCTAGAACAAACAATGGTGAAACATTAATGCTTTTATAATCAGGATCAAAACAAGAAGTTGTAGTATAAACATTTCTACTCAATGTTTTACTGCAAGTCCTAACCAGTGCACAAAATGTTTTAAACAAACAAAAACCCACAAAAGTGTATAGATTAGAGATGAAAATACAAATATCATTATTTAGAATATATTTAATTGCTTACATGAAAAGCAGTAAAATCTACAAATTATCAATAATAATAAAGTTATTAATTATTATATGTAAATAAGTATGAATAATTATATTTATACACTTATCAGCAACTAAAAATATTATCTTTAATTTATCTGCCATTGTAACAATAAAATTAATAAAATAATAATATTTAGAAATAAACATAAAATACATTTTAAAACTTATGTGGAAATGATTATTTATTAACATTTAATTAATGGAGACATACATCATATTCATACATAGGAAAGCTCCATTTAGTAAAGACATGAATTCTTTCCTGGTGGTTCAGAGAGTAAAGAATCTGCCTGCAATGCAAAAGACCCGGGTTTGATCTCTGGGTGGAGAATATCTCCTGGAGAAGGTAATGGCTACCCAATCCAGTATTCTTGCCTGAGAATTCCAGGGACAGAGGAGCCTGGTGGATTACAGTCCATGGGGTCACAAATAGTTGGACATGATTGCACAATTAAATTTTCACTTTCAAATTCTTTCAAAATTCCTCCATGGCTTCAGTGTGATTTATTCATGAAACTTCACGGGAATTCTATAATTTATATGAAAGAATGTGGATGTAGAATGTTGTTCAGCAGCTAAGTCTCATCTGACTCTTTGTGGCCCCATGAACTGCAGTAGGCCAGGCTTCTCCATCCTTCACTATCTAGGATAGCTAAGTCAATTTTAAAGAAATGAATTGGCTGACAATTATCTATCATGTGTCATTATAAACCTGCCATTATGTAGAGGGTGCAGTTATACTCCAATATATAATTGGAAAGGACACATTTTCCAAAAATGTATGCACATATAGAAGTTTACATGAGAAATTTGGCACTACAGATTAGGGTAAGATTATTTTTCAAAATTGAGTCACCACTCAATTTCATGAAACAAATATTGAGGGTCGTAAATAAATAAGTGAAAGAGGAGAGTGAAAAAGTTGGCTTAAAGCTCTTAGAAAACTAAGATCATGGGATCCAGTCCCATCACTTCATGGCAAATAGATGTGGAAACAACGGAAACAGTGGCTGACTTTATTTTTCTGGGCTCCAAATTCACTGCAGATGGTGATTCCAGCCATGAAATTAAAAAATGCTTACTCCTTGGAAGGAAAGTTATGACCAACCTAGATAGCATATTAAAAAGCAGAGACGTTACTTTGTCAGCAAAGGTCCGTCTAGTCAAGGCTATGGTTTTTCCATTGGTCATGTATGGATGTGAGAGTTGGACTATAAAGAAAGATGAGCACCGAAGAATTGATGCTTTTGAACTGTGGTGTTAGAGAAGCCTCTTGAGAATCCCTTGGACTGCAAGGAGATCCAACCAGTCCATCCTAAAGATCAGTACTGGGTGTTCATTGGTAGGAGTGATGTTGAAGCTGAAACTCCAATATTTTGGCCACCTGATGTGAAGAGCTGACTCACTTGAAAAGACCCTGATGCTGGGAAAGATTGAGGGCAGGAGAAGAAGGGGACGACAGAGGATCAGATGGTTGGATGGCATAACTGACTCAAAGGACATGGGTTTGGGTGGACTCCGGGAGTTGGTGATGGACAGGGAGGCCTGGCGTGCTGCAGTTCATGGGGTTGCAACGAGTGGGACACGACTGAGCAACTGAACTGAACTGAAACAAATAAAACTATGTAAAAGGTTGCCATTGGAGGTTATTGAGTAAAGTGTACATGAAATCTGGAGAAGGAAATGGCAACCCACTCCAGTATTCTTGCCTAGAGAATCCTGTAGACAGAAGAGCCTGGTGGGCAGCTGTCTATGGGGCCACACAGAGTTGGACATGACTGACATGACTTAGCAACAGCAGCAGTACATGAAATCATGCCACATTCTTACAACTGTAGGTGAATCTGTCACATCAGCAAAACTTTTATTAAAAACAAAAGATAAAATAGTTGACTTAATCACATGTATGTGTAAGTTTTATTTAATAAAATAATTGTGCCTCTGTTAGTATACATGTGAGTTACTGCTGTATCGCAATACAAAATTTACTACTCACTATGAGCTATTATTAAAAAAAAAAAAAAAAAAAAACTGCTGGTCACAATTATTAGAGAAATGCAAATCAAAACTACAATATCACCTCACACCATTCAAGAAGGCTATCATCAAAAAAAATCTAAAAACTACAAATGTTGGAGAGGGTGTGGAGAGAAGGGAATCCTCCTACACTCTTGGTGGTAATGTGAGTTGGTATAGCTTCTATAGAGGACAGTATGGAGGTTCCTTAAAATACTAAAAACAGAGCTACCAAATGGCCCTGCAATTCCATTCTTGGGCATGTATCTGGAGAAAATCATGTCTGAAAAGATGCATGCACCCCCAACTTTCATAGCTGCACTGTTTACAGTAGGCAAGACATCAAAGCAACCTAAATGTCCATCAACAGAGGAATGGATAAAAATGTGGTACATATATACAATGGAATATTCTGTGTGTGTGTGTGTGTGTGTGTGTGTGTGTGTGTGTGTTTAGTTGCTCAGTTGTATCTGACTCTGCCATCCCATGGATTGTAGCCTGCCAGGATCCTCTGTCCATGGGATTTTCAGGCAAGAAAATTCGAGTGGGCATCCATTCCCTTCTCTAGGGGATCTTCCTGACCCAGAGATCAAACCAGGTCTCCTGCATTGCAGGCAGATTATCATCTGAGCTATCAGGGAAGTCCACTGGCAGCCCACTCCAGTGTTCTTGCCTGGAGAATCCCAGGGACAAAGGAGAGTAGTGGGGTGCCATCTATGGGGTCACACAGAGTCGGAAATGACTGAAGCGACTTAGCAGCAGCCACAGCATTCAGCATGATCAAGTGGTATTTATTCCAGGAAAGCAAGGTTGATATAACATTTGAAAATCAATGTAATACATCATATTAATAGAACAAAAGTAAAAAACCACAAGATAAGCTCATCAAATGAAAAAAATCATTGGACATAGTCTAACACCATTTCTTGATAAAAATGCTCAGCAAGCTAGGAATAGAAGGAAACTTTCAACCTGAAAAAGAAATCTATGAAAAACCCACATCTAACATTTTACTTAATGATGAAATACTGAAAGCTTTCCCCCAAGAACAAGACAATGATGTTTTCTTTTATCATTACCACTCAACCTGTTCTGCAGATTCTAATCAAGATAATGGGGGAATAAAATAAAGAAACTGAGATTGGAAAAGAAGAAGTAAACCTATATTCACAGAGGACACAGACTTATATATAGGAAATCCTAAGAAATTCAAAAAAAATTTAGAGCTAATAAATAAGTTCAACAAATTTGCAGGATACAAGATAAATATAAAAATTCAATTACATTTCCATTCAATAATAATGAAAAGTATGCAAATTAAGCAACACTTGCAATAGAATCAAAGTAATAAAATACTTATGAATAAGTTTTTTTTTTTTTTAAGTGCAAGATATATACCAAAAGCTACAAATACCATTGCCTGGATTATGGAAAATACCCGGTGGCTCAGATGGTAAAGAATCTGACCACAATGCAGGAGAACTGGGTTCAATCTCTGGGCTGGGAAGATCCCCTTAAGAAGGTAATGGCAACTCACTCCAATATTCTTGCCTGGAAAATTTCATGGACAGAGGAGAATGGCAAGCTATAGTCCATGAGGTCACAAAGAGTCAGACATGACTGAGCGACTAACACACACACACACACACACACACACACACACACAACCAGAGAAAAAAACACAGAGTCCAGTGAAATATAGCAAATTTCCTTTAATTTCCTATGATTCCAGAGTCAATTCTAACACAGCCCTATTCTCTTCTATTTCTTATATTTTCAATAATTCACTCTTCTATCCATTCATTCTTTCATTCATATAACAAATATTACTTAAATAACTGTTATATGCCAAACAATATTCTAAGTGTCAGTAATGTATTAGAGAGTAAAACAAAGACACTTCCTCTCATGCAGATTACATTCTAGTGGTGCAAGATAGACAACAAACAATAAACAATAAAAGTACTCAAATGGCAGAAGGTAATAATTACTGTGAAAAAAATAAGAAAAAGTAAGTATAAATGAGACTGACAATGTGGGCTGCAGGTGAAGAAGATTGGTTGGTGAGTAAGGTGATGTTTAAAAAAAGACATAAAGAAAGTGAAAGATTTGGCCCTATAGATATGTGGAAGTGAGGAGATGGTAGAGGCTATTAAACAGATAAAACAGCCAAGATAGATGCCTTAATGCAAGAGAGTGTCTAGAATATTCAAGTAATAATAGCAAGAATGTAAATATGGTTACAGTCAGATGATCTGAAATAAAGTAAAGAGAATAGTAGGAGATGAAACATGACATGATGGTGATGGAGATTATGCAGGGCCTTGTAGATAGATCATTGATACAACTTTTGCTTACATCCTAAGTGAAATGCAGAACTATTGGAGAGTGTTGATCAAAGGAGTGTTTTAATCTAAGATTTCAGAGAATTACAATAGCTGCTATGTAAGGATAAGGATGAAGCACAGAAACAAGTTAGAGGCTATAGCAAAAATACAAATGAAAAATGAGAGTGGCTTGGATTAGAGTTAAAGCACTGGATACAGTAAGAAGTGGTCAAATTTCAATGGTATTTGCCCACAAAGCAGATGTAGGGTTTGAGAAAAAGGGAAGAACTACTGTTACCTCACTGTTTCTGGCCTGTTAAGCTGAATTTCAACAAATCCACTTTACATCTCAAGTAATGTAAGTAGATAGATGTTTGTTTCTTACAACCAAATGATTACTAAGAAAGTGATATCCAGTCAGTTGGATATCAATTGACAAGTGTAGTCAGGATGTTTGTGCCTAGAGTAAACAAGAAAGCAAAATCATATACAAAATAATGCTTTAAAAAGTCTCATTCTTCTCTGGCTATGCCACATGCTACAAGGTACATTTAATTCCAATCAATTTGGAAACTGAATGAAAAAGTGAAATTCTTCAGTCTAAGAATTTCTTTATCAAGAGATCCCACACTTTCTGAATGGAATTTAGTTGATGTCATCAATTGGAACAATCTGATATATTCCCTGTATATTAATCAAGAAAGGGATTGGAATGAGTTGGAGGCTCAGTTCCATCAAACTGAAGAGAATGATGCAACTTATTACACTGTGAAAGTCTCCCATTGCTGACACTTCTTGAGACTTTTCCATCAAAGACCATGGAGCACAAGCAGAGTTTGGAATGCTATGCTCCCATAAGCACTTGCCAGTCTGACTGGAATAGAAACAGTGGAAGAAAGATGCTTCTACTTTTCAGAAATTTGTACTCCATTCTTGAGAAAAAAACATAGTCCCTCCTATTCCTGTGTTTCATGAGATACATCCAACAAGACAGGACTGGCTTTGCAATGTTTAGAAAATATGTGTTTCAAGTCTAAACATAATAATGAACTCTCTCCAAAATGCAAGGCTTATGGAATTTTAACTTCTCTGAAAGGAGAATTAAGATAATTCATAATCCCTTCATAATAGGGAAATAGAAATAAAAATTAAGTCAAGGCTTACTTTCAGGGAAAAATAGTACAAATCATGCAGAGGGTTTTTGAAGTAATGAAAATAATGTTGTCCTTTATTTAATATAATGTGTTGATGCTTTAAAGAATTTTCATGGTAGTGCTATTATCTGAAAAAGAGGAAACTGAGTATCTGAGAACTTACTTGACTCTTCTGCTTAAGATCTCTCATCTGCTTAGCAACTAAGACAGGACAAAAAGATAAGGGTTAAAATTTATGGGCAAGGATGTTTCCTACTATGTTAAATCTGCCTTTCAAATTTTGAGCTAAAAATGAGGAAAGTAGGCAAAAAATAGTTTGTATCAGAGGGAAATTAGGTAGGCTTCAAGGTTTTGCATGAGTAGGTATAGCTCTACTCCTTTACCTGTGTTGTGATTTATGGTTGACAACCAATGCACCAATTAATGAAAGCACAGGAAATAGCCTGGCAAAAGAACACAATTTCTAGGAAAATCAATAGGTAACTGTAGCATCTGAGATGGGAGTAGAGGTGAGGTAATATCTAAACAGTAAACACTTTGGAAAACAGCACAATGTTCACAGGCCTACAATGAGTAAGGTAGTCTAAACTATCAGAATGAATCTGACCTGGTACCTGCTGCTAGTGATTGATAGCCACTAGAACTCTTCTCTCAAAGTACCAGTTATGGAGAAATGTAAAACACAAGGCCTAGCATTGATTTGGCAGAAAAATATGCCTTCCTTTCGCTGAGTAAGGCTAGCTCAGGTATACTATTGACACAAATAGAAATTGCAAAGTCATCATGGTAATTAGTATGAGTGCCTATCTTTGGAGATATTTTAAAGTACCAGTGAGTGGAAAGAGACTTCATTGACCCTACATGATAAATAAAAGAGAAGGTACGTTTTGGTGTATATAATATTCTTATAAAATATTGCATAGATACAAGGGACACATGCCAAATAAATATATGCATTACAATAAATCTCTTGCACTGCTGCAATTGCATGAAGCTGTCCTTAATAAAGAAATTATACAACTGAAGCTACTAGTGCTGCAGATGTTTCTTCAAGTGAGAGACAATGTACTGATCCATCCACATTGCTTCCCAGATCCTCCTGAAAATTATAATACATATTTAATACAGGGTTGATTGAGATTAAAGGTAAAGTCTATGGCTGGTGAACAAAATAAAGCTAATTGTACTACGAAGGGAGTAAATCTGTGGTATCAACTGAATTAACAATATTTCAATAGAGTTAACTGTCCACAGTTAAGATAAAGCATAAACTGAAATGGAAGGAGAATATTATTTGGTCATGAAAAAATACATTACTATCAGATTCTGTATTTTCTCTTTCAAACATGGGAACTATTTCTTCCCAATTTATTGCTAAACTCTTTTTGATACTTCTGTCAAAAGTAAAATGATGTTCCATGGAAGTAAGTCTCTGAGTTGACAAATCCTAGGTCTTTCTGGTCCTTTAAAACAATAGGAAGAAGAGGGGTGGTCCTAAGATGACAGAGGAATAGGATGGGAAGACCACTTTCTCCCCCACAAATTCATCAAAAAGAACATTTGAACGCTGAGTAAATTCCACAAAACAACTTCTGAATATCGGCAGAGGACATCAGGCACCCAGAAAAGCAGCCCATTGTCTTCGAAAGGAGGTAGGAAAAAATATAAAAGATAAAAAGAGAGTCAAAAGAAGTAGGGATGGAGCTCCATCCTGGGAAGGGAGTATTAAAAAAAAGAGAAGTTTCCAAACACCAGGAAACACTCTCACTGCCGAGTCTGTGGCGAGCCTTGGAACCACAGAGGACAACATAGCCAGGAGGAAAAATAAATAAATATTTTAAACCCACAGATTATGTGCCAAATGGTAACTCTCTCAGCAGAGAAGCAGCACAGACTCCTGCATCCACCACTAGCAAGCAGGGGCTGGGCAGGGAGGCGTGGGCTGCATTGCTTAGAGTAAGGACCAGGCCTGAATGCCCCAAGGGAAATCTGAGGGAACTAACTTGGGATACCAAACCAGACTCTGGGGTAGCTACCACATGAAAAACTGTAACTTAAGACACCGTCAGGCCCATTCACAGAACAAAGGACTAAGCAGAGCTAGCCGGCTGCAGGTCAGCCTATCCTCCTCTGGTGACAGGCAGGCGAGGGCAGCCAGAGCCTGAAGGGAGCAATCGCAGCCCCAGAGAGGCATTATCTACCAAACTTCAAGCACGCTTCATTGCTAACCAAGACTTCTTGGGATTCTGGACGGTCAACATCTGCTTGAGAAGGTGCGCTGGTTGTACACCCAGAAAACCGAGTGGCAGGGACAGGGGAGGCGATAAGTCGCAGTGATCACGCTCGCCAAACACCTGGTCACCTGAGCTGCTCAGACCTGGGAAGGGCACAAAACGCAGGTCCAACCCAGTCTGCGCCTCTGAGGACTACCCAAGTACCTGAACCTGAGTGGCTTAGACCTGGGAAGTGGATACAACCCAGAGCCAGCCTCAGACAGTTCCTGGCAGAGCAACCTAGAGCCTAAACAGTGTAGACAGGGAAAGCACACACGCCGTGAGCAGGGGCAAACCCAGTGTGGCCGAGACACTGAACATATACCAGTGTTATTTATTTGCATCGTCCCTCCCTCCCCACAGCACGACTGAACAAAAGAGCCTAAAAAAGTGTCCACCACCAGCCCGTTGTGTCAGGGAAAAAATTAGACACGGAAGAGACCAGCAAACAGAAGAAGCTAAACCAGAGGAAACCTCCTTGGAAGTGACAGGTGCAATAGGTGTAGTTAGTACCGACTACATAAGAAGGAGCCTATAGACCTTGAGAAATATAAGCCAGATCAAGGAACTATCCGAAAATGAACTGACCACACACTGCCCACACAACACCAGAGAAAGTCCTAGATATATTTTTACTATCATTCTTTAATTATTTTTTAATATTTTTTCAGGTCCTCTATTACTCCTTTAATTTTCATTTTTAAAACCTACTATTACTTTGTAAAAAAAAAAAAGAGAGAGAGAGAGAAACCCTATTTTTTAAAGCAAACTTCATATATATATATATATTTTTTATAGTTTTGTGACTTTGTTTTCTTTAATATTGTATTTTTGAAAATCCAACCTCTACTCTAGATTTTTAATCTTTGCTTTTTGGTATTTGTTATCAATTTTGTACCTGTAAGAACCCAATCTTAAGTACCCATTTTTACCTGGAAGCAAGATTACTGGCTTCCTTGCTCTCTCCCCCTTTGGACTCTCCTTTTTCTCCACTAGGTCACCTCTATCTCCTCCCTCCCCCTTCTCTTCTCTACCCAACTCTGTGAATCTCTTTGTGTTTTCCAGATGGTGGAGAACACTTAGGGAGGTGATTACTGGCTGGATCTGTCTCTCTCCTTTTGATTCCCTCCTTTATCCTCCTGGACACCTCTGTCTCCTTCTTACCTCTTCTCTTCTCTGTATAACTCCGTGAACATCTCTGAGCGGTCCAGACTGTGGAGCGCACATAAGGAAGTGATAACTGGCTATCTTGCTCTCTCCTCTTTTGATACCACCTTGTCTCATCCTGGTCACCTCTATCTCCCTCCTCACTCTTCTCTTCTCCATGTAACTCTATGAACCTCTCTGTGTGTCCCTCATTGTGGAGAAACTTTTCATCTTTAACCTAGATGTTATAGCAATGGTGCTGTAGAGATGGAGAAGTCTTGAGACTACTGTAAAAATAAGACTGAAATCCAGAAGCAGGAGACTTAAGTCCAAATCCTGAGAACACCAGAGAACTCCTGAATCCAGGTAACATTAATCGACAGGAGCTCTTCAAACACCTCTATACCTACACTAAAACCAAGCACCACCCAAGGGCCAACAAGTTCCAGAGTAAGACATATCACACAAATTCTCCAGCAACACAGGAACATAGCCCTGAGCTTCAATATACAGGCTGCCCAAAGTCACTCCAAATCCACTGACATCTCATAACTCATGACTTGACACTTCATTGCACTCCAGAGAGAAATCCATCTCCACCCACCAGAACACCGACACAAGCTTCCCTAACCAAGAAAACTTGACAAGCCACCCGTACAAACCCACCCACAGTGAGGAAACTCCACAATAAAGAGAACTCCACAAACTGCCAGAATACAGACAGGCCACCCCAAATGCAACATTATAAACAAGATAAAGAGACAGAGGAATACCCAGAAGGTAAAGGAACAGGATAAATGCCCACCAAACCAAGCAAAAGAGGAAGAGATAGGGAATCTACCTGATAACGAATTCTGAATAATGATAGGGAAAATGGTCTAAAATATTTAAAACAAAATGGAATCACAGATAAATAGCCTGGAGACAAGGACTGAAAAGATTCAAGAAAGGTTTAACAAGGACTTAGAAGAAATGAAAAAGAGTCAGTATATAATGAATAATGCAATAAATGAGATCAAAAACACTGGAGGGAACAAATAGTAGAATAAGGGAGGCAGAAGATACGATTAGTGAAATAGAAGATAGAATGGTAGAAATAAATGAATCAGAGAAGAAAAAAGAAAAACAAATTAAAAGAAATGAGGGCATTCTCAGAGACCTCCGGGACAATGTCAAATGCCCCAACATTCGAATCATAGGAGTCCCAGAAGAAGACAAAAAGAAAGACCATGAGAAAATACTTGAGGAGATAATAGTTGAAAACTTCCCTAAAATGGGGAAGGAAATAATCACCCAAGTCCAAGAAATCCAGAGAGTCCCATACAGGATAAACCCAAGGCGAAACACCCCAAGGCACATATTAATCAAATTAACAAAGATCAAAAACAAAGAAAAAATATTAAAAGCAGCAAGGGAAAAACAACAAATGGCACACAAGGGGATTCCCATAAGGATAACAGCTGACCTTTCAATAGAAACTCTTCAGGCCAGGAGGGAATGGCAGGACATACCTAAAGTGATGAAAGAAAATAACCTACAGCACATATTACTGTGCCTAGCAAGGATCTCATTCAAATATGAAGGACAAATCAAAAGCTTTACCGACAAGCAAAAGCTGAAAGAATTCAGCACCACCAAACCAGCTCTCCAACAAATGCTAAAGGATATTCTCTAAACAGGAGACACAAAAATGGTGTATAAACTCGAACCCAAAACAATAAAGTAAATGTCAACAGGATCATACTTATCAATAATTACCTTAAATGTAAATGGGTTGAATGCCCCAACCAAAAGACAAAGACTGGATGAGTGGATTAAAAAACAAAACCCCTATATATGCTGTCTACAAGAGACCCACTTCAAAACAAGGGAAACATATAGATTGAAAGTGAAGGGCTGGAAAAAGATATTCCATGCAAACGGAGACCAAAAGAAAGCAGGAGTAGCAATATTCATATCAGATAAAATAGACTTTAAAACAAAGGCTGTGAAAGGAGACAAAGAATGACACTACATAATGATCAAAGGATCAATCCAAGAAGAAGATATAACAATTATAAATATATACACACCCAACATAGGAGCACCACAATATGTAAGACAAATGCTAACAAGTATGAAAGGGGAAATTAACAATAACACAATAATAGTGGGAGACTTTAATATCCCATTCACACCTATGGATAGATCAACTAAACAGAAAATTAACAAGGAAACACAAATTTTAAATGATAGAATAGACCGGTTAGACCTAAGTGATATCTATAGGACATTTCACACCAAAAAAAAATGAATTTCACCTTTTTTTCAAGTGCACACGGAACCTTCTCCAAGACAGATCACATCTTGGGCCTTAAATCTAGCCTTGGTAAATTAAAAAAAAACTGAAATCATTCCAAGCATCTTTTCTAACCACAAGGCAGTAAGATTAGATCTCAATTACAGAAGAAAAACTATTAAAAATTCCAACATATGGAGGCTGAACAACACCCTGCTGAATAACCAACAAATCACAGAAGAAATCAAAAAATATATCACAATATGCATAGAAACGAGTGAAAATGAAAATACAACAACCCAAAACCTGTGGAACACTGTAAAAGCAGTGCTAAGGGGAAGGTTCATAGCAATACAGGCATACCTCAAGAAACAAGAAAAAAGTCATATAAATAACCTAACTCTACACCTAAAGCAACTAGAAAAGGAAGAAACAAAGAATACCAGGGTTAGTAGAAGGAAAGAAATCTTAAAAATTAGGTCAGAAACAAATGCAAAAGAAACAAAAGAGACCATAGCAAAAATCAACAAAGCCAAAAGCTGGTTCTATGAAAGGATAAATAAAATTGACAAACCATTAGCCAGACTCATCAAGAAACAAAGGGAGCAAAATCAAATCAATAAAATTAGAAATGAAAATGAAGAGATCACAACAGACAACACACAAATACAAAGGATCAACAGACTACTATCAGCAATTATATGCCAATAAAATGGACAACGTGGAAGAAATGGACAAATTCTTAGAAAAGTACAACTTTCCAAAACTGAACCAGGATGAAATAGAAAATCTTAACGGACCCATCACAAGCATGGAAATCGAAACTGTAATCATAAATCTTCCAGCAAATAAAAGCCTCAGTCCAGACGGCTTCACAGCTGAATTCTACCAAAAATTTAGAGAAAAGCTGACACCTATCCTATTCAAACTGTTCCAGAAAATTGAAGAGGGAGGTAAACTTCCAAACTCAGTATATGAAGCCACAATCACCCTAATACCAAAACCTGACAAAGATGCCAAAAAAAAAAAAAAAAAAGAAAACTACAGGCCAATATCATTGATGAACATAGATGCAAAAATCCTTAACAAAATTATAACAATCAGAATCCAACAACACATTGAAAAGATCATACAGCATGACCAAGTGGGCTTTATCCCAGGGATGCAAGGATTCTTCAATATCCACAAATCAATCAATGTAATACACTACATTAACAAATTGAAAAATAAAAGCCATATGATTATCTCTATAGATGCAGAGAAAGCCTTTGACAAAATTCAACATCCATTTATGATAAAAAAAACTTTCCAGAAAGCAGAAATAGAAGGAACACACATCAAAATTATAAAAGCTATATATGACAAACCCACAGCAAACATTATCCTAAATGGTGAAAAATTGAAAGCATTTCCCATAAAGTCAGGAACAAGACAAGGGTGCCCACTTTGGCCACTACTATTCAACATAGTTTTGGAAGTTTTGGACATAGCAATCAGAGCAGAAAAATAAATAAAAGGAATCCAAACTGAAAAAGAAGAAATAAAACTCTCACTATTTGGAGATGACATGATCCTCTACATAGGAAACCCTAAAGACTCCACCAGAAAATTACTAAAGCTTATCAATGAATATAGTAGAGTAGCAGGATATAAAATCAGCACACAGAAATCCCTTGAATTCCTATACACTAATAATGAGAAAATAGAAAAATTAAGGAAACAATTCCATTCACCACTGCAATGAAAAGAATAAAATACTTAGGAATATATCTACCTAAAAAACAAAAGACCTATATATAGAAAACTATAAAACACTGTTGAAAGAAATCAAAGAGGACACTAATAGATAGAGAAATATACCGTGTTCATGGATCAGAAGAATCAATATAGTGAAAATGAGTATACTACCCAAAGTAATCTATAGATCAATGCAACCCCTATCAAGCTACCAATGGTATTTTTCACAGAACTAGAACAAATAATTTCATAATTTGTATGGAAACACAAAAAACCTTGAATAGCCAAAGCAATCTTGAGAAAGAAGAATGAAACTGGAGGAATCAACCTGCCTGACTTCAGGCTCTACTACAAAGCTGCAGTCATCAAAACAGTATGGTACTGGCACAAAGACAGAAATATAATCAATGGAACAAAATAGAAAGCCCAGAGATATCCATGCACATATGGACACCTTATCTTTGACAAAGGAGGCAAGAATATACAATGGAGAAAAGATAATCTCTTTAACAAGTGGTGCTTGGAAAGCTGGTCAACCACTTGTAAAAGAATGAAACTAGAATGCTTTCCAACACCATACACAAAAATAAACTCAAAATGGATTAAAATTCTAAACATAAGACCAGAAACTATAAAACGCTTAGAGGAAAACATAGGCAAAACACTCTCCGACATACATCACAGCAGGATCCTCTATGACCCACCTCCCAGAATATTGGAAATAAAAGCAAAAATAAACAAATGGGACCTAAGTAAACTTAAAAGCTTCTGCACAACAAAGGAAACTATAAGCAAGGTGAAAAGACAGCCTTCAGAATGGGAGAAAATAATAGCAAATGAAGCAACGGACAAACAACTAATCTCAAAAGTATACAAGCAACTCCTGCAGCTCAATTCCAGAAAAATAAATGACCCAATAAAAATAAATGGGCCAAAGTAATAAACAGACATTTCTCCAAAGAAGACATACAGATGGCTAACATACACATGAAAAGATGCTCAACATCACTCATTATCAGAGAAATGCAAATCAAAACCACAAGGTACCATTTCACGCCAGTCAGAATGGCTGTGATCCAAAAGGCTACAAGCAATAAATGCTGGAAAGGGTGTGGAGAAAAGGGAACCCTCTTACACTGTTGGTGGGAATGCAAACTAGTACAGCCACTATGGAGAACAGTGTGGAGATTCCTCAAGAAACTGGAAGTAGAACTGCCATACGACCCAGCAGTCCCACTGCTGGGCATACACACTGAGGAAACCAGAATTGAAAGAGACACGTGTACTCCAATGTTCATCGCAGCACTGTTTCTAATAGCCAGGACATGGAAGCAACCTTGATATCCATCAGCAGACGAATGCATAAGAGAGCTGTGGTACATATACACAATGGAGTATTACTCAGCCATTAAAAAGAATACATTTGAATCAGTTCTAATGAGGTGGATGAAACCAGAGCCTATTATACAGAGTGATGTAAGCCAGAAAGAAAAACACCAGTACAGTATACTAACACATATATATGGAAGTTGGAAAGATGGTAATGATAACCCTGTATGCGAGATAGCAAAAGAGACACAGATGTATAGAACAGTCTTTTGGATTCTATGGGAGAGGGTGAAAGTGGGATGATTTGGGAGAATGGCATTGAAACATGTATAATATCATATGTGAGGCAAATCGCCAGTCCAGGTTCAATGCATGATACAGGATGCTGTGGGCTGGTGCACTGGGATTACCCAGGGAGCTGGTATGGGGAGGGAGGTGGGAGGGAGGTTCAGGATAGGGAACACATGTACACCTGTGGCAGATTCATGTTGACGTATGGCAAAACCAATACAATATTTTAAAGTAATTAGCCTCCAATTAAATAAATTTACATTAAAAAATACAACAATAGGAATAAACTTTTGGGGTTTAGATCCTTAGAATACTTTACGGAAAAAATATTCTGGATTCTATTTCTATATCTGAGATAGTATGAGCATGATTTGGTTGAAGGCAATGATTTGGACAAAATTTCCTTTCAAGATACATTCCAGTTCTATGGACCTATGTCTATCTTTCTACCTGATGCAATATAAAGATGCTATACATGGGGTATGTGATTGAGTCTACCTACTCAGGTCAAAGTCATTAGATTCATGGCTTTAGAAAGATGCAAAATTTAAAAGACAGAATGTTTGATTTGGACAGAGTAAATTATAATTGATTCATTCCCATATTGGCTAATGTGTTTCACATGCAGAAAAATCCTATTCCACACCCATTGGTTTGTCTTTCCAGAACAAGAATTACTTGAAAAAAACAAAAGCATCACAAAACTATAATAAATCAAATGAAATCCACTTCTAGGTCACAAATAGCCTTGGGACTTACTGATCAAAATAGGTAACCCACATAGAATCATGTGACATTTTACTGACATGAGGAAAAGCAAGACTGTCAAAAGACATTAGAATTAAAATGTGAAAATAAAGGAAACAGAATTGCCCCCTACTCTTTAACGCACAACAGGAAAAATTGTTTTTTTCTCTTAAATTGTAGTACTGAAAGTCTTTGAATTTTTATCCAACTTAAGACTCTAATGAAAATGAGAGGTCTATTTTATCCCTCATCTAAGGGAACTTTTGTTATTGTTGTTTAGTCACTAAGCCATTTCCAACTCTTTTGCAACCCCATGGACTGTAGCCCTCCAGGCTCCTCTGTGTATGGGGTTTCTCAAGTAAGAGTATTGGAGTTGATTGTCATTTTCTTCTCCAGAGGATCATCCCAACTCAAGGACTGAACACACACCTCCTGCATCTACTGCATTGCAGGTGGATTCTTTACCACTGAGCTACCTAGGAAGCCCCCAAAGAAAACTTTGCCTCTGATCACTTGAAATAATTGATTAGTCTTTCCTCTTTCCTTCATAGTTTTAGAAATAAGTAAAATGGCAATAGAACTCAGGAATAGAATAAGTATCCCCACCCAAAACTAATTTCTATCTTCATATTTGTTGTTTTAATCACCAACAGGCACATTTCAGCATTGTTTCAGAAGCCACTATCTTGCTGATAGGTTCATAATTCATGAAGGCTAACAGGAGTATCATTAATCTAGTGTTCATCAAGAGGCAAAGTTTGTCTGTTGTCAATATCAGAAATGCATTGTTTGTTCAAGGCACAGTAAGAAAGGAAACAGTTCAAAATCCCTTTCATTTTTAAAATATGTAAATTGAGAACAATATTTTAAAGCAATTGTGCTGCTTGGGTTTGTAAGTAAATTTCTTACAACTGCTGAGCCATCTGTTAAACAGAGAGATCTTGTCTATTCAAAAATCTAAACTTAATGTATATATTTTTAATTTCAACAGCTTTTGTTTTGTTTTGGGCTTCCCTCATAGCTCAGTCGGTAAAGAATCCACCTGCAATGTAGAAGAACCTGGTTCGATTCCTGGGTCAGGAAGATCCACTGGAGAAGGAATAGGTTACCCACTCCAGTATTCTTGGGCTTCCCTTGTGGCTCTGCTGGTAAAGAATCCACCTGCAATGTGAGAAACCTGGGTTCAATCCCTGGGTTGAGAAGATCCCTTGGAGAAGGGAAGGGCTACCCACTCCAGTATTCTGGCCTGGAAAATTCCAGGGACTATACAGTCCATGGGGTCGCAAAGAGTCAGACATGACTGAGCGACTTTCACTTAGTTTTAATGCCCTAAGAAACAAATACTCTAGTAAATAGTTCATGGTATTCATGGGTCAAGTTAGTTAGAAAGGGAAATAAGCTATCCTTTGAAAATTGTTTTAAACTCTTCTTTCTGTAGAGAAAGGACGACACACTCACACCTCTGAGGTCTTTCACCTGCACCATATGTGGCCAAGTAAGAAATTGTCAGATTTGGAATTTCTCTTGACTTTGAAAGACTACCCCTTACATGAAAGAATGTGAAGGGCTGTGCAACCAATAACATAATTTCTAGATAGGCACCCTTCTAACCACAAATTCTTACATAAAATCTCATTCCTGAGTAATGTTTCTATGCTGCTAAATATAGTGCTCATATCTGTGTTAAATGAATTCTGATTAGTATAGTGGTCCCAATGTTTTCAACACAACACACAACCAGCTGCATACTACCTCAATATGTATTAGTATAAAACATTTTCACGGATTTTTAAGTGAATTGCTTTTAAATATCCATTGATCATCTTCATCTTTAGCTTTATTTATTTCTGCAAATGTAGCACATTATATTCAAAACTATCAGATGTTCAGCAACTTAATTTTATGCAGTTGCCTACTGTATTACAACAAAAATATCACTCAAGTTCAGTCAATAATGTCTGCTGAGCAACCATAATTTCCTAGCTAACCATATGCCCTATTCTTAAATAAAATAACAGATAATCTACTTAATTCAGAGTCCATCTTTTATAGTCTACTGTGTTTCAAATTAATGTGATCTAATTATCAGTCAGTCAGTCCAGTTGCTCATTCATGTACAACTCTTTGCAACCCTGTGGACTGCAGCGTGCCAGACTTCCCCCATCATCACCAACTTCCAGAGCTTGCTCAAACTCATATCCATCGAGTCAGTGATGCCATCCAAACATCTCATCCTCTGTCGTCCCCTTCTCCTCCTACCTTTAATCTTTTCTATCTATTAACAACCAAAATGATGGTCAGCACTGTGTTAAAAAGGAGACAGTCTTATAATCAAGTGTTTCCATCTAAATAAGAACAAGTTAGTTATTTAATAGCAAGCAACATATATCAGCTACCCTCCTTAGATTAGAAACAGAGAAGTCCAGGGCTGAAAGTAATACAAGGAAGGAAACTATATTCTCGTGAAAAATACATATATTTTCAACACCAATTTTATTTCCTACCATAACCACAGTGTCCTCCTATGCTCCTCAGGCCTTTAGGTAAATAGAGGGACGAGATGAGCATCAGATATCCAAGGACCAGGGAAAGGAAAGGAGAGATGAAGCCATAGAAACTAACTTGTACAATTTTCAACAAAGCACTTTTATAGAAAAATAATAGCTTTTCTTTAAACTCAGTGCAGCATGATCTGTTTTATATACTTAAGTTGACAAATATTTGAGACTAAAATTTAGAATTAGTTAGCAAGGTGGACACATTTATAATTAGCATATTTGTTAATGAGTGAGATAGTGGCATGATGCAGAGAACCACGTTAAAGCAAACTTTGTTTTATCTTGTTTTGTTTTCATTTTAGAATCCCCAGCCCCAGCTTGGTGACTGAGTCATAGTAGATACTTAGAAACAGGTTGTTGGGTAAATGGATGACAAGAATGAAAAAGGAAATCAATGATGAAAAGAGGTGTAAAAAGGGAGAGAGAGGCAAAGATAGAAGCCCAGTTGAGCTTGGTCCACATAGAGGCAATAAAAAAATAATGAAACAGTCACTTGGACTTTCACACTTCCAGGACAGTATAACAGTATTTTTACCACCCTATGTCCCCAAATAATAATCTTTTTAATATTAAAAAGCTGATAATTTCCCTTATCTTAATGTGCATAAACAGCTTCTGGAATATTTACAGGATAGTCTAATTTGTCCATAAAATGTTCATTTTTATTCAATTATAATAAAAGTGTATTTTTTACTTTACTCTGAATAACCCATTAAAACCTCTAATTTTCCTTTTTGAATTAGTATTAAAGATCAACTTCAATGTCAGAATCATAAAATGTTTCCATTTACAAATTAACTTTCTCAATTGAAATTTGAATTCAGACTTTTGACAGAAAAAAAAAGCTCGCCGACCACTATCACAGTTATAACAGACAGTAGCTATCTATGATGAACCAATAGTTCAACTAGCCTGCCATAGTCTCTGTAAAAAGCCCATTATGTCTTTGCTAAATATTTTATAAATTGGAAAACATAAAACTTCAATCAGCAAATCTGTCCCAGGCCTTCCCAGAAGCAAAAGAAAAATAAAATGTGAATGTGTCTATGTGCTCACATTTAGAATTAAATATACCTCCCTTTGAATTATGCCTACTGAAGCAATAGCTTGCCAATACTATTTATTAGTATATTAAGCACAGTTGACTCTTATTAATTCTATATATACATATTACATGTATATATATAAATGGCTCCAGAGTAAAAGAAACATGAGGACACTACAAATAGAGAAAACATAGTCTATGAATTTACTGTAATCCATATTTTCATAACTTAGCATTTGACCAGAGCAAAACAGCTAGTAGAGATTTTAGCCTCAAAATTTGCTTGTTTTTTTTTTTCAGTAGTTTTTTAGACTATTAATCTAAAAAAAAGTTGTAGGAATAGGAGGGGAAATGAGGAAGTAATAAACACAGAAAATGAAAAGAGACATTCAATGGGCTCAAAATAGAGTGATTAAAAGCATTTCTTGAATGAAGTAAAACAATTCGGGGCTGGAATCTAAGCTCTGACATTCACTAGGTTTAAAAATTTTACCATCACATCAGAAAAATAAAATACCTAGGAATAATCAACCTAAAGAGGTAAAAGACCTATATTCAGAAAACTATAAGACACTAATGAAAAAAACTGAAGACAACACAGATGAAAAGATAAACCATGTTTCTGGATTGGAAGAATTAACATTGTTAAAATGACCATGCTACCCAAGGCAATGTACAGATTCAATGCAATATCTATTAAAATATCCAAGGCATTTTTCACAGAACTAGAATAGAAAGTCTTAAAATTTTGTATGGAAATACAGAAGACCCTGAATAGCCAAAACAGTATTTAGAAAGAAGGACAGAGCTGGAGTAATCATGCTCTCTGACCTCACACTACACTTCAAAATTACAGAAATCAAAACAGTATGGTCCTGGCACAAAAGTAGAAACACAGATCAATGAAACAGAATAGAAAGCCCAGAAATAGCCCCACACACTTATGGTTGATAAATCTGTGGCAAAAAAGTAAAAACATACCAATAGAGAAGAGGTAGTATCTTAAATAAGTGGGGAAAACTGGACAACTACATGTTCAGTTCAGTTCAGTTCAGTCACTCATTCATGTCTGACTCTTTGTGACCCCATGGACTATAGCATGCCAGGCCTCCCTGTCCATGACCAAACCCCAGAGCTTACTCAAACTCATGTCCATCGAGTTGATGATGCCATCCAACCATCTCATCCTCTATCGTCCGCTTCTCCTCCTGCCTTCAATCTTTCCCAGCATCAAGGTCTTTTCCAATGAGTCAGTTCTTCACATCAGGTGGCCAAAGTATTGGAGTTTCAGCTTCAGCATCAGTCATTCCAATGAATATTCAGGATTGATTTCCTTAAGGATTGACTGGTTTGCTCTCACAGCTACATTTGAAAGAATGCAATTAGAACATTTTCTAACATCATATACAAAAATAAAATAAAGACCTAAATGTAAGACTGGAAACTATAAAACTATAGAAAAGCATAGGCATAGCTCTATGACATAAATTGTAGCAATATTTTTTGGACCTGTCTCCTAAAGCAAAAGAAATAGAAGTTAAAAGAAACAAATGGGACTTAATTAAGCTTAAACCCTTTTTCAAAGCAAAAGAAACCATCAACAAAAGGCAAAGGCAGCATACTGAATGGGAGAAAATAATTTCAAATGGTATAATTCATAAGAGGCTAGCATCCAAAATATATAGGAAGCTTATACAATTCAATATCAAAAAAGCAAACAAACCAATTTAAAAGTGAGAAGAAAACCTGAATAGACATTTTTCCAAAGAAGACATGCAGACGGCCAAAAGACACATGAGAAGGTGCTCAACATTGTTAGTCATTAGAGAATGCAAATTAAAACCATGATGAGACATCACCTTACACCTGTCAGAATGGCTATCATTAAAAGAATGCAAATAACAAATGTTTGCAAGGATGTGAAAGAAAGAGAGCCCTTATATATTGTTGATGGAAAAATTGGTGCACCCACTGTGGAAAACAGTATGGATATTTCTCAAAAAACTAGCAGTAGAATTATTGTATGACCTAGCAATTCCACTCCAGAGTATATATCTGAAATTTTTTAAAAAATGCCAATTCAATAAAAATACATTCAGCCCAATGTTCAGAGCAGTATTATTTACAACTTGCAAAAATATTGAAGTAACCTAAGGGTCTATCAACAGATGTATGGATAAAGAAGATGTAGCGCATGCACACACACACACACACACACACACACACACACACTCACACACATGAGTCAGCCACAGAAAGAATGGAATTTTTCAATTTGCTAAAACATGAATGGACTTCGAGGTTATCATGCTAAGTGAAATAAATCAGACAGAGAATGACAAGTACTGTATATTATCACTTATATGTGGAATATAAAATGTGTATGTGTGAAAGTGGCTCAGTCGTGTCTGACTCTTTGCAACCTCATTGACTATACAGCCCATGGAAGTCTGCAGGCCAGAATACTGGAGTGGGTAGCCTTTCCTTTTCCTGAGGATCTTCCCAACCCAGCGATCGAACTCAGGTCTCATGCATGGCAGGTGGATTCTTTACCAGCTGAGCCACAAGGGAAACAGTATGCCCAAAAGGGCAGTTAAATTCAGTCTTTGGCACATTCTTGTTTGTTTGTTTTGGTGAAAATCTTTTATTCTTGTGTTTTAGTTCTTTATTTTATGGAAATATAGTTAATTAACAATATCATATTAATTTCAGATATATGGCATAGTTTTTCAGTATTTTTACATATTATACTACATTAAAAGTTATTCCAGGACAATGGTTATGATATTCTGTGATATGCAGTGCAATATATAGTTTTTGCTTATCTATTTTATACACAGTAGTTTATATCTCTTAAGATCCTGGACACAGTTAAATCTTGTGTTTAAATTCTGTTTCTCAAATTAAACTGACTCAAATTTAATAATAGTGTATACTTTGCCAACAAAGGTCCTTCTAGTCAAGGCTATGGTTTTTCCAGTGGTCACGTATGGATGTGAGAGTTGGACTGTGAAGAAGGCTGAGCACTGAAGAATTGATGCTTTTGAACTGTGGTGTTGGAGAAGACTCTTGAGTGTCCCTTAGACTGCAAGGAGATCCAACCAGTCCATTCTGAAGGAGATCAACCCTGGGATTTCTTTGGAGGGAATGATCTGAAGCTGAAACTCCAGTACTTTGGCCACCTCATGTGAATAGTTGACTCATTGGAAAAGACTCTGATGCTGGGAGGGATTGGGGGCAGGAGGAGAAGGAGATGACAGAGGATGAGATGGCTGGATGGCATCACCGACTTGATGGACGTGAGTTTGAGTGAACTCCGAGAGATGGTGATGGACAGGGAGGCCTGGCGTGCTGCAATTCATGAGGTCGCAGAGTCGTACACGACTGAGCGATTGATCTGATCTGATCCAATACTTATATATGGCTATCCAGGTGGCACTAAGTGGTAAAGAACCTGCCTGCCAGTGAAGGAGACATAAGAGCCTGGCATTCAATACCTGGGTCAGTAGGATCCCCTGGAGGAGGGCATGGCAACTCACTCCAGTATTCTCGTCATGGACAGAAGATCCTGGCAGGCTACAGGTCATAGGGTCACAAAGAGATGGACACAACTGAAATGACTTAGCATGCACACATGCATGCTTATATACTCCTTTATTTTCAAAGAATTTTCAAAAATATCTATTGCTATTTGAATTTCTTTCAACAATTTTTTTGCACATTTTATCCTCCTGACAAAGTATTATATTCTGGGGCAACTGCAGTATTAGAATTGTCAAATTGCAAAATGACAGAGATGGAAAATTATTCTGTTTGCTCCTCATTAACATGAAAGCAAGATTGAATTAGCTTGCCCAAAACCACATAAAAATAAGTAGTTATTCTGAAAAATTTGCAATGAATATAAATAAATATCAACATAAGTTGTCATAAGAAAATTTACCTCCAAGTCCAATAAATAGACTAGTCATTCTGAGGTATTTAATAAAAAAAAATTCAAAAACAACAGTGTCAACAGTTTCTCAGATCATGTTTGTAATGCAATGTGAACCTGAGATTAAGTATCTCAATGTCCAAGGTGTAAGAGTATTACTTTGACCTAGCACAGATTGTATATTTTGTGTCTATTCTACAAATATTTCCAAAGTCATATTTAGAGTAATGTTTAATTTTGATATTATTTCCTTTTGAGGAGAATATTTTTATTCCTATAGTATAACACCAGAAATTGAAATGCAAACCTATGCCTCTTTTGGGGTGTGATCTTTTAATATATAACTCTTCAGCTTTTTTTTTTTCATTTTTATGTATTTCTTAAAAATTTTTTTTAATTGGAGGTGAATTAAATTACTATATTGTAAAGGTTTTTGTCATACATTGACATGAAACAGCCATGGGTGTTCATGTGGCCACCATCCTGAAACTCCCTCCCACATCCCTCCGCATCCCATTCCTCAGGGTTGTCCCAGTCCACTGGCTCTGAGTGTCCTGTTTTCATGCATTGAACTTAGATTGGTCATGTATTTCACATATGGTAATAAACGTGTGTCAATGCAATTCTCTCATATCATTCCACCCTCGCCTTCTCCCACAGAGTCCAAAAGTCTGTTCTTTATGTCTGTGTCTCTTTTGATGTCTCGCATATAGGGTCATCGTTTCCATCATTCAAAATTCCATATATATGCATTAATATACTGTATTGGTGTTTTACTCTCTGACTTACTTCGCTCTGTATAATAGGCTCCAGTATCGTTCACCTCATTAAAACTGATTCAAATGTGTTCTTTTTAATAGCTGAGTAATAATCCAGTGTGTATATGTACCACAGCTTTCTTATCCATTCGTCAGTCAATGTACATCGAGGTTGCTTCCATGTCCTAGCTGTTGTAAATATTGCTGTGATGAACATTTGGCTACAGGTGTCTCTTTCAGTTCTGGTTTCCTCAGTGTGTATGCCCAGCAGTGGGATTGCTGGGTCATATGGCAGTTCTGTTTCCAGTTTTTTAAGGACTCTCCACACTGTTCTCCATAGTGGCTATACTAGTTTGCATTCCCATCAG
Source organism: Bos taurus (assembly GCF_002263795.3). Taxonomy (NCBI): domain Eukaryota; kingdom Metazoa; phylum Chordata; class Mammalia; order Artiodactyla; family Bovidae; genus Bos; species Bos taurus. Next base: position 48,767,475 of record NC_037357.1, read on the forward strand.
CAGAATAAGAGGGTTCCCTTTTCTCTGCACACTCTCCAGCATTTACTGTATGCAGACTTTTTGTAGCAGTCATTCAACTGGTGTCAGATGGTACCTCATTGTGGTTTTGATTTGCATTTCTATGAATGAGTGATGTTGAGCATCTTTTAATGTGTTTGTCAACCATCTGTATGTCTTCCTTGAAGAAATGTCTGTTTAGTTTTTTTGGCCCATTTTATGATTAGGTTATTTATTTTTCTGGTATTGAGCTGTATGGGCTACTTGTATATTTTTTAGATTAATTCTTAGTCAGTTGCTTTATTTGCTATTATTTTCTCCCAATCTGAAGACTTCCTTTTCACCTTGCTTATACTTTCCTTCATTGTGCAAAAGCTTTTAAGTTTAATTAGGTCCCATTTATTTTTGCTTTTATTTCCATTACTCTGGGAGGTGGATCATAGAGGATCCTGCTGTGATTTCTGCAAGAGAGTGTTTTGCCTAAGTTTTCTTCTAGGAATTTTACAGTATCTTGTCTTATATTTTTCATCCATTTTGAGTTTATTTTTGTGTATGGTGTTAGAAAATGTTCTAGCTTCACTCTTTTAGAGGTGGTTGACCAGTTTTCCCAGCACCACATGTTAAAGAGATTGTCTTTTCTCCGTTGTATATTATTGCGTCCTTTGTCAAAATTATGGTGTCCATAGGTGCATGGATGTATGACTGGTCTTTCTATTTTGTTCCATTGATCGATATTCCTGTCTTTGTGCCAGACCATACTGTTTTAATTAAGATAGCTTTCTAGTATAGTCTGAGGTCAGGCAGGTTGATTCTTCCAGTTTCATTCTTCTTTCACAAGATTGCTTTGGCTATTTGAGATTTTTTTGTATTTCCATACAAATTGTAAAATTATTTGTTCTCAGATCAGATCAGATCAGTCACTCAGTCATGTCCAACTCTTTGTGACCCCATGAATCGCAGCATGCCAGGCCTCCCTGTCCATCACCAACTCCCGGAGTTCACTCAGACTCATGTCCATTGAGTAAGTGATGCCATCCAGCCATCTCATCCTCTGTCGTGCCCTTCTCCTCCTGCCCCCAATACCTCCCAGCATCAAACTCTTTTCCAATGAGTCAACTCTTCGCATGAGGTGGCCAAAGTACTGGAGTTTCAGCTTTAGCATAATTCCTTCCAAAGAAATCCCAGGACTGATCTCCTTCAGAATGGACTGGTTGGATCTCCTTGCAGTCCCAGGGACTCTCAAGAGTCTTCTCCAACACCACAGTTCAAAAGCATCAATTCTTCAGCACTCAGGCTTCTTCACAGTCCAACTCTCACATCCATACATGACCACTGGAAAAACCATAGCCTTGACTAGACGGACCTTTGTTGGCAAAGTAATGTCTCTGCTTTTGAATATGCTATCTAGGTTGTTCATAACTTTCCTTCCAAGGAGTAAGTGTCTTTTAATTTCCTGGCTGCAATCACCATCTAGAGTGATCTTGGAGCCCAGAAAAAAAAAGTCTGACACTGTTTCCACTGTTTCCCCATCTATTTCCCATGAAGGGATGGGACCGGATGCCATGATCTTCGTTTTCTGAATGTTGAGCTTTAAGCCAACTTTTTCACTCTCCACTTTCACCTTCATCAAGAGGCTTTTTAGTTCCTCTTCATTTTCTGCCATAAGGGTGGTGTCATCTGCATATCTGAGGTTATTGATATTTCTACAGGCAATCTCGATTCCAGCTTGTGTATTTTCCAGTCCAAAGTTTCTCATGATGTACTCTGCATATAAATTAAATAAACAGGGTGACAATATACAGCCTTGATGAACACCTTTTCCTATTTGGAACCAGTCTGTTGTTCCATGTCCAGTTCTAACTGTTGCTTCCTGACCTGCATACAAATTTCTCAAGAGGCAGATCAGGTGGTCTGTTATTCCCATCTTTTTCAGAATTTTCTACAGCTTATTTTGATCCACACAGTCTAAGGCTTTGGCATAGTCAATAATGCAGAAATAGATGTTTTTCTGGAACTCTCTTGCTTTCTCCATGATCCAGCAGATGTTGGCAATTTGATCTCTGGTTTCTCTGCCTTTTCTAAAACCAGCTTGCACATCAAGAAGTTCACGGTTCACATATTGCTGAAGCCTGGCTTGGAGAATTTTGAGCATTACTTTACTAGCATGTGAGATGAGTGCAATTGTGTGGTAGTTTGAGCATTCTTTGGCATTGCCTTTCTTTGGGATTGGAAAGAAAACTGATATTTTCCAGTCCTGTGACCACAATTGAGTTTTCCAAATTTGCTGGCGTATTGAGTGCAGCACTTTCACAGCATCATCTTTCAGGATTTGAAATAGCTCAACTGGAATTCTATCACCTCCACTAGCTTTGTTCGTAGTGATGCTTTCTAAGGCCCACTTGATTTCACATTCCAGGATCAGTGGTCAGTGATCACACCATCATGATTATCTGGGTCGTGGAGATCTTTTTTGTACAGTTCTTCTGTGTATTCTTGCCATCTCTTCTTAATATCTTCTGCTTCAGTTAGGTCCATACCATTTCTGTCCTTTATCGAGCCCATCTTTGCATGAAATGTTCCTTTGGTATCTCTGATTTTCTTGAAGAGATTTCTAGTCTTTCCCATTCTGTTGTTTTCCTCTACTTCTTTGAATTGATCGCTGAGGAAGGCTTTCTTATCTCTTCTTGCTATTCTTTGGAACTCTGCATTCAGATGTTTATATCCTTCCTTTTCTGCTTTGCTTATCTCCTCTCTTCTTTTCAAAGCTATTTGTAAGGCCTCCCCAGACAGCCATTTTGCTTTTTTGCATTTCTTTTCCACGGGTATGGTCTGATCCCTGTCTCCTGTACAATGTAATGAACCTCTTTCCATAGTTCATCAGGCACTCTATCTATTAGATCTAGGCCCTTAAATCTATTTCTCACTTCCACTGTACAATCATAAGGGATTTGATTTAGTTCATACCTGAATGGTCTAGTGGTTTTTCCTACTTTCTTCAATTTAAGTCTAAATTTGGCAATAAGAAGTTCATGGTCTGAGCCACAGTCAGCTCCTCATTTTGTTTTTGCTGACTGTATAGAGCTTCTCCATCTTTGGCTGCAAAGAATATAATCAATCTGATTTCGGTGTTGACCATCTGGTGATGTCCATGTATAGAGTCTTCTCTTGTGTTGTTGGAAGAGGGTGTTTGTTATGACCAGTGCATTTTCTTGGCAAAACTCTATTAGTCTTTGCCCTGCTTAATTATGTATTCCAAGGCCAAATTTGCCTGTTACTCCAGGTGTTTCTTAACTTCGTACTTTTGCATTCCAGTCCCCTATAATGAAATTGACATCTTTTTGGGTGTTAGTTCTAAAAGGCCCTGTAGGTCTTCTTAGAACCATTCAACTTCAGCTTCTTCAGCGTTAATGGTTGGGGCATAGACTTGGATTACTGTGATATTGAATGGTTTGCCTTGGAAACGAACAGAGATCATTCTGTCGTTTTTGAGATTGCATCCAAGTACTGTATTTCAGTATCTTTTGTTGACCATGATGGCTACTCTATTTCTTCTGAGGGATTCCTGCCCACAGTAGTAGATATAATGGTCATCTGAGTTAAATTCACCCATTCCAGTCCATTTGAGTTCACTGATTCCTAGAATGTCAATGTTCACTCTTGCCATCTCTTGTTTGACCACTTCCAATTTGCCTTGATTCATGGACCTAACATTCCAGGTTCCTATGCAATATTGCTCTTTACAGCATCAACCTTGCTTCTATCACCAGTCACATCCACAGCTGGGTATTCTTTTTGCTTTGGCTCCATCCCTTCATTCTTTCTGGAGTTATTTCTCCACTGATCTCTGGTAGCATTTTGGGCACCTACTGACCTGGGGAGTTACTCTAGTATTTGTTCTAGTTCTGTAAAATATTACATTGGTAGCTTGATAGGGATTGCATTGAATCTATAGATTGCTTTGGATAGTATACTCATTTTCACTACATTGATTCTTCTGATCCATGAACATGGTATATTTCTCCATCTATTTGTGTACCTCTCTGATTTCTTTCATCAGAATTTTATAGTTTTCTATATATAGGTCTTTTGTTTTTTTAGGTACATTTATTCCTAAGTACAGACTGGTTCCAAATAGGAAAAGGAGTACGTCAAGGCTGTATATTGTCACCCTGTTTATTTAACTTATATGCAGAGTACATCATGAGCAGAGTACATCATGAGAAACGCTGGACTGGAAGAAACACAAGCTGGACTCAAGATTGCCGGGAGAAATATCAATAACTTCAGATATGCAGATGACACCACCCTTATGGCAGAAAGTGAAGAGGAAATAAAATGCCTCTAATGAAGGTGAAAGTGGAGAGTGAAAAAGTTGGCTTAAAGCTCAACATTCAGAAAACGAAGATCATGGCATCCAGTCCCATCACTTCATGGGAAATAGATGGGGAAATAGTGGAAACAGTGTCAGGCTTTATTTTTCTGGGCTCCAAAATCACTGCAGATGGTGACTGCAGCCATGAAATTAAAAGACGCCTACTCCTTGGAAGGAAAGGTATGAACAATCTGGATAGCATATTGAAAAGCAGAGACATTACTTTGCCAACAAAGGTCCGTCTAGTCAAGGCTATGGTTTTTCCTGTGGTCATGTATGGATGTGAGAGTTGGACTGTGAAGAAAGCTGAGTGCCGAAAAATTGATGCTTTGAACTGTGGTGTTGGAGAAGACTCTTGAGAGTCCCTTGGATTGCAAGGAGATCCAACCAGTCCATTCTAAAGGAGATCAGCCCTTGCATTTCTTTGGAAGGAGTGATGCTAAAGCTGAAACTCTAGTACTTTGGCCACCTCATGTGAAGTGTTGACTCATTGGAAAAGACTCTGATGCTGGGAGGGATTGGAGGCAAGAGGAGAAGGGCACGACAGAGGATGAGATGGCTGGATGGCTTCACTGACTTGATGGACATGAGTCTTAGTGAACTCCGGGAGTTGCTGATGGACAGGGAGGCCTGGCATGCTGCTATTCATGGGGTCGCAGAGTTGGACACGACTGAGCGACTGATCTGATCTGATCTGATTCCTAAGTATTTTATTCTTATCATTGCAATGGTGAATGGAATTATTTCCTTTATTTCTCTGTTTTTTCAGTGTTAGTGTATAGGAATACCAGGGATTTCTGTGTGTTGATTTTATATCCAGTATGTTTACTATATTCATTGATTAACTCTAGTAATTTTCTGATGGTGTCTTTAGGGTTTTCTATGTAAAAGATCGTGTCATCTGCAAACAGTGAGAGTTTTACTTCTTTTCCAGTCTGGATTCCTTTTGTTTCTTTTTCTCCTCTGATTGCTGTGGTGAAAACTTCCTAAACTATAAACTATGTTGAAAAGTAGTGGTGAGAGTGGGCACCCTTGTCTTGTTCCTAACTTTATGGGAAATACTTTCAATTTTCACCATTGAGGATAATGTTGGCTGTGGATTTATAATATATGGCTTTTATTATGTTGAGGTATGTTCCTTCTATGTCTGCTTTTTGGAGGTCTTTTTTTTTCATAAATGGATGTTAAATTTTGTCAAAGTCTTTCTCTGCTTCTGCTGAGATAATCATATGGCTTTTATCTTTCAATTTGTTAACGTGGTGTATCACATTGTTATTTGTGAATATTGAAGAATTCTTGCATCCCTTGGATAAAGCCCATGAGTCAGGATGTATGACCTTTTTAATATGTCATTGGACTCTGTTTGCTAGAATTTGGTTTAAGATTTTTGCATCCATGTTCATCAGTGATATTGACCTGTAGCTTTATTTTCTAGTGGCATCTTTGTCTGGTTTTGGTATGAGGGTGATGGTGCTCTCATAGAATGAGTTTAGCAATTTACCTTCCTCTGCAATTTTCTGGAAGATTTTGAGTAGGGTTGATGCTAGTTCTTCTCTAAATTTTTGGTAGAATTCACCTGTGAAGCCATCAGCTCATGGGCTTTTCTTTGTTGGAAGATTTTTTTTATTACAGTTTTGATTTCCATGCTTGTGATGGGTCTGTAAAAATTTTCTATTTCTTCCTGGTTCAGTTTTGGATGGTTATACTTTTATAAGAATTTGTCCATTTCTTCCAAGTTGTTCATTTTATTGTCACATAGTTGCTGATAGTAGTCTCTTATCATCCTTTGTATTTCTGTGTTCTCTAATGCGATTTCTCCATTTTCATTTCTAGTTTATTTTAATTTGATTCTTCTCCCTTTTTTTCCTTGATGACTCTGGCTAATGGCTTGTCTCTTTTATTTGTCTTCTCAAAGAATGAGCTTTTAGTTTTGTTGATTTTTGCTATAGTCTCCTTTATTTCTTTTTCATTTATTTCCTCCCTAATTTTTATGTTTTCTTTCCTTCTATTAATGCTGGGATTCTTCATTTCTTCTTTTTCTAGTTCCTTTAGGTGTAAACTTAGGTTATTTATTTGATTTTTCTCTTGTATATTGAGGTAGGCTTGTATTGCTATGAACCTTCCCCTTACAACTGCTTTTATTGAATCCCGTAAGTTTTGGTTGTTGTGTTTTAATTTTCATTTCTTTCTTTTTTTTTTAATTTTATTTTTAAACTTTACATAATTGTGTTAGTTTTGCCAAATATCAAAATGAATCCGCCACAGGTATACCTGTGTTCCCCATCCTGAACCCTCCTCCCTCCTCCCTCCCCATACCATCCCTCTGGGTCATCCCAGTGCACTAGCCCCAAGCATCCAGTATCGTGCATCGAACCTGGACTGGCAACTCGTTTCATACATGATATTTTACATGTTTCAATGTCATTCTCCCAAATCTTCACACCCTCTCCCTCTCCCACAGAGTCCATAAGACTGTTCTATACATCAGTGTCTCTTTTGCTGTCTCGTACACCGGGTTATTGTTACCATCTTTCTAAATTCCATATATATGTGTTAGTATACTGTATTGGTGTTTTTCCTTCTGGCTTACTTCACTCTGTATAATAGGCTCCAGTTTCATCCACCTCATTAGAACTGATTCAAATGTATTCTTTTTAATGGCTGAGTAATACTCCATTGTGTATATGTACCATAGCTTTCTTATCCATTCATCTGCTGATGGACATCTAGGTTGCAGACAATCTCTTTAACACGTGGTTCTGGGAAATCTGGTCAACCACTTGTAAAAGGATGAAACTAGAACACTTTCTAACACCATACACAAAAATAAACTCAAAATGGATTAAAGATCTAAATGTAAGATCAGAAACTATAAAACTCCTAGAGGAGAACATAGGCAAAACACTCTCCGACATACATCACAGCAGGATCCTCTATGACCCACCTCCCAGAATATTGGAAATAAAAGCAAAAATAAACAAATGGGACCTAATTAACCTTGAAAGCTTCTGCACATCAAAGGAAACTATTAGCAAGGTGAAAAGGCAGCCTTCAGAATGGGAGAAAATAATAGCAAATGAAGCAACTGACAAACAACTAATCTCAAAAATATACAAGCAACTCCTGCAGCTCAACTCCAGAAAAATAAATGACCCAATCAAAAAATGGGCCAAAGAACTAAATAGACATTTCTCCAAAGAAGACATACAGATGGCTAACAAACACATGAAAAGATGCTCAACATCACTCATTATCAGAGAAATGCAAATCAAAACCACTATAATTTTCATTTCTTTCAATGCATATTTTGATTTCTTATTTGATTTCTTCTATGATTTGTTGGTTATTCAGACACATGTTGTTTAGCCTCCATATGTTTGTATTTTTATTTATTTTTTCCTGTAGTTGACATCTAATCATACCACATTGTGATTAGAAAAGATGCTTGAAATATATTTTTTTTTAATTTACCAAGGCTAGATTTATGGCCCAGGATGTTATCTATCCTGGAGAAGGTTCCATGTACACTTGATAAAAAGGTAAAATTCATTGTTTTGGAGTGAAATGTCCTATAAATATTAATTAGGTCTAACTGGTCCATTGTATCACTTAAAGTTTGTGTTTCCTTGCTAATTTTCTGTTTGGTTTATCTATCCATAGGTGTGAGTGGGGTATTAAAGTCTCCCACTACTATTGTGTTACCATTAATTTCCCCTTTCATACTTGTTTTCATTTGCCTTACATATTATGGTGTTCCTATGTTTGGTGCAAATATATTTATAGTTGTTATACCTTCTTCTTGGATTGACCCTTTGATCATTATGTAGTATACTTCTTTGTCTCTTTTCATGGCCATTATTTCAAAGTCTATTTTATCTGATATGAGTATTGCTACTCCTTCTTTCTTTTGGTCTCCTTTTGCATGAAATACTTTTTCAAGACCTTCACTTTCCATCTCTATGTGTCCCTTCTTTGAGGTTGGTCTCTTGTAGACAGCATATATAGGGATCTTGTTTTTGTATCCATTCAGCCAGTTATTTGTCTTTTGGTTGTAGCATTCAACCCATTTACATTTAAGTTGTGTGTTATTTGTTGCTTTTCCCTTGCTGCTTTTAATATTTCTTCTTTGTGTTTGATCTCCATTAATTTGATTAATATGTGTCTTGGAGTGTTTTGCCTTGGGTTTATCCTGTTTGGGACTCTCTGGGTTTCTTGGACTTGGGTGGCTATTTCTTTCCCCATTTTAGGGAAGTTTTCAACTATTATCTCTTCAAGTATTTTCTCAGGGCCTTTCTTTTTGTCTTCTTCTGGGACTCCTATGATTCAAATGTTGGGGCATTTAAGATTGTCCTAGTGGTCTCTGAAGTTGTCCTCATGTCTTTTAATTCTTTTTTCCTCTCTGCTTCATTTATTTCCACCATTCTGTCTTTCACTTCACTTATCCTAACTTCTGCCTCAGTTATTCTACTGTTGATTCCCTCCAGAGTGCTTTTTATCTCAGTTATTGCATTATTTGTTATTGATTGGCTCTTTTCTATTTCTTCTAGGTCTTTGTTAAACATATCTTGCATCTTCTGAATCCTTGTCTCTAATATATTTATCTGTGACTCCATTTTGTTTTTAAGATCTTGGATCATCTGTATTATCATTATTCAGAATTATTTTTCAGGTAGAATCCTTATCTCCTCTTTTGTTTGGTTTGGTGGGTATTTATCATGTTCCTTTTCCTGTTGAATATTTCTCTAACTTTTCATTTTGTTTAGACTTCTTTGATTGTGGTGGCCTTTCTGTAGGCTAGAAGTTCATGATTCATCTTTATTGTGGGTCTTGGCCCCTGTTGGTGGGGTTGGATTAGTGTCTTGTCAAGGTTTCCTGGTTAGGGAAGCTTGTGTTTGTGTTCTGGTGGGTGGAGCTGGATCTCTTCTCTCTGGATGCAATGAAGTGTCCAGTAGTGAGTTTTTGGGTGTCTATGGGTTTGGCATGGATTTGGGCAGCCTGTATTTTAATGTTCAGTGCTGTGTTCCTTCATTCCCAAAGAATTAGCATGGTATGTCTTGCTCTGGAACTTGTTGGCTTTTGGGTCATGCTTAGTTTCAGTGTAGGTCTGGAGGCTTTCTGATGAGCTCTTGTTGATTAATGTTCCCTGGAATCAATGTTCATTGCAGCACTGTTTATAATAGCCAGGACATGGAAGCAACCTAGATGTCCATCAGCAGACGAATGGATAAGAAAGCTGTGGTACATATACACAATGGAGTATTACTCAGCCATTAAAAAGAATACATTTGAATCAGTTCTAATGAGGTGGATGAAACTAGAGCCTATTATACAGAGTGAAGTAAGCCAGGAAGAAAAACACCAATCCAGTATACTAATGCATATATATGGAATTTAGAAAGCCAGTAATGATAACCCTGTATGCGAGACAGCAAAAGAAACACAGATGTATAGAACAGTCTTATGGACTCTGTGGGAGAGGGCGAAGGTGGGATGATTTGGGAGAATGACATTGAACCAAGTATGATATCATATATGAAACAAAACGCCTGTCCGGGTTCAATGCATGATACAGGATGCTCGGGGCTGGTGCACTGGGATGACCCAGAAGGATGGTATGAGGAAGGAGGTGGGAGGGGTGTTCAGGAAGGAGAACACGTGTACACCCTTGGCGGATTCATGTTGATGTATGGGAAAACCAATACAATATTGTAAAGTAATTAGCCTCCAATTAAAATAAAGAAATTTATATCTTAAAATAAAGAAGTTTTCTGGTGTTCTCAAGTTTTGGATTTAAGTCTCCTGCCTCTGGGTTTTCAGTCTTATTCTTACAGTAGCCTCAAGATTTCCCCATCCATACAGCACAGATGATAAAACATTTAGGTTTATGTTGGAAAGATTCTCTACAGTGAGGGACACCCAGAGAGGTTCACAGAGTTACATGGAGAAGAGAAGTAGGAGGAGGGAGATAGTAGTTACCAGGAGGAGAAGAGGGGGATCCAAAAGGGGAGAGACCAATCTAGCCAGCAATCAGTTCCCTAAGAGTTCTCCACAGCCCAGAACACCCAGAGAGAGTCACAGAGTTAAGCAGAGAAGAGAAGTTGGAGGGAGGAGATAGAGATGACCTGGGGGAGAAAAAGGAGAGTCAGAAGGGGAGAGAGCAATCAAGCCAGTAATCACACCCCTATGTGAAAATGGATAATGAAGATTAGATTCTTAAAGGTACAAAATTGAGAAGAAATACCAAAAAGCAAAGATTAAGAATCTAGAGTAGAGGTTAGACTCTCAAAAATACAATATTAAAATATAAAGCAAAATCAATCACAAAAATTATAATATATATATATATGTGTATGAAATTTGCTTTAAAATAGGATCTTTTTTTCACAAGGTAATAGTAGGTTATAAAAATGAAAATTAAAGAGTAATAAAAAACTTAAAAATTAAAAATGATAACAGTAAAAATATATTTAGGAATTTCTCTGGAGCTGTTTGTTGAGGGCAATGTGGGGTCAGTTCAGTTTCAGATAGTTCTTTGTTCCAGCTTGTTCTTCTCAAGGTCTATATTCCCCTTCCAATGCTTAGTCAACATTAACGACAGGGTTTTAATCCATTGTACCTGTCACTTGCAGAGCGGTTCCCTCTTCTTTATTTTGGCTTCCTCTGTTTGCAAGTCTCTTCAGTGTGTAATTTCCACCCTGACACAAGGGGGAAAAGGTGGTCAGTTATTTAGGCTCACTTGTTCAGTTGTGTTGTGGGGAGGGAGGGACACTGCAAGCAAATATCACTGTTGTGTGTGTGGAGTGCTCATAGTGTATGGACCACAGTTGGTTTGCCCCCACTCACGGAGGCATGTGCTTTCTGGGTCTACACTGCTCAAGCTCCAGGTTGCTCTTCAGGGGTACTGTCCAATGTGGGTCCTGTGTTTCATGCACTTCCTAGATCTAAGTTGCTCAGGTTCAAGTTCGCAGGTATTCCATAAGGGTACAGACTCGGTTGGGTGTGTGTTTTGTGCCCTTCCCAGGTCTGAGCAGCTCAGGTGACAAGGTTCTATGAGAGTGCACTGTCCCAGGTGGGTCCTGTGTGTTAATCAAGTCCCTGGTCCTGGCTGCTCATTTCCGGGGTGCACCGTGAGAGTGCTGTCTCTGGTGTGCCGTGTGTCTCCTCTGGGGAGCTGATCTCAGGCTTCAACCCTCCTGGATCCCAGGAAGACGTGGTTGGCAACTGGGGGAGCCTGCTCACAATTTGGTGGAGGATGCTGGTCCCTGGGGCCGAGATTGCCCCTTGCCTTCCAGCTCTGGCTGCCGCACACCTGCCTCTCTGCCTCTGGTGGGAGGTAGGGGCTTGTACGCAGCCTGCTGGCTCTCCTTTGGTATTTGCTCAATCTTTTGTTCTGTGAGTGGCCCAGGCTGCACCTTAGGTTAGAGCCTTTCACAGGAAAGTCCTTTTTTTCCTCTTCTTCTGACTATCCCACAGTTTGGGTTGCTATCTCACATTATCTCCCTCAGATTGTCCTCAGGGCATTCAGGCCTGGTACTTACCCTAAGGACCAATGATGCAGTGTGCCTTCCTGTCTGTCGAGTCCACCTCGACAGCACAGGTTCCCAAAATTGTGGCATGGCAAAAGAATGAGAAACACTCGAGAAAGTTACAGCAGGGATCAGGGGACCAACACCACCATGAGGTGAAAGTGCTCAAACTGGTCTCAAGTATGCTTTATTATATTTTTTGAGACTTGCTTGTACGTGTTTACATGAGCATAGTAGGCCAGCTGGCCTTGAGTGATAATCCTGCGCAGTTAACATTTAACATTTTTGTATCCTTGTTTTTCTGCCTCAAGGGCAAAGACCCAGTTATCTTTATGTGCCTTCCAGGCCCCAAAGATAGGAACAGTCTGTTGATGGCTTTCCATCCCCAGGCATATATCCTACTTTCAAGAGGTTTTTTGTTCCTTCTTCGATTCCTTCAGGAGTCACATATTGAGTCATGTCCTCTCAGCAAGGTTGTTTAATTCTTTTTCCAGGCCTTTTAGTAGGCCTGTCTTCTACACTGTCCAGCCCCTGCTCACTAGTGGTGGACACAAGCGTCTGGGCTACTTCTCCACTTGGAGTTGCATTTAGGTGTGTATTCTGTGTTTTTTTTTTTTTTTTCCCATCCAGGTTTTGTTGCCCTCTGAGATTCCAAAACTCCCCACAGACCCGCCAGTGAGAGGGTTTCCTGCTGTTTGGAAACTTCTCCTCCTTCACAACTCCCTTCCCATGATGGGTCTCCATCCCTAACTCTTTAATCTCTCTTTTTGTTTTTATATTTTGTCCTACCTCCTTTTGAAAAGAATAGGCTGCCTTTCTGGGTACCTGGAGTCCTCTACCAGTGTTCAGAAGTTGCTTTGTGGAAGTTGTTCAGCATTCAAATGATGTTTTGATGAATTTGTAGGGGAGAAAGTGGTCTCCCTGTCATATTCCTCTGCTATCTTGGGACCGCCCACAGAACTCTTCAACTTTTATTCAGCTGATCCTTTTGGGAATACAAAATCATCATAATCTTTTGATCTCATCCTCTTGGATTTGCTCATGGGGGAAAAAATCACCATATTCAATTTCATAAAATATTATAGGTAAGATATTTATTTACAACAAAACAAACGTGAAGACAATACTACTTTATTACATGTATAAAGATGTAAGTGATTCACAGACTACTTAATGATACTTACATATTAAAATTCATGTAGGAGAAGTAATATTTACTTAGCTTTTACTGTTTTCCATGTGTCAGATTTAGAATTATATATTGTCATAATGGTGAATTCTAATGCTCAGTCTCTTGCTGCTGCTGCTGCTAAGTCACTTCAGTCGTGTCCAACTCTGTGCGACCCCATAGACAGCAACCCACCAGGCTCCCACATCCCTGGGATTCTCCAGGCAAGAACACGGAAGTGGGTTGCCATTTCCTTCTCCAATGCATGAAAGCAAAAAGTGAAAGTGAAGTCACTTAGTCATGTCCGACTCTTAGCGACCCCATAGACTGCAGCCTCCCAGGCTCCTCTGTCAATGGGATTTTCCAGGCAAGAGTACTGGAGTGGGGTGCCATTGCCTTCTCTGGCTCAGTCTCTTAGGTAGGTATTATTCTTGATTATGGCTCAGATGGTAAAGAATCCACCTGCAATGAATGAGACCTGGGTACAATCCTTGAGTTGGGAAGATCCCCTAGAGGAAGGCATGGCAACCCAATCCAGTATTCTTGCCTGGAGAATCCCTATTGACAGAGAAGCCAGGCAGGCTACACTCCATGGGGTCGCAAAGAGTCAACATGACTGAATGACCAAGCATAACACACAGCATGTTCTTTATTGTATCTTGACATTTTACAGATAAAGAAACTGATGCTAAGCAAGTTTAAGTAATTTTTTTCATGGTTACATAACCTGAATTTGAACCAAGGTTTTACTGACTAGAGCCTATTCTCTTTCCGCTAGCTATGCTATCCCTACCCCAAAAAGCACTTGGATATTGTTTACAAAAACCTAAAAAAAATGAAATGCTTCTCATATCTGGACCAAATCTGGTATCAAATAAAAATAGAATTTTGCCCTGGGTATAAGCTCACATAATGGTTAGAACACTCCTCTATCCTATTCTCCCTATTGATGCCACAGAGTATTTGATGATTGCAATATATATCAAAGGCATCAGACACAGAAGCAGCATCTGAGAAAATGCCTGTGTCTAACAAGGGATAAACAATAAATTATCAAGAAAACAAAAAGAAGGTCTTAGTGGAACCTGCACTTTATGGCAATCTTACACTTCTCTTAGCTATTCCTTTACCTCTCTCATAGCTTACTTCATTATTTTTTATTCCTTTTCCCTTCCCCATCTGCCTACTTGGACCCAGCACATTTACCAGGAACCCCTCTCCAAAATAAGTGTGAAAATTATTGAAAAAATTTAAAAATTATAGTAATGTATCCACAATACTCTACTTTCATTTTCTACAGATATTTCACCATTCTTTAGTGCTTACACTGTGTGTTTCTGATTCAGTTCCTAATATACATGAAGTCCTGATTTGTATGAAGAAATATATACATCTTCAGTAATCACTGAAAATGTTCTCCAACCTCCTAGTATAATATCAGGCACAAAATAGGTGATCAGTATTCATATTTATCCATGGTGATAGTAATAATAATGATAATGATGATAGACCTCGTCTGTTTTTAAAAAGCTATAGCTTGTGACACTAGAGTACCATTTAAGTCATCTCAGTGACTACTGATTAGTGTCTCCTATTAAAGCATAGAGTTTATGATAAAGTTAATATAAGAACACTAAAACACTACTTTGCACTTTTAGATATTCTTGGTGTTTAAAACTCTAGTTTTATCTCGAAGGAATCTAACAAGTATGATGACAGCTGGCATAGGATTTTAGAAAAAAAAAAAAAACTGATAAGACAAAATGAGAACGCTCATAGCATGTTGAACTCTTTACATAAAATGTCAGCAACAGACCAAAATTGTGAAATATATCAGAACACACACCTGATGATTTGCAGTGAAAATAGCACCACACAACATTTCTTCTAAGAGAGTCTCTATCCTTGTTACCCAGCCTATACCCACTGGCCTGTACTGTGCTTTTCTGAGGAAGCATGTATAGTCCCTGGGGCCTTCCCATCATCATATGTAAAAAGACTGGCACAGACCTCAGTAAGCTACTTAATACTTAACATTCTCTACTTCCAACATACATTTAAGATGTCTTTTTTTTTTTTTTAATTCCCCATTGTTTAAAAATCCCCAAAGCAATTTTGGAATTTACCTTTAAAAGAAAAACATTTAAAATAATTTAAATCAATGTGCAATTAGAATATGTGATCTGTCCAGAAAGTGAGAAAATCATTATTGGCAATATATTTTGGCTAAGCTTAGGAAGGGAATATGTTGACATTTGCACATGCATAAATGCATAATATTAAATTGTTATGATTCAAATTCACTTATCAGGAAAACTATGGGTAAAAAGAATTTCTGAAGAGTCAATGTCAGCTCCATTTAGTCTGGGACTCTGGAGAATGGGTGTTCACTAAGAATATAAAACTTCTCCAAACTAAAGAGCTCTTTCATGACTCTCAAAAGTAAGTTGGAATCTTTTCAAGATTAAACATTCTCTTATTTTTTTTTATTTTATGTTTTAACTTTACAATATTGTATTGGTTTTGCCATATATCAACATGAATCCACCACAGGTATACACGTGTTCCCCATCCTGACCCCTCCTTCCTCCTCCCTCCCCGTACTTCTAAAATGTATACACCTTCTTGAAACTTAAAGTGCCATGAGAAGCTTTCATTTTATTACTCTTCCTTTGAAAATTCTGGAAATTTCAGAAAAAAATATTAAATAAATAAAAACCTCAAATATATAAGAATACTTTATTCTAATTTTGAGGCTTAGGTTAAGAAAAGGAAGTGGAAATAGTTCTTATATCACTAGCAAATAAATAACACAACCATAATTGCAACTGACACGTGCATCAAAATATTTGCTATTTTAATGAGTAAAACCAATCTGCCTAGTTAAATGAATTTAGACACTTATCCATAGTATTAAGTCATGTTTTTATAATATTTGAAAAACCTTCAATTGGATAATTTTTGGTCTAGATTTAAATGCCCTTGCATTGCAGCTTTTTCACAGAAACCTTTTTATTTATGAGCATTTGGTTATCTCTCCCATTTCTATACTCTGCCTGGACTCAGCATGATTATGACATGAACATAGATGGCAGATGCCTTGACTTTTGAGGTAGTTAGTCATGACTGGAGGCATTCCAAGACATTGGTCCTGAAGAAACATAGCAGTGTGGGATTTGTGTGTATTTGTGTGAGTGTGTGTATTGGTAAATAAAGTAATGGAGCTCCTATACAGTTTCTCTTCTCATTAAATTTTTTTTTAGTTTCATTTTCTCTGCCTTTGAATAATTGCTATTAAATACACCAGTTTCAAAACAGACAGAAAAAAAGCTGTTTTCTGCATACTATGTTTAACTTTGCTCAATACTTAATTGAAGGATAAGTCAACTGTGTGTTTTCTATAGTTGGTAGTACTGATGTAAATCTATTTGGTGGACTGTTTTTCCATGTGAAATGTTAGTAAATCATCAAAATTACTTCTACGAGTATCAATTCTTTTATTCCTGATGGCAAAAGAAGAAATTTATGTCAGAAAAAAAACGGAGGCAAATACTGTGAATGTTCTTCCTGAAACTAAAACAAGACTGACAATCAATTTCAGGCTACTCTTATTTATGTAAAATCTCATTTTCTTTTAACAATTGTCTTTAAACAGCTAAAATAGTCATCTATTTTCCCAATGTAACCATTCTTCCCACAAATTGGCAGACCATAGTCCCATTAAGGCCACCAAAAAGCAGGGCTTCCCCTGAATTTCACACTTTTTTTGTGAAAGGTAGCAACATTCAGTATCACACTGATAACTGAATGCTGCTGCTGCTTAGTCACTTCAGTCGTGTCCGACTCTGTGTGACCCCATAGATGGCAGCCCACCAGGCTCCCCCATCCCTGGAATTCTCCCGGCAAGAACACTGGAGTGGGTTGCCATTTCCTCCTCCAGTGCATGAACATGAAAAGTGAAAGTGAAGACTCTCAGTCGTATCCGAATCTTAGCTACCCAATGGACTGCAGCCTACCAGGCTTCTCCGTCCATGGGATTTTCCAGGCAAGAGTACTAGAGTGGGGTGCCATTGCCTTAGAAGAGAGTAAAATAATATAACACCAAAACTAGAGACACAATTTCTAGTGAAGTGAATTGAAAAAGTAAATATGTACTGAACAAAGTGGAGACATTTCTGCTAAATCAGTGGCATTATAACGCCTTATTTCAAGCTTACCCCTTTTATATAGCAATCACCCTGAAAGTTTCCTTTTGGAGCATTCCTTATCTCATAAAAATCTGTGTGATTTCAAAGACAGAAACAATAAAAAGGCCAGAATATGTAACACAAAATAGGTCATTGAGCAGATATGCCACTTTATTATGGAATCAAAAAGAAGCATCAGAAACCAAGAAATGAATAAAAAAAACATTGTTCAGTGAATATAGCCACCAAGCCATGATGTCTCAATTTCAAGAAACTTTATATCCTTTCAAAATAGGGTAAATTTACCTTGATATTACTTTGCTGATTGATTTGAAAGTTTCCATTCCTCCAAGTTACATCTTCTTTTTCATCCGATGTACAACTCTTGGTGTACTTTTTTTTTCATTTTTAATAAAGGCTCTAATACACAAACAAAACAAAAACCTTATTGTTTCCATCGATCTTTCCTGCACCAGGTTAATATTCTTTCTATATTTTCAATATTGAATTTTCTTAGAGCTCTCTCCCTGCTTATCACTTTACTTCCTGATAGGGTAACCCTTTGCCTCTGCCATCTTCTCCATTTGCTTGTTCAACATTTGCTAACATTTTCCTCTTTGAAAAATATAGCCATCTTCAAGATTTAAATTAAAGGCAGCATCATTTTAAGAACAACCAATTTTGAAGGCCATGACCTACACATTTCATCTGGAATACATTCTGGAGTAAGAGACCTGGGTTTGATCCCTTGGTTGGGAAGATCCCCTGGAGAAGGAAATGGTTACAACATGGTTTTGAAAAACCATGCCATTTGCTTAATGTTCTCATAATAAAATATATTATCTAATCAGAAATACTTTTCCTAAATCTGTTTTCCTGGAAATTTGTATAGCTTTCACTTTATGCTCTTCTAAGAAAGAGAAGAAATTCACAAGGAAGATCTAGGAATTCTAACACATTATATATTCTATAGTTCTTTGTCCAGCAGTTGCCCTAGAATCTGGGCTCAAAACCAAGAACTAATGTCTTCCCATTGCTGAAAGGGAATGGAGTTAAAGTTGCAATTCCCTTCGATGTAACCTATTCAGTACCCCCACAAAGTGAGAATCCAAATGTATTCCCATCCCGCCTTTACCCCCACTCATAGGTTAAATATAGATAGCTCTTTTCCTTCCCTCTTTAATATTAAGCTTTTAATTAGCTCTGCCACACATTGAGGGAAGCACTGGTTCATATTCAAACCTTTACCAAATATGTCAGCAATCCGTCTTTGTTTCTGAAACTAGATTTGCATAGTTCCCCTTTGTTATCTCTAAATTAAACTGCTAAGTCACAACACATATTGAATTCTGTTCAGAGACAGTCTCTCAATACTAAAGTGTGATCCTCTCTTTAAAAGTTAAAAGAAATCATATGCATGAGTGTATACTTGCAAACAAAATGTATGTGGGAGTAAATGTGCATTACAGAGGTTGCCTGCCAGCAGCCCATTATTCGAAGCTTCCTTATTTTCCCAAATTCTGAATAATTCCCAACTGCCTTGGCACTCTCTCAGTATAAAATCCAAATCCCATAATGCAATAGGGGAGAAAATGGCAGATTAGATCACTGAGACAGTTAAGAATGTCAGTTTTGCCCCATGCGTAATACAGAGCAAAGGTTTCAAAAGACTTTTCTTTTTTTTTTTTTTTTAATTTTATTTTATTTTTAAACTTTACAATACTGTATTAGTTTTGCCAAATATTGAAATGAATCTGCCACAGGTATACATGTGTTCCCCATCCTGAACCCTCCTCCCTCCTCCCTCCCCATACCCTCCCTCTGGGTCGTCCCAGTGCACCAGCCCCAAGCATCCAGTATCGTGCATCGAACCTGGACTGGCGACTCGTTTCATACATGGTATTATACATGTTTCAATGCCATTCTCCCAAATCTTCCCACCCTCTCCCTCTCCCACAGACTCCATAAGACTGTTCTATACATCAGTGTCTCTTTTGCTGTCTCGTACACAGGGTTATTGTTACCTTCTTTCTAAATTCCATATATATGCGTTTGTATACTGTATTGGTGTTTTTCCTTCTGGCTTACTTCACTCTGTATAATAGGCTCCAGTTTCATCCACCTCATTAGAACTGATTCAAATGTATTCTTTTTAATGGCTGAGTAATATTCCATTGTGTATATGTACCACAGCTTTCTTATCCATTCATCTACTGATGGACTTTTCAAAATGTGTGTGCATCCCCTAAACAATGAGAATTGCTAAGATAAAATGATAATATGCTGATTACCAACAATAGATTTGCACACATGGGTTTGTTATGTGCAAATATGTTCTCCCAGAAATGGCACAAGTGCACTCCAGCCTTTTGCTATATCTACATAAAAATAAAATTGACAACATCTGTTGGATCATCAAAAAAAGCAAGAGAGTTCTAGAAAGACATGTACTTCTGCTTTATTGATTACGCCAAAGACTTTGAATGTCTGCATCAAAACAAACTGTCGAAAATTCTTGGAGGTGGGAATACTTGGCCACCTGACCTGCCTCCTGAGAAATCTGTAGGCAGGTCAAGAAGCAACAGTTAGAACTGGACATGGAACAACAGACTGGTTCCAAGTCGGGAAAGGAGGACATCAAGGCTGTATATTGTCACCCTGTGTTTAACATATATGCAGAGGATGTCATGTGAAATGCCAGGCTGGATGAAGCACAAGCTGGATTCAAGATTTCTGGGAGAAATATCAATAACCTCAGATATGCAGATGACACCACCCTTATGGCAGAAATCAAAGAAGAACTAAAGAGCCTCTTGATGAAAGTGAAAGAGGAGAATGAAAAAGTTGGCTTAAAACTCAACATTCAGAAAACTAAGATCTTGGCATCTGGTCCCATCACTTCATGGCAAACAGTTGGGGAAACAATGGAAACAGTGGCAGACTTTATTCTTTTGGGCTCCAAAATCACTGCAGATGGTGACTGCAGCCATGAAATTAAAAGACACTTACTCCTTGGAAGGAAAGTTATGACCAACCTAGATAGCATATTCAGAAGCAGAGACATTACTTTGCCAACAAAGGTTCATCTAGTCAAGGCTATGGTTTTTCCAGTGGTCATGTATGGATGTGAGAGTTGGACTGTGAAGAAGGCTGAGCCCCGAAGAATTGATGCTTTTGAACTGTGGTGTTGGAGAAGACTCTTGAGAGTCCCTTGGACTGCAAGGAGATCCAACCAGTCCATTCTGAAGGAGATCAGCCTTGGGATTTCTTTGGAAGGAATGATGCTAAAGCTGAAAGTCCAGTACTTTGGCCACCTCATGCGAAGAGTTGACTCATTGGAAAAGACTCTGATGCTGGGAGGGATTGGGGGCAAGGGGAGAAGGGCACGACAGAGGATGAGATGGCTGGATGGCATCACTGACTCGATGGACGTGAGTGTGAGTGAACTCAGGGAGTTGGTGATGGACAGGGAGGCCTGGCGTGCTGTGATTCATGGGGTCGCAAAGAGTCAGACACGACTGAGCAACTGATCTGATCTGATCTGATCTTATAAAATCGCACCACCCCTCCCTTCAGCCGCCCATTTGTTTTTCCTTGATATGAAGATGTGATCATATCCCTGAGCCAGTGGCCTTTTAATCTATTGTTTATCCCACTGCACATTCCGT
Organism: Bos taurus; assembly: GCF_002263795.3. NCBI lineage: Eukaryota > Metazoa > Chordata > Mammalia > Artiodactyla > Bovidae > Bos > Bos taurus. Next base: position 48,788,393 of record NC_037357.1, read on the forward strand.
TTTTCAGTAATAATTGCTCTTCAATTCCTGTACACAGAGAGAATTGCTACTTTCTTCTCATTTCTTCTTGAGGTCCTATATAAGTTCATGAATTTCTGGAACTTAATACCAACAAATAATGACCCATTATTATTTTATCTCTCATTTTCAGGTTCGTTTTCATGACCACTTGTTTCTTATCTTTCTCTTTTCATTAGCAAACTTAATGGTTCTCCCATTCAAATAGTGTATTTCATAGTCTTTTGCTTCTAAAAGATTGAACTGTGATAATATGCTATACTGATCACACATCTACTTAAAACTACATTTTACGTTTCATCACTCACCTCTATCAACACAGCATATGTATTTCTCCCTGTTCCTCAACTTTTTATCTCTAGAAAATCATTCAGTTTCTGCAAAAGAGCAGTATATTTCCCATGAAAAATCTGGAGGCTTGACTTAAGTTCGTGTAGGGCTTCCCTGGTGGCTCAGCTGGTAAAGAATCTTCCTGCAATGTGGGAGACCTGGGTTTGATCCCTATGTCAGGAAGATCCCCTGGAGAAGGGAATGTTTACCCACTCCAGTAGTCTTGCCTGGAAAATCCCATAGACAGAGGAGCCTGATGGCCTACAGTCCACAGAGTTGCAAAGAGTTGAACAAGACTGAGCGACTAACACTTTCACTTACTTTCAGGACATAGTTAACACTGATAAGCATATAACAACACCCTGTACTCTGAACATGAAACATAGTTATTTTCCTAAAATACCTTGCCATTTTGGTCCTTTGCTCCTTAATTCATTTTTCACTCTTGCCCCAACTCTCTCTCTGTTTTTATATGTGCTATTTTCTGATACTAACATATTCTATACTTAAACAGAGACAGTTGCTTCTTGAAAGAAAATCTATGACAAACCTAGACAGCGTATTAAAAAGTAGAGACATCACTTTGCCAACAAAAGTCCATATAGTCAAAGCTACAGTTTTTCCAGTAGTCATGTACAGATGTAAGAATTAGACCATAAAGAAGGTTGAGCGCTGAAGAATTGATGCTTTTGAATTGTGGTGTTGGAGAAGACTCTTGAGAGTTCCTTGGACAGCAAGGAGATCAAACCAGTCAATCCTAAAGGAAATCAACCCTCAATAGCCATTGGAAGGACTGATGCTGAAGCTGAACTGCCAATACTTTGGCAACCTGATGTGAAGAGCCTACTCATTGGAAAAGACTCTGATGCTGGCAAAGATTGAAGGCAGGAGGGGAAAGGGGTAACAGATGATACGATGGTTGGATGGCACCACTGACTAATGGATATGAGTTTTAGCAAACTCCAGGAGATGGTAAAGGACAGGGAAGCCTGGTGTGCTGCAGTCCATGGGGTTGCGAAGAGTCAGACACAACTGAACGACTGAGCAATTGAACAACAAATACTTGTATAAACAGTCTATTAGTATTGCAGTGGCTCACACTCAAGGAACTTGGAGAGGAGAGACATGTAAAAATAAGATACTCTCTTATTTGAAGACATAAGTAACTGGCATATATGATACTTCCAAAGTTCTTGTAGGCTTCCCTTAACAGGCAAGAGACTCAAAATCTTTTCAAGGATACTTAGGAGTGCCATGGAGGAAAAAAGGCTAGTGGCATTCTTCTATTTGCCCACAAAACAGCAATCAATTTTTAAAGCACAAAGTGAGTTTTATTCTCTATAAAGTCACCAAGTGGGTGCTATGTACTATATTATTTCAGTGTAAGGAATATTATAGGTTAAAATTAAGGTATTGTCTCAAATGTGGATAAGGAAGACTGACACTGATCTCCTAAAAAGTGCTTTTTTTTTTTTTTTTTTTTTTTTTTGCAAGGAAAGGCTGAGCAAACAAATCATCTCATATCCCCTTCTCATTTCCTCCTTCAAGGAATAAAATTTATATCAAAGAAATCTTCCAAATGAGAAAAATTAGAATTTCATAATTAAAAAGGCCTAGCAATATCAAGGTCAAAGAAGTCCTACTGTGATGGAGAAAAAGTCATGATCCTTAGGAATTTCAGACTGGATTTTACCAACAGTGCTCTTAAAACATTGTTTTGCCTTCTGTGCTCATTTAACCCAGGACAAGACATAAACTACAAGAATTTAACTGAGGAAAGTTAGCTACCAAAGCAGCATCTATTGGAGTAAACCAATTACTTACAAATGAACACTCTGAATTATTTCTGAAATGATATCTGTCTTTTGTGTTCTTCTTTGCCATACAGGTATTTATTTCATTTCTAATTGCATAAGATAAAAAGAGAGAAATAAAAACTTTAATGAAAGCAATGGAAGATTTCCCTATATGCATCTTAGGACTCATAGTGGTCTGCATTATCCCTGCATATAACCCTGTTGACCTATCACTTCTACTAAGGCTGGTGTCATAACAGATCAAATAAAATTCCTTTCTAAGGGGAGCAAACAGAAGTTATTCAGATTTTTTGCCAAGTGCACTTAATGTTGAAAATCACCTGCATCTAGGAATTGAATCCAATGAATTGTAATCCAGATTACAATCTGATGCTGAAGTTTTTGTTTCTATCTCCTGTTAGCTATTAAATAAGTTCAATTTGTGAAGTTCTTTGCAGAGTGTCTGACATATAACACGATATATTAACTATTTGCTTCTGCTGCTGCCATTATCATTATTATTATTATTATTGAACTGATCCAATCCATTTTGTAGATATTGCACTGGGCTGTCTTAAAGAGATCTAAGGAAGTTATAGTCAATCTAGAAATACTTGGAAAACTGACTATTATTTTTTTGAAGTATAGTTGATATACAATATTGTATTAGCTTAAAGTGTACAACAAAGTGATTTGTATGTATATATATATGAAAAGTGAAAAAAAAAGTGAACATCGCACAGTTGTGTCCGACTCTGCGATTCCATGGACTGCAGCCTGTCCCACTCCTCTGTCCATGGAATTCTCCAGGCAAGAGTGCTGGAGTGGGTTGCCATTTCATTCTCCAGGAGATCTTCCTGACCTGGGGATTGAACGCAGGTCTCCCGCATTGCAGGCAGATTCTTTACCAGCTGAACCACAAGGGAAGCCCATGTTTATATATATATATTTATGTATGCATACATATATAATGTATATATATATTTCTGATTTTTCCAATTATAGGTCATTACAAGATATTGAATATAATTGTTTGTATGTATATATATATATTTCTGATTTTTCCAATTATAGGTCATTACAAGATATTGAATATAATTGTTTGTGTTATACAGTAGTTCCTTGCTGTTTATTTTATATATAGTACAGTGTATATGTTAATCTCCAAATCCTAATTTATCTCTCCGCCTCAACCCTAATATCCCATTTGGAAACCATAAATATATTTTGTATATTTGTGAGCATATGTCTGCTTTGTAAATAAGTTCACTTTTATAATTTTTTTAGATTCCACATATAAGTGATATCATGTACTATTTGTCTTTATCTGTCTGACTTCCTTCACTTAACATTATAATCTCCAAGTCCACTTATGTTGCTGCAAATGACATTATTTTTCTCTTTTTATAACTAAAGTTCCACTGTGTTTATAAAAAGATGAATCTATAAAAAGATGTGATAGATAAATACAATGTAATACATGTATATATACATATATATAGTGATATATATATATGTACAATGTAATATTACTGATAATTCTTTTACCTTCATAATGATGGTGGAACATTTCAAGATGCATCTAATTGACATAAGAGACAATGTTGTCTCTACAGTTAATTTATCTCCATGTTTTTCCCTTTTGCTATGATTTCTCAGGGTGAGGAATTAACAACTTGAGGTTTGGAAGAGAGGATAGAAAGAGAGGAATTGAAATAGTTTTATTAATATCAAGAGAGTAAAGATGAAAGATCTAGAGTTGAAACCATTCATATCAAGGAAGTTCAAATCAGTATAACTGTTAATTTAAACCACTCTAAAATAAAATTGAGATCTGAACCATCTCTTGCACCTATTACTCTTTCCATTAAAGTACACCAGGAGACTGATTAGAATTATTGAGGCTCTATGACATAATCTATGCATAGGTTAAAGATTTGTTTGAAGGAACAGAATAAACTTTAAACTCATCATTATAATCTCCATAAGCATATATGTATTTAGGTAAATCTTAGTCTACCACTGAGCATTAGAAGAATAGTTTGGAGAAACCATGAGAGTGATAGCCAGAGAACAATAGGAGGAAATAATAGCTTACCCTCAAACAAAAGAGATTGTTTGAAGTTTGTAAAAGGCTCTACTTTTGACACACAGTATAGATATTAATATTTGATTTTCATCCTTTTTTATTTCAATTTTTAAAATGTTCCTTTCCAAAATAATCCTTCCATAACTCAAACTGCTTCTTCTTTTAAGCTAATTTATATATTCTTCATTCTCTAGCCATGAACAACAGGTTCTACCTAAATACTTGCCCTTATGCTTTGGAAAGGCTCAGAATTTTTTTTTTTTAATTTCTGTATCTCAAAAAGTATGATCTTAGGTGGAAAAGACCATTAGTAAGATGCCCAGAAATTGTCAGAAGTCATGCACAATTGGCATTCTGTTAGCTGAGTTAGTTTGCTGCTAGGGGACAGACACAGAACTAGGAAGGGGAGTTGCCCACAAATTATAGTCAATGGCTAATTGAAAGAAAGACAGATTGGTAAACATCTGTGGCCTGACTGTCACTGGGAAGAAACTAGATCAGCTGGCTCTCTTGTCATTGCTCTAATTTAAAATTCTCAGTAAATAACCACACTGCCATTTCCAGGCCTGTTCTCATGGTTCTGCCACCTCATAACTGCAAACATAAACAAGTCACATAACCTCAATATTCTTTATGCCTCAGTTTTACCATCTGTAAAATTCTGATAATGGTCATGCCTACTTTATGGAGTTAACCATGGATTTCCTGAAATAAAGTGTGGCATGATTCTGAAAACAATAAATAATGTACATACCAAAATGCATAGTATAGTGTTAAATAAATAGTAGGTGCTGATGCTGTTTTGGTTACTGTTATTAACAAATATCTAATCAAAAGTAGGCAATTAATCGTTCCATATCTGTCTGTGCTTTGCTAGACATTACATTTTTGTAACAGTTTTTTTTTTTTTGCCAGCTGAAATCAAAGTATGGGTCTTCTTAAATGAAACATCCCAGTTTTACTTTTCCTTCCACAAACCCTATGTATAAGTGTTTCTACAAAATATCAGGGCTTTATGTCCAAGTTGTCTGACATAATGCCTAATATGTCATCAAGCAATGAGGTGATGCATTCAGTGAAACTTTACCCTCTGAGCCACCAGGGAAGTCCCAGTCAATAATTAAAACAACATATTTATGCTTGTGTGTGTATTTGTAAGTGGAGAAGAGAGAAGATAGTCTTTATCTGAATAATCCAAATCAGTCTTCTTAGTTATGCAAAACATTTTTTTCACCTGTGAATATCAACCAGGCCATACAGATTTCCAATTGGAGAAAGAATTACTAAATCTGCTTTGTCATACAGGATTCTTTCATTTGTAGTTTGTTTCTGTAGTCTACTCCACTGATTATAATATTCAGTGGTTTCATATTTGACCAGCCAGACGTTGAAAGTAACACAGTTGCTTGCCTCACATATCTGGAGGCCAGACACAATCCAGGCATGTCCCAGATAGTTGATTATATAACATGGAAATAGTGGGAAAAGGAACCTAAGCTGACGAATAGCTGGCATCATTGTGCATAGGGAGCAATGAATATTCGGTACTCATTTACTATCCAGTTCTATAAATAATGTTAGGCTTGCAAAGCATACTACAATGAGACCTTTTCAATGAAAGGGAAAAAATGTACCTATTATCTCCTTTCAAACACTACCATGCTAACCGAATCATGAAATCCAGCTATTGTTTTCTTTTCATGAGTTATTTAAAAAGAAAATTCCAGTGTGATATAAAACATGCTCTAACCATTACATCTAATTATCAAGAAAAATAAATAACTCACATTAATTGCTTGAAACATAGCAAAAAGAATAAAAATTGCAGACTGAAATTTCAGCAATATTCTGTCAAACAAGACAAAGGCCAAAAAACTGTGACCTTATCTACCCACTGATTTTACCCATGTTTCCCATGGTCATTTCAAAGAAAATGTCTGTCACTAGTTATCACCTGATTAAGGTGAGATGTTATTGGACTTTAAGTTAATGCTTATAATATATTCTGAATTAACTGGATGAATAGTATTAAATATTAATAAAATGCAGTATTTTCATTCTTAATAATCCTATCAACCATCCTTTCCATTAGCTAATTCTATCTCCTTACTCCACTCTTGTTCTCATTCTCACTGTATCTCATTCTTTTCTCAAGGATTAGAAAACATGTGTATTTGGAATTCATTGAAGTCTTTCTTTTTATTTCTCAAATGACAAGGTATTTCTCTTTGAAACATGTTAACAAATCCAATTAGTTCAATGACTACATCTGGAACCTTGTCCGTGGAGGAGGGCACAACAACTCACTCCAGTATTCTTGCTTGGAGAATTCCATGGACAGAGGAGCCTGGTAGGCTACAGACCCTGGGTCACAAAGAATAGGACATAACTGAAGCGACAGCACATGCTGTGTATCTGAAAGAACCAATCCAGGAACAAGTTTTAAGCAGCTATATCAAGAATTGAAAAGTTGCACTATTTTGTCAAAATGTAGACATTTATTTTCTATTGTGACATTCTCCTTAGTGAAATGGAATTTTAAAATGTATGTCATCATGAAATTGTACTTTTATGTTTAAAACCTTCATTTTTCTAACTATCCTAGTTGACCTTCAATTCCAGCTGGTTGATAGTCTATACATAAATAGCTAGAAATAGAAACAGGATAAGTTGGTTCACGTTTACCCTTTGTGCCAGCACATACAACTAATTGAATAAAGAATAATTGAGAATAGTTCAATGTTGAGAATTGTAAATTATTCACTAAAGAATAATTGAGCTCATTCTTTAGAATTTAGCATTTTTCAGTTATAATTTAAGCAATGGAGACTAGTATGAAGAGATTTGATAGCCTCTTAAATGTAACCACCAAAGCTATAGGCCTAGATGCAGTGCCAAGTCTTTAGTCAGTAAACACTTGAATGATACTGTACTTTATTGAATGATGCTGTTCTTTATTGTCACCAATTAGAACTTTGTATATTTCTCCTATTTTAAGGTGTGTTTTTACTAGATACAGAATTGACAAAAAGCAACAATGACTTTTTTTCAATCATAGTCATTTCAATGAATTGAAAACTTCAAAATAAAAGGGGATATGAGGCAGTGAATAATGCTATTCTAGGAGGTCTAAGACATAAATATATATAGGAAAAAAGAACTTTACAGGCTTGAATAAGTTACTTTATAACATCAGCTTTTGTAAATACTGCAGAACCATAATGCGAGAAGCTTACTAACCCAAGTTTCATTGTTGGAAAGAGGGAATGAGTGAACTGACAGCATAAATATTAAGAAAATTGATAATCATATTAGCCTTTCTGCTTGGAGGAACTCATCATGAGGTGAACTTTTGAACTATGGTGTTGTAGAATACACTTAAGAGTCCCTTGGATTGTAAGGACATCAAACCAGTCAATCCTAAAGGAAATCAGTCCTGAATATTCATTGGAAGAACTGATGTTATAGTTGAAGCTCCAGTATTTTGGCCACCTGATGAGAAGAGCCAATTCATTGGAAAAGACCCTAATGATGGGAAAGATTGAAAGCAGGAGAAGGGGATAGCAGAGGATGAAATGAATGGATGGCATCACTGACTCAATGGACATGAGTTTGAGCAAGCTCTGGGAGATGCTGAAGGACAGGGAAGCCTGGCATTCTGCAGTCCATGGGGTTGCAAACAGTCAGACATGACTGAGTGACTGAACAACTATTATATAACCTTTTGTTAATTTTTTTAAACTACAACCAACATCATTTATAAAAGGGGCTCTCATAAGAAGAGATAGGGCTAGAAAACGCCACTGCTGAGAGAGATTAAACAATAAGCAAAAGTTTGTAACAGAGGTTTGATACCAGCAAATTCAGCACCAGAAGCAGAATGACTCATGTGAGCTGTGCGATCTGCAACTCATGGGTGCATTCATGTACTAAAACACTGATGGCATATGTGGATGCTTTGAGTGGCATCGGGATGGTAGTTCTATTCTCAATTTTTTTTAAGGAATCTTCATACTGTTCTCTGTAGTAGCTACAATTTACAGTCTCATCAACAGTGTTACCTTTTTTCCACATCTATTCCAACATTTGCTGCTTATTGTCTTTTCGATAATGGCCATTCTGACAGGTGTGAGGTAATATCTCATTATGGTTTTAACTTGCATTTCCCTGATTATGAGTGATTTGAGCATCTTTACATGTGCCTGTTGGCCATCTGTATGTTTTTTTTTTTGGTAAAATGCCTATTCAGATCCTCTGATTATTTTTCAACCTTTGCTTTTATTGTTGAGTTGGATAGGTTCTTTGTGTTTATTAGCCCTTTATCAAATATATAAGGGGCTTCCCAGGTGGCTCAGATGGTAAAGAGTCTGCCTGCAATGCGGGAGACCTGGATTCAATCCCTGGGTCAGGAAGATGCCCTGGAGAAAGAAATGGCAACCCATTCCAGTATTCTTGCCTGGAGAATCTCATATAACACAGTAGTCTGGTAGGCTATGGGGTTGCAAAAAGTCAGACATAACTGAGTGACTAATACACACACACATCAAATACCTGATGCTCAACTATCTTCTCCCACTCAGTCAGTTGCATTTGCATGTTGATGGTTTCCTTCGCTGTTCAGAATTTTTTTTCAGTTTGATGTAGTCCCATTCTCCTTTTGTTTCTAAGTGTCCATCAATGGATGGATGGATGAAGAAGATGTGGTATATATACAATGGCTCAGTCATAAAAATAATGAAATTCTACCATTTGTGAAAACATAGATAGACCTTGAAGGCATTATGTCAAGAAAAATAAATCTGAGAAAGACAAATACCTTATTATTTCACTCATATGTGGAATCTAAAGCAAAACAACAAAAAATAAATAAGACAAATTCTAGGTACAAAGATCAGATTAGTGGTTACCAGAGTGGAAGGGGTTTGAGAGTAGTAAAAATGGGTGAATAAAGTCAACTGTATGATGATGGGTGATAATTAGACTTGTGGTGGTGATCACTTTGCAGTGTATATAGATGTTGAATTATGTAGTTCACTCTTGAACAACATGGATTTGAGTTGTGTAGATCAGATGGTAAAGCATCTGCCTACAGTGTGGGAGACCCAGGTTCGATCCCTGGGTTGGGAAGATCCTCTGGAGGAGGAAATGGCAACCCACTCCAGTACTCTTGCCTGGAGAATCCCATGGACGGAGGAGCCTGGTGGGCTACAGTCCATGGGGTCGCAAAGATTTGGACACGACTGAGCAACTTCACTTTCACTTTCACTTATACACAGATATTTCTCAATAGTAAAACTACAGTACTACACAGTCCATAGTTGGTTGATTCAGAGGTTGCAGAGGAATCTCAGATATGAGGGTCAACTGTAAGTTACATGTGGATTAAAACCCACGCTGTTGAAAGGTCAAATGTTTCATGTTATACACATTAAACTAATATAATAATGAAAAAAGAAATCAAAGTTAGCCAAAAGTCATCCAATTTTCCAGCTGGTTTCATTTGTTTAAATTATACTTTGATATTTCTTTTTAACAGTTAATAGGCATAACAGCAGCCATGAAATTAGAAGACACTTACTCCTTGGAAGAAAAATTATGACCAACCTACACAGCATATTAAAAAGCAGAGACAATACTTAGCCAACAAAGGTCCATCTAGTCAACGCTATGGTTTTTCCAGTAGTCATGTATGGACGTGAGAGTTGGACTATAAAGAAAGCTGAGTGCTGAAGAATTGATGCTTTTGAATTGTGGTGTTGGAGAAGACTGTTGAGAGCCCCTTGGACTGCAAGGAGTTCCAACCAGTCCATCTTAAAGGAGATCAGTCTTGAATATTCATTGGAAGGATTGATGCTGAAGCTGAAACTCCAATACTTTGGCCACCTGATGTGAAGAACTGACTCATTTGAAAAGACCCTGATGCTGGGAAAGATTGAAGGCAGGAGGAGAAGGGGATGACAGAGGGTGAGATGGTTGGATGGCATCACTGACTCAATGGACATGAGTTTGAGTAAACTCCTGGAGTTGGTGATGGACAGGGGGGCCTGGTGCTGCAGTCCATGGGGTTTCAAAGAGTCGGAGACTACTGAGTGACTGAACTGAACTGAACTGAGGCATAATGAGTGTTTAATCTATATTGTGATGGAGAAGGGGAGAAATTAATGTTATATAATGGAAAAAGCACTATACGAGTATTGGGGAAACCTAGGTTCTAGTTACAGATATTTGCACAACTAGCACTGTGACTGTAGATTATATAACCTTACTAGAAATGGGAAACCAATATATTTGAACTAGACAATGTTTTTGATGTTAATTTTATTTGTCAACTTGACTGGGAGATGGGGTGCCTAGATATTTGACCAAACACTATTTTGTAAGGGTTTTTGGATGACATTAACATTTGAATCAGTAGATGGAATAAAGCATGATGTCCTCCCTAATATGAGTGAGAGACAACCAATTAGTTGAGGATCTGTATAAAAAAGACAACTGAGCCTCCCAGGAGTAAGAGAAGATTATTTCTGCCTGGGTGCATTTGAGCTAGGATATCAATTATTTCCTGACTTTGGACTCAGACTGAAACTATATCAGCTTTGTTGGGTCTCCAGCTTACCAACTGCAGATCTTGGGACTTGTCAGCCTCCATAATCATATAAGCCACCTTGTAACAATAATAATAAAGCAATCAATTTCCACACTCTCTCTCCTTCTCAATAAATATATTGAAGTCAGGAAGGGGAAGAAAATATATAGACAGAGACAGACAGATAAACATAAATCCTATTGTTTCTATTTCTCTGGAGAATCCCCAACTAATACAGTGTCTAATAACCTATCCAATATCTTAAGAATTCTTCCTGGATAAATGTTCTTGGAGAGCTCTATCTTCTGTCCACTGATATCTTAGCCTCTCTCCAACCAAAGTAAACTGTAAGAGCCAAAAAGGACACAGTTAAAAGCTGTATTCCTGGAGAATAAGTATAGAATATTATTTATTTTTGAAAATCTAAAATATTGAGACTCAAGAAAAGCAGAATGAAAATTGTGAATTTAGTTCACATAAGCAGCTTTGCAAATACAGATAGCTGAATTTTTAATATATCTTTACATGTATCTGTGTCTTCAATTGTTATATATCTTCTTTCCCTTTAAACTGAACATTTTTAATGCCAAGAACTGCATTCCTTATTTCTTAGATTTGTCTTCTCCCTTTAGTTTCAGTACCAAGCTCATAGTTCTGTCCTCATTGTCTGCCCAGTCTGTGCTGACAAAGAAAGGATTAAGAGTTATCCAAAGAAGTTAAAAGATGCAACTAATCAAGATATCCACTGAGTCCAAAGATAGGAAATTTGGGGTCTGAAATAATCCATAAAACTCTTATAGTCAATGAGTACAAAAGAAAAGATTAAAGCTTTGGTGAGAAGGATTTTTTTTTCAATATATTTCTGATGATGATGCTTCGTCTTTAGCTTTCCTTGAATGTATTTGTCAAGAATGTTTGGCTGCATGTGTCAGAAATCCTACTAAAGTAATAATAATAATAATAATAATAGAAAATAGAAAATAATAAAAAAAATTCTTTAGCCAGAAAGGAGAGCTTATTTATTCATTTAACAAGGAAGTCATGGACTGGAATTCCTATCTAATATGACTGCATCAAGGACTCAAATAACAGCACTGGGACTCTTTTAGCTATACTTTCTGTGTCTTGCTATATGCCAGAATAATTGGTGATTTTTGAAGACCAGTAATAGAAGATATGTCATTGTTGTTGTTGCTGTTTTTAGTGACTAAGTTGTGTCCAGTTGTTTTGCAATCCCATGGACTGTAGCCTACAAGGCTCCTCTGCTCATATAATTTGATTTCCCAGACAAGAATGTTGGAATATGTTGCCATTTCCTTCTCCAGGGGATCTTCCCAACCCAGGGATCAAGCCCACATGTCCTGCATTGGCAGGCAGATTCTTTATGACCGAGCCACCAGGGAAGCCCAATAGAAGATATGGACATCAGTATTTCAGGTCTCTCAGCCTCACAATTTACAATCTGAGAGATAAAATGGCCATACCACCAGCACCACTGAGAAAAATCTCTGGATAAAACATTGGCTCAGAATCACTTTCATTCCTATTCTAGGCATCGTGGCCAATAAGCAGGAAGATTGGATACTATTACTGGCATGCAGTAATCAAGACCATCCCGATGGAAAAGAAATGCAAAAAAAGCAAAATGGCTGTCTGGGGAGGCCTTACAAATAGCTATGAAAAGAAGAGAAGTGAAAAACAAAAGAGAAAAGGAAAGATATAAGCATCTGAATGCAGATTTCCAAAGAATAACAAGAACAGATAAGAAAGCCTTCTTCAGTGGTCAATGCAAAGAAATAGAGGAAAACAACAGAATGGGAAAGACTAGAGATCTCTTCAAGAAAATTAGAGATACCAAGGGAACATTGCATGCAAAGATGGACTCAATAAAGAACAGAAATGGTATGGACCTAACTGAAGCAGAAGATATTAAGAAGAGATGGCAAGGATACACAGAACTGTACAAAAAAGATCTTCACGACCCAGATCATCACGATGGTGTGATCACTGACCTAGAGCCAGACATCCTGGAATGTGAAGTCAAGTGGGCCTTAGAAAGCATCACTATGAAGAAAGCTAGTGGAAGTGATGGAATTCCAGTTGAGCTGTTCCAGTTCCTGAAATATGATGCTGTGAAAGTGCTGCACTCAATATGCCAGCAAATTTGGAAAACTCAATTGTGGCCACAGGACTGGAAAAGGTCAATTTTCATTCCAATCCCAAAGAAAGGCAATGCCAAAGAATGCTCAAACTACCACACAATTGCACTCATCTCACACGCTAGTAAAGTAATGCTCAAAATTCTCCAATCCAGGCTTCAGCAATATATGAACCGTGAACTTCCTGATGTGCAAGCTGGTTTTCAGAAAAGGCAGAGGAATCAGAGATCAAATTGTCAACATCCACTGGATCATGGAAAAAGCAAGAGAGTTCCAGAAAAACATCTATTTCTGCTTTATTGACTATGCCAAAGCCTTTGACTGTGTGGATCACAATCAACTGTTGGAGATTCTGAAAGAGATGGGAATACCAGACCACCTGACCTGCCACCTGAGAAATTTGTATACAGGTCAAGAAGCAACCGTTAGAACTGGACATGGAACAGCAGACTTGTTCCAAATAGGGAAAGGAGTAAGTCAAGGCTGTATACTGTCACCTGTTTATTTAACTTATATGCAGAGGACATCATGAGAAACGCTGGACTAGAAGAAACACAAGCTGGAATCATGATTGCTGGGAGAAATATCAATAACCTCAGATATGCAGATGACAACACCCTTATGGCAGAAAGTTAAGAGGAACTAAAAAGTCTCTTGATGAAAGTGAAAGTTGAGAGTGAAAAAGTTGGCTTAAAGCTCAACATTCAGAAGACAAAGATCATGGCATATGGTCCCATCACTTCAGGGAATTAGATGGGGAAACAGTGGAAACAGTGTCAGACTTTATTTTGTGGGGCTCCAAGATCACTGCAGATGGTGACTGCAGCCATGAAATTAAAAGACTCTTACTCCTTGGAAGGAAAGTTATGACCAACCTAGATAGCATATTCAAAAGCAGACACATTACTTTCCCAACAAAGGTTCGTCTAGTCAGGGCTGTTTTTTCCTGTGGTCATGTATGGATGTGAGAGATGGACTGTGAAGAAGGCTGAGGGCCGAAGAATTGATGCTTTTGAACTGTGGTGTTGGAGAAGACTCTTGAGAGTCCCTTGGACTGCAAGGAGATTCAATCAGTCCATTCTGAAGGAGATCAGCCCTGGGATTTCTTAGGAAGGAATGATGCTAAAGCTGAAACTCCAGTATTTTCACCACCTCATGCGAAGAGGTGACTCATTGGAAAAGACTCTGATGCTGGGAGGGATTTGGGGCAGGAGGAGAAGGGGACGACAGAGGATGAGATGACTGGATGGGATCACTGACTCGGACGTGAGTCTGAGTGAACTCTGGGAGTTGGTGATGGACAGGGAGGCCTGGCGTGCTGCGATTCATGGAGTCGCAAAGAGTCAGACATGACTGAGCGACTGAACTGAACTGAACTGGCATGCAGTAGATCATGTGAGAAATTGTCTTGTTTCTCTGGGCCTCAACTTTTTCACTTGTTAAATAAGAGTAGAAGTAGACAAAGGGAATTCTACCAGTTGTGTCATCAAATGAAGCTCAGCTTACCTCAGGGTGTGGCACACTTGAAAATTTTAGCAACACAATTAGAGTCATACAAAGAAGTGTTGTTTTTTTGTTATATAATTAACTCCATTAAACTCACCACCCAAACTGAGAACCAGAACATTGACAGTAACTAACATCTACCTTTGTGCTTCTTTGCCAGATTATTGCCTGCTTCCCTCTATCTAAGATAATCACTACTGTGATTATTATTTTACCATTTTCTTGCATTTCAAAATGAGGTTTATATCATACTTTTGTGTGCTAAAGATATGTATTGATTTATTTTAGTTGAGTTTGCATTTTATAAAAGGTATATTACCCCATGCAATCTTCTGGCTCTTGCTTTTTTGCACTGAACAAGTATTTTTCTATTGATAAAGGGCATATGCTTCTTTCAAAGCTGTTGCTTTTCTTATTGTGATTGTTTTGAAAGTTTTTTTTTTTTTTTTACTTTTCTTTTTTGCTTCCCCTCCTTCTCATCCCTTGTCTATTACAAAAAGAGCTGCTTTGAATATTTCTGTACTTGTGCAAGAAAATTGAAGGAGATATATTTTGAGTTGTAATCCATGAATATTGAACTTTATAAGATAATGGCAAATTGTTTTTCAATACGATTATACCAATTTACACTTTCACAAGCAACATATAAAGATCCTGTAAAACCATACCCAATGATATTGTCAAAATTCTTAACTTCCTTTTCCAATCAAATGAGTATAATATGATATGTCTTTGAGATTATTATACTATCATTATTATATTGCATATTATTTATTGTTTTATTATATTATATATCATTAATGTTGAAAAGCCTTTCTGTATATGTTTATTAACTGTATGTATTTTTTATCTTTGGTGAAAATACTTATCTTTTTGCCTATTTTTCTGTGTATGCTCTTTATCCTTTCTCAGTTGACTGATTTATAGGAGTTTTATTTTCATTGTTGGTATCAGCCTTTGACACTTTTATGTGTTGCAAATGTCTTCTCTTTGTGTGTTGCCACTTCACTATATTTCACTATGTTTATTTTAATGAAAATAAGTTCCTAATCTTAATACAGTCAAAACATTTCTCCAAAGAAGACATACACATGGCTAACAAACACATGAAAAGATGCTCAACATCACTCATTATCAGGGAAATGCAAATCAAAACCACAATGAGGTACCATTTCATACCAGTCAGAATGGCTGCGATCCAAAAGTCTACAAGCAATAAATGCTGGAAAGGGTGTGGAGAAAAGGGAACCCTCTTACACTGTTGGTGGGAATGCAAACTAGTACAGCCACTATGGAGAACCATGTGGAGATTCCTCAAAAAACTGGAAATAGAACTGCCTTATGACCCAGCAATCCCACTGCTGGGCATACACACTGAATAAACCAGAAAGGAAAGAGACACGTGTACCCCAATGTTCATCGCAGCAGTTTATAATAGCCAGGACATGGAAGCAACCTAGATGTCCATCAGCAGATGAATAGATAAGAAAGCTATGGTACATATACACAATGGAATATTACTCAGCCATTAAAAAGAATACATTTGAATCAGTTCTAATGAGGTGGATGAAACTGGAGCGTATTATACAGAGTGAAGTAAGCCAGAAAGTAAAACACCAATACAGTATACTAATGCGTGTATATGGAATTTAGAAAGATGGTAACAATAACCCTGTATACGAGACAGCAAAAGAGACACAGATGTATAGAACCGTCTTTTGGACTCTGTGGGAGAGGGAGAGGGTAGGATGATTTGGGAGAATGGCATTGAAACATGGATAATATCATATATGAAACGAGTCACGAGTCCAGTTTCGATGCACGATACTGGATGCTTGGGGCTGGTGCACTTGGATGACCCAGAGGGATGGTATGGTGAGGGAGAAGGGAGGAGGATTCAGTATGGGGAACACGTGTATACCTGTGGCAGATTTATGTTGATATATGGCAAAACCAATATAATATTGTAAAGTTAAAAAATAAAATAAAATTTAAAAAATATAGTCAAAACAAATATTTTATTTTATGGTTAGCACATTTTATGTTTTGATAAGAAATTCTTCACCTACCCTAAGGAGATAGTCACTTAAAGCTTATACAAAAAATGCTAAAAATTTGCTTTTAACATCAAAGCACTTAATTCACCTGGGATTGTTTTTCTAAATAAGCATATCTTGGAGATATTGCAGGTTCATTTCCCCACCACCACAATAAGTTGAGTCATACAAAATTTTTGGTTTCCTAGTGAATATAAGTGTTATATTTATACTGTAGTGTATTAAATGTACAATAACATTATTTATTTAAAAACAATATATTAATACCTAACTTAAAATACTTTATTGCCAAAAAATGCTCACCATCATCTGAGCCTTCAGTGAGTCATAATCTTTATGTTGATAGAGGACCTTGCCTCAGTGTTGATGGCTGCTGACTGATCAAGGTGGTGGTTGCTGAAACCTGGGTTGGCTGTGGAAATTTCTCAACATAAGACAACAATTAACTGCCAAATCAATTGGTGCCTCCTTTCATGAACGACTGATTTCTCTGTAGCAGATAATGCTGCTTAATAGCATTTTTCCCACAGAACTTCTTTCAAAATTGAAGTTATTTTTCTCAAATACTGCTTCTGTTATACCAACAAAGTTGATATAATATTCTAAATCCTTTGTTATTTCAACAACCTTCACAGTGTCTTCACCAGGTGTGGATTCCATATCAAGAAAACACTTTTTTTGTTCAACTGTAAGAAGCAACTCCTCATCCATTGGTTTTACTATGAGATTACAACTATTCAGTCACATCTTCAAGTCTCCACTTTTAATTTGAGTTCTGTGCTATTTTTACCACATCTTCAGTTACTTCCTCCACTGAAGTCTTGAACTCCTCAAACCCATCCATGAAGGTTGGAATCTATGTCTTCCAAATTCTTTTTAATGTTGATATTTTGACCTCTTCCTGTGAAGCACAAATGTTCTTAATGGCACCTAGCATAGTGAATCCTTTGCAGAAGGCTTTCAACTTACTTTCTGCAGTTCTATAAGAAGAATAACTATCTATGGCAGCTATAGTCTTACAAGGTGTATTCCTTAAATAATAAAACTTGAAAGTCAAAATTACCCCTTGATCCATGGGCTGCAGAACAGATATTGTGTTATCAGGCATGAAAGCAACATTACTTTCATTTTACATATTTATCTGAGTTCTTGGGTGACCAGGGGCATTGCCAATGAATAGTAATAGTTTGAAATAAATCTTTTTTTTTTTTTTTTCCTGAGCAATTGTTTTAAACACTGGAGTTAACCAATGTGGTAAACAAGTGAACTTTCATCCAGATTTTGTTGTTCTATTCATAGAACACAGGCAGAGTATATATCACATTATTCTTAAGGGTCCTAGGATTTTTCTGCATTAGTCCCAAAGAGAGTCAGTGAAGGTTTGAAGCCAGACATTGACTTTTCCTCTCTAGCTATGAAAGTCCTAGATGACATTGTCCACTATATAAGGCTATTTTGTCTACCTTGAAAATATGGTGTTCAGTGTAGTCATCTTCATTAATTAATTACCTTAGTTAGGTCTTCTGGATAACTTGCTGCAGCTACTACATCAACACTTGCTGCTTCACTTTTTATTTTTAATTTATGGGGTTGACTTCGAGACCCCACAGACTGTAGCCCTCCTAGTTCCTCTGTCCATGGAGTTTACCAGTCAAGAATACTGGAGTAGGTTGGCATTTCCTACTCCAGGGATCTTCCCAACCCAGAGACTGAACCTGCACCTCTTGTGTCTCCTGTATTGGCAGGCATATTCTTTACCACTGAGCCACCTGGGAAACCTGAACCAATGCTGGTTACCTTCAAATTTTTTGTGCAGCTTCTTCACCTCTCTCAGCTTTCATAGACTCAAAGAGAGTTAGGACCTTCCTCTGGATTAAGCTTTGACTCAAGGAAATGTCATTTGATCTTCTATCTAGACCAATAAAACTTTGTATCATCAGTAAAGCTTTTTGCTTTGTTATCACTTATGTGTTCACTACAGTAGCACTTATAATTTTGCTCAAGAACTTTTTCCTTGTATTTACAATTTGGTTAGCTTTTTGAAGCAAGAGGTCTAGACTTTGGCCTATTTTGTCTTTTGATATGTCTTCCCCATTAAACTTAATCATTTCTAGCCTTTTTTATTTAAAGTGAGAGACATGCAACACTTTCTTTCACTTAAACACTTACAGGTTATTATAGGATTATTATATGGCCTAATTTCAATATTGTTGTGTCTTACGGAAGAGGGAAACTGAAAAAATGGAGAGAAATGGGGCACTGGCTGACCAGTGGAGCAGTCAGAGACACACAATATTTATTAAGTTCATAGTGTTATATAGGCATAATTTGTGGAGCCCCAAGATAATTAAAATAGTAACATCAAAAATCACTCCTCACAGATCACAATAACAAAAAAAGAGTAATAAAAATAATAAAGTTTGAAAAATTGTGAAAATTACCAAAATGTGACACAGAGACATGAAGTAAGCAAATACTAGTGGAAAAAAAATGTTGCCCATAGCTTTGCTTGAGGCAGGGTTGCCACAAAACTTCAAGTTTAAAAAAAATGCAATATCTGCAAAGCAGGATAAAATGAGGTATGCCTGTATATAGTTTAAGATAGGGATTCAATTTTTTTCCATATGGATAACAGTTTTTACTAGCTCTGTTTACTGAATAGTTCATCATTTTATCATAGATCAGCCTTGACATCACTGACAAATGTGGGTTTTCATGATGCGTGGTATATCTAGTGCTTAACCACCTGCCAATAAATAATTTGAAAACTTTGATCTATTTGTATAAAAAATGGACTCACTTTCTATAGATGAGGCATTTGTAATAACAGAGAACATTTGAACAGTTCATTCAGGTGAAAAGGGAAAGATTTTGTATACGGTTTCCATCCCATCATTTATCCAGTAGGCTTGTGCTTTGCAAGGTAAAGTCATGTAAAAGAAGTGATCAACACTGAATGTTCTTCATGTTTATGCTACTATTATGAGATATTTTTAAAAAGCTGAAGAGGGTAAGATGTTTAATTGTGTTGAATGCTGTCAGATGGCTAGTTCATGAAATTTGCTAAAGAAATTCACTGACCATAGATTTTTTTGCAATTAAAAGAGCTCTATAGAATTAAATTCTTTGGACTCCCATATCTTATAATAATGTACTTTCTTACTGATGTGACAAGATATCTGACCACAATTAACTTCATACTTCAGGGAAAAAAACAAAATCACTGCCGATATATTGAAGGAAGTATAGGCTTTTAAACTCAAAATGGTTGTAAGTTTAGCAGATATTATTTGAATACTGCATGCATCTTCTACTGTACAATGTTACTGAACTCATGTTTTAAAATACAGAGCTATTTATGGAAAGAAATTTATAATTTCCAAAAAAAGTCAGAACTTTTAACGAGTACAAATCATGTTTCAAATTTCTGCAGCTAAGAAAATAGACAGCAATTATACATAGTGTATATTTGTAATGCATTTTATAATGTGCTCATATCTTAATATACTAAGGCCACCTATAAATCAACAAGAAAAAAATTTTAAAAAGCAGTAGAAAAATGTCTTGGGACATGAAAGGGCAGTTCTCAAAGAAGAAATACAAGTGACAAACATAATTATGAAAATAAATTTAATCTCATTAGTAAGAAAAGAAATTAAAATTTTAGAACATGAAGTGCCATTTTTCCCAGTCATAGTGACAAAATCTAGTATAGCTGAGAGTGTGGAGAAGTAAGAACACTTATGGATTATTGGTAGGGCTGGAAATTAGCATAAACTTTAGATAAGGAAATTTAGGCAATACTTAAAATGCACATACACTCTGACCCAATTATTTCTGTATGGAGGCCATTATCTAGTCCTTGAACTAGATAAACATCTTGAAAGTGAAGAACTATGAATGTCTATACAGTGGAAGATACAGATGATGTTTCCTTCCAGTGCAAGGGAGCAGGTTTTCTGACAACATTGCAAAGGGAAGCCATGTTTAAACCCAATAATAAAAGGCACAGGTTCCCAAAGCTCAAGATTTCAGTCCTGTAATGCAACTATTTTGAGTCACTCTAAGATTGGCACTTGGGGTACGGGAACACATACCAAAAAACAAAATGCTGATACTTCGACTATTGTTAATGTTGTGAATGTTAAACTGTCCCCTATCTCTGACCCAGGAGTCTCACATCTTCTACCAATATCCATAAAACTGTACCAGGCATCTGCTTTGCAAATAAGGTAAAATCTCAGGCCCTTCACCCTTATTGATTGACATTACTTGGGATTTTATCTTACTATGACACTAACACAAGAATGCAAAGATATATGTACAAATGTGTTCATGGCAGTATTATTGGTATTACTGAATAAATAAAAACACCTAAATGCTCATGGAAAGAAAGCTCATTAAGTCCATTACATATTACCAATGGAAGACTATGAAACCATAAAAAAAATGAAATCATAGCTCTGTATTTATTGAGGGCTTCCTTGGTGGCTCAAATGGTTAAGAATCTGCCTGTTGTCCAAGAGACTCGGGTTCTATCCTAGGTCGGGAAGACGCCCTGGAGAATGGAATGGCAACCCACTCCAGTATACTTGCCTGGAGAATCCCATGGACAGAGGAACCTGGTAGGCTACAGTCCATTGGGTTGCAAGGAGTCAGACATGTCTGAGTGACTAACACTTTCACACCTATTGAAAGTGAAAGATAATCATGACATATTGTTAAGCATAAAAGCAGGTTATGAAACACTAGTATATTTATATTTTAGTTAATAAATAATGCTCTTTCTCTCTTTTTCTCAATCTCCCTCTCACTTTTACATGTGTATATATATATATATATGTATATATATATATATGTGTGTGTGTATGTATATATATATATATATATATATATATATGTTAGCAATGGTTAACTAACAGTGGGATTTGGAATGACTTCATTTTTTCCACTTATTTATATTTTTTATATTTTTGAAATATCATGTATTATCTGGGTATTTAAAAAATAAAAGATCCACGCTAAAAAAAAATCTGCAGCTGTCTTCAGAATTCATCTCAGGAAGTAACTGAATTATCACACATCTGACCCACTAGTAAAGCTCATTTCAAAAAGGAACTGATTGAGCTGAAAGAAAACTATACCCACCACATATACATAATATCGTTCAAATTTTGGTGAGGAAAATGTAATTGCATAAATAATTCTAGAATTTCTGACTATATGGCCAAACTCTTGGCTATATTTGGGTCCCTCTGACTCTGTGAAAGCATATTTTACCTAATAACTTTTGAAATCACTGTTAAGACCATTGTACATGGAAACCTGGTATTAGTGCTAAAAGTAAGTTCAGTCACTCAGTCATGTCCAATTCTTTGTGACCCCATGGACTGCAGCACTCCAGGCCTTCCTGTCCATCACCAACTCCTGGAATTTACCCAAACTCATCTCCATTGAGTCAGTGATGCCATCCAACCATCTCATCCTCTGTTGTCCCCTTCTCCTCCCGCCTTCATCTTTCCCAGCACTAAGGTCTTTTCAAATGAGTTAGCTCTTTGTATCAGGTGGCCAAAGTATTGGAGTTTGGATGGGCTTGTTGGATCTCCTTGCAGCCCAAGGGATTCTCAAGAGTCTTCTCCAACATCACAGTTCAAAAGCGTCAATTCTCTGGTGCTCAGCTTTCTTTATAGTCCAACTCTCACATCCATACATGACTACTGGAAAAACCATAGCCTTGACTAGATGGACCTTTGTTGGCAAAGTAGTGTCTCTGCTTTTTAATATGCTGTCTAGGGTGCTCATAACTTTCCTTCCAAGGAGTAAGCATCTTTTTATTTCAAGGCTGCAGTCACCATCTGCAGTGATTTTGGAGCCCCCAAAAATAAAATCCGCCACTGTTTCCACTGCTTCTCCATGAAGTGATGGGACCAGATGCCATGATCTTAGTTTTCTGAATGTTGAGCTTTAAGCCAACTTTTTCACTCTCCACTTTCACTTTCATCAAGAGGCTCTTCAGTTCTTCTTCACTTTCTGCCATAAGGGTGGTGTCATCTGCATATCTGAGGTGATTGATATTTCTCCCGGCAATCTTGATTTCAGCCTGTGCTTCATTCAGCCCAGCATTTCTCATGATGTACTCTGCATATAAGTTAAATAAGCAGGGTGACTATTAATATGTAGCCTTGACACACCCCTTTTCCTATTTGGAACCAGTATCTTGTTCCATTTGTGGTTCTAACTGTTGCTTCCTGACCTGCATACAGATTTCTCAAGAGGCAGGTCAGGTGGTCTGGTATTCCCATCTCTTTCAGAATTTTCAATAGTTTGTTGTGATCCACAAAGTCAAAGGCTTTGGCATAGTCAATAAAGCAGAAATAGATATTTTTCTGGATCTCTGTTGCTTTTTCAATGATCCAGTGGATGTTGGCCAATTAACCATCAGTTCTAGAGTAAATCCTCTGTTCATAATACCATTATCATTGACTTGTAAATGTGCACTCTGTGTGAATACAGTTCTTTAACATAATTTTAGATGATTTTTATCATTTCTGCTAAAATTCACATGTTAAAATATCTTTATCTGTTTCACACATAGAGAAAAATTGCTTAGTTATACATATATATATATATATATATATATATATATATATATATATATATTCTTTACATGGTTCTTTCCATTACAGTCTAGCACAGGAGACTGGATATAGTTTCTTTTTTTAATTGAACTATAGTTGATTTACAGTGTTGCATTAATTTCAGAAATGTGATTATGTTTCTTATATATATATATTTTTTTCTCTTTCTGATTCTTTTCCAATTTATGTTATCATGAGATATTGAATATAGTTTCCTGTGCTGTACAGTCATTCCTTGTTGCTCATCTATTTTATGAAGATATACAGTAGTCTATATCTGTTAATCCAAGACTCCTAATTTATCACTCCATCCACATTTCCCCTTTGGTGACAATGTTTATTTTCTATGTCTGTCTGTGAGTCTATTTCTCTTTGGTATCATTTCTTTCAGATTCCACATATAAATGATTATCTTTCTCTGATTTATTTCACTTTGTTTGATAATCTCTAGGTCTATCCATGTTGCTGCAAATGGCATTATTTTATTCTTTTTTATGGCTGAGTAAAATTGCATTGTGTATATATACCATGTCTTCTTTATCCATCTATCTGTTGATGGACATTTAAGTTGCTTCCGTATGTTGATTATTGGAAATAGTGCTGTTTTGAACATTGGGGCGCACATCTCTATGGTTGATAAATGTAGATTATTTGTGCTTTCCTTTTTCCCATTCAAAATATTATAATTCACCAAAATAATAGGCTATATAAATATATCTTACTATTATATTACCAAAATTCTTACAGCTTTCCATATTCAACATTTTATTCCATGTTTCTTTGCCTGTTCTTAAGCTTTTTTTTTTTTTTTTTCCTGCCTAGAAGCCTCCCCACCTGGTTAAAGTGTTAATGTCTAAGATTCTGTACAGCCATCATCTAGTCCAACAACCGCTCTTCAAATCACAGGCTGTGATCTTCACTCTTCACTGATCCCACAATATCCATCATATACTTCTATTCATTTATTCAACATTTACCAAGAATTTACTATGTGTAAGTCAGTGTCTTCGATGACCAGGATGTAAGTGAGTAACTTTAAACATGACTCCTGCCCCAACAAAGCTTACAGCCCATCTTGTCAGTTACCATATTAAAATTGAATTCACTATTTTATCTTTCTAATGTCTCTAAAGTATAAACTTCTTAATACCAAAGCTTGTAAATATTCATATTAGTACACTTAGTGCCCAACACTATCCTAGAATGAAATGGCAATCGGCCCCAGTATTCTTGCCTGGTGAATCCCATGTACAGAGGAGCCTGGTGAGCTGTAGTCCATGGGGTTGTAAAAGAGCTGGACACGACTGAGCAACTAAAATATAGGTGCACAAAAAATGTTTGTTGCATTGAATTTTCAGATAACAAAGTAAAACATGTCCTTTTTCAAAATTGTTGATGCCACAAATATTTTCTAATCTATCCCTACTGGTCTTTATATCACAAGAACAAGAGAACACATTCATTATATCATTAGGGGTGGGAGATATTGGAGGAAAATAATTTATAGCTCATACACATAAAAATATTGACCCAAAACTATTTGTAGTACTTCCATTATCACCACATTAACTACCTACTACCATGCATTCTCAGATTATGTCTCATGTCACACAACTGAGATAAAGAAAACTTTATGTATGTGTTTGTGTGTGAAAGAGAGAGAGAGGGAGATTGGACATCTTCCTAAACTCTGATCCAGATGAGCCTCACATATAATCACATTCATTAAGTAGCACTCATCACACATCTGAGATGCTGAGAGTGATGCATGCACCTAGTCCACTGGATAAAATTGGGTTAATGTTAGAATCAATTTGGCATTTACACTTCACTTTCATTGTCCTCAAAACTTCACCTATCTTTTTAGATTCCAAATCCTTGGTTTCCATGTTACCACACATGTGGGTTCTTCAGGTGGCACTTTGCTAATTGACTTTTGGAAATTATAGAATAGCAATGACTAAGAAAACTAGTGAAAACTGTATTACTCAGTAGTATTAGATGCAGTAAGAACTAAAAGAGATATGAAAAGTTTTCACTATATTACACCACGAATAAAACACAAATCCCTGGACTGACCTGCTGCTTTGACAACTATGTAGGTACAGGTGTTTAAATTATTTAAGAAAACAATAGCATGAGTGGATACTTATTATTTAATCCCTTGACCCACCCATGATTTTTTGCTTTCTGCTGGCTTTCTCTTTCAAAGGCTCTTCTTCTTCCCCCTTCATCTCCCTCTCTTCTTCACATACACACACACACAACACACACACACCACACACACACACACACACACACACACACACACACACTTTCATAATCAGAAAAACAGTTTTCCATGCAAGGAGATAGTGTGGTTTCTGCATTTGCCATCACGTGCTCTTTATTTGCCTAACGAGAAAAGATAAACTGTTGATTTTAAAATATACTTCTTGCCCATTTCAATTTAGAACTATCATGTTCTTGACTTTTCTTTTGTGCTATGAAGGGAAAACATAATACATACTCTAAATAGTAGCTGCCTACAAGATTGTCTTTGCCAAGACAGGTAATTCCTTTAAATTCTATGTATGCTGTAATTAGTACTTATGGTAAATAGAGGTGACTTAATCTTTATAATAGGAATATAGTAATCTTGTTATGCCCTATATCTATGCATTTTTATTTTAAAGGGCTAAATTAAAATACTGATAACCAAATTACACTTCAATCTCATAAATATTAGAACTTTATTCAAATCACTTGGTCATTTTTTCTCTTCTCAATATTGTAAAAGCCATTTTATAGAGTATATTTCAGCCTATTTCCCAGTAATATAAAGATAAAATTTTAAAAGTACTTGTCCTGTGGAAATTCTATGACTATCCATGTATATATTTTTTTCATGCTATGAGAAAATAGCTTTTTTTTCCCCATGAATGTGTTTTTTAAATGCAAGCAGATCTGACATTTTAAGATTACAATCAATTCTGAGCAAAGAAGAGCATGTTAACTTCCTTGTTCTTTTAGAAACTAATTTCATTCAAGGTCCCTTTCCCCCAGAATTTGGCACTGGGGTTTTAAATGAATGCTATCAAAGGCACTATTAAATAGGATTTTATCCAGTTGACCAAGGTTCATGCTAGCAACCATTTTAGAGATCTTCTAGCACTGATTATACTTCCCAGATAAAATGAAATTACCTTGAATGCATTATAAGGCTTACTCCTTATAATACAATGTTAAATGATCAAATCCATCCGTACAGTAAAGTGGATCTGATCAAAAAAAATTAACGCATCATAAAAAAGGAAAAAGCTAAGTGAAAAACAAGACCCAAGAACTAGTAAAATGTGATCGCTCAAACAGTTAGACATAAAAAAAAACAAAAAAAAACTCACTAACTCTAATTCTGATGGATATAATTATTGTCTGGCTTGTTGAATTTATCTTTTTCCTACCTACCTGTACTTAGTCTTCACAAATATGTTATAAGTCATATTTATTTGGGCTGACTCTATCTATTCGAGGGCTTTTGGGTTTCTGAAGTATTGTTTTCTTTATGCCTACTGAGTTGTTTTCTTTTAATTTTTATTGGAGTATAGTTGACTTACAACATTGTGTCAGTTTCTATTGTAGGACAAAATGACTCAGCCATAAATATACATATATCCTCCCCACCTTAAGGACTTCCTTCCCATTCAGGTCACTACAGTGGATTAAGTAGAATTCCCTGTACTATACAGCATATGTGTCAAATCTAGAGAAATGCTATAGGTGATCCTATTTGCAAAGCAAAAATAGAGACATAGACATGGGAAACAAATGTATAGATACCAAGGAGGAAAGTGGGGTGGGAGGAATTGGAAGAATGGAATTGACACATTTACACTATTGATACTATGTATAAAATAGATAACAAAAGAGAACATACTGTATGTCTACTGAGTTTTAATGAATTTTGAGCACCTCATTGGTTGTAGGTAGGCTCTTAAAAAATTCATATTCAGGTTTTTAAAAAATCCATGGAAGAATTAGTCTCAGAAATTCAATGTAAACAAACATAAAATTATTATTTTTATAATAACAAAAAATAGAGCATACACATTGTAGAAAACTTAGAAAAGAAAATAAGTCTAAAACAACTGGGCTCCCCTGGTGGCTCAGTCTGAAAGAATATGTCTGAAATTCAGGAGATCACCTGCAATGCAAGAGGCCTGGGTTCAATCCCTGGGTTGGGAAAATCCCCTGGAGAAGGACATGGCAACCCAGTCCAGTACTCTTGGTTGGGAAATCCCATGGACAGAGGAGCCTGGCAAGCTACAGTTCAAAGCGTCATGAAGAGTCAAGTACAATGAACACAGCCATGACTTAGCGACTAATCATCAGTAAAGAAATTATTCATAAGCCCAACACAGACATACACACTGTTAAAAATTATATATTTAGTATTCTTTATATATCTAGGTATATATAAATACCACAAATCATTCAAATTCTGCTTAATATTATGCTTTATTTATGTAAAATTAAATTATATACATTTCCCATGTTGATAAATAATACTTTAAAATATGTGTCTTAATGGCATCAATATTCCATCCTTTGGATGCATCATAATTCCCAATCTTTGGATATTTAAGTTAATTTTAAATATTTGCTATTAAATATTACAGTGAACATTCTTTAACCATGTGTTTCTACATATTTCTGATTACTTTTTAAGAATACTTTCTAATCTATGGATTTACTAGGTCATAGGGTATAAATTAAGACTCTCCACAAGTGTTGCTGTTTCCCTCAAGACGATTTGTAGCAATTTATCTGTGTGTGTGTGTGTGTGTGTGTATATATATATATATATATATATATATATATATATATATATGTTCCAAACTCACAATATCCTTGTCAGAACTATTTATATTTTAAAAATCATTTTCTAGTTTGATAGTTTAATTTGAATTTTAATCTTTTGGAGGTTGAATATTTTTCATAGATTAATTGACAACATTTATAAATTTTCTGTCTAAGCCCCTTGTTCAAGTTTCTTTTAAAGTGTTTCATGCTAAGTTGCTTCAGTCATGTCTACTTCTTTGTGACCCTATGGACTGTAGTTCTCCAGGCTCCTCTGTCCAAGGGATTCTCCAGTCAAGAATACTGGAGTGGGTTGCCATTCCCTTCTCTAGGGCATCTTGCCGACCTAGGGATTGAAACCACTCTTTTCCACTTCCTGCAGGAGGGTTATTTGCCACTAGCACCACATGATTTCTAACTGACATGTATGTTTTATTCATATATTGAGAACAGATCATATTTTATTCACATATTGAGAACAGATTACATGTAAAGTTATAAAACAAGTCTCAATAAATTTAAGAAGATTTAAATCATATTAAGCATGCTTTCTGGCCACAGACGTATGAAACAAAAAATCAATTACCAGAAGAAAATTGTAAATAATATAAACACGTGAAGGATAAACATGACAGTAAACAATCAATTTCCCAACAAGAAATCAAAGGGAAATCAGAACATGCTTTGAGACAAAAGAAAATACAAACGCTATATTGCAAAATCCATGGGATGCAAACTCACTGTAGTTTTGATTTGCATTTCTTTAATAATCAGTGATGTTAAGTTTAAAAATAAAATAAAATTAATTAAAAAAAAGAAAGAAAAGCAAAAAAAAAGAATATTTTCATGTGCTTTTAAGCAATCTATATATGTCTTCTTTCAGAAAATGTCTATTTATATCTTCTGCCCATTTTTTTGTTTGCATCCAGAATATATTTTGAAAACTTTTACACTGATACCAAAGGCAAGCAAAGACACTACAAGAAAATTACAAATATCCTTTATGAATATTGACATAGAAATCTTGAACAAAATATGAGCAAACCGAAGCAATACATTAAAAGGTTTATACACTATGATCAAGTGGGATTTATTCCTTGAATTTGAGAATGGGTCAACAGACAGAAATTAATCAATGTGATATGTCACCTTAATAGAATGAAGGAAAAAACAAAAATGAGGATAGTTTGAGGGACCATTGAGGAAACATCAAGCTGATGAACATTCACATTATAAAGGTCCCAGGAAGAAGAGAGAGAGAGAAAGGGGCAGAAAACCTATTTGAAGAGATGATTGCTGAAAAATTCCCTAATCTGGCAAAGAAACCAGACAACCAAGTTCAGAAAGCAGTGAGTCCCAAACAAGATGTCCCCAAAGAGACCCACACCAAGACACAGTTAAAATGCCAGAAGATCCCACGTGCCTCATGGCCAAAAAAAAAAAAAAAAAACAAGAGTATAAACAACAGAAGCAGGCTTCCTGGTGGCTCAGTGGTAAAGAATCCACCTTCCAATGCAAGAGACACAGGTTCGATCCCTCGGCCAGGAAGATCCCACATGCCTCAGAGCAACTAAGCCCACGACTGTTGAGCTTGTGCTGTAGAGCCCGGGAGCCACAACTACTGAAGCCTGAGTGCCCTGAAACCTGTGCTCCACAACAAGGGAGGCGACTGTGATGAGAGATCTGAGCATGGCAACTACAGAGTGGCAGTGGCCCCAATACTCCACAACTAGAGAAAGCCCACAGAGCATCGAAGACCCAGCACAGCACCCCAAAAAATAATTGTGATAGAGGGTTATCTTTTTTGTTTCTAAGGTGCTGACAACATTCTGATTCCTGTTCTAAGTGCAGGTTACTCAGATATATTCATTTTGTGAAAATTGAGCTGTACACTTGTGATATGTGAACTTATTTGTATGCGTATTATGCTTCAGTTTTTTACCAGAAAAAAATATCTCTTCTAGTGTCTTTCCCCTCCCTCCAGTTTCTTATGTCCTTGCTGAGTTATTTTAAGTATATAAAAGCTTACATCTTTTTTTTTTAACAAGTATATGAATCACACTTCACTTTGCTTTTTTCCGCCTTTTACTTTATATGTCTTGTGAATTGCTCAATTTCAGCACATATAGTTCTGCTTTTATTATTTTTAATGGGTCTGGGAGCATCCTCCTAGCTCTGAATTCAAAAATTGGTAGTCTAAAGGAGAAACAGTTCTCAAATACATCATGCCAAATGACAGAAGCCTTAGAAAAAAGAATATACGTTCTGCGATACTAACTATATGAAGTTTTATATAATGGGAAATGAATGTATGGTAGGGACAAAATTAGAACAGTAGTTGTTTCTGGGGAGGAGTGTGGGTGGGATTGACTAAGAAAGGGCCTGAGCGAAATTCCTAGGATGATTGTAATGTTCTGTATCTTGATAGGGGATTGGGTTAGACAGTTGGATGCATTTGTCAACGCTCAGCAAAATACACTTAAAACTTGTGCTTTTAACGTAAGTTTAACTCAAAAAAATGTAAAACAGATATTGAGCTCTAGATGATGACCTGCATTCTGAAATGTTTAGGGGTGAGGTGTACCGATGATGACAATGTCTTTGAAATGCATCAGAAAATAAAATGGACTGGTAGAAAGATGGATAGTATTGTGATAAAAAATAGTAAAGAATATAATCAGTTCAGTTCAGTTCAGCCACTAAATCATGTCCAACTCTTTGCAACCCCATGAATCCCAGCACGCCAGGCCTCCCTGTTCATCACCTACACCCAGAGTTCACTCAGACTCATGTCCATTGAGTCAGTGATGCCATCCAGCCATCTCATCCTCTGTCGTCCCCTTCTCCTCCTGCCCCCAATCCCTCCTGGCATCAGAGTCTTTTCCAATGAGTCAACTCTTTGCATGAGGTGGCCAAAGTATTGGAGTTTCAGCTTCAGCATCATTCCCTCCAAAGAAATCCCAGGGCTGATCTCCTTCAGAATGGACTGGTTGGATCTCCTTGCAGTCCAAGGGACTCTCAGGAGTTTTCTCCAACACCACAGTTCAAAAGCATCAATTCCTTGGCGCTCAGCCTTCTTCACAGTCCAACTCTCGCATCCATACATGACCACAGGATAAACCATAGCCTTGACTAGATGGACCTTTGTTGGCAAAGTAATGTCTCTGCTTTGTCATATGCTCTCTAGGTTGGTCACAACTTTCCTTCCAAGGAGTAAGTGTCTTTTAATTTCATGGCTGCAATCACCATCTGCAGTGATTTTGGAGCCCAAAAGAATAAAGTCTGACACTGTTTGCACTGTTTCCCCATTTATTTCCCATGAAGTGATGGGACCGGAGGCTGTGATCTTCGATTTCTGAATGTTGAGCTTTAAGCCAACTTTTTCACTCTCCACTTTCACTTTCATCAAAAGGCTTTTTAGTTCCTCTTCATTTTCTGCCATAAGGGTGGTGTCATCTGCATATCTGAGGTTATTGATATTTCTCCCAGCAATCTTGATTCCAGCTTGTGTTTCTTCCAGTCCAGCATTTCTCATGATGTACTCTGCATATAAGTTAAATAAGCAGGGTGACATACAGCCTTGATGTACTCCTTTTCCTATTTGGAACCAGTCTGTTGTTCCATGCCCAGTTCTAACTGTTGCTTCCTGACCTGCATACAAATTTCTCAAGAGGCAGGTCAGGTGGTCTGGCATTCCAATCTCTTGAAGAATTTTCCACAGTTTATTGTGATCCACACAGTCAAAGGCTTTGGCATAGTCAATAAAGCAGAAATAGATGTTTTTCTGGAACTCTTTTGCTTTTTCCATGATCCAGCGGATGTTGGCAATTTGATCTCTGGTTCCTCTGCGTTTACTAAAACCAGCTTGAACATCAGGAAGTTCATGGTTCACATATTGCTGAAACCTGGCTTGGAGAATTTTGAGCATTACTTTACTAGCGTGTGAGATAAGTGCAATTGTGTGGTAGTTTGAGCATTCTTTGGCATTGCCTTTCTTTGGGATTGGAATGAAAACTGACCTCTTCCAGTCCTGTGGCCATTGCTGAGTTTTCCAAATTTGCTGGCATATTGAGTGCAGCACTTTCACAGCATCATCTTTCAGGATTTGAAATAGCTCAACTGGAGTTCCATCACCTCCACTAGCTTTGTTCATAGTGATGCTTTCTAAGGCCCACTTGACTTCACATTCCAGGATGTCTGGCTCTAAGTCAGTGATCACACCATCGTGATTATCTGGGTTGTGAAGATCTTTTTTGTACAGTTCTTCTGTGTATTCTCCACAAAATAGAATAGTAAAAAGCTAATGGGTAGAAATTAGATGATGAGTATATGAGTGTTCACTGAAAAATTCTAAAAGTAGAAAAATTCTAAAAGTAAAATGTTGGGAGAAAAAGAAAGAGCCCCAAGCTGTTCGAAAAAACTTGATTAACCATTTCAAAGTGTACAATCAGGTGGTGTTTAGTGCATTCACAATGTTGTATAACCACCTCCTCTCTCTAGTTTCAAAGCTTCATCACCACTGAGACTTTGATTAAGGGTTACATTTATTCCTAAGTATTTTATTCTTTTTATGCTATTGTCAATGGAGTTGTTTTCTTAATTATCTTTTTGGATTGTTCATTACAACTGATTTCTGTGTGTTGATTTTGTACCTTGGAACTTTGCTGAATTCATTTATTAGCTCTAACTTCGTGTGTGTAATCTTTAGGGTTTTCTAGATATAAGATTATGTTGTCAGTGAATACAGATAATTTTACTTCTTCCTTTCTAATTTGATTGTCTATTCCTTTTTCTTGCCTACTTGTTCTGCCTAGAGCCTCTAATATAATATTTACTAGAAGTGGCAAAAGTGGACATCATTCCTAATTCTAGGGGAACAACTTTTAGTCTTTCACCACTGAATATGTTGTTAGCTGTGGGTTTTTCTTATATGGCTTTTATCATAGTGAGTTTCTTTCTATTTCTCATTCATTAAGTGTTTTGTGTGTGTGTGTGTGAAAAGATGTGGAATTTTATCATTCTTTTATTGCATCAATTGAGATGATTTGGGTTTTTTTTCCTTCATTCTATCTTCTGCCAATTTTTAATTTTTTTTAATATTGAGCTACATGAGATGTTTGTATATTTTGGAGATTAATCCCTTGTCAGTCGCTTTGTTTGCAAATATTTTACACCATTCTGTGGGCTATCTTTTCATTTTGTTAATGATTCCCTTTACTATGCAAAAGCTTTTAAGTTTAATTAGGTCCCATGTGCTTATTTTTGTTTTTATTTTTATTACTCTGGGAGGTAGATCAAAAAATGACATTGTTGTGATTTATGTCGGAGAGTTTTCTACCTATGTTTTCCTCTAAGGGTTTTATAGTATGTGGCCTTAAATTTGAGTCTTTAATCCATTTTACGTTTATTTTTGTGTATGGTATTGTGGAATGTTTAGAATTGTTCTTATAAAAAAATCTACAAACAATAAATACTGGAGAAGGTGTGAACAAAAAAGAACCTTCCTGCACTGTTGGTGGGAATATAAACTGGTACAGCCACTAAAAAAAAATTGGTATTGAGGTTCCTTTAAAAACTATCAGTTCAGTTCAGTTCAGTCGCTCACTCGTGTCCAACTCCTTGCGACCCCATGAATTACAGCACGCCAGGCCTCCCTGTCCATCACCAACTCCCGGAGTTCACTCAGACTCATGTCCATCCAGTCGGTGATGCCATCCAACCATCTCATCCTCTGTCGTCCCCTTCTCCTCCTGCCCCCAATCCTTTCCAGCATCAGGGTCTTTTCCAATGAGTCAACTCTTTGCATGAGGCGGCCAAAGTATTGGAGTTTCAGCTTCAGCATCACTCTTTCCAATGAACACCCAGGACTGATCTCTTTTAGGATGGACTGGTTGGATCTCCTTGCAGTCCAAGGGACTCTCAAGAGTCTTCTCCAACACCACAGTTCAAAAGCATCAATTCTTCAGCACTCAGCTTTCTTCACAGTTCAACTCTCACATCCATACATGACCACTGGAAAAACCATAGCCTTGACTAGACAGACCATTGTTGGCAAAGTAATATCTCTGATTTTCAATATGCTATCTATAGAACTACTCTATCATCCAGCCATCCCATTCCTAGGCATATATCTGGAGAAAATTATTATTCAAAAAATACATGCACTCCAATGTTCATTGCAACACTATTTGCAATAACCAAGACATGAAAGTAATCTAAATGCCCATAGATAAAGATGTGGTACATATATACAATGGAATATTACTTAGCCATAAAAAGAATGAAATAGTGCCATTTGTAGCAACACTGGTGATCCTAGAGATTATCATACTAATGACATAAGTCAGACAGAGACAAATATGATATCACTTATATGCATAATCTAATAAAATATGATACAATGAACTTATTTGCAAAACAGATTCCAAAATTAAATTTATGGTTACCAAAGGGGAAATGTGGGAGGAAAGTGATAAATTAGGAGATTGGGATTAACATACACACACTCGTGTTGCTAAGTCACTTCAGTCGTGTCTGACTTTGTGAGACCCCATAGATGGCAACCCACCAGGCTCCCCCATCCCTGGGATTCTCCAGGCAAGAACACTGGAGTGGGTTGTCATTTCCTTCTCCAGTGCAAGAAAGTGAAAAGTGAAAGTGAAGTCACTCAGTCGTGTCCGACTCTTAGTGACCCCATGAACTGCAGCCCACCAGGCTCCTCCACCCATGGGATTTTCCAGGCAAAAGTACTGGAGTCGGGTGCCATTGCCTTCTCTGATACACACGCTATTATATATAAAATAGATAACTAACAACAAGGACCTAATGTAGCACAAGAAACTGTATTCAATACTCTGTAATAAACTATATGGGAAAAGAATCTGAAAAAGAATGGTACATATATGTACCATGTACCTATATTCACTTTGCTGTACACCTGCAACTAATACAATATTTCAAATCATTTATACTCCAGTAAAAAATTTTTAAATCCACTTGATGCAACAAAAGCAGTTTTAAGCAGGAAGTTCATATTGATACAGACTACCTCAAGAAACAAGAATTATCTCAAGTAAACAGTATAGCTTTATATTTAAATGAAATATAAAAAGGAGAACAAACAAGCTCAAAGGTAGTAGAAGGAATGAAATAATAAAGATCAGAACAGAAAAAATGAAAAAAAAACAATAGAAAAAATTAAAAAGACAAAATACAATAGAAAAAAAAATCAATGAAGCTAAGAGCTAATTAGTTTAAAAAATAAATAAAATTCACAAACCATTAGCCAGATTCATCAAGAAAAAATTGAGAGACAAAAAAGGGAAAAGACAAAGTGATAGAGGAGAAATTACAAACAATATCACAGAAATACAAAGAATCGTAAGAGAATACTGTGAAAAAACAAATGCCAACAAATTAGACAACCTATAAGAAATGAATAAATTCTTAGAAACATGCAGTCTTCCAAAACTGAATCATAGACAAATAAAAAATCTGAATAGAATGATTATTAGTAATAAAATTAAATCAATAAACAAACCACCCCCCCAAAAAAATTCAAGTCCAGATAGCTTCATAGGTGAATTGTACAAAACACTTGAAGAAGAGTTAATAATATCCTTCTCAAATTATTTGAAAATAATTGAAAGGTAATAAGCACTTCCAAGCTCATTTTTATGATGACAGAAAACTTTTGAATGGGAGAAGATATTTGCAAATGATATATCCAATAAGCAGTTGATTTTTAAAATACATAAATAACTCATAAAACTCAATATCAAAAAAGCTTCACAATTCAGAAAGGGCCGGAAGACTTAAATAGATATTTTTTTCAAAGAAGACATACAGATGGCCAATAAGCACACAAAAAGATGCTCAACATCACTAATTATCAGAAAATGCAGATCAAAACCACAATGAACCATCAGTTAACACTTTTCAGAATGGCTACTATCAAAAAGAAAAGAAAGAACAAGTGTTCACGGAGGATGTGGATGTGCACTGTTAGTGGGAGTAAAAATTGATGCAGTCACTATGGAAAACAGTATGGAGATTCTTGAAAAAACTAAACGTAGAATTATCATATGATCTAGGAATTCCTCTTCTGGGTATTTAACTGAAGAAAACAGAACACTAATTTGAAAAGATATATGCACCCTCATGTTCATTACAGCACTATTTAAAATAGCTAAGATACGAAAGAAACCTAAGTGTTAATCAATGGATGAAAGGATATAAAAGTCATGGTATAAATGTACATTGGAATACTAGCCACAAAAAAAGAATGAAATCTTGCCATTTGTGACAACATGGATGATCCCAGAAGATACTATGCTAAGTGAAATAAGTCAGACAGAGAAAGACAAACACTATATAATTTCACTTACATGTGGGATCTAAAAACTAAAACAAATTAACAAACAAAACAAAACAGAAAGAAACTTATAGATAAAGAGAACAAACTGGTGGTTGCCAGAGGGGATGAGTGGGGGGAAATGTGTGAAACAGGTGATTAAGAGAAACAAACTTCTAGCTTTAACAAGTCATGGGAATGTGATATATAGCATATGGAATATACTCAATAATATTGTAATAACTCTCTAGAGTTTCAGAATGTAACAAGATTTATCATGGTGATCATTTCATAATGTATAAAATTTTTGATTAACTATATTTTACAGTTGAAACTAACATTATATGTTGATTATATTTCAATAAAACTTTTAAATAAAGGAATGTAATCTCTCGTGTCAGATAAGATTCCTTTCTTAGTAATTCTGAACCAATATACTGATTATTAACCTATATTCTCTTTGCCCTTACTTTCAGCATTAATGAAACCGCTTACTAATTTATGTTTTAAAACTTTCCATTGCAATATTACATACCATTGGGCCTCTTTGAAATAAAAAAATACTTGCAAATAAAATTTTCCATGTTTTCCAAAAGGCTATCTGTCTCTACAAGAGACCAGACTACTTCCAAACAATATCAAAGATATAAAGCTGTTTATCAAGCATCTTGAATCATTCTTATTAATTTCTAAAATATTCTTCTACCATTGTAAAATGAAATGAAGAACAAAAAGGTTATAAATAAATGTGTTTCCCGGTGTGACATCCTTCCATTCAAAAGTTTAATTTTCCCTTTCATAGTACTAATTCATTGCCTTTTGAAACAATATTTCAAATATATGCATTTTAATCAACCTATTTCTTAACAACATAACACATAACACTATGAATACATAAAGTTTCAGACTATGTTTTGTAAAAGTTTGATATTAAAAACAAAGTTTATAATTGTTTACTTAAAATGTCACGTGAGGCACAAATAAATAATTTGAAATCTTGTTAAATCTAGAATAGTTGTAATACAGCCTCTAGACAACACCATGTATAAGGAGCTTCAGGTTCTTAATACAGTGTAGTTACAGCTTAAGATCCATGTATCTATCCTATTAAATCACATAAAGTACCTATATTTGTCTGTTCACTTTTTCAATATAATGGGAGGTTCTGTCAGAGTTGGAGCTTCCCAGATAGCTCGGCAGTTAAGCGTCCGTTTGCAATGCAGAAGATGCAGGAGAGTCGGGTTCAATCTCTGTGTCTAGGAAATGGCAACCCACTCCAGTATTGTTGCCTGAAAAAATCGCATGGACAGAGGCTCCTGGAAGGCTACAGTTCAAAGAATCAGACATGACTGAGTGACCGAGCACACTGTCAGAGTAGAGATAAACAATATATCCAATATTTAGCTGTGTCTGTCTTTTTATTTGGGGACAGAAGAGAGGGAATTGACTGTGAAAGTATTAGATTATATAAGATTGCTGAAAGTCACAGAAATGAATGTACTACATTTTAAAGCACCAAAATCTTTTGAACTTTGACCACTGATATTTCCTTTTTGAACAGCATGTTCTCACAATGTAAAATTTGAGTTAATCAAAAAGCACTCGCTGAGTACATAAAAGTTATGACACACCACATAAGGGAAGTTTTAATAGGTACATCATATCACTTTGCAATGGAGCTTGTCTTTGATGAAAATAAGATTAACAAAAAACTCCAACATGAAACAGAACTGATATGTTCAGCTACTGAAGAGATATAAACCATCACTGATGCTTTAGTTCCACTATTTATCCCACAATCCAAAGGAGATGTGTTTCTAGTTTGATGTGAGTGAGGCATAATGACCTTGAGACTATAGCAATTTGAGATTAGCCCAGAGGATTCTCTGAGTCCTCCAAACCTCGTGTTTTTTTACACTGATTATGAAGTGCTACAACCTTCTTTCTAGAACTCTAAAACAATAAAATGCAGGAAAAGACCAAGCATTAACGAGAATCTAAAGATTCTATGGAATTTACCTACTCCTGGCCAAGGATGGTAGACAGAAGCGTTTCCATTAAGCAAATATTTGCTAATCATGTATTATGTGTCAGGCACTGTTCTAGCACCGTAAACAAACGAAGCAAGCAAAATGGACACTCCCAGCCCTTATGAAACATATATCTAATTTTAAACTAAAATCAGACGTTCTAAATGTTCTAAATTTAGATGCTAGATGTTCTAAATTTTTATTGAAGTAGAGTTGCTTTACACTGCTGTGTCAGTTTCTGCTATATTGCAAAGTGAATAGGTTATACATGTACATATATCCATCTTTTTTTAGACTCTTTTCCCATATAGACCACTACAGAGTATTGAGTAGCATTTCCTGCACTATACAGTAAGTCCTTATTAATTATTTATATAGTATCTATCTATATATGTCAATCCCAATCTCCCAGTTCATCCTCCCACCCTTTCCCCTTGGTATGCATACATTTATTCTCTACATCTATATCTCTATTTTCCTTTGCAAATAATATAATCTATACCATTTTTTGGGCCTCCCAGGTGCCAATGCAGGAGATGCAAGAGACATGGGTTTGATCCCTCGGGGAGGAAGATCTCCTGGAGTAGGAAATGGAAACCCAATCCAGTATTCTTGCCTGGAAAATTGCATGGACAGAGGAGCCTGGTGGGCTATAGTCCACTGGGTCACAAAGAGTCAAAAACAACTGAGCACACATGCACATACCATTTTTCTAGATTATACACACACACACACACACACACACACACAGAGACTAAGATATAATACTTGTTTTTCTCTTTCTGATTTACTTCACTCTGTATTACACTCTTTAAGCCCATCCAGATCTCTGCAAATGACATAATTTTATTCATTTTAAGGGCTGTATAATATTCCATTGTACATATGTACTGTCTTTCTCCATTCATCTGTCAGTGGACAATTAAGGTGGTTTCCATATCCTGGCTATTGTAAATAGTGCTGCAATGAATGTTGGGGTGAATGTACGTTTTTGAATTATGGTTTTCTCTGGTTATACGACCAGTAGCATGATTGCTGGGTTACTTTTATTTTTTAAGGAACCTCCATACTGTTCTCCATAGTGGCTGTATTAGGTTACATTCCCAACAACAGTGCAAGAGGATTTCATTTTATCCACATCCTCTCGGGTATTTATTATTTATAGATTTTTCAATTATGACGGTTCTGACTGGTACAAGATGATATCTCATGGTAGTTTTGATTTGCATTTTTCTAATAATTTATTATTTGGAGCATCTTTTCATGTGTTTGTTAATCATCTATATGTATTCTTTGGAGAAATGTCTACTTAGGTCTTCTGCCCAGTTTTTGATTGGGTCATTTGTTGTTTTTATATTGAGCTAAATGAGCAGTATGTATATTTTGGATATTTATTCCTTGTCAGTTGCTTCATTTGCAAATATTTTCTCCCATCCTGAGGGCTGTCTTTTCTTGTCGTTTATGGATTTCTTTGCTGTGCAAAAGATTTTAGTTTAATTAGGTTCCATTTGCTTATTTTTGGTTTTGTTTTCATTAACCCTAGGAGGTGGTTCAAAAATATCTTGCTGCAATTTACATCAAAGAGTTTTCTGCCTATGTGTTCCTCTAAGACTTTTATGTGTTTAACCTTACCTTTTGATCTTTAACCTATTTTTAATTTATTTTTGTGTATGGTGTTAGAGAATGTTATAATTTCATTCTTTTATATGTAGCTGTCCACTTTTCCTGGCACTAATTATTGAAGATGCTGTCTTTTCTCCATTTTATATTCTTGCCTTCTTTTTCATAGATTAGGTG
Source organism: Bos taurus (assembly GCF_002263795.3). NCBI lineage: Eukaryota > Metazoa > Chordata > Mammalia > Artiodactyla > Bovidae > Bos > Bos taurus. The sequence goes on from NC_037357.1 coordinate 48,828,591, forward strand.
ACGATGATATTATAAAATTGGAAAAAAATAAATAGGAAGAATCACAGCATATATATTTTTTTTTTTCTAGGAAGACAGTTTTCCTAAAATACCAATTTACATATCGGGAGAGATATGATCAACAAAATTTTTAAACAGTCAGCTTCAAAGATATGAGACAATTTTAACAAAATGCATTTTCAGAAACATAAATAAAGGGAGCATCTGGAAAGAAGGCTAGTTTCACAGAAGAAAGATTAAATAATGTGGAATTGTTGTTGTTGTTTAGTCACTCAGTCATGTTTGACCCATGGACTGCAGCACACCAGGCTCTCCTGTCTCTCAGTATCTTTTGGAGTTTGCTTAAACTCATGCCCATTGAGTCGATGATGCCATCCAACCATCTGATCCTCTGCTGGCCCCCTCTCCTCCTGCCCTAAATGTTTCCCAGCATTACAGTCTTTTCCAATGAGTCAGCACTTTATATCAGGTGACCAAAGCATTAAAGCTTCAGTTTCAGCATCAGGCTTTCCAATGAATATTCAGGGTTGATTTCCTTTAAGATTGACTGTTTTGATCTCCTTGCTGTTCAAGGGATTCTCAAGAGGCTTCTCCAGCACCACAGTTCAAAACATCAATTCTTTGGTGCTCAGCCTTCTTTACGGTCCAACTCTCACATCCATACATGACTACAGGAAAAACCATAGCTTTGACTTTACATACATTCCTCAGCAAAGTGATGTCTCTGCTTTTCAATATGCTTTCCAGGTTGGTCATAGCTTTTCTTCCAAGGAGCAAATGTTATATATCCCAAGGAAATAAAGTCTGTGACTGTTTCCATTTTCCCCCCATCTATTTGCCATGAAGTGATGACACCAGATGCCATGGTCTTAGTTTTTTGAATGCTGAGTTTTAAGCCAGTTTTTTCACTTTCTTCTTTCACTTTCATAAAAAAACTATTTAGTTTCTCTTCACTTTCTGCCATTAGGGTGATGTCATCTGCATATCTGAGGTTATTGATACTTACCCTGACAATCTTTATTCCAGCTTGAGCTTCATCCAGCCCATCATTTCACATGATGTACTGTGCATATAAGTTAAATAAGCAGGGTGACAATATACAGCCTTGACGACTCCTTTCCCAATTGTGAACCAGTCCATTGTTCCATGTCTGGTTCTTGTTGCTTCTTGTCCTGCATACAGATTTCTCAGGAGACAGGTAAACTGTTCTGGTATCCCAGTTTTTTAAGAATTTTCCACAGTTTGTAGTGATCCACACAGCCAAAGTCTTTATCATAGTCAATGAAGCTGATGTTTTTCTGGAATTTCCTTGTTTTTTCCTATGATCCATCAAATGTTGGCAATTTGATCTCTGGTTCCTCTGCTTTTGTTAAATCCAGCTTGAACATTTTGTTGAAGCCTAAACCAAAACCATGCCCAAGAAAAAGAAATGCAAAAAGACAAAATGGCTGTCTGAGGAGACCTTATAAATAGTTGAGAAAAGAAGAGAAGTAAAAGGCAAAGGAGAAAGGAAAGATATACCCATCTGAATGCAGAGTTCCAAAGAAAAGCAAAGAAAGATAAGAAAGACTTCCTCAGTGATCAATGCAAAGAAATAGAGGAAAACAATAGAATGGGAAAGTCTAGAGATCTCTTCAATAAAGTTAGAGATGTCAAGGGAACATTTCATGCAAAGATGGGCACAATAAAGGACAGAAATGGTGTGGACCTAATAGAAGCAGAAGATATTAAGAAGAGGCGGCAAGAATACCCAGAAAACTGTACAAAAACGTCTTAGTGACCCAGATAACCATGATGGTGTGATCACTCACCTAGAGCCAAACATCCTGGAGTGTGAAGTCAAGTGGGCCTTAGGTGGAGGTGATGGAATTCCAGCTGAGCTCTTTGAAATCCTAAAAGATGATGCTGTTAAAGTGCTGCATTCAATATGCCAGCAAATTTGGAAAACTCAGCAGTGGCCGCAGAACTGGAAAAGGCCAGGTTTCATTCCAATTCCAAAGAAGGGCAATGCCAAAGAATGTTCAAACTACCACACAATTACACTCATTTCACATGCTAGCAAGGTAATGTGAAATACAGTACAAGAAACAAGCGAAGTCTGTGCCAGTTTTCTTTTTTTTTTTTAATAAGATTTTTTAAATTTTATTTTATTTAACTTTACAATATTGTATTGGTTTTGCCATATATCAAAATGAATCTGCCACAGGTATACATGTGTTCCCCATCCTGAACCCTTCTCCCTCCTCCCTCCCCATACCATCCCTCTGGGTCATCCCAGTGCACCAGACCCAAGCATCCAGTTTGTTATGAAATTAAACATAATCATATACATAGATTTAAGTATGTATATCAAACACATGGGGCTTCCCTAGTGGCTCATACAGTAAAGAATCTGTCTGCCAATACGAGACTCCTAGATTCAATCCCTGGGTTGGGAAGATTCCCCTGGAGAAGGGAATGGCAACCCACTCCAGTATTCTTGCCTGGAGAAGTCCATGGACAGAGGAGCCTGGTAGGCTAATTCCATGGGGTCACAAAAAGTCAGACATGACTGAGTGACTAAAACACACACACACACATCAAACACACAACTGGATAATTTCATTCAGATATTATTGAACATCGTTCTGTGCCAGGCACTATGCTAGGGATACAACAATAAATAAAAACATATTCAACCCCTGCTCTCCATCCTGGAATCAGAATGAAGTGTATTGAGCACAGTGATGGAAGGTACATGAGCCTATGAGAGAACACAGTAGAGATTTCAATTAATCTGAGGGTAAGGAAAACCTCTTTGAGAAAGTAACATTTTATTTGAAACTTGAAGGATAAGTTAGGAAGGAGAGAAGGCTGAGTGAAGATTGTCCCTAGAAGATGTAATAGCATATGTGAAGACCTAAACCAAGAGGAAGGGCATGGCACTTTTCAGAACAAAAAGAAGAGCCATGGTTGGAGGGTAGAAAGCCAGATTGTTCAGAGACTCTAAAAATAAGGTAATGATTTAAAGGAATTAGTCACATGAATGTAATTGAATTTACATTTTAAAAAGGTCATTCTGTCCAATGGAAAAGAAAACGATGAGCTAGTGGCTCTGAGAAGATCCATTTTTAACACCCATATTCAAGGCCATCATATCTGAGTTTTCCAGTATTAGAGGGTAAATGAGCAGAGGGGTTTTAATGGAATTCAGAATTAAGGGATTTACATCAAGGATTGCTTTAGAAACCCTTTCCTCTGCTATGATTCTTAGAGGATGAGATTGGAATATATTCAGAACTCCTTCTCTGATATCAAATTTTAGGATCTTTGCTCCTGGAGTCCAACCCTTGATCACAACATACATTAATCTTCTTCTGAAATTGGAAATTGAGGGAGGCAGTGTAAGTCATGGTCAAAATTCATTAATTAACCCAATAAATTATGTGTCTATTCCAAACAGGCACTGTTCTAAATATGAGATACAGCTGCAAATAAAACAGGAAGGCCCCACTTTTATTGGGTTTATATTATAGTGAAAGGAGACAGACAGTAGAAAAATGCTATGAAGAAATACTGAATATGAAAGAAATAAGTAACAGAAAGTGACTACCAGTGATGAGTGGGATTGCATAAATATGCCATTAGATTGGGTAATCAGGAAAAGCCTCCTTATAGCAACATTTGAGCTGTGACCTGAATGAAAGGAAGCACATTATCTAAGATGAAATGGCATAGTATTCTAGACAGGGAGAATGAAAAATGAAAAGGCCCCTGGCAAAGAATTAATTCGGTGTGTCTGAGATAGAAAGGTCAACTTGGCTGGGCCTTAGCAAGCAAAGAGGAAAATAGTAGGAGATGAGGCTGGAGAGGTGTGCAGGAGCAAGATCATCTAAGGCTTTGTAGGTCATTATGAGTAATAGAGGTCTTGTTTTATGTATGGTGGGAAGCCAAAACAAGTCAATACTAATCATGAACAACCCTAGGTTTACTCTTTACATCCACCTAATAGATTATCACCCCATTCTCACCTGAAAGGAAGCTAAGAGCTTCATATTCACGTTTAGTCAATCAGGTCTCCATGAAAAAAAATAAATAAATAAAAAGAGAGAAAGCAATTATAGCCAGTTATAAGGTGAGTTTGCAACAAGGAAGAGTACATACTCAGTCTGGACTGAACTTACACTGACTTTATATAAATCAAAGAGCCATCAGAAGGCAGCTACACACACATTCACATACAAATTTGGATTCATGGCTTGAAGACTTAACAGGTTTGGCTTCAAGGGATCTTTGAGAATAATCATCAGTACAGACAGCAGGTGCATTTGATTGTCTATCAAATGGTGTAATTTCAAAATGGTAAGAGATCAGCTTTAAATCATTCACAGAATTTTGGGCACTGAGTTTTGACTACCCAACATTCTGCCTATAAAAGAAAAGATAGTCTATGTGTTTCCATAGCAAAGGCAAATATAAACAAAACTAATTCTTCCCTAAAATCTTGATTTGCTTCTGCAGCAAGAAGAAGTCTTCCCTTTTGGAGAAAATTATTTTGTTGCAATCAATGGACATGAGTTTGAACAGTCTCCAGGAGATGCTGAAGGACAGGGAAGCCTGGTATGCTGCAGGTCACAATGAGTTGGACACAACTGAGCAACTAAACAGCAAAAAATTTTGTAGCAATGAGCATCTGTATTAAATCATTTATTTTCATTCTTAAGAGTGATAATAGATCAAGTAAGCCAGAGCAGAAACAAACAAAAGGCAGAAACCCCTGCCATTGGAATTGACGGCTCTGTTTTATATTCCTCAGAAAGTTCACTTCTGTTTAGTCAGTCATTTAAATTTTCCTTTTCTTACTTGTCTTGATCCTTTTCCTTAATAATTATTCTTCATGTGACTGTCAAACTTTTGCATTGTGACAGTCTAAATTAGTGTTTTGATAGTTATCCCTTGAAAGAAGGCAACAAAGAAGAAAATTGCCAAATACATATCACGAGTTATATAAATTGATGATACTGTGCCTCAATAAATCCAAAATGTGTTCCAACTTATTACCTGCTTCCCTGGTAGCTCAGATGGTAAAAAGTCTGCTTACAATGTGGGGAGACCAGGGTTCGATCCCTGGGTCAGGAAGATCCCCTGGAGAAGGAAATGGCACCCCACTCCAGTACTCTTGCCTGGAAAATCCCATGGACTGAGGAGCCTGGTAGGCTACAGTCCATGGGGTCGCAAAGAGTCGGACATTACTGAGCGACTTTGCTTCACTTCACTTGTTAATAAGTGATTTCCAAACAATTCATTTGATAGGCTTTGGGACTGCTTAAACCAGAAAGTTTTAGCTTTGCTAATAATATATGCACATCTTGAGTGTCCAACAAATGTTTGAGGATGCAAGCATAAGCATGACAGATCAAGTAATTTAGAAATGGGAGATTAAAGCAAGTGAGGTTCAATAATGTTAACTAATTTGTCCAAATTTTCTGAATCAGTAAACATCAGAGCTGTAATTAGAGCCCAAATCTAATTTCAAAGCACACACTATCTCCACCATATCATTGGTTATTGAATAAGTAAGGAATAAATAAATGAAAAAGTCTAGAAAGAATGCCTACTATTAGAAACAAAACGTCTTCTAGATAGGTAAAATTCAGGTGCTCTATTTGATAAAATTAGCCATATAATTTATCACAAGTTAAGCATGAAAACTGGAGAAGGAAATGGCAACCCACTCCAGTGTTCTTGCTTGGGAAATCCCATGGACAGAGGAGCCTGGTGGGCTACAGTCCATGGAGTCACAAGTGTTGGACACAACTTAGCAGCTAAACCACCCACCACCAAGCATGAAAACTACAAGTACTATCTTAAATTATAAAAATTCTTGTTCACAAATAGAATTCTGTCAAAAATTTATTTATACACCTTTCATTTTTATATTAAGAAGAGCAATGGCACGATGGCATCACCTACTGAATGGGCATGAGTTTGAGCAAACTTCAGGAGACAATGAAGGACAGGGAAGCTTGATATGCTGCAGTTCATGTGGTCACAAAGAGTCAGACATGACTTAGCAACTGAGCAATAACAACAACAAAGAAGAGAAATAGAAAGAGTGCCAAACAAAGACACTAGTAGATCAGGAAATGTTTTAAAAATCTTCTTCAGCCACTATCTCAAAACATGGGGAAAATTGTATCTTTAATTTTACATTGCAAATTATACAGATATTTCTACAAATATAAATCATAAGGCTTTGTTATACTCTTCACTTTTGCACATACTACTTTTAATTCTTGCATATCTTCATATATAATGTATTTAATTAGATTTGCAAAGTTTTGCAAGTTTAATTGGCTCTGTGTCTTTGAATGCATATTTTTATATTCTGTCAGGAATTTGAGGCATTTGGGGCTGATAAGAGAAAAGACATAACCACAAGAAACAGTAACACAAAATAATCTTATTGGGTAGAATTTGGACAGTCTTGAGTAGAGATGTCCTTCACAGCAGGAGTTTGTCCAGATGCTAAGGTGAGGGGGTCTCAACACAGGAGAGGAGGTAAAGGGAACTCCGTTGGGGAGGATAAGATCAGAGAAGGGCTTAGATGTCTAGGTGATGTCACTCAGCAGCATGCCAGGGAGTCTCTGGTCAGATAGCCCCAGAGGGCCATAACAGCTTGAGATCTTACAGCCACAAAGCTATCTTATCAATGGCCAACAGATGTGGGGTGAAGTTTCACAGGGTATACAAATAAGGCAAGTCCTAAATGGCTAAAAATATGCTTCAGGTAGCTACTGTAAAAAACTTGGATATATACAAATTTGAAATTGGTACCACAGGGCTTTTGAGCTAATGTGCTTTAGCCTGCAGTTAAGAAATACACAACACTGGGGCCAATGCCACAAAGGCCATCTTTGGCTCGACCATTTAAAAATGCAGCAGCAGTCAGAACCAATAAACAAGCACATGAAAATCTTTGTGTGTAAAACATAATTTCAACTTACGAGTTTTTATGATTTCAATAGCCCTGTATATACATATACATATATATATATACACACACATATATGTGTGTGTGTGTTTGTCTGTGTGTGTGAATATGTAGACACAAATATAATTATGTCTCTGAGGCCTTTATATCTAATAAAAACTAAGTGAACAATTAAAAACTAAAGGGTATCTTTAATGTAGTAGACATTTTTCATGCTTTGAAAAGAAAAAATAATTGTTTGATCAAGAGATAAACAACCATGCAAATATGTGTTCAAAGACAATGATTTTGACATAAACCAGATATCCTATTTTGTATTTAAAGTACATATATAAATTGAATGATATATATACATATACATGTGTGTATGTTTATCTGTGTATATAGTCACCATTCTGGAAATATAAAACAAAATCTCAAATAGAAATAGTATCAGGATTATAATTGCAAACCATAAATATTTTCTCTGTCACCTAGCCAGATAATGCAAATTTCAATGGGTATATTTTTCCAAGTAGAGAACAGTTTTTTCCCTTAAAGAAAATATGCTTTGGCACTTCCCTGGAGGTCCAGTGGTTAAGACTCCACACTTCCACTTCAGGGGCACAGGTTTGATCATTGGTCTTGATCAGGGGAACTAAGATCCTGCATGCCTGTCACTCAGCATGGTAAAAAGAAAAAATAAAAACAACAAGGTGAGGGGTGGTGTGGAAGAAAGAGAGGAAAAGGATGAATTATTCATCTGGATTGGTTGAAACATGTTTCATCAGTGAAATCCTCTCAGCTACAGTACACATGGTCAGGCACATTTCAGTTTACAGCACTTGTTCTTTGCACTAGAGTTGGGTGAAGACAATTTGTTTGCAAACAGCTTTCCCATTCTTTAATGTTCACCCTTAGCTTTAGGTACCGCTCTTCATGTTCCAGAAAACCAGTACTCTTGTATTCCACCACAAAGTATCCTACCTTGGAAGCCCAGTATTTAAAATGTTACCTCCTGTTATTCATCTCTATCAAAACGTCTTTCATAAGTACCATGCCCTTGGGAACCTAAGTTATTAGAACATCCCTGGTGAACATACCCATTTTAAAGTGCTTATGGCATGTTTATTCCTCTTTAATTATCTTGTATACTTCTCAAACACTTAAGTCAAAAAGACAGGCAATCAAAAGACAGTTCAGTTCAGTTCACTTCAGTCGCTCAGTCGTGTCCAACTCTTTGAGACCCCATGAATCACACCACGCCAGGCCTCCCTGTCCATCACCAACTCCCTGAGTTCACTCAGACTCACGTCCATCGAGTCAGTGATGCCATCCAGCCATCTCATCCTCTGTCGTCCCCTTCTGCTCCTGCCCCCAATCCCTCCCAGCATCAGAGTCTTTTCCAATGAGTCGACACTTCGCAGGAGGTGGCCAAAGTACTGGAGTTTCAGCTTTAGCATCATTCCTTCCAAAGAAATCCCAGGGCTGATCTCCTTCAGAATGGACTGCTTGGATCTCCTTGCAGTCCAAGGGACTCTCAAGAGTCTTCCTAAACACCACAGTTCAAAAGGATCAATTCTTCGGCACTCAGCCTTCTTCACAGTCCAACTCTCACATCCATACATGACCACTGGAAAAACCATAGCCTTGACTAGATGAACCTTTGGTGGCAAAGTAATGTCTCTGCTTTTCAATGTGCTATCTAGGTTGGTCATAACTTTCCTTCCAAGGAGTAAGTGTCTTTTAATTTCATGGCTGCAGTCACCATCTGCAGTGATTTTGGAGCCCCGAAAAATAAAGTCTGACACTGTTTCCACTGTTTCCCCATCTACTTCCCATGAAGGGATGGGACCAGATGCCATGATCTTCATTTTCTGAATGTTGAGCTTTAAGCCAACTTTTTCACTCTCCTCTTTCACTTTCATCAAGAGGCTTTTTAGTTCCTCTTCACTTTCTGCCATAAGAGTGGTGTCATCTGCATACATAAGGTTATTGATATTTCTCCCAGCAATCTTGATTCCAGCTTGTGCTTCTTCCAGCCAAGCATTTCTCATGAGGTACTCTGCACATAAGTTAAATAAGCAGGGTGACAATATACAGCCTTGACGTACTCCTTTTCTTATTTGGAACCAGTCTGTTGTTCCATGTCCAGTTCTAACTGTTGCTTCCTGACCTGCATACAGATTTCTCAAGAGGCAGGTCAGGTGGTCTGGTATTCCCATCTCTTTCAGAATTTTCCACAGTTTATTCTGATCCACACAGTCAAAGGCTTTGGCATAGTCAATAAAGCAGAACTGCAAATATAATTATTTTATTGCTAGCTATTGAGCACACCTTCAGTTGTCTTTCTTCAAAAGCCTGAGAAACATGCCTCCTACTTGTATTATCCACCTTTGCAGTATACAAAAAACATTTATTTAACACTGAAATCAAGCATAATACAGTCAATGTCTTCCTCCCATCCAGTAGGTGTTAGTCAATGATGTCATTCTTAGAATGTGTTTACTGGAAAAATGCAGTTGTATTTGAATGGTTGGGGAAAAATGAAGTCTTTGGGTAAGTCATAACTGAAGGAAAAAAGGTCATTTGAGAAGATTTCAGCTGAAGAAGGAACTGATGAATAATATGGAAATGAATTCTAATTAGACAGAAAGGCTCCAAGACTGCACCCTGTAGTGAAATTAGTGTCCTCAATAACAATATGATTCATTAACAATAGGAATCTAATATTTATTATATTTTCTTGGATTTTCCTCTTCACTTTTAATTGTAACACTTAAGATATGCATTAATGACTAAATAAATAAATCTATTTTCTGTGGCTCTTCTGAGCCCCAGGTACAATATGAATTATTTCTTGGACCAATGGAATGTTTATCTAATAATGGTGTATCCAATATCCTAGGTAACAAAAGTTTACTGTAATAAGATCCTCAAATCCTGGAATAACATTCTGAGAGGAAAATATTAGATAATCTTAGAAGAAGGAAATATTAAGAAAGGAAATATTTTTGCTTTTGTAATTCCTAGTTGTTTTAAACCAATTTATATATTCAGTGTAAGACAACTCATTGAGATATAATGATTTTTAAATTACTTCTTCAAAAAATATGAACTAGATTGCTATTCCTGCAAAGGCCTCACAGAAAATGAGCCATGTAACTTCTCTTATATGTGGGACTAAATGCCTCTTATCAATCATTCTGGCAGGCTTTGAGGTGAAGATGGAGAGAAAAGGGTTGTATTTGCCTAATGCAATGTTTTGACCTTTAGGGTTGTGCTTAAAGAACTGAACAAAAACAATTACCATAAAGAAGTAGGGGGTGGTACAGGACACAAGATTCTCTAGAGAAATGCAAAATCTATTTGCTTTTAATATTTTTTTTTTGCTGATGATCAATGAATAAAAGAGAAAGTATTATTAAACAGAGTTACTCTTCATCACAAAATGAATAAGTATTTTTCTCCTAATAAACATCGGGTTGGAGAAGAAGCAGAAAGCTACACTAAAGGAAAATATCATCTGTACTTCTTGCCAGGCTTTTCATTGCTGAAACCCTATTCTTTTTTAATCCATTACCATCTATTGTAGTCCCTGGAAATTTTGCATTCTTACTATTGGAGTCTTAATCTGAGGAGTGAATATACGCAATAGAACCTCTAGTACAGGACTTGAAGCATTAAGCAAACTTTGCACGAGTACTGAAAATTAAAATCAACCTTTCTTACTGTGTGTCTACATAAATCATGTATTATTAATCATATACATGTGGACCATTAATTATTTTCTGGGTTATCCTGATGATTCATTTCTTTTATTTCAATTTTTTAGATTAATATCAGAACTCAAAAAACAGTTGAAATAGGACTCTGGCTTTTTCCCAGTTGCATATGTTAGAGGACCAAAAGAAATCATCAAAGCAGAAGGAAGACTAGAAAAACAAATGTCAGAAATCACACGAATTATTCCAACAGAACAAAATGGAAGTCCTTAACAGTCCCAGTTGCAGCACTGGATACTTTTAGTAATGTGGAAGTTTGAAAATTGCCAAGTACCTAAAATTATTAGGGGAGAAGAAGAGATTCAAGGTTTCTGGAGAAAGATCAAGCTAAGTGTTGTGACCTCCAAATATCCCTATCTCATTTAACATCTACAAATTAATGGCTCCTGATGATCAATATTTCCAGACTCAAATTTTTTTGTGTGCTTCAGATACACAGATCTAACTAAATAGTGTGAAAACGGATAAAAGAAAACTTCATTCAAATTGGAGTTGAAAAGCCCTGGAGGGGGAACTCTCAAACATGGACAACTCAATGCCCCTTACTTTACATACTTCAACAGAAAGAAGAAAGATTTTCTTCTTGTCCAACAATAGCCCAGCCAATGATAAACTACCACAACCCCAAACTCTCACTCTTCTTTGATGAACTTTGTTCAAAACAACCCCTCTGTCCTTCTTCCTTGCCTCTATAAAACAATGATCCTCTCCTTTGTTCTCCAAATTGCCTGTCTATGTTTTGCCATAGTTTGCGTATTCCAAATTGTAATTCCTGTGCTTTTCCTGAGTGAACTCACTTTTACTGGATAAACTGCTTATCTTTTTGTTTTAAATGTTGACTAGAGTAAACAATTATACTTCAGTGTCTCAAAGGGAACAAAAAATTCCACATTTGTATCCTCTTCCTGTGTTCCTTATTGTTAAGTCAACAGCATCCCCTGCTCAAACCAGAAGTTTGACATTATTGTCTCTAACTCATCACTTACCTAACGTAGATAATACAGGCTTATCCCGTAAAGGACAAATAGAAAAACTTTTGCTTCTAGGTCTACATTTTTTCCATGAAATATGACCACATTGCCCAGTAATGAAAGCAAGAAACTTGACAATAATTAAAGATTCCTTCTTCTTCCTATATCTGACTCCCTATTCCACACACACACACACACACACACACACACACATACACAATCACTAAAACCTAAGAATTTATCCTCTATAACTTTGCCCAATCCATCCCCTTTTAATCTTTAGAGCCACTACTCTAGATCTGATGTTCAATGTCCCTCTCTCTGATCAGTTTTCAAACTTCAGCATTAATATCAAAAATATATTTTTGAGACAAAATATATTATATTATTCCCTCAAAAATGAGCTGAAAAGAAGAATTGAGAACCATATTAGGGAAAAAGAAACTATGAGGCACTCTTCAATTGTATTATACCAATTAAGAGTATGATGGCATCAACTCCTTCCTCTCCTTATGCTCCTCTAAATCCTGTGCTTATTCTAACTCCAGAGTGTCTATCCAATGTCACTACTTTTATTGGGTCTTCATTATTTTTCATAGTCTTTCCTCTTGTCAAACTAAAAATACTTTGTATTTCTTTTTCTGCTTAATAAAAGTAACACAAATTCATTGCACCAAAAATAATCATGAAAAGCAGAGTTGTCCAGTTAAAAAAATTAAAATCAGCTGTTTTCTCATTTTTCAGAAAAAAACTATTGCCAGTATCTCAGAATAAATCCTCCCAGACTTTTTCTATATGAATTTTCTTCCCTCCCTCATTCCTTCCTCCCTCTTTCTTTCTTAAACCTCTTAAATTGTTATGACACTCATATTATGCAAACTGTACTAAATGCTAGATATATACCTGTGTACAGACAAATTTACTCTCATCAAAATTATTTTCTAGTAGAAGATAGGCAATCAGTTCAGTTCAGTTGCTCAGTTGTGTCTGACTCTTTGCGACCCCATGAATCGCAGAACACCAGGCCTCCATGTCCATCACCAACTCCCGGAGTTTACTCAAACTCATGTCCATTGAGTCGGTGATGCCATCCAGCCATCTCATCCTCTGTCGTCCCCTTCTCCTCCTGCCCCCAAGCCCTCCCAGTTAATCTCACCAAACTTATTTTCTAGTGGAAGATAGGCAATAAAGAAATATAAACAGCACTTTGTAATGAGGAATGACAGGAGAATCTAATGTAGATGGGATTGTCAGAAACGCCTCTCTGAGGAGGTGACATTTAAGCTAAGACATGAAGCATCTAAAGGAGCCATTTGAAAACAAAAAAAACTCAGTATGAGAGTGCCCCCCCCAACAAAGGTCCATCTTCAAGGTCAGCTTTCAAAGAGCATGAGGTTAGGGGAAAATAAAACGTTGGGGGTGCTTAGGGATGTTGCTCTGTAACTTACTTTTCTTTGTTTAATAATATACAGTGAATACCAATAAATGTACATCAACACTATTTACATCACCAACTGAAAGAGATGTTCAGTTTAGTTCAGTTCAGTCTCTCAGTTGTGCCCAGTGCTTTGTGACCCCATGGACAGCAGCATGCCAGGCATCCCTGTCCATCGCCAACTCCTGGAGCTTGCTCAAACTCATCAAGTCAGTGATGCCATCCAACCATCCCATCCTCTGTTGTCCCCTTCTCCTCCTGCCTTCAATCTTTCCCAGCATCAGGCTCTTTTCTAAGGAAGTCAGTTCTTCATATCAGGTGGCCAAAGTATTTGGAGCTTCAGCTTCAGCATCAGTCCTTCCAATGAATACTGATTTCCTTTAGGATCGACTGGTTTCATCTCTTTCCAGTCCAAGGAACTCTCAAGAGTCTTCTGTAACAACACAGTTCAAAAGCATTGATTCTTTGGTGCTCAGATTTCTTTATGGTCCAACTCAGCGGTAGATCCCCTCATTTTACTTATATTACTCACTTGTACCTATAGCTTTTTATCCCATCTAAGAATTGTCCTAAGATAATATTCCTAGAAGTGAAAATTTTATTTTGAAACTTATACACAATGTTCTGGAGTAGGGCACAGCAACTCACTCCAGTATTTTGCCTGGAGAATTCCATGGATAGAGGAGCCTGGCAGGCTATAGTCCATAGAATCTCAAAGAGTTGGATATGAGTAAAGTGACTTAGCACACACATATGGATACAAGTGGTATAGAATTGTGATATATATTGCCACTATTCCTTTCAAAATTGTGGTACCAATTACACTCCCAGAAGTAATTAATGACAGTTGCCCATGTTTTCAGAGAAGGCAATGGCACCCCACTCCAGTACTCTTGCCTGGAAAATCCCATGGACAGAGGAGCCTGGTGGGCTGCAGTCCATGGGGTTGCTAAGAGTCGGACACGACTGAGTGACTTCACTTTCACTTTTCACTTTCATGCATTGGAGAAGGAAATGGCAACTCACTCCAGTGTTCTTGCCTGGAGAATCCCAGGGACGGGGGAGCCTGTTGGGCTGCCATGTCTGGGGTCGCACAGAGTCGGACACGACTGAAGCGACTTAGCAGCAGCAGCAGCCCATGTTTTCGTGAGCACTTTTGTATTACATTTTTTCTTCTGACACTTTAGAGGTACAGTCTGATATCTTGTTTTAATTTTCATTACTTTGATAATCATTGAGAGTAAATATTTTTAATATGTCAATTTTGCATATTGGGATGTTTTTCCTTTCTTATTGATTTAAGATATCCTTACATATGAATATTATTAACTTGTCATATATACAAAAGCAGTTTCCTCCTTTTTTAAGTTGTTTATTTTGACATAGTTTTAATTTCTATACAGCCAAATCTGTCATTATTTTCATTTTGATTTCTATTTCTATTTTTTTCTTTTTAAACACTCAGAAAGGCTTTCCCCATGGCAGATATTTTACAAACATTGACTATATTATTTTTATAGTATGATTTTATCTTTTCCCTTTAAATATCTTGTACATCTGCAATATTTGAATAAGGTCTGATGTAGAGCTCTCTAGCAGATATAATAGTGATCATCAAATACTTCAGCTACACTCCCTCATTTTCTAGACCCTTTATTTTTAGTAAAGATTATATGACTAGTTCTTCTTGGTGGTAAAAATGAATAAAGAGGTCCACTCACTAAACTATAGCTTATTCTTCACATTTTGCATTATCTAAGGAAGTCATAAACTCCAGAAAGCACAACTACAAGATATTAGTACCTCTGTCAACAGGGATTCCTGAGTGACTATCTGGAATAGACACTACTGCCAATTACCAATTAACATGTAGTTTAAGCAAGACGTATAAGCCTTCTTTTTTTTTGTGAAGCCATTGAAATTTCATGGTTGACTTGTGACTGCAGCATAATATGGTTTTGTGGTTGTGAAGTCGCTCAGTCGTGTCTGACTCTTCGTGACCCCATGGACTGCAGCCCACCAGGCTCCTCCATCCATGGAATTTACTAGGCAAGAGTACTGGAGTGGGTTGCCATTTCCTTCTCCAAGTATAATATGGTTTAGTGGTTCTCAAAATTTAACTTGCATCAGAATCAGTTTGATAATTTGTTAAGACACAGATTGAAGAATGCACCCCCAGAATTTCAGTTCTGAGTTTCTAGGGTGGGTCCTGAAAATTTGCATTGCTAACAGATTGCAAGGTAATACTGATCCTGATGGTCCAGGAACCATACCTTGAGAAACACTGCTCTACCTGATTAATATGAGTTTATTTAGTTTTTCTAAATATGAATAGCAGTTTGTTACAAAGATATGTCTCCATTTTCATACTGCTTTTTCAGTTCAGTTCAGTCACTCAGTCGTGTCCAACTCTTTGCGACCACATAGACTGCAGCACTCCAGGCTTCCCTGTCCATCACCAACTCCTCGAGCTTACTCAAACTCATGTCCATCGAGTTGGTAAGGCCATCCAATCATCTCATGCTCTGTCATCCCCTTCTTCTCCTGCATTCAATCTTGCCCAGCATCAGGATCTTTTCCAATGAGTCAGTTCTTCACATCAGGTGGCCAAAATATTGGGGCTTCAGCTTCAGCATCAGTCCTTCCAATGAATATTCAGGACTGATTTCCTTGAGGATTGACTGGTTTGATCTCTTTGCAGTCCAAGGGACTCTCAAGATTCTTCTCCAACACTGCACTTCAAAAGCATCAATAGTTTGGTGCTCAGCTTTCTTTATAGTCCAACTCTCATATCCATACATGACTACTGGAAAAACCATAGCTTTGACTAGATGGACCTTTGTTGGCAAAGTAATGTCTCTACTTTTAATATGCTGTCTAGGCTGGTCATAGCTTTTCTTCCAAGGAGCAAACGTCTTTTAATTTCATGGCTGCAGTCACAATCTGCATTGATTTTGGAGCCCAGAAGAATAAGGTCTCTCACTGTTTCCATTGTTTCCACATCTATTTGCCATGAAGTGATGGGACCAGATGTCATGATCTTAATTTTCTGAATGTTGAGTTTTAAGCCAACTTTTTCACTCTCCACTTTCACTTCATCAAGAGGCTTTTTAGTTCTTCTTTGATTTCTGCCATAAGCATAGTGTCATCTGCATATCTGAAGTTATTGATATTTCTCCCAGCAATCTTGATTCCGGTTTGTACTTCATCCAGCCCAGCATTTCTCATGATGTACTGCACTTTAAATACTTCCTTATCACAAACTATGTATTTGGGCCATTTACTATTATTTTACTGATTTTCTCACAATGACTTGCTTGCCTATTCAAACACTATTAGTGTACTTTAAATCATTATAACTGTATATTTTAGTAAGTGATAGGATGTCTTGCATTACTCTTATTCCAAAATACCTATATATTATTACAAGCTATTTTTTTACTTTGAATAAACTTAAGAATGATTTTTCTAAGATATAAATAAAAGAAAAATTGTACTGAAATTTACAGAGATTGTGTTAAATTCAAAGATTAATTTTTAGAGAATTATATTTTAAGTAATCCAATACAGAAATGTGAGATTTCCCTGTATTCAAATCTGCTTATAAGTACATTACTAAATTTTGCTTATAATCCCTTGCCTGGAATATTGCAATAATCTCCTATAACTCTTCTGTCAATTCCAGTCTGATATGACAATTCTCCCAGATCAATTCAATCTGCTAGAAGCAGAGCTCCCATCATAAAATTCTACTACTCAAACACTTTTGATGCCATCTCATAAAACTCTTTAGCCCATGCTTTCATTTTTAGCTGAAATTTCATGGTTAAGGGAAATCTAATGTTATTGACAGTCAATGCATAAAATGCAAAGAAAAATTTTTAAATTTTAAAATTCAGACCCAGATGGGAGGGGATATATACACTAATATATCATGTATCAGACAAGATAAATACATTTGTACAGGCAAAAGGTCTACTCCTATCAAGTACTCAGACTATATTTAGACTCCAGACACTTGGAGATTTTTCTCATCTAGTTCATCACTTCATCCTATGAGTTAAGATGTCAACTGTTGAATTCAGTCAATTTCAAAATAATTTAAAATAAGTGAGGAGACTGAAGAGTTATGTAGAAACAGTATTTTTTGCCCTTCCTTTTAGTGTGTGTGTGTGCTTAGTCACTCAGTCATGTGCAACTCTTTGAGACCGCATGGACTTAGCCCACCAGGCTCCTCTGTCTATGGAATTTTCCAGGCAAGAATACTGGAGCAGATTGTCATTTCCTACTCCAGGGGATCTTCTTGACCCAGTCTTGATGTACTCCTTTCCCAGTTTTGAACCAGTCCATTTTTCCATGTCTGGTTCCAACTGTTGCTTCTTGACCTGCATATAGAATTCTCAGAAGGCAGCTAAGGTGGTCTGGTATTATGTTCTTTGCAGCCAAAGATGGAGAAGCTCTATACAGTCAACAAAAACAAGACCGGGAGCTGACTGTGGTTCAGATCATGAACTCTTTATTACCAAATTCAGACTTAAATTGAAGAAAGTAGGGAAAACCACTAGACCATTCAGGGATGACCTAAATCAAATCCCTTATGATTATACAGTGGAAGTGAGAAATAGATTTAAGGGCCTAGATCTGATAGATAGAGTGCCTGATGAACTATGGAATGAGGTCCGTGACATTGTACAGGAGACAGGGATCAAGACCATCCCCATGGAAAAGAAATGCAAAAAAGCAAAATGGCTGTCTGGGGAGGCCTTACAAATATCTGTGAAAAGAAGAGAAGCCAAAAGCAAAGGAAAAAAGGAAAGATATAAGCATCTGAATGCAGAGTTCCAAAGAATAGCAAGAAGAGAGAAGAAAGTGTTCCTCAGTGATCAATGCAAAGAAATAGCGGAAAACTACAGAATGGAAAAGACTAGAGATCTCTTCAAGAAAATTAGAGATACCAAGGAAACATTTCATGAAAAGATGGGCTCAATAAAGGACAGAAGTGGTATGGACCTAAAAGAAGCAGAAGATATTAAGAAGAGGTGTGAAGAAAACAGAAGAACTGTACAAAAAAGATCTTCATGTCCCAGATAATCACGATGATGTGATCACTGACCTAGAGCCAGACATCCTGGAATGTGAAGTCAAGTGGGCCTTAGAAAGCATCACTACGAACAAAGCCAGTGGAGGTGATGGAATTCCAGTTGAGCTCTTTCAAATCCTGAAAGATGATGCCCTGCAAGTGCTGCACTCAGTATGCCAGCAAATTTGGAAAACTCAGCAGTGGCCACAGGACTGGAAAAGGTCATTTTTCATTCCAATCCCAAAGAAAGGCAATGCGAAAGAATGCTCAAACTACTGCACAACTGCACTCATCCCACATGCTAGTAAAGTAAAGCTCAAAATTCTCCAAGCCAGGCTTCAGCAATACGTGAACCGTGAACTTCCTGATGTACAAGCTGGTTTTAGAAAAGGCAGAGGAACCAGAGTTCAAATTGCCAACATCTATTGGATCATGGAAAAAGCAAGAGAGTTCCAGTAAAACATCTATTTCGGCTTTATTGACTATGCCAAAGCCTTTGACTTTGTGGATCACAATAAAAGAAATAAATAAATTCTGAAAGAGATGGGAATACCAGACCACCTGACCTGCCTCTTGAGAAATCTGTATGCAGATCAGGAAGCAACAGTTAGAACTGGACATGGAACAACAGACTGGTTCCAAATAAGAAAAGGAGTACGTCAAGGCTGTATATTGCCACCCTGCTTATTTAACTTTTATGCAGAGTACATCATGAGAAACGCTGGGCTGGAAGAAGCACAAACTGGAATCAAGATTGCTGGGAGAAATATCAATAATCTCAGATATACAGATGACACCACCCTTATAGTAGAAAGTGAAGAGGAACTAAAAAGCCTCTTGATGAAAGTGAAAGTGGAGAGTGAAAAAGTTGGCTTAAAGCTCAACATTCAGAAAACGAAGATCATGGCATCCGGTCCCATCACTTCATGGGAAGTAGATGGGGAAACAGTGGAAACAGTGTCAGACTTTATATTTTTGGGCTCCAAAATCACTGCAGATGGTGACTGCAGCCATGAAATTAAAAGACGCTTACTCCTTGGAAGAAAACTTATGACCAACCTAGATAGCCTACTGAAAAGCAGAGACATTACTTTGCCAACAAAGGTCCATCTAGTCAAGGCTATGGTTTTTCCTGTGGTCATGTATGGATGTGAGAGTTGGACTGTGAAGAAGGCTGAGCACTGAAGAATTGATGCTTTTGAACTGTGGTGTTGGAGAAGAGTCTTGAGAGTCCCTTGGACTGTAAGGAGATCCAAGCAGTCCATTCTGAAGGAGATCAGCCCTGGGATTTCTTTGGAAGGAATGATACTAAAGCTGAAACTCCAGTACTTTGGCCACCTCATGGGAAGAGTTGACTCATTGGAAAAGACTCTGATGCTGGGAGGGATTGGGCGCAGGAAGAGAAGGGGACGACAGAGGATGAGATGGCTGGATGGCATCACTGAACTGATGGACATGAGTCTGAGTGAACTCTGAGAGTTGGTGATGGACAGGGAGTCCTGGCGTGCTGCAGTTCATGGATTCGCAGAGTCGGACACCACTGAGCGACTAAACTGAACTGAACTGAACTGAAGAATTTTCCACAGTTTGGTGTAATCCACACAGTCAAAGGCTTTTGCATAGTCAATGATGCAGAAATAGATGCTTTTTTTTTCTGGAATTCTTTTACTTTTTGTATGATCCAACGTATGCTGGCAATTTAATATGGTCTATGGGGTCACAGTGATTTGGACACCACTGAGCGACTGAACATCAACAAAGTTTTACATGACAAAAAAAGTATTAATGTGAAACCAGAACTGCAGCTTACTCACAGATTGATGATGATATCAGTTTGCATCCTGGGACTACAAGCAGGAGTCCCCAAGTACAATCTTTGATGTCTCACCCATGGGGTGGATGTTCAGCCTGTGTTTTTTTCCCAGTTGGGGCTCCATATGTGCTGTGTCATGTGATTTCTCAGTATTGTTTGATTCTGGATATTGATCAAAATCCAATTTGGTGATGTATCCTCTGCTGTTTCTATTTCTCTTTTCTTTTAATGTTAGTATATTGAAAGTAAGCTAAATAATTTTCTAATAAATATTTGTATATGAAAAGGTGAAAGTGAAAGTCATGTCCAACTCTATGTGACCCCATGGACTATACAGTCCATAAAATTCTCCAGGCCAGAATACTGGAGTGGATAGCCTTTCCCTTCTGCAGGGGATCTTCCCAACCCAGGGATCAAACCCAGATCTCCCGCATTGCAGGTGGATTCTTTACCAGCTGACCCACAAGGGAAGCCCAAGAATGCTGGAGTGGGTAGCCTATCCGTTCTGCAGTGGATCTTCCTGACCCAGGAATCAAACCCAGATCTCCCGCATTGCAGGTGGATTCTTTACCAGCTGACCCACAAGGGAAGCCCAAGAATGCTGGAGTGGGTAGCCTTTCCCTTCTGCAGGGGATCTTCCCAACCCAGGGATCAAACCCAGATCTCCCGCATTGCAGGTGGATTCTTTACCAGCTGACCCACAAGGGAAGCCCAAGAATGCTGGAGTGGGTAGCCTATCCGTTCTGCAGTGGATTTTCCTGACCCAGGAATCGGACCAAATTTTCCTGCACTGCAGGCAGAGTCTTACCAACCAAGCTATCAGGGAAGCCCATTTGTAAATAATGAGTGGCTTGTTAACAAATCCTTTGAACCTGAGATGAAAGTGAAGTTTCAGCAAAACAAATGGTGCAAATGAACTTATTTACAAAACAGAAATCAAGTCATAGATGTAGAAAATAATCTTTTGGTTATGAGGGGGGAAAACAAGTGGAGGGACAAGTTGTGAGATTGGGATTGACATATACACATTACTATATGTCAAATAGATACTGTAGAGCACAGGGAAATCTAATCAATATTCTGTAATGATCAATATGGGAAAATAATTTTAAAAAGACTGGATATATGTATAACTGATTCACTTTGATGTACACCTAAAACTAATACAATATTTTAAATCAACCTACATCATTTTAGCCTGTATTTCATTAGCAAAAACTAATCATACGGTCACAACAGAATGCAGAATTTATGGTAGTGAAATAGATAGCTATCTTTAGGTGGCAACTCCACACTATGAAAATATAGAAGCATAGATTCTTGGTAAAGTGTTACCCATTTCTGTCACAGTGTCTGTCACCATGTTTACCAAATGATGAAATTTGGGGGGAAGTTAGCATATTATGGTTAAAATCTTATAATATTCATTATCTGAAATTCATACTTTGACATTTGATCACCCTGTTTTGTGCACTAATTTTTCATGTGCAAATTTCTTGTCTCCCTGAACAGATTATATATTACCAAGGACAGATAATATGTAGCACAGAATAGGTGCTAAATATTATGAAATTCAATTGAATGCTGCTGCACTTTTGTAAAATCTGTAAGAGCTTGCTTATCACAATCCTTCACATGACAATGAAGCTCCTTAGCCTTTGCTGTTATTCTTCCCACCATCGGGTCACCTGTCTCTCCCCTCATATTGCCTAAATTAACCTAATCAGCTCTCTCAAAATCATTGAAAAGCTGAAGGATTTTCAAAGTCAGTCTGTTAAAATAAGCAAGATTCTTCATATGCTTAAACTCAAAGCCAGATTATAAATTATGTTAAATTTATGTGGAATAAGAACATATAGACAAAGGTAATTCATGGCTGAAAATTAAGCTTTATGTCTAGAAAAATAAATGAACAAGAGAGAATAGGAATAGGGAATAGTTTTATTGATTCATAAGTGCCCATCTTAAAAATATAGTGACATCACTTATGTATGCTCTAGCCACTAATATCTTAAGCCACCAAAAACCATTATTTCAGAGCCTCAGTCCAGAAAAGTTATTTGTCATCTAATTCTAGACTATGATATGCCTCAGTTAGCCCAGGAAGTATTAGTTTATGTCTGTCATACTGGCATAATTATTAATATTCCTTTCATTATTAAAATGTACCTCACTTTAAAGAATAAATCATATGGTCACTCTAACCAGATCTCTCAAGTCCTCTTCCTGTCCTGGGTTATAGGTGGATATGCCTGGGTCATACACCTTTGGTGGCTACTGAAGCTTTTCTGAAGCTTTTCAATTTGCCTATTATAATACTCTGCTGCTTTACTAGGTGACCTTTTCTGGAGCTACATTGTCTTACATTTGAATGAACTGCTTGCTGTCACATGTAATAAGAGACTCTCTCACCCTCCTATAGACTCATAGGTGTTTCACAAATAATTCTGTTTTCAGATAGTATGCCTAGAAATTAGGTATGGAATTTTTCTCCTCATTTTCTCAAAATTGTCAGTCCTAATGTGCTCACAGACCTAACTTATGTCCTCAAAACTTGCTCCAATATTTCCCTCAGAAAGCAGAAGGATACATATTGAGATAAGACCCCTTGATTGGCTCTTTTGATATCTAATTGTCTATAAAATTGAAGTGAACATTGGATCTCCATTTGGAAAATTAGATTCCCCAATGTCTTTTTATAACTACTTTTTGGTGCCCCAATATTTTACAGAAATATGCCTTGCTTTTGAATTAGATTACTTTCAGAATTGAGATCTCCCCAGGTACTTCTCAATATCCTTTGTTCTATTCTGCTGTCTTTGTTCTGTTATTGTTTTGTTTAATTTTGCTTTTTTTTTGTAATATGATTTTAAAATGGAAATATTTAAGTCTGAATTTGGGCTGAACTCCTGAAATGTCAGATACCATATTCCAACAGTGGAAGTACACCAAGCAGAAGTTACAAATATTTCTGAATATTGGATTCAAGTTCTATTTTTCTGTCTGTAAAATAGGTTCTGGTGGTGGTGGTTCAGTCGCTAAGTCATGTCCGATTCTTGCAAACCCATGGACTATAGCCCATCAGGCTCCTCTGTCCATGAGATTTTCCAGGCAAGAATACTGGAGTGGGTTACCATTTCCTTCTCCAGGGGATCTTCCCAACCCAGGACTCAAACCCAGGTCTCCTGCACTGCAGGCAGATTCTTTCCCAACTGAGCTATAAGGGAAGCCCCCAAAAAGAGGTTATATAGTTTGATAAAAGATTGAGAGTTTAGGATATTTTTGAAAAGAGTTATTAATGTTTTCTGAATATCATCTTCTCAAAATATAAGTATAGAGAGATGCTTGCCACTCATCACAAGTTGAAGGAAAGAGTCTTCAATAGAATCACATTAAGAGTTTGAAATGTGTTCCCTGGATCCTGATGAGTAGTTAATTGATGTTTTGCTCATACCACCCAGACAATCTAAAGTTAAGACTTATTGGCTGGTTGCTCTTAATGAACAGCAAAGAGAAATAGTTGTATTTGAATAATACCTGTACTCCCAGTTTGTTGTGGAAAAGGACACACGAGTGTATTCTACAGAGCATATGTAGTCCACAGAGAAGAAAGAGGCAGCATGCGATTACTTCAAAATTGGCCAAGAGAGGCCATGGAAAGCAGCCCCCATTAAGGAGACAAATTGCCAGATTCTTATGTTTTGAAGAAGGAACCATAAAGAAAAAGTCAGAGGAAATACATTCACAAGCATCAGGAGGACTGTGAGATATTTCCATTTATGAGGTTGTCTCTGAAAAAGGTAATAAAGTATTCCATTGGAAAAAAAGAATTAAATACCTATGGGGAAATATCTGTTCCTTCTCATGGCAGCACAGTAAATTTAATCCTTTCCTGGTCTTTTTTTATCCTCTCATTCTACCTTTCTCTTACCATGAAGAACTCAAAAAGTTAACAAGATAGAGAAGGAGGAGGAAAAAAAAATGCAAGGTAGGAAAAAAGATGTATCTTTTATATTCAAGTTAGAGAGCCTGGCAGCAGGTCTGAGCTGGGAAAAGAATGACACTTTGAATTAAGTTAATAGTTTTATTATTACATTACTGAAGATATATTAATTACTAAAATGTGACTCTTATTACTTAAAAGTAACCAGAGAAGTTATGAAAATTTCCTTAATTTTTGTCCAGGGGCAAGAGAAGAGCTCATCTCAGAGAATAAATTTGAATAGGTCATAGAAAATAAAAACAAAGCTGCTTTCTGATTATATCCTACAAGTTGTGTTTAACATATGCATCAGTTACATGGTAATTATCTCCAAGTTAACTATTTTGTATATTATTCATTTTTGAATGATTATAAATCTACCTAGATCTAAAAACTGTAACAGTGTATGTGGACACCCTTGTGTTTATTCTCTATCAATTTGTCAATTGGAAAATAACTTATCGACTCTTTTGCAGGAAGTATTAGAGAGTAGTAGACAAAAGTGACTTTGAAATAGGAAACACTAGTGTTTGTACCCTGGCTCCACGACTTGCTATGTGACTTTGGAGAGTTATTTCTATTTCTTCATCTGTAAAACTAGGGTGCTATTACTTAACTTATAGGATTGTTAGGATGAAGTGACAAGACACATACAGCAGGATGCATGAGATTCATATAGCATTGCGTTAATGAGTAAGATGATATGTTTAATTCATAGCCCAATTCTAAGTGTTTAATGGGTTTTATTAAGGTTATACTGAACCAAGAGAAGATCTGTTTTTCTCCCAAACTCATACTCTAAGATTCTTATATGAATAAGCACACACTGTTAAAAGATGCCATACTCTGTCCATCCATGCTATGTGAGTTATAACAATGTTTTCCTCAGTAACAAACAAACTTTAAATTTGCAGTGGCTTTTGTCAATTTATTTCTTGTTGAAACAATTGCTCAATGAATATTTAGTGAATAAACTTTATTTTAAGATTTAGAAACTCAGTTTACTCTCATATGATGGCACTGTCATCCCATAGGGCCTTACAATCCTTCATCTTCTGCTAGAAGATAAAGAAATTAGAGTGAAAATAAATGTCTATTTCTTAACCACTTTTGTCTGGAAGGGACACATATCACTTTCATTCACCTTCTTTTGGCAAGGAACAAGGCTGTATTTATACATGAGTAGGGCAAATAATATAATTTTGGATGGACAGCTGCTTTCCAAACACAACACTACACTATAGCAAGAACGTGGGTTTTTCGAGTTAGCTAGGTGTCAGTCATGATTCAAGAAAATTGGAGGTACCAAGAGAATATTTAATGCAAAGATGGTCACAATAAGAGGACAGAAATGGCAAGGGTCTAACAGAAGAGATTAGGAAGAGTTGGCAAGAATACACAGGAGAACTATATTAAAAAACGTCTTAGTAACTCAGATAACCACGATGTTGTGGTCACTCACCTAGAGGAGAAATTCTGGTGTGTGAAGTCAAGTGGGCTTTAGGAAGCATTACTATGAACAAAGCTACTGAAGGTGATAGAATTCCAGCTGAGCTATTTGAAATCTTAAAAGATGATGCTGTTAAAGTGCTGTACTAAATATGTCAGCAAATTTGGAAAACTCAGCAATGGCCACAGGACTGTAAAAGGTAAGTTTTCATTCCAAACCCAAAGAAAACTGAAAATGTAGTCATTCAGTCATGTCTGACTCTTTGCAACCCCATGGACTATAGCCCACCAGGCTCCTCTGTCTGTGGAATTCTCTAGGCTAGAATACTGGAGTGGATTGGCATTCCCTTCTCCAGGGATATTCGTAACCCAGGGATCAAACCTGGGTCTCCTTCATTGCAGGCAGATTCTTTACCATCTGAGAAATTAAGAATTTTCCAATCCCAAATAAGGGCAATGCCAAATAATGTTCAAACTACCATACAATTGCACTTATTTCATATGCTAGCAAGGTAATGCTCAAAATCCTTCAAGTTAGGTTTCAACAGTATATGAACCAAGGACTTCCAGATGTACCAGCTGGATTTAGAAAAGGCTGAAGAACCAGAGATCAAATTTTCAACATCTGTTGGATCTAGAAAAAGCAAGGAAATCCCAGAAAAACATTTACTTCTGCTTCATTGACTATGCTAAAGCTGTTGATTTTGTGGATCACAGTGAACTATGAAAAATTCTTTAAAGAGATGGGATTACCAGACCATCTTCCCTGCCTCCTGAGAAATCTGTATGCATGTCAAGAAGCAACAGTTACATGTATAATATCATATATGAAATGAGTCACCAGTCCAGGTTCAATGCATGATACTGGATGCTTGGGGCTGGTGCACTGGGACTACCCAGAGGGATGGTATGAGGAGGGAGGAGGGTTCAGGATGTGCAACACATGTATACTGTGGCAGATTCATTTTGATATATGGCAAAACCAATACAATATTGTAAAGTTAAAAAATAAAAAAAAAAAAAAAACTTAACAGACAAGCAAAAGCTAGAATTCAGAACCATAAAACTACCTTTACAAACAAGGTTAAAGGAAATCCTCTGGGTGAAAAAAGAAAAGCCCAGAATAAGAAATGAGAAAATTATAAAATTAAAAATGTGACCAGTAAAGGCAAATATATAGTACATGTAGGTAATATCCCACACACAAAGCTATTCAGTACAGTTCAGTCGCTCAGTCGTGTCCCACTCTTTGCGACCCCATGAATTGCAGCACATGAGGCCTCCCTGTCCATCACCAACTCCCGGAGTTTATCCAAACTCATGTACATTGAGTCGGTGATGCCATCCAGCCATTTCATCCTCCGTCGTCCCCTTCTCCTCCTGCCCCCAAGCCCTCCCAGCATCAGGGTCTTTTCCAATGAGCCAACTCTTCACATGAGATGGCCAAAGTACTGGAGTTTCAGTTTTAGCATCAGTCCTTCCAATGAACACCCAGGACTGATCTCCTTTAGAATGGACTGGTTGGATCTGCTTGCAGTCCAAGGGACTCTCAGGAGTCTTCTCCAACACCACAGTTCAAAAGCATCAATTCTTCAGCACTCAGCTTTCTTCACAGTCCAACTCTCACATCCATACAGGAAAAAACATAGCCTTGACTAGACAGGCCTTTGTTGGCAAAGTAATGTTTCTGCTTTTGAATATGCTATCTAGGTTGGTCATAAGTTTCCTTCCAAGGAGTAAGCGTCTTTTAATTTCATGGCTGCAGTCACCATCTGCAGTGATTTTGGAGCCCCAAAAAATAAAGTCTGACACTGTTTCCACTGTTTCCCCATCTACTTCCCATGAAGTGATGGGACCGGATGCCATGATTTTCGTTTTCTGAATATTGAGCTTTAAGCCAACTTTTCCACTCTCCTCTATCACTTTCATCAAGAGGCTCTTTAATTCTTTGCTTTCTGCCATAAGGGTGGTGTCATCTGTATATCTGAGGTTATTGATATTTCTCCCAGCAATCTTGATTCCAGCTCGTGTTTCTTCCAGCCCAGCATTTCTCATGATGTACTCTGCATATAAGTTAAATAAGCAGGGTGACAATATACAGCCTTGACATACTCCTTTTCCTATTTGGAACCAGTCTGTTGTTCCATGTCCAGTTCTAACTGTTGCCTCCTGACCTGCATACAGGTTTCTCAAGAGGCAGGTCAGGTGGTCTGGTATTCCCATCTCTTTCAGAATTTTCCACAGTTTATTGTGATCCACACAGTCAAAGGCTTTGGCATAGTCAATAAAGCAGAAATAGATGTTTTTCTGGAACTCTCTTACTTTTTCCATGATCCAGCCGATGTTGACAATTTGATCTCTGGTTCCTCTGCCTTTTCTAAAACCAGCTTGAACATCAGGAAGTTCACGGTTCACGTATTGCTGAAGCCTGGCTTGGAGAATTTTGAGCATTACTTTACTAGCATGTGAGATGAGTGCAATTGTGCGGTAGTTTGAGCATTCTTTGGCATTGCCTTTCTTTGGGATTGGAATGAAAAATGACCTTTTCCAGTCCTGTGGCCACTGCTGAGTTTTCCAAATTTGCTGGCATACTGAGTGCAGCACTTGCACGGCATCATCTTTCAGGATTTGAAAGAGCTCAACTGGAATCCCATCACCTCCACTGGCTTTGTTCGTAGTGATGCTTTCTAAGGCCCACTTGACTTCACATTCCAGGATGTCTGGCTCTAGGTCAGTGATCACATCATCGTGATTATCT
Source organism: Bos taurus (assembly GCF_002263795.3). Taxonomy (NCBI): domain Eukaryota; kingdom Metazoa; phylum Chordata; class Mammalia; order Artiodactyla; family Bovidae; genus Bos; species Bos taurus. The sequence continues at coordinate 48,856,816 of NC_037357.1, forward strand.
GGGACATGAAGATCTTTTTTGTACAGTTCTTCTGTGTATTCTTGCCACCTCTTCTTAATATCTTCTGCTTCTTTTAGGTCCATACCATTTCTGTCCTTTATTGAGCCCATCTTTTCATGAAATGTTTCCTTGGTATCTCTAATTTTTTTGAAGAGATCTCTAGTCTTTCCCATTCTGTAAACTGGAAATAAAACTGCCATATGACTCAGCAATCCCACTGCTGGGCATACACACTGAGGAAATCAGAAATGAAAGAGACACATATACCCCAATGTTCATCACAGCACTGTTTATAATACCAGGACATGGAAGCAACCTAGATGCCCATCAGCTGTGGTACATATACACATACATATACATTCAGCCATTAAAAAGAATACATTTGAATCAGTTCTAATGAGGTGGATGAAACTGGAGCCTGTTATACAGAGTGAAGTAAGCCAGAAAGAAAAAACACCAATACAGTGTACTAACGCATATATATGGAATTTAGAAAGATGGTAACAATAACCCTGTATGCGAGACAGCAAAAGAGACACAGATGTATAGAACAGTCTTTTTGACTCTGTGGGAGAGGGCAAGGGCAGAATGATATGGGAGAATGGCATTGAAACATGTAAATTATATGTGAAACAAATTGCCAGTCCAGGTTCGATGCATGATACAGGGTGCTCGGGGCTGGTGCACTGGGATGACCCAGAGGGAGGGGATGCAGAGGGAGTTGGGAGGGGGGTACAGGATGGGGAACACATGTACACCCATGGTGGATTCAAGTCAGTGTATGGCAAAACCAATACAAAATTGTAAAGTAAAATAAATAAATAAATAAAAGCAAAAATTAAAAAAAAAAAAAAAGAAGAAGCAACAGTTAGAACCGGACATGGAACAATGGACTGATTCCAAATTGGGAAAGGAATACATCAAGGCTGCTTATTTAACTTATATGCAGAATACATTATATGAAAGTCTGAGCACCGAATAATTAATGCTTTTGAGTTGTGGTGCTAGAGAAGACTCTTGAGAGGCCCTTGGACAGCAAGGAGATCAAACAGTCAATCCTAAAAGAAATCAACCCTGAATACTCATTGGAAGGCTGATGCTGAAGCTGAATCTCCAATATTTTGATCATCTGATGCAAAGAGCGGGCTCATTGGAAAAGACCCCGATGTTGGGAAAGATTGAGAACAGGAGGAGAAGGGGGTGACAGAGAATGAGATGGTTGGATGGCATCACTGACTCAATGGACATGAGTCTGAGCAAACTCCAGGAGACAGTGAAGGATACGAAAGCCTGGCATGCTGCAGTCAATGGGGTAGCAAAGAGTAGGTCACGACTTAGTGACTGAACAACAACATTGAGGTGGATGAAACTAGAGCCTATTAAACAGAGTGAAATAAGTCATAAAGAGAAAAACAAATATCATATATTAATGCATATATATGTAATCTAGAAAGCTGGTACTGATGAGCCTATTTTCAGGGCAGCAATGGAAATACAGACACAGAGAACAGACTGGTGGACACAGGGAGGGGGAAAGAGAGGGTGGGAAGAATGGAGACAGTAGCATGGAAACATATACACTACCATATGTAAAATAGATAACCAGTGGGAATTTGCTATATGGCTCAGGGAACTCAGACTCGGGCTCTTTGACAACCTACAGGGTTTGCATGGGGTGGGAGGTGGGAAGAATGCTCAAGAGGGAGAGGACATATATATACCTATGGCTGATTCATGTTGATGTATTGCAGAAACACAATATTATAAAGCAATTATACTTCAATTTTAAAAATAAATAAATTTTAAAAATAAAATGTGATGCTGTACCCTTTAGGGTACATACAAGTGTTATTCACCCTTCAATCTCCATTCAACCATCATTTCCTCAATGAAATTATTTTTCTAACTCAAATCTAATTATTATTACAACTTCCTTTTGAACTACACAGTAGTTATGGCCCTCAGAATTTAGCACTGTTAATACGTAATGTTAGACAAAGGATATCTTCAGTTTTCTCTGTTTATTCCTCTTTGGCCCATCCACCTCATCCTTTCTGAAGCAATTAGTAGTAGTTGTCCTCTGCTCTTCTCCAGAGTAGGATATTGGACACCTTCTAACCCGGGGGTTCCTCTTTTGCTGTCATATCTTTTTGCCTTTTTATACAGTTCATGAGGTTCTCATGGTTAGAATACTGGAGTGGTTTGCCATTCTTTCCTTCAGTGGATCATGTTTTCTCAGAACTCTCCACTAAGACCTATCCAACTTGGGTGGCCCTATGTGGCATGACTCATAGCTTCATTAAGTTACACAAGCCCCTTCACCATGACAAGGCAGTGATCCGTCAAGCTGTCTGTATTTTATTCAGTTCAGTTCAGTTCAGTCATTCAGTCATGTCTGACTCTTTGCTACCCCATGAACCACAGCACTCCAGGCATCCCTGTCCATCAGCAACTCCCAGAGTCCACCCAAACCCATGTCCATTATGTCAGTGATGCCATCCAACCATCTCATCCTCCACCATCCCCTTCTTCTCCTGCCCTCAATCTTTCCCAGCATCAGGGTCTTTTCAAATGAGTCAGCTCTTCACATCAGGTGGCCAAAGTATTGGAGTTTCAGCTTCAATATCAGGCCTTCCAATGAACATCCAGGACTGATCTCCTTTAGGATAGACTGGTTGGCTCTCCTTGCAGTACAAGGGACTCTCAAGAGTCTTCTCCAACACCACAGTTCAAAAGCATCAATTCTTCTGCACTCAGCTTTTTTATAGTCCAACTCTCACATCCATACATGACCACTGGAAAAACCACAGCCTTGACTAGACAGACCTTCGTGGACAAAGTAATGTCTCTGCTTTTTAATATGCTGTCTAGGTTGGTCATAACTTTCCTTCCAAAGAGCAAGCGTCTTTTAATTTCATGGCTGCAATCACCATCTGCAGTGATTTTGGAGCCCCCAAAAATAAAGTCAGCCACCGTTTCCACTGTCTCCCCATCTATTTGCCATGAAGTGATGGGACGGGATGCCATGATCTTAGTTTTCTGAATGTTGAGGTTTAAGCCAACTTTTTCACTCTCCTCTTTCACTTTCATCAAGAGGCTCTTTAGTTCATCTTCACTTTCTGCCATAAGGGTGGTTTTAGTATGTACCTAATAAGCTTATAAATTGTTGGAAGGAAGAACTAGGTACTTTCTCCATGCTTACATGGCATGCTACTGCTAAGTCACTTCAGTCGTGTCCAACTCTGTGTGACCCCATAGACGGCAGCCCACCAGGCTCCCCCGTCCCTGGGATTCTCCAGGCAAGAACACTGGAGTGGGTTGCCATTGCCTTCTTCAATGCATGAAAGTGAAAAGTGAAAGTGAAGTCGATCAGTCATGTCCAACCTTCAGCGATCCCATGGACTGCAGCCTACCAGGCTCCTCTGTCCACGGGATTTTCCAGGCAAGAGTACTGGAGTGGGATGCCATTGCCTTCTCCATTACATGGCATAAATAGTATTTAATTATGAAGAAACAAACAATAGGCTTTGCCTTCAAGGAATAATTTGTAAACATAAAGATTTATGCCTCTATGTAAAATTTATGATGCAGATGTGCCATAGAATTTTATGCTTACTTAGAGAAGACTTGGGGAAACCTTTTCTTTTTAATTTTTTAAAAGAACTTATTGTGATAAAATACATACAATATTTACCATTTTAGCCATTTTAAGTGTACAGCTTTGCCACATTAAGTACATTCACATTGTTGTACAACCATTATCACCACCCATCTACAGAACTGTTTCATCATCCCAAACTGAAACTCCATACTCAGTAAACAATAACTCTATATTTCTCTACTCCCTATACCCTCATAGTTACCATTATACTTGTTATAAGTTTGACTAATCTGGGTACTTCATATAAGTGGAATAATAACAAAATGTGTCCTCTTATGTCTAACTTATTTCACTTCACCTAATGTTAATTTATGCTGTAGCATGTGTCAGAATTTCATTGCTTTTTAAAGGCTGAATGGTAGTCCATTGTATGTATATACCACATTTTTTAAATTGGACTATAATTGCTTTAAATGTCATGTTAGTTTCTCCTATACAACAAAGTGAAGCAGATATATATAGATATAGATATATAGATATATATATAGATATATTTCTTCCCTTTAGGTCCTTCCTCCCACCCCATCTATTCTCACCCATCTAAGTCTTCAAAAAGCACTGAGCTGAGCTCTCAGTGCTATACAGCAGGTTCCCAATAGCTATCTATTTTACACATGGTAACCTATATATGTCAACCCTAATCTCCTTATTTGTCTCACTCTCCCCTTCCCCTCCATGTCCACATATGCATTCTCTTTGCATCTCTATTCCTGCCCTGCATATAGCATTTTTCTGTTTATCCACATATATAAATTAATATGCTATATTTGTTTTCCTCTTTCTGAATTACATCACTTTGAATGACACTGTCTAGGTCCATTCATATCTCTACAATGACCCTATTCCATTCCTTTTTATGGCTGAGTAATATTCCATTGAATATATGTTCCACAACTTCTTTATCCATTTCTCTGTCAGTGGACATTTAGGTCACTTCCATGTCCTGGCTATTGTAAATAGTGCTTCAATGCACATTGGGGTGCATGTGTCTTTTCGCATAATGGTTTTCTGTGGGTATATGCCCAGTAGTTGGATTATTGGGTCATATGGGAGTTCTATTTTTAGATTTGTAAGGAACTTTCGTATTGTTCCCCATAGTGGCTGCACCAATTTACATTCCAATGAGCAGTGCTAGAGGGTTCCCTTTTCTCCACACCCTCTCCATCATTTATTGTTTGTAGATTTTTTGATGATGACCAAATTGACTGGTATGAGGTGATACCTCATTGTAGTCTTGATTTGCATTTCTATAACAATTAGTGATGTTGAGCATCTTTTGTGTTTGTTGGCCATCTGTATATCTTCTTTGGAGACATGTCTCTTTAAGTCTTCTGCCCATTTATTGATTGACTTGTTTGTTTTGTTATTGAGTTGCATGAACTATTTTGTATTTTGGAGATTAATTTTTTGTTAGTTGCTTCATTTGAAGTATTTTTTCCCATTCTGAAGATTGTATTTTCATCTTGGTCATGGCTTCCTTTGTGTGCAGAAGATTTTAAGCTTAATTAGGTCACATTTATTTATTTTTGTTTTTATTTCCCTTACTCTAGGAGGTGGGTCAAATAAGACCTTGCTGTGATTTATGTCAAAAAGTGTTCTTCCTATATTTTCCTCTAAGAGTTTTTTAGTGTCTTAGCCATGGAAATCAGAGAAGAAAAAAAAATCAAAGTAATACAAATTGGAAAGGAAGTAAAACTGGCACTGTTTGCAGATGACATGGTAATATACATCACATTTGGTTTACCCATTAATCAACATTTGAGTTGTTTGCAAATTTTAGCTATTGTGAATAATGCTACTTTGAACATTCATGTATAAATAGCTGTTCCAGTCCCTGATTTCAATTATTTTTTATATACCCATAAGCATAATTGCTTTATCTTACCGTAATTTTATTTTTAATTTTTTGAGAAAGCACCATACTATATTAAGACTTCCAAAACTATGTTGAATAATAGTGGTGAAAGCAGATATGCTTGTCTTGCTCCTGATCTTAGAGGAAATGCTTTCAGTTTTTCACCATTGAGAATGATGTTTGCTGTAGGTTTATCCCATTTTACATTTCAATGGGAAACATGTTTTAAGTCCTGTTTATAATAAAAAGAAATATGGAGTTTGTTAAAGGTTATCAGGCTGTCTCAGTCATGTAGAATAGATGAAAAAGAACCAAAGACAAAATTATATTTTCCTACTTCTTTCTCACCAATCCCAGTATATACAGCATATTTTTCACTCAAGTGACCATCCAGCCTTCTATAATGTCTATTAGTTAGGCAGAATTCATTCAATTTCCTGAATGGTAGAATCATCAAGCAATATATGATTATGGATGAGTGCAGTAGCCCTACAACCAGAACAAATGCTTGGGGAAATTGTAAGGTGTTAGGGCCTCATTCTCTCTCCTTAAGGATGAAATGCACACACACACACACACACACACACACAATGTTATCCAATACCATCATGTTTTCTTTCCATTGCCTACCCTAGACCTTCTCCGAAGAAGTAGTCCACCTAGTCTTGTCCACATTATTGTTGATTGAAGCCAGTTGGCTGCAGTTACCTTAACCTCTCAATTAAATTTCTTGAGGACTAAGATTCTGTCTTTTCTTTTTTACTTTGCCTTTCATCCCCACAGCAGCAAGCCATGTTCTTTTCATATAGAAGACATTCCAACATTGTGTTAATTGATAAATAAGAAGAAAATTAATGTCTTGTAATAGATTACTCGATTCATATAGCATTTGCATTTGAAAAGCTTGTTCAACACTTAAGCCAAAAGAATTACTAAAGAAAGAAATAACCTCATATATCTTGACAATGGGAACTATTTAGGCAGAGGAGATTTTAATATCTATAAATCACATCTGGCATGCAGTTACCTTTTTACTGGGTGAGTATTGCTAGCAATAAGAAATGATAAGTAAGTGAAGACAGGAACCTGAGGCACCATGTTTTTTGTTGAACCAGGTTGATTAAACAGCAAGACCCAAGAGTGGATGAGTCTTCTCCAACACCACAGTTCAAAAGTATCAATTGATTGGTGCTCAGCTATTTTTATAGTCCAACACTCACATCCATACATGACTACTGAAATAACAATAGCATTGACTAGACAAACCTTTGTCGGCAAATAATGTCTCTGCTTTTTAATATGCTGTCTAGGTTGGTCACAGCTTTTCTTCCAAGGAGCAAGCTCCTTTTAATTCCATGGCTGCGGTCATCATCTGCAGTGATTTTGGAGCCCCCCCAAAATTAAGTCTGTCACAGTTTCAATTTTTTCCCCATCTATTTGCCATGAAGTGATGGGACTGGATGCCATGATCTTAGTTCTTTGAATGTTGAGCTTTAAGCCAACTTTTTCACTCTCCCCTTTCATTTTCATCAAGAGGCTTTTTAGTTCTTCACTTTTTGCCATAAGGGTAGTGTCATCTGAATATCTGAGGTTATTGATATTTTCCCCAGCAATCTTGATTCCAGCTTGTGCTTTATCCAGCCTGGCATTTCACATTAAGTACACTGGATATAAGTTAAATAAGCAAGGTGACAATATACAGCCTTGACCAAATACTTTCCCGATTTGGAACCAGTCTGCAGTTCTGTGTCCAGTTCTAACTGTTGTTTCTTGACCTGCATACAGATTTCTCAAGAGGCAGGTGAGGTGATCTGGTATTCCCATCTCTTTCAGAATTTTCCACAGTTTATTGTGATCCACACAGTCAAAGTGTTTGACGTAGTCAATAAAGCAGAAGTAGATGTTTTCTGGAACTCTATTGCTTTTTCAATGATCCAACAGATGTTGGCAATTTAATCTCTGGTTCCTCTGCCTTTTTGAAATCCAGCTTGAACATCTGGAAGTTCACGGTTCATGTACTGTTGAAGACTCACTTGGAGAATTTTGAGCATTACTTTACTAGCGTGTGAGATGAGTGCAATTGTGAGGTAGTCTGAACATTCTTTGGCCTTGCCTTTCTTTGGGATTGGAATGAAAACTTACCTTTTCCACTCCTGTGGCCACTGCTGAGTTTTCCAAATTTGATGGCATATTGAATGCAGCACTTTCACAGCATCATCTTTCATGATTTGAAATAGCTCAACTGGAATTCCATCACCTGCACTAGCTTTATTCAGTGATGCTTCCTAAGGCCCACTTGACTTTGCATTGCAGGATGTCTGGCTCTATGTGTGTGATCACACCATCATGATTATCTGGGTCATGAAGATCTTTTTTGTATAGTTGTTCTGTGTATTCTTGCCACCTCTTCTTATATCTTCTGCTTCTGTTTGATCCATACCATTTCTGGCCTTTATTGTGCCCATCTTTGCATGAAATGTTCCCTTGGTATCTTTAATTTTCTTGAAGAGATCTCTAGTCTTTCCCATTCTATTTTTCTCCCTTTATTCCTTTGCACTGATCACTGAGAAAGGCTTTCTTTTCTTTCCTTGCTATTCTTTGGAACTCCACATTAGGATTGATATATCTTTTGTTTTCTCCTTTGTCTTTGTCATGGCTCTTCCTGAAACCAATGTCAAGCTTTAGTTTTCTCTATGACACTTAAAACCTGGCACAACATACATTAAAATATGTTTTTGTTTATTTACTGTCTCTCATTAGAATAAACCCTATGAAAGCATGCTCTGTACTAGTTTTCTTCACAGCTATATCCCCAGTGCCTAGAAGAGATGCAATCCATCAGATCAGATCAGTCACTAGTCCTGTCCGACTCTTTGCAACCCCATGAATCCCAGCACACCAGGCCTCCCTGTCCATTACCAACTCCCGGAGTTCACTGAGACTCACATCCATGGAGTCAGTGATGCCATCCTGCCATCTTATTCTCTGTCATCCCCTTCTGCTCCTGCCCCCAATCCCTCCCAGCATCAGAGTCTTTTCCAATGAGTCAACTCTTCACATGAGGTGGCCAAAGTACTGGAGTTTCAGCTTTAGCATCATTCCTTCCAAAGAAATCCCAGGGCTGATCTCCTTCTGAATGGACTGGTTGGATCTCCTTGCAGTCCAAGGGACTCTCAAGAGTCTTCTCCAACACCACAGTTCAAAAGTATCAATTCTTCTGCACTCAGCCTTCTTCACAATCCAACTCTCACATCCATACATGACCACTGGAAAAACCATAGCCTTGACTAGACGAACCTTTGTTGGCAAAGTAATGTCTCTGCTTTTCAATATGCTATCTAGGTTGGTCATAACTTTCCTTCCAAGGAGTAAGTGTCTTTTAATTTCATGGCTGCAGTCTGATTTTGGAGCCCCCCAAAATAAAGTCTGGCACTGTTTCCACTGTTTGCCCATCTATTTCCCATGAAGTGGTGGGACCGGATGCCATGATCTTCGTTTTCTGAATGTTGAGCTTTAAGCCAACTTTTTCACTCTCCACTTTCACTTTCATCAAGAGGCTTTTTAGTTCCTCTTCACTTTCTACCATAAGGGTGGTGTCATCTGCATATCTGAGGTTATTGATATTTCTCCCAGCAATCTTGATTCCAGCTTGTGTTTCTTCCAGTCCAGCGTTTCTCATGATGTACTCTGCATATAAATTAAATAAACAGGGTGACAATATACAGCCTTGATGAACTCCTTTTCCTATTTGGAACCAGTCTGTTGTTCCATGTCCAGTTCTAACTGTTGCTTCCTGACCTGCAAACAAATTTCTCAAGAGGCAGATCAGGTGGTCTGGTATTCCCTTTTCTTGAAGAATTTTCCACAGTTTATTGTGATGCACACAGTCAAAGGCTTTGGCATAGTCAATAAAGCAGAAATAGATGTTTCTCTGGAGCTCTCTTGCTTTTTCTATGATCCAGCAGATGTTGGCAATTTGATCTCTGGTTCCTCTGCCTTTTCTAAAACCAGCTTGTACATCAGGAAGTTCACTGTTCACATATTGCTGAAGCCTGGCTGGAGAATTTTGAGCATTACTCTACTAGCGTGTGAGATGAGTGCAATTGTGAGGTAGTTTGAGCATTCTTTGGCATTGCCTTTCTTTGGGTGGGATTGGAATGAAAACTGATCTTTTCCAGTCCTGTTGCCACAGCTGAGTTTTCCAAATTTGCTGGCATATGGAGTGCAGCAGTTTCACAGCATCATCTTTCAGGATTTGAAAGAGCTCAAGTGGAATTCCATCACCTCCACTAGCTTTGTTATTTTATTTTATTTTAAAACATTACAGTATTGTTATTAGTTTTGCCAAATATCGAAATGAATCCACCACAGGTATACCTGTGTTCCCCATCCTGAACCCTCTTCCCTCCTCCCTCCCCGTACCCTCCCTCTGAGTCATCCCAGTGCACCAGCCCCAAGCACCCAGTATCGTGCATCGAACCTGGACTCGTGACTCATTTCATACATGATATTATACATGTTTCAATGCCATTCTCCCAAATCTCCCCACCCTCTCCCTCTCCCACAGAGTCCATAAGACTGATCTATACATCAGTGTCTCTTTTGCTGTCTCCTACACAGGGTTATTGTTACCATCTTTCTAAATTCCATATATATGTGTTAGTATACTGTATTGGTGTTTTTCTTTCTGGCTTACTTCACTCTGTATAATAGGCTCCAGTTTCATCCATCTCAATAGAACTGATTCAAATGTGTTCTTTTTAATGGCTGAGTAATACTCCATTGTGTATATGTACCATAGCTTTCTTATCCATTCATCTGCTGATGGGCATCTAGGTTGCTTCCATGTCCTGGCTATTATAAACAGTGCTGCGATGAACATTGGGGTACTCGTGTCTCTTTCCCTTCTGGTTTCCTCAGTGTGAATGCCCAGCAGTGGGATTGCTGGATCATAAGGCAGTTCTATTTCCAGTTTTTTAAGGAATCTCCACACTGTTCTCCATAGTGGCTGTACTAGTTTGCATTCCCACCAACAGTGTAAGAGAGTTCCCTTTTCTCCACACCCTTTCCAGCATTTATTGCTTGTAGACTTTTGGATCGCAGCCATTCTGACTGGCGTGAAATGGTACCTCATAGTGGTTTTGATTTGCATTTCTCTGATACTGAGTGATGTTGAGCATCTTTTCATGTGTTTGTTAGCCATCTGCATGTCTTCTGTGGAGAAATGTCTATTTAATTCTTTGGCCCATTTTTTGATTGGGTCGTTTATTTTTCTGGAATTGAGCTGTAGGAGATGCTTGTATATTTTTGAGATTAGTTGTTTGTCCGTTGCTTCATTTGCTATTATTTTCTCCCATTCTGAAGGCTGCCTTTTCACCTTGCTTATAGTTTCCTTTGTTGTGCAGAAGCTTTTAAGTTTAATTAGGTCTCATTTGTTTATTTTGCTTTTATTTCCAATATTCTGGGAGGTGGGTCATAGAGGATCCTGCTGTGATGTATGTCGGAGAGTGTTTTGCCTATGTTCTCCTGTAGGAGTTCTATAGTTTCTGGTCTTACATTGAGATCTTTAATCCATTTTGAGTTTATTTTTGTGTATGGTGTTAGAAAGTGTTCTAGTTTCATTCTTTTTCAAGTGGTTGACCAGTTTTCCCAGCACCACTTGTTAAAGAGATTGTCTTTAATCCATTGTATATTCTTGCCTCCTTTGTCAAAGATAAGGTGTCCATATGTGCGTGGATTTATCTCTGGGCTTTCTATTTTATTCCATTGATCAATATTTCTGTCTTTGTGCCAGTACCATACTGTCTTGATAACTGTGGCTTTGTAATAGAGCCTGAAGTCAGGTAGGTTGATTCCTCCAGTTCCATTCTTCTTTCTCAAGATAGCTTTGGCTATTCAAGGTTTTTTGTATTTCCATACAAATTGTGAAATTATTTGTTTTAGCTCTGTGAAGAATACCGTTGGTAGCTTGATAGGGATTGCATTGAATCTATAAATTGCTTTGGGTAGTATACTCATTTTCACTGTATTGATTCTTCCAATCCATGAACATGGTATATTTCTCCATCTATTAGTGTCCTCTTTGATTTCTTTCACCAGTGTTTTATAGTTTTCTATATATAGGTCTTTAGTTTCTTTAGGTAGATATATTCCTAAGTATTTTATTCTTTCCGTTGCAATGGTGAATGGAATTGTTTCCTTAATTTCTCTTTCAGTTTTCTCATTATTAGTGTATAGGAATGCAAGGGATTTCTGTGTGTTGATTTTATATCCTGCAACTTTACTATAATCATTGATTAGTTCTAGTAATTTTCTTGTGGAGTCTTTAGGGTTTTCTATGTAGAGGATCATGTCATCTGCAAACAGTGAGAGTTTTACTTCTTCTTTTCCAATTTGGATTCCTTTTATTTCTTTTTCTGCTCTGATTGCTGTGGCCAAAACTTCCAAAACTATGTTGAATAGTAATGGTGAAAGTGGGCACCCTTGTCTTGTTCCTGACTTTAGAGGAAATGCTTTCAATTTTTCACCATTGAGGATAATGTTTGCTGTGGGTTTGTCATACATAGCTTTTATTATGTTGAGTTATGTTCCTTCTATTCCTGCTTTCTGGAGAGTTCTTATCATAAATGGATGTTGAATTTTGTCAAAGGCTTTCTCTGCATCTATTGAGATAATCATATGGTTTTTATTTTTCAATTTGTTAATGTGGTGTATTACACTGATTGATTTGTGGATATTGAAGAATCCTTGCATCCCTGGGATAAAGCCCACTTGGTCATGGTGTATGATCTTTTTAATGTGTTGTTGGATTCTGATTGCTAGAATTTTGTTAAGGATTTTTGCATCTATGTTCATCAGTGATATTGGCCTGTAGTTTTCTTTTTTTGTGGGATCTTTGTCAGGTTTTGGTATTAGGGTGGTGGTTGGCCTCATAGAATGAGTTTGGAAGTTTACCTTCCTCTGCCACCTCCACTAGCTTTGTTCGTAGTGATGCTTCCTAAGGCCCACTTGACTTCACATTCCAGGATGTCTGGCTCTAGGTCAGTGATCACACCATCATGATTATCTGCGTCGTGAAGATCTTTTTTGTACAGTTCTTCTGTGTATTCTTGCCACCTCTTCTCAATATCTTCCGCTTCTGTTAGGTCCATACCATTTCTGTCCTTTATCAAGCTCATCTTTGCATGAAATGTTCCTTTGGTATCTCTGATTTTCTTGAAGAGATCCCTAGTCTTTCCCATTCTGTTGTTTTCCTCTATTTCTTTGCATTGATCACTGAAGAAGGCTTTCTTATCTCTTCTTGCTATTCTTTGGAACTCTGCATTCAGATGGTTATATCTTTCCTTTTCTCCTTTGCTTTTTGCTTCTCTTCTTTTCACAGCTATTTGTAAGGCCTCCCCAGACAGCCATTTTGCCTTTTTGTAAACCATATATTTTATTAATTTGTTGAGTGACTATAATAGGCAATCAGTACACATCATTTTCATTCTCTTTTATTTTATGGTGGATCAGAAATTGTATTAATGTTTAAGATCATTTGAAATCGACTGATCAAGGGATAATTCAGTTATCTTTGAACACTTGAATAAATTGGTCAGTTCCCTGATATCACTAATCAGTTGTGAAATAACTGTTCAATTCATAAAATTCAATTTCATACTTCCATGCTTTTGCTCAAGATGTTTACAACTTCTGCCCTGAATGATTTGATCATGCTGTGGATGAGTAATTTCTGTATAGTTCTCAATTTCTCCTTTTCTGTATGAGAGTTTTTGTTGCAACTATTCTGTTTCTTCCCTACAATTGTATACTAGGTGGTGAGTGGGAGGGCCAATATCTTATCTCAGTTTATAGGTGGCCAAATCACAATGAACTACTTTATAGGTGGTTCACATACTTTATTTACTTTATAGGTGGCCAGAATATAAAAACGTATGTCACATCTCTTGAACTTTGAGATGATCATAGTAATCAGATGGGACATTTGGTCTTCCCTCTTGGGATTTAATGAAATGTGTTCTATGTTTGGAAAGAAGGGTGAGAAATGTCATTTGGCTGGTTGATAAAATACAGTGCATCAGAGGCTACTACTTGTTTCTCTCTCCAGTGTCCACTTTTTTTTCATAGTAGTAAACTTTTAGCTGTGCTAAATATTACACTTCCAACCTTCTTTATAGCTAAAAGTAGACATGAGTCATAGTTATTTCCAATGCTACATGAGCAGAAAACCATGTGGCAGCTTCCAGGATTCTTTCTCCATTGACAGTTTTGACTTCTCTATTTGAAACCCTCCTCTATTCTTGTGTTTAAAATACAGATGTCACAATATTGAAACATATAGGTAAAGGCCACATACTCAATATGGCAGAGTGATAGATTGGAAGGAACTGGGGTCTCGAATGCATGTCATGGACTAATGATGCCATGACAGTTTTGTGCTGTTTGTAACCTGAACTTTTATGAGACAGCAATAACCTATCTCATAAAACCACTGTTATTTTGAGTTTTAGGATGCTTGTAACTGAACCTAATCCTAACTGATAGGTATTATGAATATTTAGTTATGGTAATTGCATTCATTTCCTAGGGCTGCAATGACAAAATACCACAGACTTGATGGCTTAAACAAGGGAAATTTATTTTTTCACAGCTCTGCAGTCTGAAAGTATATGGTCAAGGTGCTAGAAGGTTTGGTTTTTCGGAAGCCTCTCTCCTTAGCTTGTAGATGGTGGCCTTCTTGCTTTGACTTTGTAGGGTCATTTCTTTGTGCATTCACATCCCTGTTGTTTCTTTGTGTTCAAGTTTCCTCTTCCTTTAAGGACACCAGTAAGGTTGGATTAGGGTTCACTCTAATGGTATCATTTCAATGTAATCATCTCTTTGAAGATCCTACCTCCAAATACAGTCACATTCTGAAGTACTGGGGGCTAGAACTTCACCATATGAAGTGTGGGAAGACACTATAAATCCATAACAGGAATTAGCTTGTTGGCAATATGATGAATTCTGCAAATGCAAGAGCTATATCTTCTTCCCTTTTACATTGGCAAGTGTTTTTCACACTCGACTGAGGAGTGTTTTCATTGCTCAACTGAGGAGAAGCAATTAGTGAATGACAACTGCTCTTGAGGATTGAATCCATTTTCCTGAATATTTAGACTGAAGTGACTGGCCAATTTAGTTAAATTGCCACAATGATGAGTATAAAGACATAGCCTTAAAATTTCATTCCTGAAACAGAATTGGATAATTCATAACATCTAAACCAGGAAAAAAATAAGAGAAGGCAACATTGAAAAAAGCCAAACCCTAGAAAGACATTAATAATTAAACATTTCCAGGGACTCAAAGTTTAGATTGTGTTACTAGAGATAATATGATGGAAATATTCAATGTAAAGCATTGCTATTATAATGAAATTAGTTGAGTGCATCTCAGGTGTGCATCTCTGTCTCAACCATTCCACATAAAACTACATAACCTATACCAGAAATCTTGTGAACTACAGCCACAGTGAATACTGTATCAGGGCTGGCTACCACCATGTAAGAACTGATTGTTATATTTTCAAAAAAAATTTTTTAAGCTGGTAATTAAACTGGTAGCTTTAAATTAGCTGGGATGGGTGTATTTCTACCACAGAAATCTGCAAGTGCTACAAGTCAGGGCTTTGGGGGGACAGCAATGTTTAAAGATTTACTAGCACACAGTACTGGCCATAACCCAGATGAGCTTATTAAAAGCAAACCCTCACATGGCTAACAGCTGTAAAGTCTATTCATTGTAGGAGAGAGGTAAATGGCAGTAGTAAGAAGAAAGATGATTCAGAAGAATGTGACTTCTGTATATCTCACCCTCTCTCCTCTCCCATGATGTTTACAGCAAGCTGCCCTAGTTCAGCAGAGAGTGCTTAAGTTGATTTTCATTGAATCTTATTATACTGTTTTGAAACTCTTCTCCCTCAAATCTCTGTTACCAGATGTTCTATCCGACAGAATGACCCTGTTACTCTGAAAATGTTCCTGGTCTATTTTCTTGGGTAGAAAAGTATACAATTTTTATGATTACTATCGACTTTTATAGTATTATATGTCCAACTTTTATTGTTGAACAAGGTAAAATATATTCTTAATTTTCTCATTAAACAGTTCTGTAACATGTTTATACTTGCAAAGTGTCCCCAAGCCACTGTTTTGATTACATTTTATAACAATTTGAAGGAAAAAAATGGCATTATCTTGCTATTTCAGAGGATGAGTCTCCAGAAATTTCAGTTTTCTCCAAATTATGCTCTAATCTTGAAGCTTATAGAAGATCAAAGAATCTATAAATTGGCCAGATTTTTCTAATTTTTAAAAAATTTTATAGTGGAGTATGTTTGATTAACAGTGTTGTGTTAGTTTCAGGTATACAGCAAAGTGATTCAGTTATATATATATATATACTAAGTCACTCCAGTCATGTCCAACTCTGTGCGACCCCATAGACGGCAGCCCACCAGGCTCCCCCGTCCCTGGGATTCTCCAGGCAAGAACACTGGAGTGGGTTGCCATTTCCTTCTCCAATGCATGAAAGTGAAAAGTGAAAGTGAAGTCGCTCAGTCGTGTCGGAATCTTAGCGACCCCATGGACTGCAGCCTACCAGGCTCCTCTGCCCATTGGACTTTCCAGGCAAGAGTACTGGAGTGGGACGCCATTGCCTTCTCTGATATATATATATATACATTCTTTAAAATTAAAAGATACTTGCTCTTTGGAAGGAAAGCTATGATAAACCTAGATAGTGTCATGGAAAGCAGAGACATCACTTACCTGACAAAGGTCTGTATAGTCAAAGCTATGATTTTTCTAGTAGTCATGTACAGATGTGAGAGCTGGACCATAAAGAAGGCTAAGCACCAAAGAACTGATGCTTTCGAACTGTGGTGCTGGAGAAGACTCTTGAGAATCCCATGAACTGAAAGGAGATCAAATCAGTCAATCCTAAAGGAAATCAACCCTGAATATTCATTGTAAGCCCTGTTGTTGAAGCTGAAACTCCAATACTTCTGCCTCCTGAGGCAAAGAGTGGACTCTTTGGAAAAGACCAGGATGCTGGCAAAGATTGAAAGCAAAAGGAGAAGGGGGCAGTAGAGAATTCGATGGTTAGATAGCATCACCGACTCAATCGACATGAATTTGAGCAAACTCTGGGAGATAGTAAAAGATAGGGAAGCCTGGTGCTCTGCAGCCCATGGGGTTGCACAGTCCGACACAACTTTGTGACAGAACAACAGTTACATTATTTTTCAAATTATTTTCCCATTTAGTATATTACACAGTGTCGAGCAGAATTCCCTGCTGGCATACAATATCTCCTTTTTCATTATCTATTTTAAATATAACAGTGTGTACATATCAGCCTAAACTCCCAAACAATTCCTCCCCCGACCCTTCCCCCTGGTAGCCATAAGTTCATTCTCTAAGTCTGTGAATCTGTTTCTGTTTTGAGAATAATTCATTTGAACCATTGTTTTTTAGATATAAGTTATAGCATATGATATTTATATTTCTCTGTCTGACTTACTTCACTTAGTATCATAATCTCCTGTTTCATCCATGTTTCTGCAAATGGCATTATTTCATTCTTTGTAATGGTTAATATGGGCTTTGCTTGTAGCTCAGTGGGTGAAGAAACTGCATGCAGTGTAGGAGACCAGGTTTCAATCCCTGGGTCAGGAAGATCCCGTGGGGAAGGAAATGGCAACTCATTCCAGTATTCTTGCCTGGAATATGCTATGGACAGAGGAGCCTTGCATGCTACAGTCCATGGGATCACAAGAGTTGGACACAACTTAGCGACTAAACTACCAATGGCTAATATTCTATGTATGAATGTACCACATCTTTATTCATTCATCTGTCAGTGGACATTTAGGCTGCTTCCATGTCTTGGCTGGTGTACATAGTGCAGCAAAGAATATTGGGGTGCACACATCCTTTCAAACTATGTTTATGTTTCTCTGGATATATATCCAGGAATTGGATTGCTGGATATGTGTCCACTCTATTTTTAGTTTTTTTAAGGACTATCCATACTGTTCTCCATAGTGGCCATACCAAGTTATATTCCAAACAAGAGTGTAGGGGGGTTAAATTGGCTTTCATAGACTGAGTGTCCCTTTTATATTTCTTGTGTATCTCTCTGATGCAAGCTCCTATGAAGCAAGTTTTATCCTCATTCTTACAAGCATGCACACATACACACACTGTCACACATAAAGACTTTTAGAGGATCGAGGCTTATTATTAGACACACCAGCAGCACTTTCAATGTACTAATAACCTACTATGTCTTGAGGCATTCTTCAAGGTAATATCACAAGGTACTTTTTCCAGTAATCCAATAATACCCATTTTTCAGAAGAAGAAACTGAAGCCCACAAAAGGTAAATAATTTACTAAAGTAACTGGCAAAGCATAATGGGAAAATAATAAAGAAATTAATTTTAATTCTCTGAAATTAACCTTTATGGTTAACATAAAATGTAGCTGTCCAAGGAGCTGAATATACATGATCTCATTTAATACTCATATAGTCCATGAGATTACTACTATGCCTTTTTGAAAGTGGTGGAAAAAAGATCCAAGAAATTAAGCCATTTACTTAAGGTTACACAATTAGTAAGTAGCAAAGCTGGAATCAAGATTGCTGGGAGAAATATCAATAACCTCAGATATGCAGATGACACCACCCTTATGGCAGAAAGTGAAGAGGAACTAAAAAGCCTCTTGATGAAAGTGAAAGAGGAGAGTGAAAAGGTTGGCTTAAAGCTCAACATTCAGAAAACGAAGATCATGGCATCTAGTCCCATCACTTCATGGGAAATAGATGGGGAAACAGTGGAAACAGTGGCTGACTTTATTTTGGAGGGCTCCAAAATCACTGCAGATGGTGATTGCAGCCATGAAATTAAAAGATGCTTACTCATTGGAAGAAAAGTTAGGACCAACCTAGACAGCATATTAAAATGAAGAGACATTACTTTGTCCACAAAGGTCAGTCTAGTCAAGGCTATGGTTTTTCCAGTGGTCATGTATGGATGTGAGAGTTGGACTGTGAAGAAAGCTGAGCACTGAAGAATTGATGCTTTTGAAGTGTGGTGTTGGAGAAGACTCTTGAAAGTCCCTTGGACTGCAAGGAGATCCAACCAGTCTATCCTAAAGGAGATCAGTCCTGGGTATTCATTGGAAGGACTGATGTTGAACCTGAAACTCCAATATGTTGGCCACCTGATGTAAAGAGCTAACTCATTGGAAAAGACCCTGATGTTAGGAAAGATTGAAGGCAGGAGGACAAGGGAATGACAGAGGATGAGATAGTTAGATGGCATCACCGACTCAATGGACATGAGTTTGGATAAACTCCTGGAGTTGGTGATGGACAGGGAGGTCTGGCTTGCTGCGGTCCATGGGGTCACAAAGAGTCAGACATGACTGAGCAACTGAACTGAACTGAGAGCTAGTTTGCAAACCAAGATCATCAGATTTTCAAACTGGTGTCCTTCCCACTTTCACTCACAGAGACCAGGTAAACAACCAGCATTTTACCAGTGTCATTCCTCTCTACTACCCAGCCTATTTAATGACTCTATTTCTTTTCATCTCCCCTTTTTTGCTTCACTCTTTCTTGCTCTGCTCCAGCATTAGGTATTATTTTTGCTTTATTTTCATTAGCAGCATTTATTTACTGGTTACATATGGTACTTGGCTCCTCTACATATTACATATTAACGAACAAATTGAAAAATGGGCTACATATATTTCAGGGACTCAGAGGAATAGTGAGAGTACATTATTAGAATTGGCACTCTGGAGAGAGATTCAGCCATTGTTTAAACAACAATAACAAATGAATGCAGTATAATCCTAATGAATAAGTATAGTATTAAAATTACTCACAGAGGAGTTAGTTCTAACATACTTATGTCATATTCAAAAATCTAGTAATCAACAAAAATGTACTGAATACCACTATGGTGCTAAGTACACAGTTTATTATAAATAATTATAAAAATCTTCATTCATTCTGTTGAAATTTATTAGTCTTCTACTATGCACCAAGCAAAGTTTCAGGTACTAGGAATATAAAAATGAACATGTCTGCCATGGAAGCTTATATTCTGGTAGGGGCCAAGGAAATAACAAATCAAGTAAACATAAATTAAAATTATTGAAAATTACAGTAAGTACTGTAAAATAAACAAACAGGCATCCCATATAAAGAACTGGAAATAGAACTGCCTTCAGTTCAGTTAAGTTCAGTCACTCAGTCAGGTCCGACTCTTTGCGACCTCATGAATCGCAGCATGCCAGGCCTCCCTGTCCATCACCAACTCCTAGAGTTCACTCAGACTCACATCCATCTAGTCAGTGATGCCATCCAGCCATCTCATCCTCTATCCTCCCCTTCTCCTCCTGCCCCCAATCCCTCCTAGCATCAGAGTCTTTTCCAATGAGTCAACTCTTCTCATGAGGTGGCCAAGGTACTGGAGTTTCAGCCTTAGCATCATTCGTTCCAAAGAAATCCCAGGGCTGATCTCCTTCTGAATGGACTGGTTGGATCTCTTTGCAGTCCAAGGGACTCTCAAGAGTCTTCTCCAACACCATAGTTCAAAAGCATCAATTCTTCAGCGCTCAGCTTTCTTCACAGTCCAACTCTCACATCCATACATGACCACAGGAAAAACCATAGCCTTGACTAGACGGACCTTTGTTGGCAAAGTAATGTCTCTGCTTTTGAATATGCTATCTAGGTTGGTCATAACTTTTCTTCCAATGAGTAAGCGTCTTTTAATTTCATGGCTGCAGTCACCATCTGCAGTGATTTTGGAGCCCAGAAAACTAAAGTCTGACACTGTTTCCACTGTTTCCCCATCTATTTCCCATGAAGGGATGGGACCAGATGCCATGATCTTCGTTTTCTCAATGCTGAGTTTTAAGCCAACTTTTTCACTCCCCTCTCACCTTCATCAAGAGGCTTTTTAGTTCCTCTTCATTTTCTACCATAAGGGTGGTGTCATCTGCATATCTGAGGTTATTGATATTTCTCCCAACAATCTTGATTCCAGCTTGTGCTTCTTCAAGCCCAGCATTTCTCATGAAGTACACTGCATATAAGTTAAATAAGCAGGGTGGCAATATACAGCCTTGACATACTCCTTTTCCTATTTGGAACTAGTCTGTTGTTCCATGTCCAGTTCTAACTGTTGCTTCCTGACCTGCATACAAATTTCTCAAGAGGCAGGTCAGGTGGTCTGGTATTCCCGTCTCTTGAAGAATTTTCCACAGTTTATTGTGATCCACACAGTCAAAGGCTTTGGCATAGTCAATAAAGCAGAAATAGATGTTTTTCTGGAACTCTCTTGCTTTTTCCATGATCCAGCAGATGTTGGCAATTTGATCTCTGGTTCTTGTGAGTTTTCTAAAACCAGCTTGAACATTTAGAAGTTCACAGTTCAAGTATTGCTGAAGCCTGGCTTGTAGAATTTTGAGCATTACTTTACTAACGTGTGAGATGAGTGCAGTTGTGTGGCAGTTTGACCATTCTTTGGAATTGCCTTTCTTTGCTGGGCATACACACCGAGGAAACCAGAATTGAAAGAGACTCATGTACCCCAGTGTTCATCACCACACTGTTTATAATAGCCAGGACATGGAAGCAACCCAGATGTCCATTAGCAGACGAATGGATAAGAAAGCTGTGGTACATATACACGTGGAGTATTATTCAGCCATTAAAAAGAATACATTTGAGTCAGTTCTAATGAGGTGGATGAAAATGGAGCCTATTATACAGAGTAAAGTAAGCCAGAAAGAAAAACACCAATACAGTATCAGTTCAGTTCAGTTCAGTCGCTCAGTCGTGTCCAGTTCTTTGCGACCCCATGAATTGCAGAACACCAGGCCTCCCTGTCCATCACCAATACATTATACTAATCCATATATATGGAATTTAGAAAGATGGTAACAATAACCCTGTATGCGAGACAGCAAAAGAGACAAAGATGTACAGTACAGTCTTTTGGACTCTGTGGGAAAGGGAGAGGGTGGGACGATTTGGGGGAATGGCACTGAAACATGTATAATATCATATAAGAAATGAATCACCAGTCCAGGTTTGATACAGGATGCTTGGGGCACTGGGATGACCTGGAGGGATGGTACAGGGAGGGAGGTGGGAAGGGGGTTCAGGATGGGAAACGTGTATGCCTGTGGCAGATTCATGTTGATGTGCAGCAGAACCAATACAATATTGTAAAGTAATTAGCCTCCAATTAAAATAAATTTAAATTTAAAAAAGAATGGCAGGAAGGAATGGGAAGCACTCTACTTAGTAAATGAAGAACTCTCTAAGGCCTATTAAAGAACATATTTTATACTTAAGTGGCTTACATATTAATTGTCTGTAGAACATACAATAGGAGCAAGAATGATATTTCCTTCAGAAGCTTAATGTAATGAAGCCTGGAAATTGTGTACAACAGACCACAAAAACAACTACATTTCTCAAAAAGTAATAAACAGTGTGTGTGTACATGCTAAGTTGCTTCAGTCGTGTCGGACTTTATGACCCCATGAACTGTAACCCACCAGGCTCCTCTGTCCATTAAATTCTCCAGGCAAGAATACTGGAGTGGATTGCTATTCCCTTCTCCAGGGGATCTTCCCAACCCAGGGATCAAACCTGCATCTTATGTCTCCTGCATTGGCAGGTGGCTTCTTTACCACTAGTGCCACCTGGGAAGACCATAAAACAGTAATAACATTTAATAAGAACATATATGAAATCCATGGATATATGTGCATTTACATTACACACATATTTTACTTTCTGAATAGAGAATAGCTAAATCAACATGATCATTAATTAAGCCATGATGTCATATACTTTGGAAACATCACAATATCATAAATTTTGGGAAAGCAATAATGAAATTATAATACAGTAGGCTTTTTGTAGTGCTCATATGGAAACTGGGATTTTCAGTTAATTTCAACAAAGTCCAGGTTAACACATTTTTCTTCTATATTACCCAGGAGATACTCTTCAAATATAAGAAAATAGAAAGATGAGTCTTATAAAATCCAACTGAATTTCAATTGATGTCTTAAGTACTAGAAGTTTCTCTCTATAACTTTTTACCAAAAATTTTGGAAAAGACAGAAATTATTCCTACCTCTAAAAAAATTTTCTCAAATTTCGAGATGGTCATTTTCCAGCTGTTTAATTTTTAGAAGTGAAAATTGAACTATGAATTGCTCAAAGTACTCTTTTTTTCCTAATGAAATGTAGCTATGGGATTTACTATTAGAAATATCTTATTGGAATCAGGCTCAGGAAAGTTTAAGTTAACCAAGAAACAGTATTAGGAAGGCTTTTGCCACTCTCCATTTTTCACCCATTTTGGTTGTTTCTTAACGATGTTTCAGTGAGAAGACTATGAAGCAGTGCCTTCTTGGGCTGGGAGGCTAGGCCTGTCTTTAGTGTTTCAAGGTTACTGTGCATGCGGGCTAAATCACTCAGTCGTGCTTGACTCTTTGCAATCCTATGGACTGTAGCCCTCCAGGCTCCTCTATCCATGGGATTCTCCAGACAATACTGGAGTGGTTTGTTGTGCCTTCCTCCGGGGGATCTTCCCCACCCAGGGATCAAATTCATGGCTCTTAAAATCTCCTGCATTTGCAGGTGAGGTGGCTCAGAGGTTAAAGCATCTGCCTGCAATGCGGAGATCTGGGTTTGATCCCTGGTTGGGGAAGATCCCCTGGAGAAGGAAATGGCAACCCACTCCAGTACTCTAGCCTGGAGAATCTCATGGACAGAGAAGCCTGGCAGGCTACAGTCCATGGGGTCGCAAAGAGTCGGATACGACTAAGCGACTTCATTCACTCACTCACTCTTTACCACTAGCGCCACCTGAGAAGCCCAAGATTATTGTACCATACATATAAAAGTAGGAATTGAGTGATAATTGAACAACTAATAAGAACCATGATAACATAATGTTTTAAAGTAAAATATGCAATTAAAACTATTGACCCACAAAAAAGTAAAGAGACACAGAAAGTATGTATGTTGATTCCAGACAGTAACAAAACAATGCCATAAACAACTCCACAAAAATCATAATAAATGTGCCAGATAAAACAAAAAAAAAAATAGATACCCTCTAGGTATCTTAAGACGATAAATGCAGTCTGAGATCATTTTGTAATATGACAGGAAAGTTCAGATATCTTTGGACATTTCTTACCCAGGGAATTCTCTACTGGTCTACTGGTTACTAATATATTTTTGTTGTGATGTCATTCACTACTGAATTATTCTACCTGAATTATACTCTTTTGATGATTATGGGACCAAATTGGTGGTTCATAGCCAAGGGTAAATATTCATAAGGAAACAGTACACAGCATTTCTTTTATGACCAGTGAAGTAATATGATTTATTAAGGCCACTTATCAAGGGTAAAGTGTGGCAAAGATAAATGGAGAAGTAGTTGTCAGTGGTCCTCAAAATTTTGGCTAATGACAAAGAAGTGAGTACATTTGCCCCATCTGCTCTCTGGGAAATAAACTCAGTCAGTTTTGTAAGCTCATTAGATCTCCATTCAGCCATTAGGCAATTTCAAAATATCAACTCCTGCATTTTAATATCCCTGGTAAGGGAAAAAAAATAATAAAGGTGAACATCAAGAATTCCCTGACTTAGCTGAAGTTTTCCATGTTTCCTGGAAATGATGAGACTCAGTAGTCAATATTCTGAAGAGACTACTTAAACCACATGCTTCTTTTTGCTGGCCCTTCAGCTAAAAGTGGAAGGGTCTGTGATAGGGCATGCCCAGGTATTTTCTGAAGGGAGTCTGAATGAAAACTAGGTAAAGACTGTGTGGCCAGACAAGTGTTACTAGTGAAGCAAGCTTTTACTCCTGTTTTTGCATAGATAGCATCTACTTTTGAATGCATGACAAAGTGGACATCTTCTATTTACATGGTCTGTGAGCAATGCTTTAACTTAAAGCTGTTTATGTCTTAACTATTGAAAGCTGCTTTTGCCATTGAGTAAAGCTCTTCAAACTTGGTGGTCAACATTTTAAATAACACTAATAACAGTAAAAGAAAGGCAATGTGAAAGAATGCTCAAACTACCACACAATTGCACTCATCTCACACGTTAGTAAAGTAATGCTCAAAATTCTCCAAGACAGACTTCAGCAATATGTGAACCATGAACTTCCATATGTTCAAGTTGGTTTTACAAAGGCACAGGAACCAGAGATCAAATTGCCAACATCCTCTGGATCATGGAAAAAGCAAGAGAGTTCCAGAAAAACATTTATTTCTGCTTTATTGACTATGCCAAAGCCTTTGACTGTGTGGATCACAATAAACTGTGGAAAATTCTTCAATTGATGGGAATACCAGACCACCTGACCTGACTCTTGAGAAACCTACATGCAGGTCAGGAAGCAACAGTTAGAACTGGACATGGAACAACAGACTGGTGTTCACCTTGACCGTTCAATTAGGGTGGTGCCTATGAGGCTTCTCTGCTGAAAGTTACTCTTTATTATCTTCTGTAACTAATAATTATTTTTTGGAGAGACACTTAGAATATATGTAAATATCAGGGTCTTCATCATACTTTCAATGCATTTATTTCATCAATATTTATTAGTATAGATTCATGGTTTCTTATTCAATGAATTATAACCCATTATTATCATTATTTATTCTTACACTGAAATTGTTCCTAATTTAACCAGTGAGAATACTACTGAATCCACTTCCAGTATCCTTTTGACATGTCCTCATTATGCCCCATCATTATCTGACAATTTTTTTTTGCTTTCTGATGAACAAACGGTTCCAGCTTTATCTTATACTTTCTTTGCCCCAGTCCTGAAATCAGCCATTTCCCCCAAAAGTTCTGACTCCTTTTAAGGAAGAATTTTATTTAGAAAAAATGATGTTCTGGTCAATGGTTGTACTTATTACAGCCCAGACTGCTGTCACTGCTCCCAGACCCTTCAGTGGACAGAACATAAACACATGCATGCATGCGCACGTGCACACACACACACGTAAGCATCAAAACACACAAACACATATCTGCATTTCATATCTATCTGTGTATATTAAAATCATGAATTTACACTGAGAACTCTAATTCCAATTACATTACACAGTGTTCATCCTAGCTTTCTTCCTTTCTATATTTGTAACTCCTTTTTCCAAGACGAAAAACCCTTTATCCTTAACATAACAATTTATTTGCTCAGTATCGCTATATGTGACCAATCCCCATTACCATTACTACACCTTTCCATATTCAGTTGCTCTCCTCACCCTAGAAGAATTCCAGTATCACCCCATCTGAACTCTGTGCTGGCTGCACTGCTATTCCATATATGGACAATTTCCTCTTTCCAGCCATGCTTTGACACTATGTGTTAAGCCAACAATCATGTGTGGACTTCAATTTTACTCTAATCAGCCTATGCTATCCCACTTTGTTGTCCCTCTGAGTGGATACTCTTCTCAGCCCAACATACCAAAATGCCCCACATAAATGCATTTTCATTTCATTAGAATCATTAATATAAAAGTTAAGACTTCTATGTAGATCACCAAAAAGTCTGTCAATAACAGCAATGTGCTGAATGGTTTATTGCTTATCTCTAAATCTGTCCTTGGAAAAATG
Organism: Bos taurus; assembly: GCF_002263795.3. Taxonomy (NCBI): domain Eukaryota; kingdom Metazoa; phylum Chordata; class Mammalia; order Artiodactyla; family Bovidae; genus Bos; species Bos taurus. The sequence continues at coordinate 48,883,074 of NC_037357.1, forward strand.
GAACAATAAAGTGGTTGAGTTATTAAAAAAAAGAAGCACATTGCATGTGTTAGAATGCATTCTTCTCTTCAGTCCAAGGTGCTGAAATGGTTTTAATAAGAAATAAGATTTTTTCCTATGACTTCAAATTCATTGGTAATAATCACTGCACAGTGATGTGTATTGATACACCAAGTTTAGAAACAATTCGATCTTCACTGTCTCCAGCAAGGAGAAATAGCCAGCTGATAGCTTACAGTGAATGGTGTCATATTCATGATCTCTGAAGGAGAGAATTTTGCTCTGGGACCAAAGATACAGCTTCAGTCACCCAGAGCTTCATGTGGCAAAATTTTTATTAAAGTAGAAAGGGATAGAGAAAGTTTTTGACATAGACATCAGAAGGGAGCAGAAAGTGCCCCAGTCACTAGTTTGGGTGGGGCTTTATATACTTTTTCCATTGGTTATTAACAATAGACTAAAGAATATCTCAAGATTTTACAGGTCTTACCAGACCCATATGTCTTAAGATAACCAGATTCATCAGAAGGTTCCTGTTAAGAGGGAGAAACGTGTCCTTAAGCAAGATACATTGTTGTTATATAATCATTAGTACAGAGTTTAGGGGAAAAACATATCCTTGATCAAGATGAGTTGTTTTATTGTGTAATCATTAGCTCTGGGCTTAAAAAATAATGTCTTATGTGATTAAGGAAGGTAGAAAAAAAATTGTCCTTTTCTCCTCCTCAAGGACTCTGGACCCCTTTCTCCTCCTCAAGGGGCTGAACTCCTTATCAACCTATCTAAGAATTAACTTCCTCACAGCTATAGGGGGTAGATATAGTGCATTATCAGCTGCATCAGCAATAGGATATATTTCAAACATATTTATCTTTACTCTGACCTATAAAATCTAATGTTTTATAGAATTTTCCACCATTTGTTTCTTCTGCCTCAGATTCTTTCATAACTGCCCTGCCTATCTCCAAACCCAGGTTCTCCTTCCGATCTCAAACTCTTCATGCCAATAGGTATAAACTATGAACATAAGAACATCCAATTCTGAAGTGAGCCACCATCGTGTACTGAGGTCGTGGAATCTGGACCCAGATTTGGTTCTACCACTTATTAGCTGTCTGACCTGAAAACCATGACCTCTCTGTCTTCTTATAAAGGAGTGAAAGAAAAGGAAGACATATGACTCTCTAATGTTCACTTCAGCTTCCCAGTTTTAAGACTTTTGAAAGCACAGTATAGTCATCATGATGAAGAAGAAAGACCACTTGTCAGAAATCACCTTTTTAAGATGTAATCTTCTGATCATGTCCTTTGACCCTTAATGTATTCATCTCCCTTACTCTTCATATCCAATTCACTAAGACTGTCTAAGACTTGGCAGTTTTACTACCTAAATATATTTCAAAGATGTGCACTAACTTTCTTCTAGCCTGGTCCAAACAACCATTGTTTTTTGGCTAAACAAATGCATCTACTTTCTCATTATTGCACATTAATCTACCTTCATCCCATACCTTCAATACTACAGTCAGGGTTATCTTTTTGAAATTCAATTGTAGCCATGTTGTCCCAACCCATTTGTGCTTATAATTCTCCATTTGTTTTACATTTTCATTAGGATACATACTAATTCATCAATGTAGCCTGTTTATTAACCCTTGATGTGCCAGCCTGGAACTACTACTTCATTCTAAGACCTCTTATTATACTTATTGTACTATCTCTTATTCTAGGATGATCTTCTTTCCATCAGTGCATCCAGTGTTCCCTTGTTAACACTCTATACTCTAGCCACACTGATATTATTTGAGTTTTTCATACTCACCAGTCTTCCTCCCACCTTAATATCTTTGCACACATTATTGTGTTCATGGACCATCTGTCTCTTCTCTCAAATCCAATTAATGTTGACTCAAACTATGAATTCATCTTAAACATCACTTGCTCAAGGAAGCCTCCCCTAACCACTTAAGTAATTCAAATTTCCATATTATAGATACTCATTGACTTTATGTCTCTCCTTCATAACACTTTGCTCATTTGTAATTTCAGATCATTTGATAAGTGTATGTCTTCCACACTACTAAAAAAGAATAGGTCACTACTGCCTTCCCACACATAAACATAGTGTGTGGCACATAATGAGTTCTTGAGTCAAGTGGCCTGGATCATAATTCTAGGTGTCTATTTTGCTATGTGATCTTTGATTTTTAAAGGAGTATAATCTCTTTATTATTAAATCTTCTTATCTTTAAAAGCAATAATCTCTTTATCAGAGAGTTGTTTCTTACTTATTGGCCAAGTAAGATATAATCATCAAGAAGATGCAATCATTTATTTTTTGAAATTTCAATATATAGCTCAGATCTGTGAAGTGAATGAATAAAACTCATGAAATTAGTACAATGTTTATGTTATTGTTACAGTACCACCAAAGAAGTGTAGATGGTAACATACTTACTGGAGACAATGAAGATCAATGAAGATCAAATTGTTTCTAGATCTGGTGTATGAATGTGCACTACTCTGTGTCACCAATGGATTTGAAGCCAATAAGAAAAAAGCTTATTTCTTGTCAAAACCATTCAGCACTTTGAGCTGCAGAGAAGAATGCATTTTGACACATGTACTGTGCCTATCTTTGGTTGAATACCCTATTTCCTAAGAGTTTGTGGCTGTATTTTCCAATGGAAAGGAATGAGCATCTGTCAATGATCTTAAAATCCTTTTCTTATATATTATACATCTCTACCCGCATCTTTCTTTCTTCTTGTGCTTATGAAATAATTGTCACATTTTAGTAGGACCTTTCAGTGTTGATGAATTAGTCTTGAGAATTGATAACTTCAGAGGTGGTTCCAACCAGAAATGCCCTTTGATTGGTTCCTACTGTTATAGGAGAAAGTAAGAGGCACCTGGACCATATTGTTAGAGAGCTAGAGTGAGAGGAAGAGAGAAGACATTTTAAGTTTAAAACTTTCCACGTGTTTCTTTTGTAAGAGATTTAGCTTCTACCACAAAAAAAGATATTGACAGTAACTAAGATTTATACCAAGAAGCTATTGTGTCAGGAAGAAAGGAGAAGAAAGGCAGTAGCTATATATGTCTTGCTGACCACTGGATTCTTGGTATCTAATGCAATGCCTAGCACAGTGGGACCTCAGTAACTATTTGTTGTAGGAATAAATGACATGAATAAATGAAAAAACAAATGAGTAAATGGAAAAACATTGGCAAATGAAATTACAATCACTGAACAAAAACTTCACTAGTAATCACTTATTCCAACAAAGAGGGTTAGTTCTTGCTTTCAGCCTCCATTTAATCTTTTACAATTGCTCAAGGCATAAAGGTACTTTAACATCAGTTATCTCCAGATTTTCCTGTGCATGAGGTCAAAATGTCACTTGCCCTAATAGATGTAGTTGAGGTCAATTAATTTCATAAAAATTAATGACCAATTCCAAATTAGTGCCTTCAAAATCCATTTCAAAGTGTATTTGTACTTGCTTCTTTTTTGACCCCAAGACTGTCAACCACCCCTCAGTGAGCCACACCTATTAAACATTTCCTGACTCTTTTTTTGGTAACTTAGCACATGAAAACTGAGGTAGAAATAAACCTGGAAGATTCCAATAGGATCTTTAACTTGTTTTGATGAATCCAGAAGAGAAGGAATTGAGAAATACACCCATAATCTGTGTAGTTGGAGAGGTCAGAAATTTAATTTTAACCTCATAAAACTAACTGTAACTGAAACCATTATTACTCAGTGTTTTATTCTATTACACAAAAAATGATGACCCAAAGTATTTTTATATGTGCCGCCATATATTACAGTATGTGTTGCCATTAGATATCAATATATTTTCAAGTAATTTGTACACACACATATATGTTATTTACATGATATACATAAACATATGTATCATGTCAATATATGATCCATGCCACTCTTTGACTTGAAAATAAATGGAAATATAATATTAAGTAAATAATAATCAGAGTTAATGTGTTTGTTTGATGTCTTATTTTGGTTTTGTTTGATTTAAAGCTCTTAACTAGCTTCTTTTAGGAAGAAACCTCATTAAATATGGAATTTGGTTCTTCACACAGAAAAATTAAGTTCTGAAAATCTAACTTCCATGTGTTTTGAAATTAAATGATGAAAATGGGGGAAAAGTTTGTCAAACAGGACAGCCAAACCCAACTACACAGTCTGAGCTTCAAATAGTTCCTACTTAAAGAGAGTATAAAAACAGAACTACTGAGAGTATATAAAGAAAGAGAATCCATATAGCACCATGAAGGGCAACATTCAGCTCTGTTTTAAATGCCAAGCAGTCAATCTAAAAAAAGGAATATGATTTTAGAGTTCTTGAAATGACTTATAAAAAACATTGCAAAAGATTAAAATGTTGGTGGTGCTATGCAAATGTCTCACTTGATATTGAAATTTTAAAAATAAATGTTTACTTTGTTTTCCATTTAGAGAAAAAAATACAACGTCTCCCCCACATCAAGAATGTTATTGGTTTAACCATTTGCTGAGTGGATAAAATTATTTACCTTTCCATCTTTTTATCCTAGACTGTATGAAGGGTATATATATGTGTGTATATATATATATATATATATATATATATATAACTTAACAATGGAATCATTCTATTCTTTATTTCCTTATTGATAGTACTCTTGATTTTTTTTGTCCTCCTCTTATTCCCTCCTTCACTTCATTAACTCAACCTAAGGATCTGTGACACCTTTACTATGTATATTATATAGTTATCCTAATTTGTCACAATCTTATATACTCTATATTTTATGTTTCCGGCAATTTGGCAGGCTATATGTGCAGAGAAATGCTTCCAGAACAGAACACTGTATTTGTCTAGCATGTTTCAAACATATAATCTACATATTTCTGGCAATAGAGTGGACTAGATGAGCAGAAAAATACCTCTTCACACAGAATACCTCAAAGTGCTACATAAAATATCTTTAGATATCCTTTTAAAAACACTGTCATAAAATAAGAGAATCAATGAAGGAGCTAGAAGTGACAAGAAAATAAAAAATAACAGAGGGAGCCTTTGGCAATCATGTTTGCATCATCTGCCACTGCTCTCCCTGCACTGGGTTACTGCTATTTGTCAAGGAGCAGACACATGAGCCAAGCTGAGCTGATCATTTTTTTTTTCCTTCTGGAAATTTAAATCTAGGATTCAGAAATTGCAAGTCAGTATTGAATATGGTTCTAAATTTGAGAGTTTTAAGACAACCATATACTTCCATAAGGGCATAGAAGCAAGGAAAGTCAGTCTTCAGTATAAGAGAAAAATGAAGTGGAAAAAGAGAATGAAGCAGTAGACAGTACCCCCTGGGTTTATGACAGCTTTCTATTCCCTGATTCTAATCCCTTTTTTAAGTCAAGATGTGTTTATAGATACATTAGTCTGATATGGCTATTATAACAAAGTACCATAGTGTTTTTAGGAACAAAAATGTATTTTATTTGAGTTCTGGAGGCTAGAAGTCTGAGATTAAAGTGTCAATAGATTGGTTTCTATTGAGGTTCTGTCATTGGCTTGTAGATAGTCATTTTCCCACTGTGTCTTCAGATTATATCCCCTCTGTGTGTTTGTGTCCAAATTTCCTCTTCTTATAATGACACCAGTCATACTGTATTAGGGCCAACATTTATTACCTCATTTAATCTTAATTAACTTTTTAAAACCTCTATCTGCAAATGTGGTCACATTCTGATATACTGAGTGTTGTAACTTCAACTTATGAATCTTGTCGAGGACACAGTACAGCCCACCCCACTGCCCTTGGCTTCTATGAGACAAATTCATATCTTTACATAACCCATATAAAGCTTACCCACCATCTGAATCAATGTCTATTGTGTCTCACATAAAGAATTTAAAAATCATCACACAAAACATAATTCAAAACTATTAAAATACTTACTGAGGCATCAGTAAATGCCAAGAAGAGATTCCAAAGTTTTTACACTACAAAATTCCTTTAAAATCTTTCTAATCCACTTATCTCTTCAAAACCCAGTCATTATCACATTCCAATATCTTTCTCTTTTCTATTGAAATATAAACACATGTGTTTGTGTGTGTTTTCTCTTTCTGTTACCACAGAGAAATAATGTTGACTGTTATGCAATGTAAGTAAAATCATTGTTCCACTCTATTACCTCCATAAGAAGTATTTGTTTCTCCTTCTTTCCTGTATTTCTTCTATCTGATATTAAGTCTACTGTATTATTCAAATTTTTAAGTAAAGATTTTATATAGACCTTATTTTTTTCTAAGGTGGGCTTCCCTGATAGCTCATTTGGTAATGAATCTGCCTGCAGTGCAGAAGACCCGGGTTCAATTCCTGGGTCGGGAAGATATGCTGGAATAGGGATAGACTACCCACTCCAGTATTCTTGGGCTTCCATTGTGTGGCTCAGCTGGTAAATAATCCACCTGCAATGTGGGAGATCTGGGCTCAATCACTGGGTTGGGAACATACCCTGGAGAAGGGAAAGGCTACCCACTCCAATATTCTGGCCTGGAGAATTCTGGCCTGAGAATGGCTCGAGACTTCTGGCCTGAGAATAGGTCACAAAGAGGTCAGACATGAATGAGCAACTTTCACTTTCAAGGGTAAGAATAGGTTGGTGGTAGTGTACAGCTGTGACACAGCCACCACTCTCCAGAGAACCAGCAAGATTTTTCTCACTGTTCTATCATCCTAGTACAATATTATTTGCATATAGTTACAGCTGCTCTGATTGTAAATAGTATGTAGAGTCACCAGAAAACTTCAGGGTATTAAAAAGCTCCTCTTCTACTTCACTTCACCAAAAAGATCTCCTCTACTGATTCTAGTACAATGTCAACTCTCTCTCTCTCTTTCGCAGATTAAGTAACTGAAAGGCCAAATCAAATGTTAATGTATGCTCTGGAGAAAATAATCAATTAGTCTACTTAGTAAAGATAATGACCTTAAGTTAGTATGGCAGTGGATAGATAAGTTTTGATGGGTGTAAGGGGTTGGAGCAGGCAAGAAAGTTATAAAGTTTGGAAGGCTACTCAGGATGTTCCAGGTAACTAAAGAATAAAATAAGGGCAGTTAAGTGCGTGGGAAAGGTATTGTGGGAAACCAAGAATTAAAAAGTGTTGAATACAAACTTTGCTCACATATCTGCAATTTCAATTTTTATATGAACACTATAGCTCAAAGACATCATCACTGTAAAATCATGAGTTTGGGGCATGGAAGAATGACATGTGCTCTATTCTTTAGCTCAAATGCCAAAAGATTAGTTCATAAATAAAGCTTTCAAACATTCACTGTGACTAAAACCACTTGACCCTCTATATTTTAACTCACATCTACTACAAGTCTTTCACATATCATCTATTAATCATCTTAATAGTCAAATAGAGATACCTGAAGGTACCATAGTTAGCCTGTATTTGGCACATTATGCTTAGAAATAATGCAAACTTGTATTTCCTTTTGTTTTCACAATATACCAATAACAAAACTCACTTGGCTCCTCCTGAACTACAATTCAATTGTGTGTGTGTGTGTCTCAAGATGGTTGTTTGTTTGGCTATTGGTTGAATCCTGTGACATTTCTCTTTGACTTTGTACTAAGTTTTTTAGAACTCTAAATTTTGTTTGCTCCTCTCCAAAGAGATTTCTTGAATTTGTATATATGATAAACATTGCACTATACTGGACTGGAGAAACAGAGTCTTGAGGCATCTTTGGAGATTCGCTGAAAGCAATTAGCATGATTTATTTATTACCTGTATATTTTCATTCTCTGTGATGTCTTTCATCCAAGGTGCTCAGAGAGTTTTTCAAAATATAAACTAACCCTCAGCCCCCCTCGAAGTATAAAGAGGAAACAAGGGATAGGAGGAAAATCCATCTATAGAGTATTCAAAAAAATTCCCCTGTCCAATGCAGTAGAGAAAGACCAGTCTTGGAACTATTCAGCTTAAAGAAACAACCCTTGAAAATGCAACCTGGGAAAAACATCTCCACTCGAACTGGAAACAAGCATGGGCACTCAGAAGTTATAAATAAATTACTTTGTATTTCTCTCTCATAGAAAATCTCTGGAGAAAAGAACTATAGCAGATAGCTTCTCAGAGATGATAAGGTTTTCAATGCTCAGATGTGATTGTCAGTGGCAACTTTTCCCTGGACACTGGAAGATAGAGAAAATGACCTTGAAGAGGAATTTTCTTCAAAATTTCTCTTGAAGGAAGATGGCGATGGATCAGTTTCTACTATTGGCAAGTCTCTACCATAAGGTATAGGATAATAGTGTCAGGAATGTGCATATCTGTGTAGGTCAGTGCAGAACAAGGAAGACTGAGGGAGGTAGATTTAGAACAAATCAAAAGGATGGGACCAAATGTATCAATTTATAGTAATGACTAAACCAGCTCTTGCTTCCTCTTAAAAATTCAGGCCTAGGGAGAGTGGAAAACAGTGATGTAGAAGTATAGGCTACCTCTTTCCAAACATACTCAAAGCTCTTCCTTTATATCCTATCTTTGTGGAATGAATGAGAGAGAGAAAAAAAAAGAGCTGCCTGGTTTATAATGGGGATATTAAAATTATAAGTAATGCAAATATCACATTTATAAATAACAGTTATTGAGTGATGAAAATGGACCAAGCACCGAAAACCTTTTACATGCATAATCTCATTTAATTCTCACAGTAACCTTAAAAGGTAGGTACTATTAATATTCTCACATAACAATGGGTGAAATGCAGATTCTGAAAGCTTAAATAACTTTTCAATATTACGAAGTAAGTTGTAGAGTCAAGATACTAACCTAGGCCTATATGATTCCAAAACCTTTACTTTCAATCCCTGTTATATTGTACCTTTCTCTATAAAACACTAAAGGGGGCTTTGGATACTCTATTATACAACTGCAAATGCATTCCAATGTGACTGCAGACTTGGGAATGGATGGCAGTATAGTTGTAGTGGGAGTTCTGAGAGGAAGATGAAAACCAAACAAAACATAGCAGAAGATTAACTAAATAATCCTTTCCTTTGCCTCCTTAAGCCAATTTTACCAAAGGGGAGGGGGGGAAGGTTAATGGTAGAAATAAACTAAGTTAGGTGACACTGAACAGTGTTACTGATTTGCGGAAATAGTCAGTGAGAACTCCCAAGCAGCCCCAGAAAATATCTGATTATATACAAAAGTGTTAACCAGGAGGAATTTCTTTCCTTTGATGTACTTCTTTCTGTATTAAAAATTACTTACATCTGTAGCATAACCATGATCTATAAAACTGCTTAAAAAGTGGAAACTTGATGGTTGACTCTCCAATGCCCATCTATAGTAACTCACCCCCTTTGGGGATGCATAAATATACGTGATGTCTCTTCTGCTGGCTCTGGCCCTGCACTGTCATGTCCCACCTGTTTGTTTTTTCTGTCAATAATACCTTCTCTAATTTTTTCCTCTTTGTTTTGAAACTTATTTACATTTTGTTCCATTTCCTTAGAGACTAGAAATTAAAAGGATAAACTAATTTTGTGATAAAATATCAGTAATAATTTAAGAGCTTAACACTCTGAGATCACATTGGCATTAGAACCTCAATAAGTTATTACTAGTAAAATTACAAGCTCCAGATAGAGCTAGTGAAGTAGATACTCTGATTAGAGATCATTGCTAGCAAGCCATTTGAATCACATCATCTAAGAAGCTGGAAACTTTGATGATATCATATGTAAAGCCAGACTGGTGCTACAGGGTGGCAAAGATGCTAGTTCACTATAACAGCTGTCCTATCAGCCTCAGCTGGAGCATGGAAGAAGCTAACCCCAAAGAAACATTTATTAGCAATTTACTCCTTGGCATAGAGGGAAAACGTCTGGCTAGACTTTCATCCAGACTGAAGAAAGTCTGTCTATAATACCTCCATTTACACGAGCAATATCTGTCTTAAAGCTTTTTTCCTTTATTGGAAAGATTAGGTTGAATACACCAGATATCTTCTTTTGCTTTGTATCAACTCTAGCTCCTTTGGAAATAAAAAGTTAAAATAAATTAAAATGAATTAAGGTTAAAAAGACAGTGGAGATTTAAAAATTACTCTATTAAAATTACTCTATGTGGATTTTATCCTCTTTATACCAATAATGCAAGCCAGCACATTTTTTCTTATTTGAGATAAAATAAAAAATTATAGACAAACATATCTAATGTCTCTTGTTTTCTCTTCAATGAATAAAATCAATAATTAAGTATGTACTTACCTTCCCCTTTTGTGACAATCTGAACATGATTGGAATGTTGGGTCTGACCAATTTAGACATGGAAAGTGGAAAAAAAAAAAAAAAAACAACTCTGCTAGAAAATTTGGGGGCCACGGCAAAGTGATTCTTTAAAGAACTTCTTGGCACTTCTGTATCTATTTTTACTTATAGTCCATATTCTGCTCTGTCATTTTATGCCACTGCTTAAAACCTTTCAGGGGCTTTCCACGGACCTTGAGAAAAATTGAAATTCCTTAATATGATGTCTTAGTCCATTTGAGTTGCTACTACAAAATACCACAGACTTGATTACTTATAAACATAATATACATTTATTTCTGACAGTTCTTGAAGTGGGAAGTCATAGATCAAAGACCTGCAAATTCGGTGTCTGGGGAGGGCCCTCTTTCTTGTTCATACATGAATGTCTTTTTGCTATGTTCTCACATGGTAGAGGCTAGGCTTCAACAGTATATGAACTGAGAACATCCAGATGTTCAAGCTGGATTTAGGGAAGGCAGAGAAACCAGAGATCAAATTGTCAACATACATTGGATCAAAGAAAAAGCAACAGAATTCCAGAAAAACATATACTTCCACTTCATTGACTCTGCTAAAGCCTTTGGCTGTGTGGATCACAACACTGTGGAAAATTCTTAACAAAATGGGAATACCAAACCATCTTACTTGACTCTTGAGAAACCTGTATGCAGGTCAAGAAGCAACAGTTAAAACTGGACATGGAACAACAGACTGGTTCACAATTGAGAATGGAGTATGTCAAGGCTGTATATTGTCACCCTACTTATTTAACTTATATGCAGAGTACATCATGAGAAATGCTGGGCTAGATGAAGTACCAGCTGAAACCAAGATTGCTGGGAGAAATGTCAATAACCTCAGATATGCAGATGACACCACCCTTATGGCAGAAAACGAAGAGTAACTAAAGAGTCTCTTGATGAAGATGAAAGAGGAGAGTGAAAAAGTTGGCTTAATCATTTTGATATTTGGCAAAACTAATACAATTATGTAAAGTTTAAAAATAAAATAAAATTAAGAAAAAAAAAAAACCTCAACATTCAAAAACTAAGATCATGGCATCTGGTCCCATCACTTCATGGCAAATAGATGGAGAAACAATGGAAACAGTGACAGACTTTATTTTGGGAGGCTCCAAGATCACTGCAGATGGGGACTGAAGCCATTAAAATTAAAAGACACTTGTTCCTTGGAAGAAAAGCTGAGATAAACTTAGCATATTAAAAAGCAGAGACATTACTTCACCAACAAAGGTCAGTCTTGTCAAAGCTATTGTTTTTCCAGTAGTCATGTATGGATATGAGAGTTGGACTATAAAAAAAGCTGAGGGCCAAAGAATTGATGTTTTTGAACTGTGGTGTTGGAGAAGACTTTTGAGAGTATTGCAAAGATAACAAACTAGTCAATCCTAAAGGAAATCAATCTTGAATATTCATTTGAAGGACTGTTGCTGAAGTTGAAGCTCCAATACTTTGGCCACCTGATGTGAAGAGCCAACTCATTGGGAAATACCCTGATGCTGGGAAAGATTGAAGGCAGGGGGAGAAGGAGACAACAGATGATGAGATGATTGGATGGCATGCACATATGGTCTTGTAACTAAGTAATTCTCTGTTCTCTAAGCACAACTCACTTGGAACTCAACTATCCAACTCTACTGGATTTCTTTAAGTTCCCCCAAATTGCTATAATCCTTATCCTGACTTTTCAGATGCATCTGCTTCTCTCTAGTAAATAGCTTAAACCCACCTCATCTCTGCTTGGATTTGTTCAATGAACCTTCACTTAATCCTTACCTCTCTATTTTTCCCCATTCCAATTCATTCTCCAGACTGCAGCCATAGTTATTCCCATCCTAACACACTTATTGTTATGCCTCTTAAGACATTCTCTAAAACACACATATTTCATTATGTCATATTATTAAGTTTCTTTAGGAGCTCACCACTTATTTTCAGGGTAAAATTTTAAACTTCTTAGCATTCAATAGGCCATCCTTGATAAAAGATCCTACCTAACTTTCCAGCTACAAAACTCCCCATTTCTTCATCTGCAACCCATGTGTGAAAAACATAGATGTGCCTACAGATCTCTATAAATATTTCAGGTCCTTTAAAAAATCTCATTCATAGGAAAATAGATATCCAATACTGACCTATGATTTCAGAAGTCCAGAAAGACTCTAGTTAAAAATAGCTTACACCATGCCCCCTTCATTGCTTATATATATGTACCTGAATCTCCAGCACTGTAACTTTTTTAAAAATATTTTGATTAAAAGTAATAAACAGATTATGAATATAAGTATTTTTTTTAAGTTTGAGGAAGATTTTGTTGTTGTTGAAACTCTCTGAAAGCTCTCTGAAAGTGAGTGAAGTCAGTCACTCTATCATGTCCAAATCTTTGTGACTCCATGGACTGTGGCCCCTCAGGCTCCTCCATTCATGATATTTTCTAGGTAAGAATACTGGAATGGGTTTCCATTTCCTTCTCCAGGGGATCTTCCTGACCCAGGGCTTGAACTCAGGCCTCCCACATTGAAAGCAGACCCTTTACCATCTGAGCCACCAGGGAATACCTATATTAAAGCTTCAGCTCTTCCATTTATGAAATATCTACCACATGAAATATCAAGAATTAAATACAATTATACAAAGTTCATTATATAGCATATATACGGCTTTGGTAATTCACATGCAACTTATATGGTCACTTCAGCTATGATTAGTTATTATATCTTTGCGTATTTTCATTTATCTGCCTGCTTTCCTTTATGAAAGCTATCTTTAATATATTGAAAAGTGATGATTTTAATTAGTATTAATAAGTAATCAATTATATTTTGTAGAATATAATGGTAGATAATGAACTTTGTACTATCTTATGTACTATCTTATATACAACCTAGATAGCATATTTAAAAACATAGACATTACTTTGCCAACAAAGGTCCATCTAGTCAAGGCTATGGTTTTTCCAGTAGTCCTGTATGGATGTGAAAGTTGGACTGTGAAGAAAGCTGAGTGCCAAAGAATTGATGCTTTTGAACTGTGATGTTGGAGAAGACTCTTGAGAGTCCCTTGGACTGCAAGGAGATCCAACCAGTCTATTCTGAAGGAGATCAGCCCTGGGTGTTCTTTGGAAGCTGAAACTCCAATACTTTGGCCACCTAATGTGAAGAGTTGACTCATTGGAAAAGACCCAGATGCTGCGAGGGATTGGGGGCAGGAGGAGAAGGGGACGACAGAGGATAAGATGGCTTGATGGCATCACTGACTTGATGGACGTGAGTTTGAGTGAACTCCAGGAGTTGGTGATGGACAGGGAGGCCTGGTGTGCTACAATTCATGGGGTCACAAAGAGTCAGACACGACTGAGTGACTGAATTGAACTATATTATCTAGTGTAATTCTGTATATGTCATGTGGTAAATATTTCATAAATGGAAGAGCTGAAGCTTTAATATAGGTAATCTCTGCTGGCTCAAATGGTAAAAAGTCTACCTGCAATGTGGGAGACCCAAGTTCAAACCCTGGGTCGGGAAGATCTCATGAATGGAGGAGCCTGGGGCTTTACACTCCATGGGGTCACAAAGAATCAGACACAATTGAGCGACTTCACTCACATTCAGAGAGCTAGTCATGAACAACAACAAAATCTTCCCCAAACTTAAAAAAAAAAAACAAAAAAACTTATATTCATAATTTATGTTTATTACTTTTAAGTAAAATGTTTAATAAAAGTTACATTCTCTGGGAGTCCTTTAACTTTATATCTCTCTCTAACCCCCCTTTATGGATCTATTTTAAATCCTCTTTGTGTTGCATTCAGCTCAGTACTGGTTATGCCTTTACTGAATAACATTTTGTTTGTTGAATAAGGAAAGATCTACCCTTGGGGGTAGTAGTTGAAGCATTTTATATTTTATTCTTGGAACTAAGCTGTGGCAGGTGAATCTATGACTTGTCACATCTCACTTTTCATCACTGAGAACACAATAAATGCATAAAAAGGTGTGATGTCATAGGTATGATTGTATTCCTGATATCTCCCTTCAGCAATTTGAGTTCCAGGTAAGTAGTTTTGTTTTTCCTAAGAAAAAAATTTGCCTTATTAACATCTTCAGAATACCAGATTAACCAGAAGAATCAGAAAATCAGTTGATAGATGTTTCATCTAAAAATTTTCAATCATACCATACACAAAGATAAACTCAAATTGGATTAAAGATCTAAATGTAAGACCAGAAACTATAAAACTCTCAGAAGAAAACATAGGCAGAACACTTCATGACATAAATCACAGCAAGATCCCCTATGACCCATATTCTAAAGTATCAGAAGTAGAAACAAAAATAAACAAGTGGGACCTAACTAAAGTTAAGAGTTTTTGCACAGGAAGGGAAACTCTAAACAAGGTTCAAAGATAACCCTCAGAATGGGAGAAAAAATGAAACAACTGATGAAGGATTAATTTCCAAAATATACAAGCAGCTTATGCAACTCAATATCAAAACGTAAGCAGAAGAATTCAACAAACATTTATCCAAAGAAGACATACAGTTAACTAATAAACACATGAAAAGATGCTCAACATTGCTCATTATTACAGAATGCAAATGAAAACTACAATGAGATATCACTTCATATCAGTCAGAATGGCCATCATAAAAAAATCTACAAACAATAAGTGCTGGAGAGGATGTGGAGAAAAGGGAACCACAGAAGAATTTCTGATACTTCAGTCATTCTAGTATTCTTGAACTGTTGGTTGGAATGTAAATTGCTACAGGCACTATGGGGGACAGTATGGAGATTCCCTAAAATACTAGGACTAAAACTACCACAAGACCCAACAATCCCACTATTGGGCATGCACCCTGAGAAAATTATAACTGAAAAATACACATGTACCCCAATGATCATTGCAGCACTATTTACAGTAATTAAGACATGGAAGCAACTTAGATGTCCATCAACAGATGGATGTATAAAGAAGCTGTGGTACATGTACACGATGGAATATTACTCAGCCATAAAAAGGACTGCATTTGAGTCCATTATAATGAGGTAGATGGACCTAGAGCCTATTTATACAGAGTGAACTAAGTCAGAAAGAGAAAAACAAATATCATATATTAATACATATACATGGAATCTAGGAAGATGGTACTGATGAAGCTATTTGCAAGGCAGAATGGAGACACAGACATAGATAACAGATTTTTGGACAGACACAGGGGGAAAGAAAGGGTGGAATGAATGGAGAGAGTAGCATGGAAACATATACACTACAATATGTAAAATAGATAACCATTGGGGATTTGCTATATGACTAAGGGAGCTCAAACTGGTGCTCTGTGACACCACTCTAAAGGAGTGGGATGAGGTGGGGGAGGTAGGAGGGAGGTTCAAGAGAGAGGGTACATATGTATACCTATGGCTGGATTCATGTTGATGTATGGCAGAAACCAATACAATATTGTAAAGAAATTATCCTTCAATTAAAAATAAATTAAATTTTAAGATTTCAATCAAAAAGAAGTTTCTGGTATTCAAATGCTTAGTGTAATAGAGAGATGATCAATAAAAAAGTCAACAAAGGAGAAACTCACTGGTTCTAAAGAAAATTTGAAGTGGAGATCCTTTGGAGACCTTTCACCTCTTCTTTCAGTACAGTTCTCCCTCATGATTGTTATTATTCTTGTTCAGTCACAAGTTTTGTCCGACTCTTTGAGACACAGTAGACTTCAGCATGCCAGACTCCTCTGTCCACCACTATCTCTTGCTGTTTGCTGAAGCTCATGTCCCTTGAGTCAGTGATACTATTCAACCATCTCATCCTCCATTTCCCCCTACTCCTCCTCCCAATCTTTCCCAGCATCAGGGTCTTTTCCAGTGAGCCGCTTCATCACATCAGGTGGCCACAGTATTGTAGTTTCAGCTTCAGCAACAGTGCTTTCAATGAATATTTAAGGTTGATTTCCTTTAGGATTGACTGATTTGATCTTGAATTCAAGGGACTCTCAAGAGTCTTCTCCAGCACCACAGTTCTAAAGCATCAATTCTTCACCGTTCAGCCTTCTTTCTGGTCCAACTCTCATATCCATACATGACTACTGGCAAAAAAGATTGCTTTGACTATATGGACCTTTGCTGACAAAGTGATGTCTCTGCTTTTCAATATGCTGCCTAGGTTTGTCATAGCTTTCTTTCCAACAAGCAAGTGTCTTTTAATTTCATGGCTAAAGTCACCATCTGCAGTGATTTTGAAGCCCAAGAAATAAAATCTGTCACAAGTTCCACTTTTTCCCTTTCTATTTGATATGAAGTGATGTAACTGGATACCATGATCTTAGTTTTTTGAATGTTGAGCTTCAAGCCAGCTTTTTCACTCTTCTCTTTCATCCTTATGGAGAAGTTCTTTAGTTCCTCTCTGCTCTCTGCCATTAGAGAGGTTTCATCTGAATATCTGAGGTTGTTGATATTTCTCCCAGCAGTCTTGATTCCAGTTTGTGATTCCTCCAGGTTGATATTCACATGATCTACTCTGCATATAAGTTAAATAAGAAGAGTGACAATATACATCCTTGTCTTACTCTGTTCCCAGTTTTGAACCAGTCAGTTGTTCCATGTCCAGGACTAACTGGTGCTTCTTGATATGTATACAGGTTTCTCAGGAGACAAGTAAGGCGGTCTGACACTCCCATCTCTTTAAGAATTTTCCACAGTTTGTTATGATCCACACAAAGGCTTTAGTATAGTCAATGTAACAGATATTTTTCTGGGGATTTAGGTCCCAAGATGGCAGAGGAATAGGACTGGGAGACCACTTTCTCCCCCCACCAATTTATCAAAAGATCATTTGAATGCTGAGAAACTTTCACAAAACAACTTCTGAACCCTGGTGGAGGACACTACACACCCAGAAAGGCAGCCCATTCTCTTCAAAAGGAGGTAGAACAAAATATAAAAGACAAAAAGAGAGACAAAAGAGTTATGGACAGAGACCCATTCTGGGGAGGGAGTGGTGAAGGAGGATAAGTTTCCAAATAGCAGGAAACCCTCTCACTGGCAGGTCTGTGTGGAGTTTTGGAATCTCAGAGGGCAACATAACTGGAAGGAAAAAAAAAAAAGCAATATCCCAGGGAAAACGCACCTAACCACAACTCCCAGCGAAGAAGTAGCCCATATGCTCTTGTCCACCACCAGTGAGCAGGGGCTGGACAGGGAGGCACAGGTTTCATGCTTAGGGTAAGGACCAGGCCTGAATGCCCTGAGGATAATTTGAGGGAGCTAATGTGAGGTAGCAACCCAAACTTTGGGATAGCTGGAGAGTCAAAGAGAGACCTTTCTTGCAAAAGGCTCTAATCTAACTCACAGTCTGGACTGCCCACAGAAAAAAGAATTGAGCGAATACCAAAGGAAAGCTATCTGGCTGCATACAGGCCCCTCCCCTGCCACTGGAGGCAGGGAGGCAGGCATGCAACAGCCAGAGCCAGAAGGTAAGAGGAAATCTCAGCCCAGAGACTGGGATCTTCCACCAAACTATGAGCAGGCTCCCAGTTGCTAACGTCTTCCTGGGATCCTGGATGGTTGACATCTGCCAGGAGGGTCAAAACCTGAGATCAGCTCCCCAGAGGAGACACACAGCATACCAGAGATGGTGCTTTTGTGAGGTACCCGGGAAACTGAGCAGCCAGGACTAGGGATTTGATTAAGACTCAGGGCACCTGGAACAGTGTGCTCGCACAGCACCTGGTCACCTGATCTGCTTGGACCTGGGAAGATGACAAAATGCACACCCGAGTCTGTGCCCTTGTGGAGTACCCAAGAGCCTGAACCTAAGGAGCTTAGATCTGGGAAATGCACAAAACTCAGGGCCCACTTCAGACAGTACACCTGCAGAGCAACCTGGAGCCTGAGCAGGGTAGACCCAGAAAGTAAATGCTGCCGTGAGCTGGGGCAAACCCAATGTGGTCCAAACACTGTGAGCACTCTCCACACATGTCAGTGATATTTGTTTGCAGTGTCCCTCCCTCCCCACAACACAACTGAACAAGTGAGCCTAAATAAGTGACCGCCTCTGGCCCCTTGTGTCAGGGGAGAAATTACACACTGAAGAGGCTTGCAAACAGAGGAAGCCAAAACAAAGTAGAGGGAACTGCTTTGCAAGTGACAGGTGCAACAGATTAAAACCCTGTCCTTAACATTGACTAAGCATGGGAAGGGGCTTATAGACCTTGAGAAGAAGTCAAGCTGGAACAAGGAACTATCTGTAACTGAACTAACCCCACACTGCCCACAACAAACAGCTCCAGAGAAATTCCTAGATATATTTTTACTATAATCATTTTTTTAATTTTTAAGTTATTTATTACTCCTTTAATTTTCATTTGTATAACTTACTATTACATTGCAAAAAAGGACCCTATAATTTTTGTGATTGATTTTGTTTTGTATTTTTAATATTGTATTTTTGAGAGTCTAACCTCTACTCTAGATTTTTAATCTTTGCTTTTTTGTACTTCTTCTCAATTTTGTACCTTTAAGAATCTAATCTTCAGTATCCATTTTCACTTAGGGGTGCGATTACTGACTTGATTGCTCTATCCCCTTTTGACGCTCCCATTTCAGTGCCAGGTCACCTCTAACTCCTCCCTCCCCCTTATTTTAACTACTTAACTCCTTGAATCTCTCTGGGTGATCTGGGCTGTGGAAAATACTTAGGAAAATGATTACAGGCTAGATTGGTCTCTACTCTTTTGACACCCTCTCTTCTCTTCTATCTCCCTCCTCCCTCTTCTCATCTCTGCGTAACTCTGTGAACCTCTCTGGGTGTACCTCACTGTGGAGAATCTTTTCAACATTAACAAAGATGTTTTCTAATCTGTGCTGTATGGATGGAGAAGTCTTGAGGCTACTGTAGGAATAAAACTGAAAGCCAGAAGCAGGAGGCTTAAATCTTAAAATTGAGAAGACCAGAAAACTCCTGATTCTAGGGAACATTAATCAACAAGAGCTTATCCAAAAGCCTCCACAACTACATTGAAACCAAGAGCCAAAAATTTCCAGAGCAAGACATATCATGCTAAGTCTCCAGCAATGAAGGAACACAGCCCTGAGCATTAAAATAAAGGCTGCCAAAGCCATGCTGAGCCCATAGACACCCAAAAACTCACATTGGACAATTCATTGCACTCCAGAGAGAAGAGATCCAGCTCCACCCACCAGAACACAGACACAAGCTGCCTTAACCAGGAAACCTTGACAAGCCAAGGAAATCTAAACAAGATGGAAAGGCAGAGAAATATTCAACAGGTAAAGAAACATGATAAATGCCCACAACCAAAGAAAAGAGGAGGAGATAAGGAGTCTAGGTGAAAAAAAAAAGAGAAATGATAGTAAAGATGATCCAAAATCTTGAAAACAAAATGAAAACAAAATAAATAGACTAGAGACAAGAATTCAGCAGATGCAAGAAATGTTTAACAAGGACCAAGAAGAAATTTTAAAAAGAACCAATCAATAACAAATAGTGCAATAACTGAGATCAAAAGCACTTTGGAGGCAACCAACAGTAGAATAACTGAGGCAGAAGATAGGATTAGTGAGGTGGAAGATAGAATGGTGGAAATAAATGAAGCAGAGAGGAAAAAAGAATTAAAAGACATGAGGACAATCTAAGAGACCTCTGGGACAATGTTAAATGCTCCAACATTTGAAGCATAGGAGTCCCAGAAGAAGAAGACAAAAAGAAAGGCCATGAGTAAATACTTGAAGAGATAAGAGTTGAAAACTTCCCTAAAATGGAGAAGGAAATAGCCACCCAAGTCCAAGAAACCCAGAGAGTCCCAAACAGGATAAACCCAAGGCAAAACATTCCAAGACACATATTAATCAAATTAATGAAGATCAAACAAAAGGAACAAATATTAAAAGCAGCAAGGGAAAAGCAACAAATAACACATAACAGGATCCCCATAAGGATAATAGCTGATCTTTCAATAAAAAGGCTTAAGGCAGGACATACTTAAAGTCATGAAAGAGAAAAGCCTATAACCCAGATTTCTATAGCCAGCAAGGATCTCATTCAAATATGAAGGAGAAATCAAAAGCCTTACAGACAAGCAAAAGCTGAGAGGATTCAGCACCACCAAACCAGCTTTCACAAATGCTAAAGGATCTCCTCTAGACAGGAGACACAGGCAAGATTTATAAACTCGAACCCAAAACAACAAAATAACTGGCAACTGGGTCATACTTATCAATAATTACCTTGAATGTAAATGGGTTGAATGCCCCAACCAAAAGACAAAGACTGGCTGAATAGATATAAAAACAAGACGCCTATATACGCTGTCTACAAGAGACCCACCTCAAACCGAGGGACATATAGAGATGGAAAATGAAGGCCTGGAAAAAGATATTTCACACAAATGGAGACCAAAAAAAAGGGGGGGGGAGTAGCAATACTCATATCAGATAAAATAGACTTTGAAATAAAGGCTGTGAAAAGAGACAAAGAAAGACACTACATAATGATCAAAGGGTCAATCCAAGAAGAAAATATAACACTTATAAATATATTTGCACCCAACATAGGAACAATATAATATGTAAAGCAAATGCTAACAAGTATGAAAGGGAAACTAGCAGTATAACAATAATACTGGAAGACTTTAATACCCCACTCACACCTATGGATAGATTAACAAAACAGAAAATTAGCAAGGAAACAAAAACTTTAAATGATGCAATGGACCAGTTAGACGTAATTGATATCTATAGGACATTTCACCCCCCAAAAAATGAACTTCACCTTTTTCTCAAGTGCATATGGAACATTCTCCAGGATAGATCACATCCTGGGCCATAAATCTAGCCTTGGTAAATTAAAAAAAAAAAAAAAAAACCTGAAATCATTTCCAGCATCTTCTCTGATCAAAATATGATAAAATTAGATGTCAACTACAGGAAGAAAACTATCAAATATACAAACAAACGGAGGCTAAACAACATGCTTCTGAATAACCAACAAATCACAGAAGAAATCAAAAAAGAAATCAAAGTATGCATAGAAATGTATCAAAATGAAAACACAACCCAAAATCTATGAGATTCAGTAAAAAGCAGTGCTAAGGGGAAGATTCATAGCAATACAAGCTTACCTCAATATACAAGAGAAAAATCAAATAAATAACCTAACTTTACACCTAAAGCAACTAGGAAAAGAAGAAATAAAGAACTTCAGGGTTAGTAGAAGGAAAGAAATCATAAAAAATATATAGTGCAAAAATAAGTAAAAAAGAAACAAAGGAGACTATAGCAAAAATCAAAAAAGTTAAAGCTGGTTCTTTGAGAAGATAAATATAATTGACAAACCATTAGCCAGAGTCATCAAGAAAGAAAAGGGTGAAGAATCAAATCAACAAAACTATAAATGAAAATGGAGAAACCACAACAAACAACACAGGAATACAAAGGATCATAAGAGACTACTATCAGCAACTGTATGCCAATAAAATGGACAACTTGGAAGAAATGGACAAATTCTTAGAAAAGTATAACCATCCAAAACTGAACAAGAAAGAAGTAAAAGATCTTAACAGACCCATCACAAGCACGGAAATCGAAACTGTAATAAAAAATCTTCCAGCAAACAAAAGCCCATGACCAGGTGGCTTCACAGTGAATTCTACCATAAATTGAGACAAGAACTAACATTGATCCTACTCAAAATCTTCCAGAAAATTGCAGAGGAAGGTAAACTCCCAGACTCATTCTATGAGGCCACCATCACCCTAATACCAAAGCCAGACAAAGATGCCACAAAAAAAGAAAACTACAGGCCAATATCACTAATGAACATAGATGCAAAAATCCTTAACAAAATTCTAGAAAACAGAAACAAACAACATATTAAAAAGATCATACATCATGAACAAGTGGGCTTTATCCCAGGGATGCAAGTGTTCTTCAATATTTGCAAATCAATCAATGTGATATACCACTTTAACAAATTGAAAGATAAAAACCATAGGATTATCTCAATAGATACAGAGAAAGTCTTTGAGAAAATTCAACACACATTTATATAAAAACCCTCCAGAAAGCTGGCATAGAAGTAACATACCTCATCATCAGTTCAGTTCAGTTAAGTTGCTCAGTCATGTCCGACTCTTTGCGACCCCATGAATCACAGCATGCCAGGCTTCCCTGTCCATCACTAACACCAGAGTTCACTCAAACTCATGTCCATCAAGTCGGTGATGCCATCCAGCCATCTCATCCTCTGTCGTCCCCTTCTCCTCCTGCCCCCAATCCCTCCCAGCATCAGTGTCTTTCCCAATGAGTCAACCCTTCACATGAGATGGCCAAAGTATTGGAGTTTCAGCCTCAGCATCAGTCCTTCCAATGAACACCCAGGACTGATCTCCTTTAGAATGGACTGGTTGGATCTCCTTGCAGTCTAAGGGACTCTCAAGAGTCTTCTCCAGCACCACAGTTCAAAAGCATCGATTCTTTGGCACTCAGCTTTCTTCACAGTCCAACTCTCACATCCATATATGACCAGTGGAAAAACCATAGCCTTGACTAGACAGACCTTTTTTGGCAAAGTAATATCTCTGCTTTTTAATATACCTAATCATAATAAACCCATATATGTTAAACCCACAGCAAACATTATCCTCAATGGTGAAAAACTGAAAGCATTTCCCCTAAAGTCAGGAATAAGATAAGGGTGCCCACTCTCACCACTAATATTCAACAAAGTTTTGGAAGTTTTAGCCACATCGATCAGAGAAGAAAAAGAAATAAAAGGAATCCAGACTGGAAAAAGAAGAAATAAAACTCACTATTTGCAGATGACATGATCCTCTACATAGAAAACCCTAAAGACTCCACCAGAAAATTACTAGAGCTAATCAATGAATATAGTAAAGTGGCAGAATATAAAATTAACACAAAGAAATCCCTTGCATTCCTATACACTAACAATGAGAAAACAAAAAGAGAAATTAAGGAAACAATTCCATTCACCATTGCAATGAAAAGAATAAAATACTTATGAATAAATCTACCTAAAAAAATAATAGACCTATATATAGAAAACTATAAAACACTGATGAAAGAAATCAAAGATGACACAAATAGATGGAGAAGTATACCATGTTCATGGATTGGAAGAATCAACATAGTGAAAATGAATATACTACCAAAAGCAATCTTTAGATTCAGTGTAATCCCTATCAAGTTACCAATGGCATTTTCCACAGAACTAGAACAAATAATTTCACAACTTGTATGGAAATACAAAAAAAAAAAAACACCTTGAAGCCAAAGCAATCTTGAGAAAGAAGAATGGAACTGGAGGAACAACCTGCTTGACTTCAGACTATACTACAAAGCTACAATCATTAAGACAGTACTGGCACAAAGACAGGAATATAGATCAATGCGGCAAAATAGAAAGCCCAGAGATAAGTCCATGCACCTATGGACACCTTATCCTTGAAAAAGGAGGCAAGAATATACAATGGAGAAAAGACAATTTCTTTTACAAGTGGTGCTGGGAAAACTGGTCAACCACTTGTAAAAGCATGAAACTAGAACACTTTCTAACACCATCAGATCAGATCAGATCAGTCGCTCAGTCATGTCTGACTCTGCGACCCCATGAATCGCAGCACGCCAGGCCTCCCTATCCATCACCAACTCCCGGAGTTCACTCAAACTCACGTCCATCGAGTCAGTGATGCCATCCAGTCATCTCATCCTCTGTTGTCCCCTTCTCCTCCTGCCCCCAATCCCTCCCAGCATCAGAGACTTTTCCAATGAGTCAACTCTTCGCATGAGGTGGCCAAAGTACTGGAGTTTCAGCTTTAGCATCATTCCTTCCAAAGAAATCCCAGGGCTGATCTCCTTCAGAATGGACTGGTTGGATCTCCTTGCAGTCCAAGGGACTCTCAAGAGTCTTCTCCAACACCACAGTTCAAAAGCATCTATTCTTGGGCACTCAGCCTTCTTCACAGTCCAACTCTCACATCCATACATGACCACAGGAAAAACCATAGCCTTGACTAGACGGACAAACATAAACTCAAAATGGATTAAAGATTTAAATGTAAGACCAGAAACTATAAACCTCCTGAAGGAAAACTTAGGCAAAACACTGTGACATAAATCACAGGAGGATCCTCTAAGATTCACCTCCCAGAGTAATGGAAACAAAATCAAAAATAAACAAATGGGACCTAAGTAAACTTAAAAGCTTTTGCACAATGAAGGAAACTATAAGCAAGGTGAAAAGACAGCCTTCAGAATGGGAGAAAATAACAGCAAATGAAGCAACTGACACAGAATTAACCTCAAAAATATACAAACAGCCCACGTAGGTCAATTCCACGAAAATAAATGACCCAATCAAAAAAATGGGCCAAAGAACTAAACAGACATTTCTCCAAAAAAGACATACAGATGACTAACAAACACATGAAAAGATGGTCAACATCACTCATCAAATCAAAACCACAATGAGGTACCATCTCACGCTGTCAGAATGGCTGCTATGAAAACGTCTATAAACAATAAATGCTGGAGAGGATGCAGAGAAAAGGGAGCCATCTTAAACTGTTTATGTGAATGCAAACTAGTACAGCCACTATGGAGAACAGTGTACAGATTCCTTACAAACCTGGAAATAGAACTTCCATATGACCCAGCAATCCCACTGTTGGGCATACACACTCAGGAAACCAGAATTGAAGGAGACACCTGTACCCCAATGTTCATCACAGCACTGTTTACAATAGCTATGACATGGTAGCAACATAGATATCCATAAGCAGATGAATAGATAAGAAATCTGTTGTATAAATATACATACACAATGTAATATTACTCAGCTATTAAAAATAATGCATTTGAATCAGTTCTTTTTTTTTTTTTTTTTTTTAATTTTATTTTATTTTTAAACTTTACATAATTGTATTAGTTTTGCCAAACATCAAAATGAATCCACCACAGGTATACATGTGTTCCCCATCCTGAACCCTCCTCCCTCCTCCCTCCCCATACCATCCCTCTGGGTCGTCCCAGTGCACTAGCCCCAAGCATCCAGTATCGTGCATCGAACCTGGACTGGCAACTCGTTTCTTACATGATATTTTACATGTTACAATGTCATTCTCCCAAATCTTCCCACCCTCTCCCTCTCCCACAGAGTCCATAAGACTGTTCTATACATCAGTGTCTCTTTTGCTGTCTCGTACACAGGGTTATTGTTACCATCTTTCTAATGAGGTGGATGAAACTGGAGCCTATTATACAGAGTGAAGTAAGAAAGAAAAATACCAATACAGTATATTAATGTGTGTGTATGTATATATATATATATATATATATATAGAGAGAGAGAGAGAGAGAGAGAGAGAGAGAGAGAGAGAATTTAGAAAGATAGTAATGATTACCCTATATGTGAGACAGCAAAAAGACACAGATATAAATAACAGACTTTTGGACTCTGTGGAAGAAGGCGACAGTGGGATGATTTGAGATAATAGCCTTGAAACTTGTATATGACCATATGTGAAATATATCGCCAGTCCAAATTCAATGCATGGAACAGGGCATTCAAAGCTGATGCACTGGGACAACCCTGAGGGATTGTATGGGGAGGGAGGTGGGAGGGGGCTTCAGAATGGGGGATACATGTACCCCTATGATTCCTGTCAATGTATGGCAAAAACCACTACAATGTTGCAAAGTAATTAGCCTCAAATTAAAATAAATATAAATTAATATTTTAAAAAAGAAGTTTTTCTTGAATCCCTTTGCTTTCTCCATGAGCAAATGAATGTTGGCAATTTGATCTCTGGTTCCTCTGCCTCTTCAAAACCTATCTTGTACATCTGTAAGTTCTCAGTTCAGATACCACTGCAGCCTAATTTGAAGGATTCTGATCATAATCTTGCTAGCATGTAAAATGAGAGCAATTGTACATGAGTGTGAACATTCTTCAGCATTGTCCTTTGAGATTGGAATGAAAACTGACCTTTTCTATTTCTGTGGTGCTATAGAGTTCTCCAAATTTGTTGATATAATGAGTGTATCACTTTAGCAGCAGCATCTTTTAGGATTTTGAATAGCTCAACTGGAATTTTGTCACCCTCTATAGTTTTGTTTTTAAAATGCTTCCTAAGGCCCACTTGACTTCACACTCCAGGATGTCAAGCTCTAGGTGAGTGACCATACCATCATGGTTATCTGGGTCATTAGGATCTTTTTGTACAGTTCTTCTGTGTATTCTTGTCACCTCTTCTTCTATTAAGTCCTTACCATTTCTCTTCTTTATCATGCCCATTCTTGCATGAAATGTTCCCTTGATAGCTCCAGTTCTCTTGAAGAGATCTCTAGGCTTTCACATTCTATTGTTTTCCTATATTTCCTTGCATTGTTCATTGAAGAAGACCTTCTTATCTCTCCTTGCTATTCTCTGAAAATCTGCATTCAGTTTGTATATCTTTCCCTTTTCCCCTCGCTTTTCACTTCTCTTTTTTCCTCAGTTATTTGTAAAGCCTTCTCAAACAACCACTTTGCATTCTTGCATTTTTTTTTAGAGTGATAGTTTTGGGCACTGCCTCCTGTACAATGTTATGAACCTCCATCCATAGATCTTTAGGCATTCTGTGTACTAGATCTAGTCCCTTGAATCTATTCATCACCTCTACTGAATAATCATATGGGATTTTATTCAGATCATTCCTGAATGGCCTAGTGGTTTTCCCTACTTTCTTCAATTTAAGCCTGAATTTTGCAGTAAGGGTGCCATGATCTGAGCCACAGTAATCTCCAGGTCTTGTTTTTGCTGTCTGTATAGAGTTTCTCCATCTTTGGACTCAAAGAACATAATCCATCTGATTTTGATATTGACCGTCTGGTGATGCTCACGTGCAGAGTCATCTCTTGTATTGTTGGAAGAGGGTGCTTTCTATGACTAGCATGTTCTCTTGACTAAACTCTGTTAGCTTTTGTCCGGCTTCACTTTGTACTCCAAGTCCAAACTTGCCTGTTATTCCAGGTATTTCTTGACTTCCTACTTTTGCATTCCAACCCCTATGTTGAAACGGACATATTTTTTTTGGTGTTAGTTCTAGAAGGTGTTGTAGGTATTCATAGAACAGATCCACTTCAGCTTCTTCAGTATCAGTGGCTGGGGCATATACTTGTATTACTATGATGCTGAATTGTTTGTCTTGGAAATGAATCGAGATCATTCTGTCATTTTTGAGATTGAACCCAAGTACCATATTTCAGACTCTTTTGTTGACTATTTTCTTGTCTACTCTATTTCTTCTAACAGATTCTTTCCCATAGTAGTAGATAATGGTCATCTTTATTAACTTCACCCATTCCTGTCATTTTATTTCACTGATTCCTAAGATGTTAATGTTCAATCTTGCCATCTCTGCTTGACCATGTTCAATTTACCTTGATTCATGGAGCTAACATTCCAGGTTCCTATGCAGTGTTGTTCTTTACAGCATCAGATGTCCCCAAAATTTGGGAAAGATGAACAAAGCCAAATTTTCATTCATGCATTCCCAGATTAACCTTTATATGTAACCCATCACAAATGGAATTTTAAAACTCAGAGATTTTAAAAAATGAGTAGTATGCTGTTGTATAAACTATATTAATGTTATATTAAAACTGTAACTGAAACAAAGCATAGAAATAAGACCTATAAATATAAACAATTAGATTGAATACATCTAGAAAACAAAACTTGGTAAGAATCTGTTCTGAAAGGATAACATCTGTCCTAGCATAAGTTGATAATTAACGAAAGATTTAAACAAAAACTAAGTGCTTTCAATAAAGTTCACAGGTATCTAGTACCAACTTTCCCACTATTAACTTATTCATTAAAAAATATATAAGTTCTTCAGACTTATGGACATGGGAGGGAGGAGGGGGTTAGACAAATGAAAAGAGTATCATGATAATATATGCACTACCATATGCAAAATAGATATCCAATGGGAATTTGCTGTATGACTCAGGGAACTCAGACCAGTGTTCTGTGACAACCTAGAAGGGTGGGATGGGTTAAGATGTTGGGGGGAGGTTCAAGAGGGAGAGGACATATGTATACCTACGGCTGAATCATGTTGGCTTTCTAAGGCCCACTTGACTTCACATTCCAGGATGTCTGGCTCTAGGTCAGTGATCCCACCATCGTGATTATCTGGGACATGAAGATCTTTTTTGTACAGTTCTTCTGTGTATTCTTGCCACCTCTTCTTGACATCTTCTGCTTCTGTTAGGTCCATACCTTTTCTGTCCTTTATCGAGCCCATCTTTACATGATATGTTCCCTTGTTATCTCTAATTTTCTTGAAGAGATCTCTAGTCTTTCCCATTCCGTTGTTTCCCTCTATTTCTTTGCATTAATCCTTGAAGAAGGCTTTCTTATCTCTTCTTGCTATTCTTTGGAAATCTGCATTCAGATGCTTATATCTTTCCTTTTCTCCTTTGCTTTTTGCTTCTCTTCTTTTCACAGCTATTTGTAAGGCCTCCCCAGACAGCCATTTTGCTTTTTTGCATTTATTTTCCATGGAGGAACCAAAGGAACCAGAGATCAAATTGGCAACACCCGCTGGATCATGGAAAAAGCAAGAGAGTTCCAGAAAAACATCTATTTCTGCTTTATTGACTATACCAAAGCCTTTGACTGTGTGGAACACAATAAACTGTGGGAATCACAATAAACTGTGGGAAATTCTGAAAGAGATGGGAATACCAGACCATCTGATCTGCCTCTTGAGAAATCTGTATGCAGGTCAGGAAGCAACAGTTAGAACTGGACATGGAACAACAGACTGGTTCCAAATAGGAAAAGGAGTACGTCAAGGCTGTATACTGTCACCCTGCTTATTTAACTTATATGCACAGTACATCATGAGAATCGATGGACTGGAAGAAACACAAGCTGGAATCAAGATTGCCGGGAGAAATATCAATAACCTCAGATATGCAGATGACACCACCCTTGTGGCAGAAAGTGAAGAGGAACTCAAAAGCCTCTTGATGAAGGTGAAAGAGGAGAGTGAAAAAGTTGGCTTAAAGCTCAACATTCAGAAAAGGAAGATCACGGCATCCGGTCCCATCACTTCATGGGAAATAGATGGGGAAACAGTGGAAACAGTGTCAGACTTTATTTTTCGGGGCTCCAAAATCACTGCAGATGGTGACTGCAACCATGAAATTAAAAGACGCTTACTCCTTGGAAGGAAAGTTATGACCAACCTATATAGCATATTCAAAAGCAGAGACATTACTTTGCCAACAAAGGTTCGTCTAGTCAAGGCTATGTTTTTTCCTGTGGTCATGTGTGGATGTGAGAGTTGGACTGTGAAGAAGGCTGAACGCTGAAGAATTGATGCTTTTGAACTGTGGTGTTGGAGAAGACTCTTGAGAGTCCCTTGGACTGCAAGGAGATCCAACCAGTCCATTCTGAAGATCAGCCCTGGGATTTCTTTGGAAGGAATGATGCTAAAGCTGAAACTCCAGTACTTTGGCCACCTCATGTGAAGAGTTGACTCATTGGAAAAGACTCTGATGCTGGGAGGTATTAGGGACAGAAGGAGAAGGGGACAACAGAGGATGAGATGGCTGGATGGCATCACTGACTCTATGGACGTGAGTCTGAGTGAACTCCGGGAGTTGGTGATGGACAGGGAGGCCTGGCATGCTATGATTCATGGGGTCGCAAAGAATCGGATACAACTAAGCGACTGAACTGAACTAAATGGCAGAAACCAACACAACATGTGAAGCAATTATTCCTCAATTAAAAATAAATTATTTTTTAATTAAGTTCTTCTTATTATTACTCCAGAATACTTCTACATCATAGCTCACAAAGGTGAGTAAAATACAGTCTCTATTTGCAAAAAACTCATAATAAGACAAATGACAGTTAAATCAATAATTATGTCACAAAATGGAAAGAGAAATAATACAGTATATAGAGAGAAAAGAGAAGGGGCAGCTTTGTAGGAAGTTTCATGAAAGACTGAGTCTACTAATAAGTGTTGCAAGGAAAACATACTTGGAAATATTCCAAACTCATTGCAGTGCTGGTTCCAAATTAGATGATCACATAAATCCTTGCTGCCCTGAACAGTACTAAATTAAAAGGACTTGCATATAGTAAATATTTGGTAGTGAGGTTGGGTAGGGTTAGAGGTTTAGATTGCAAGTAATTGTAGATAAAATCCTCACTTGTCACCTGCTTCACCTCTTTCATTGTCTTGCTACATGTAGCCTTACTATCTTACTACCTGTAGCCAAGAAATGCTAACGAAACTGATAATCTATCAACTTCCAAGAACATTTGGTTCTAAGAGAAACAAAGCATATTAAAGGAAAAATAATAAACACATATTTCTGCTTAATTTTTTTTTAAATTCCTCTTAGTTTGGTCACTAAATTTGCTTTACCAGCGCTTGTTAAATTTCTATCAGTCCTAACAAAGATGAATTGTATATTTAGACTAGATTTATGGCTTCTCTCCCAACTAATTTCTCTATGGGTGTTTGAACCTGAACCTTTAATCATAAACAAGTGAGGTGGATGATGAAAATTAAAGAAATGAAGAATTTCAGAACTAAATATAATCATTAATGTATTCTTTTGATCCAAAAGAACTTAAGCTATAAAGAGATATTGATACATTAAAAACAATTATTTTGAAAATACAAGAAAAAAAGAACTCAAAAAATCTTGGTATTGAATGGTGACATATAACAAGCATAATTTTCATTAGGTTTTAATCTCAGGTAAACAGTGTTTCTTTTTACCACAGCCCATCCCACAATTATTGCTGTACATAGCAAAATACACACATGCAGTGGCATTTTTCCCTGTAAAATCTCACTTGATCATTTCACCTGTATCCAGTTGAATATCAGAGACTCGGATGACCAAGTTTATAGTGTCAGATCTACATCTTACAAACTGTGTCACCTTATATTAATTATTTACCCTTTCTAAACCTCAGTATTTTCAATTATTCAAAGTTAATAGTCTTTCCTACACCAAAAATTTGTGGACAGCATTAAATGAGGTAATCAGTATGAATGCACTTTGAAAACCCAGAGATATTATGCAGAAGAGAGTAATGGCTTATTTTCATGAAGGCTTTTGACTATAGTCTCTCAGAGGCTTGACTGTGCCCTACAGAGTCAGATAATATGAAATAGAATGTGTTTTACATGTACAACATACTTAAAGAAAGAAACAAACACACACAAATATAGTATCACCATGAATTTATGATAATAAGTGATAAACTGCTTTCTTCCTACTGGAGTATTCTCTGATGGTAATAATGTAAAGATACATTAGCTGTTCAGAGCTGAAAAATTTTAATTTAATATATGATTATAATAGTAATGGCACATGATAACTCATTAGTGCTCACTTAGTGTATGCTAATGATAATGCATTAA
This sequence comes from Bos taurus, assembly GCF_002263795.3. Lineage (NCBI taxonomy): Eukaryota > Metazoa > Chordata > Mammalia > Artiodactyla > Bovidae > Bos > Bos taurus. The sequence continues at coordinate 48,914,954 of NC_037357.1, forward strand.
ATAATATCTCCATAATGGCAGTGCATTTAAACTGCCCCCTCCCTCAGATGTGCCATATCTCTTCTCCCAGAGCTAAAGATTCAAAGAACTAAAGATTTAAGCCCATTAAACAATGATCAGATTGTACATGATACTATTAAATAACCTCAAGGCAAGTGAGCTTTCAGATGCTAAGGCATACAAGAATATTCACCCAGTGTCAAGGGGTATGTATTCCAAATAATGTTTTCATTTTCACAGTGTCTCTATACCATACCATTGTTGCTGAGGCCTGAGAAGTAACTCTAATGTGATAGAATTCGGGTTTGCAGTAAAAAAAAAAAAAAAAGAAGAAGAAGAAGAAAAGAAAAGTTAGCAGCTGTTTAACTCCAGGAAACTTTATTTATTTAAGTACCCTTCAGATAACATCATCTGGTAATTGGGTACTGTGTATTCACATTTATACCTGGTCATAAGTTGAGTTTATTCACTTTACTAGAGATTATCAATATGTGAAATAGTCATTAGCTCTGCAAATAAAAATTGAGACTGACTACCCAAAATCAAAAATCAGGATCCAGAGTCAGAGAGATGGCCAGCTTGACTAGAAACATCTGCTCTTGAAAAATTCATCCTATCTTATTTGGTTTATGCTCTATTTAGCCAAGTTGTAATAAAAGCCACTAAAAGATCTGAGAATAATATTATTTGGTGCCTACAGTTGGGGAAGTACTGATATAATCACTGAGAATGATTTGAGCAATCAGGTAACACAGCATGTGCTCCATTGTACCATAACAGCATGCAAAGCATCAAAGCCCAAAGCCTACAAATTAGCCTACAGTGTATATATACCCTCAGAGCTCTGTTCAGGTCATAGATCAGAATCAAGACTTTTAGAAACAACTTCCAAATATGGATCCTATCATATTTGTGTCATCCACTGTGCCTACAGCCTTCAGTATTATCCAAATAAAGTAGAAATTATTGCTGATTTACCTGCTATTTTCTCATCATTAGAGTAGCACAAAGGGATAGAGGTGAGATTCCCATGGGAACCATATGCTGGTATATCTTGCCTTTCGTGAAGGAAAACACAATCACAGTTGCATCATAAGCACTTAGCTACTCATATAAGCAAGTGTAGGTGGACACCTATACGATGTGAAAATGACAAAAATGACCTACTAGCAACTGGACATGAACTCTGGGTTGTTTTTTTCTTTTTCTGAGTTATAGTAAAGAAGTAAATTGAGTCATCTCTACTGCCTCATTCAGGCTGCTTAGTTACCAAAGAATCTATCAATTTTAGAAGAGATTGTCCAGGATAAGGTCAGAGACTGCCTGAATCTTCCAAACATTTTATTACCTAAATCTTTCCTTGAAAAATACCAAATGAAACTTTCAAATTAGGGTAATTCTGTATTAACAGTCCTGAACTGAAAAAAGACAGATGTCAATAAAATGAAATTAAAGAGGAAATTCTAAAGATTAGGGAGAATTGGTTCAAAAAACAAACAAATGAAAAGCCTATCAAGCATAAACTGCTGATTTACACAATAATATGTAAAACATTTAGAAAAATCGCACTATATATGCTGATCCAAACGGTGAAGCTTTTACCTCTGTTGCTAATCTCCTGCTTTGTATAGCCAAACTAACTGATGGCTCCAGGCCTTGAACCTCTGGATCCATTGTCATGTTTACATGGAAGTAACTCTTCTCATGAGCTAGTAGCAACCAATGAAAGCATGACAGGGGTATAAACAGAGATCTGTTACTGAGAGATGCAGGACTTTTCCACTGGGCAACTTTACCTCAAGGACTCTGCTGCAGTCTTTTTACCCTATCTCTTTCTTTACTTGTCTCCTTCATGAGTGCCTGATCTACATCAAGATCTGAAAGCTCTCTCATTTTATTATCCAACTTTTTCCCCTTGACACCTCAAAGGCATTTCTCCCAATAAAACTATCGTATATCCAATTCCATCTTGGTATCTTCTCAGAGGACCCTAACACAAGTACATCCAAGAGAGGTCTAATAAACTAGGCAATAATATGCGGTTTAGAGACTGGCTCACTCAAAACCCAGTGGGAAAAGAGAATGCTAACTCGAGTATTATATGGGATAAAAATACTCCCCTGGCACAAGCCAAACTGATAAATTTCACTGGCGATGACATGGCAAAATGTCCCAGTGAAGGGGAATATTTCTGTAGGAACAATGATTCAGGCACTTCTAAAGACATGCAAAAAATATGTTTATAAGAACAATGTAGTAGACCTGCTATTTAGTAAGCTGCATGAATGACCTGAAAAGGGTTAATGAGAAACTTGAAAGTTGTTAACAAAAAGTTAAAAGCCAAGGGTTAAAATCACAGAACCTTTGGCAGATTGATAGAGGTGTTTATCTCCTGAAGTGGAAGAGCAAACACTGCTGAGAAGCAGACACAGGATGTTAGAGTCACAGAACTCCAGAGACATTTAAAAGCTCAGCAAAGGCATGTCTTTTATATTTAGGTTAGGACCCCAGGTAGAGAAACCTAAGAAATTAAAATGCAGAGGGATATCTATATGAATTCCCTTGAAAATATTTACTCTCCAGATTCCCAAATCCCCAAAACTTGCATCCTTTTCTATATATCCCACTCTATTCTAGAAGGACTATCACTTCTACTGAGTTAGAAAACGTTGTACAGACCTATCGCCTGCAAGATTACAGCCTCCATCCTCCCATCCCTCAGGAGTTGTTCCTGCCTTCTCTTCTGACTGTGAGGTATATCAGATCAGATCAGATCAGTCACTCAGTCGTGTCCGACTCTTTGCGATCCCATGAATCGCAGCATGCCAGGCCTCCCTGTCCATCACCAACTCCCGGAGTTCACTCAGACTCACGTCCATTGAGTCAGTGATGCCATCCAGCCATCTCATCCTCTGTCGTCTCCTTCTCTTCCTGCCCCCAATCCCTCCCAGCATCAGAGACTTTTCCAATGAGTCAACTCTTCACATGAGGTGGCCAAAGTACTGGAGTTTCAGCTTTAGCATCATTCCTTTCAAAGAAATCCCAGGGCTGATCTCCTTCAGAATGGACTGGTTGGATCTCCTTGCAGTCCAAGGGACTCTCAAGAGTCTTCTCCAACACCACAGTTCAAAAGCATCAATTCTTCGGCACTCAGCCTTCTTCACAGTCCAACTCTCACATTCATACATGACCACTGCAAAAACCATAGCCTTGACTAGACAAACCTGTGTTGGCAAAGTAATGTCTCTGCTTTTGAATATGCTGTCTAGGTTGGTCATAACTTTCCTTCCAAGGAGTAAGCGTCTTTTAATTTCATGGTTGCAGTCACCATCTGCAGTGATTTTGGAGCCCCGAAAAATAAAGTCTGACACTGTTTCCACTGTTTGCCCATCTATTTCCCATGAAGTGGTGGGACCGGATGCCATGATCTTCGTTTTCTGAATGTTGAGCTTTAAACCAACTTTTTCACTCTCCTCTTTCACCTTCATCAAGAGGCTTTTGAGTTCCTCTTCACTTTCTGCCATAAGGGTGGTGTCATCTGCATATCTGAGGTTACTGATATTTCTCCCAGCAATCTTGATTCCAGCTTGTGTTTCTTCCAGTCCAGCGTTTCTCATGATGTACTCTGCATAGAAGTTAAATAAACAGGGTGACAATATACAGCCTTGACGTACTCCTTTTCCTATTTGGAACCAGTCTGTTGTTCCATGTCCAGTTCTAACTGTTGCTTCCTGACCTGCATACAGATTTCTCAAGAGGAAGATCAGGTGGTCTGGTATTCCCATCTCTTTCAGAATTTTCCCCAGTTTATTGTGATCCACACAGTCAAAAGCTTTGGCATAGTCAATAAAGCAGAAATAGATGTTTTTCTGGAACTCTCTTGCTTTTTCTATGATCCAGCGGATGTTGGCAATTTGATCTCTGGTTCCTCTGCCTCTTCTAAAACCCGCTTGAACATCAGGAATTTCACAGTTCACATATTGCTGAAGCCTGGCTTGTAGAATTTTGAGCATTACTTTACTAGCATGTGAGATGAGTGCAATTGTGCAGTAGTTTGAGCATTCTTTGGCATTGGCTTTCTTTGGGATTGGAATGAATGTGAGGTATATACCTAGGGTTAAATTTCAAGATAACCTGTGTAGGTATGTGCTGAGCCAGATAAGAGAGAGAGAGAGAGAGAGAGAGAGAGAGAGAACAATTTATACTCTGAAGGAGCTGTAAAATTAGCTAGCTTATACCATCAGGAATAATGATAATACTCCTGGGATTGGATTTTGAAGGTGCCTAGTTTACCAGAATATAAAATGAGATAAGCAAGAACTCATTGACTTAGTGGTACTTTCTGGGGACATAGATTTAACACTCTTGCAAGAACCCCAAAGGATGGGGCAAATTCATGGCTAGTGTGGTTCTTAAAAACCTGGAGAAAGCAAAGGCTTATTACAGAGAAAGAAATACAAAGTCTCAGAGAGGTAGGCAGGCTGGAAATACTATATTATGAGAGGCCAGAAGACTTAGCCAAGGATAGTGCTTTCCAGGAATGCACTGGTAAAAAGGATACTAGCATCACTAGTAATTTCAGTTTTAGCTGTCCTCTGAAGACCAGAGACGGTGGTAGGAGAGACAGTCACATAGTTGTGTTTATTAATATCCATGAGGATAACAGGGCCCTGAAGTAACAGAGAGCAAGGGACACAACTTAACTGCCAGAAGCCCAGTTAAAATAGCTACCACTAATACAGAGGGGTAGTCAACTGGGGCTTACCTACAGGACTTGTAGTGATGGTTGATGGAACATGGTGTCCCTAGTAGCAATAGACAAATAGCCAACAAGGGTATTGATCAACATCTATAAGTTGAAAGACAGAATAAATGAATGTAAGTCTAAGGGAGGTTGTCCCAGTAGAAAGTCAAGATATTTTGAGTCATCTCCAAACATATTTTTGGAACTTTGCTGCAGTGTAAAGCTATTCTTACTTAATTTTCCTTTCTTTCTCCTCTCCTTCATAGATGTCAGGTATGCAATGTGGTCTAAAAGTTTATCATGTCATCTCTGGCTCCCTCTCCTCTATCCTCAGGCATTTCCTACAATAAATTTTTGCATAATTTACCCTGGCTTGGTATCTGTTTTTGAAGGACCTGAGCTAACTTTCTTCTCAAACACTGACTAGAACTGGCTTATGGCTAAATAGTGGCCACAAAATAACAAAAATGCCACAGTTCTTTGAAGTTCCTCCCACCAACAGATGGAGTCTATTTTCCTACCACTTGACTCTTACTTAGCCTCATTACTTTCTTTGGCCAAATGAGTGTAGCATAAATAATGTTTTGACAAGTATGAGCCTGGGATTCAATAAATTTTGCAAGTTTCTTCATCTATTCTGGTCACCCAAACACTGACATCGTACAAAGAAGCCTGAGACCAGAAGTATCTTTCCTTGTGGAACACCTTGATGAAGAATGGTCTGAGGAAATACATTGTGGGAAATGTAAAACTCAATCATATCACATCATTAGAAACAGAAGGTGCGGGGGGGGGGGGCGATCCTAAGATGGCAGAGGAATAGGATGGGGAGACCACTTTCTCCCCTACAAATTCGTTGAAAGATCATTTGAATGCTGAGCAAATACCACAAAACAACTTCTGAACACTGGCAGAGGACACCAGGCACCCAAAAAGGAAGCCCATTGTCTTCAAAAGGAGGTAGAACAAAATATAAAAGATAAAAGGAGAGACAAAAGAGTTAGGAATAGAGACCTGTCCTGGAGAGAGAGACGTAATGAGGAGAAATTTCCAAACACCAGGAAACCCTCTCACCAGCGGCTATGTGGGGAGTTTTGGAATCTCAGAAGACAACAAAACCAGGAAGAAAAAAATAAATAAATAAAACCCACAGATTACATGCCTAACTACAAATACAGGCGGTAAAGTAGCCCAGGGCTTGTGTCCGCCACCAGCAAATGGGGGCTGAACAGGGAGGTGTGGGCTGCATTGCTTAGGGTAAGGACCTGACCTGAATGCCCTGAGGGCAATCTGAGGGAGCTAATGTGAGATAGCAACCCAAACCTTGGGATAGCCCCAGTTCAGTTCAGTTCAGTCGCGCAGTCATGTCCGACTCTTTGCGACCCCATGAATCGCAGCACACCAGGCCTCCCTGTCCATCACCAACCCCCGGAGTCCATTCGAACTCACATCTATCGAGTCACTGATGCCATCCAGCCATCTCATCCTCTGTCGTCTGCTTCTCCTCTTGCCCCCAATCCCTCCCAGCATCAGGGTCTTTTCCAATGAGTCAACTCTTCGCATGAGGTGGCCAAAGTACTGGAGTCTCAGATTTACCATAAGTCCTTCCAAAGAAATCCAAGGGTTGATCTCCTACAGAATGGACTGGTTGGATCTCCTTGCAGTCCAAGGGACTTTCAAGAGTCTTCTCCAACACCACAGTTCAAAAGCATCAATTCTTCAGTGTTCAGCTTTCTTCACAGTCCAACTCTCACATCCATACATGACCACTGCAAAAACCATAGCCTTGACTAGACGGACCTTTGTTGGCAAAGTAATGTCTCTGCTTTTGAATATGCTATCTAGGTTGGACATAACTTTCCTTCCAAGAAGTAAGCGTCTTTTAATTTCATGGCTGCAGTCACCATCTGCAGTGATTTTGGAGCCCCGAAAAATAAAGTCTGACACTGTTTCCACTGTTTGCCCATCTATTTCCCATGAAGTGATGGGACCAGATGCCATGATCTTCGTTTTCTGAATGCTGAGCTTTAAGCCAACTTTTTCACTCTCCTCTTTCACCTTCATCAAGAGGCTTTTTAGTTCCTCTTCACGTTCTGCCATAAGGGTGGTGTCATCCACATATCTGAGGTTATTGATATTTCTCCCAGCAATCTTGATTCCAGCTTGTGCTTCTTCCAGTCCAGCGTTTCTCATGATGTACTCTGCATATAAGTTAAATAAGCAGGGTGACAATATACAGCCTTGACGTACTCCTTTTCCTATTTGGAACCAGTCTGTTGTTCCATGTCCAGTTCTAACTGTTGCTTCCTGACCTGCACACAAATTTCTCAAGAGGCAGGTCAGGTGGTATGGTATTCCCGTCTCTTTCAGAATTTTCCCCAGTTTATTGTGATCCACACAGTCAAAGGATTTGGTATAGTAAATAAAGCAGAAATAGATATTTTTCTGGAACTCTCTTGCTTTTTCCATGATCCAGCGGATGTTGGCAATTTGGTCTCTGGCTCCTCTGCCTTTTCTAAAACCAGCTTGAACATCTGGAAGTTCACGGTTCTCGTATTGCTGAAGCCTGTCTTGGAGAATTTTTAGCATTACTTTACTAGCATGGGATAGCCTAAGAGAGAAAGAGGAAAAAAAAAAAAAAAAGGAGGAGAGAGAGAGAGAGAACTTTCCCACAAAAATCTCTAGCATAAGGCACTGCCTAAAAAAAAAAAAAAAGCAAAATGGATACCTGAAGAGGCCTTACAAACAGCTGTGAAAAGAAGACAAACAAAAAGCAAAGGAGAAAAAGAAAGATATACTCATTTGAATGCAGAGTTCCAAAGAATAATAAGAAGGGATAAGAAAGCCTTCCTCAGCAATCAATGCAAAGAAGTAGAGGAAAACAACAGACTTGGAAAGACTAGAGATCACATCAAGAAAATTAACGATATCAGTGGAAAATTTCATGCAAAGATGGGCTCGATAAAGGACAGAAATGGTATGGACCTAACAGAAGCAGAAGATATTAAGAAGAGGTGACAAGAATACACAAAAGAACTATACAAAGAAGATCTTCACTGCACAGATAATCATGTAGGTGTGATCATTCACACTCACCTAGAACCAGACATCCTGGAATGTGAAGTCAAGCGAGCCTTAGGAAGCATCACTATGAACAAAGCTAGTGGAGGTGATGGAATTCCATTTGAGCTATTTCAAATCTTAAAATATAATGCTGTGAAAGTACTACACTCAAAATGTCAGAAAATTTGGAAAACTCAGCAGTGCCCACAGGACTGGAAAAGGTCAGTTTTCATTCCAATTCCAAAGAAAGGCAATGCTAAAGAATGCTCAAACTGCCACACAACTGCACTCATCTCACACGCTAGTGAAGTAATGCTCAAAATTCTCCAAGCCAGGCTTCAGCAATACGGGGACCATTAAATTCCAGCTGTTCAAGCTCGTTTTAGAAAAGGAAGAGGAACCAGAGATCAAACTGACAACATTCGCCATATCATCGAAAAAGCAACAGAGTTTCAGAATAACATCCATTTCTCCTTTAGTGACTATGCCAAAGCCTTTGACTGTGTAGATCACAATAAACTGTGGAAAATTCTGAAAGTGATGGGAATACCAGACCACCTGACCTGCCTCTTGAGAAACCTGTATGTAGGTCAGGTAGCAACAGGTAGAACTGGACATGGAACAACAGACTAGCTCCAAATAGGAAAAGGAGTCCGTCAAGGCTGTATATTGTCACCATGCTTATTTAACTTATATGCAGAGTACATCATGAGAAACGCTGGACTGGATGAAGCACAAGCTGGAATCAAGATTGATGAGAAAAATATAAATAACATCAGATATGCAGATGACACCACCTTTACGGCAGAAAGTGAAGAAGAACTAAAATGCCTCTTGATGAAAGTGAAAGTGAAGATTGAAAAAGTTGGCTTAAAGCTCAACATTCAGAAAACTAAGATCATGGCATCTGGTCCCATCACTTCATGGCAGATAGATGGGGAAACAGTAGAAACAGTGGCTGACCTTGTTTTGGGGGGGCTCCAAAATCACTGCAGATGGTGATTTCAGCCATAAAATTAAAAGACACTTACTCCTTGGAAGGAAAGTTATGACCAACCTAGACAGCATATTAAAAAACAGAGACATTACTTTGTCCACAAAGGTCCCTCTATTCTAGGCTATGTTTTTTCCGTGGTCATGTATGGATGTGAGAGTTGGACTATAAAGAAAGCTGAGTGCCGAATAATTGATGCTTTTGAACTGTGGTGTTGGAGAAGACTCTTGAGAGTCCCTTGGACTGCAAGGAGATCCAACCAGTCCATCCTCAAGGAGATCAGGGTGTTCTTTGGAAGGACTGATGTTGAAGCTGAAACTCCAATAATTTGGCCACCTGATACTAAGAGCTGACTCATTTGAAAAGACCCTGATTCTGGGAAAGATTGAGGGCAGGAGGAGAAGGGGATGACAGAGGATGAGAGGGTTGGATGACATCAGTGATTCAATGGACATGAGTTTGAGTAAACTTCGGGAGTTGGTGATGGACAGGGAGTTCTGGTGTGCTGCAGTTCATGGGGTGCCAAAGAGTCAGACACGACTGAGCAACTCAAATGAACTGAACTGCAGAGGAACCTGGAGCCTGTGCAGTGTAGACCAGGAAAGCACACATGCCATGAGCTTGGGCAAACCCAGTGTGTCCCAGACACTGAGAGCACTCCCACACACACCAGTGATATTTGCTTGCAGTGTTCCTCCCACCCCACAGCACAGTTGAGCTGGTGAGCCTAAATAAATGACCACCTTCTCTCCCTTGTGTCAGGGTGGAAGTTAAATACTGAAGAGACTTTCGAACAGATGAAGCCAATATAAACAAAGAAGAGGGAACTGCTTTGGAAGTGACAGGTGCAACAGATTAAAACTCTGAAGTTAGTTGGCTACATTTGAAGGGAACTATAGATCTTGAGAAGAAGTATAAGCTGGAACAAGGAACTATCTGAAACTGAACTGACCCCACACTGCCCTCAACAGCTCCGGAGTAATTGCTAGATGTATTTTACTAATATTATTTTTAAATTTTGTTTTATTTTTAATCTTTTTATTACTCCTTTAATTGCAATTTGTAAAACCTATTACCTTGCAAAAAAAGACCCTATTTTTAAAGCAAATTTCATATATATATATTTTTTTAATAACATTTGCGATGTTTGTTTTTTTTTTTTAATATTGTATTTTTGAGAGTCAACCTCTACCCTGTATTTTTAATCTTTGCTTTTTGGTATTTTTTTTATCAATTCTATACCTTTAAGAATCCAATCTTCAGTACCCATTTTTACTTGGGAGTGTGATTCCTGGCTTGATTGCTATCTCCCCTTTTGACTCTCCGCTTTCTCCCCCAGGTCACCTCTATCTCCTCCCTCTACCTTCTGTTGTCTACTTAACTTTGTGGGTCTCTATGGATGTTCTGGGCTGTGTAGAACACTTAGGGAACTGATCAGAGGCTAGATTGATCTCCCACCTTTGGACTCCCCCTCCTCTCCTCCTGGTCACCTCTATCTCAGGCTTCCCTCTTCCCTTCAATATGGAACTCTGTGAAACTCTCTGACTGTTCCAGACTGTGGAGAGCACATAAGGAATTGATTACTGGCAGGACTGCTCTCTCCCCTTTAGATCCCCCTCTTCTCCTGGTTACCTCTATCTCCCTCCTTCCTCTTCTCTTCTCTATGTAACTCTTGAACTTCTCTGGGTGCCCCCCACTGTGGAAAATCTTTACACCACTAACCTAATGTTTTATCATCTGAGGCTACTGTAAGAATAAGACTGAAAGCCACAAGCAGGAGGCTTAAATCCAAAACTTGAGAACGCCAGAAAACTCCTGACTCCAAGGAACATTAAGTGACAGGAGCTCATCCAAAAGCCTCCATACCTACACTGAAACCAAGCTCCACCCAAGAGACAACAAGTTTCAGAGCAAGACATACCAAGCTAATTCTCCAACAACACAAGAATATAAACCTCAGCACAAAATACAGGAGGCCAAAAGTCACACCAAACCGATAGATACCTCAAAACTCACCACTGGACACTTCATTGCACTCCAGAGAGAAGAGATCCAGCTCCACCCACCAGAACACTGACACAAGCTTCCCTAATCAGGAACCTTGACAAGCCACTCATCCAACCCCACCCACAGGAAGGAACCTCCACAATAAAGAGGAACCACAAACTGCCAGAATACAGAAAGGCCACCCCAAACACAGCAACCTAAGAAAGATGAAAAGGCAGAGAAATATTCATCAGGTAAAGGAACATGATAAAAGCCCACTGAACCAATCTGAAGAGGAAGAGATAGGGAGTCTACCTGAAAAAGAATTCAGAATAATGATAGTAAAAATTATCCAAAATCTTGAAAACAAAACGGAGTTACAGATAAATAGTCTGGAGACAAGTATTGAGAACATGCAAGAAAAGTTTAACAAGGACCAAGAAGAAATAAACAAAAGTCAATCAATACGAAAAACCAATGACTTAGATCAAAAGCACTCTGGATGCAACCAACAGTAGAATAACTGAGGCACAAGATAGGATAAGTGAGGGGGAAAGATAGAATGGTGGAAATAACTGAAGCAGAAGGGAAAAAAGTAAAAAGAATTAAAAGATATGAGGACAACCTCAGAGACCTCTGGGAAAAGGTTAAACACCCCAACATTCGAATCATGGGAGGCCCAGAAGAAGAAGACAAAAAGAAAGGCCAAGAGAAAATAATTGAGAAGATAATAGTTGAAAACTTCCCTAAAATGGGGAAGGAAATAGCCACCCAAGTCCAAGAAACCCAGAGAGTCCCAAACATGATAAACCCAAGGCAAAACGCCCCAAGACACATATTAATCAAACTAACAAAGATCAAACACAAGGAACAATTATTAAAAGCAGCAAGGGAAAAACAACAAATAACACACAAGGGCATCCCCATAAGGATGACAGCTGATCTTTCAAAAGAAACACTTCAGAAGGGAATGGCAGGACATACTTAAAGTGAGGAAAGAGAAAAACCTACAATCCAGATTACTGTACCCAGCAAGGATCTCATTCAAATATGAAGGGCAAATCAAAAGCTTTACAGACAAGCAAAAGCTGAGAGGATTCAGCACCACCAAACCAGCTCTTCAACAAATGCTGAAGGATCTTCTCTAGACAGGAAACACAGAAAAGGTTTATAAATTCAAACTCAAAACAACAAAGTAAATGGCAATGGGATCATACTTATCAGTAACTACCTTAAATGTAAATGGGTTGAATGCCCCAACCAAAAGACAAAGACTAGTTGAATGGATACAATAACAAGACCCCTATATATGCTGTCTACACGAGACCCACCTCAAACTTAGGGACACATACAGAATGAAGGTGAAGGGCTAGAAAAGGATATTTCATGTATATGGAGACCAAAAAAAGCAGGAGTAGCAATACTCATATCAGATAAAATAGACTTTGAAATAAAGGCCGTGAAAAGAGACAAAGAAGAACACTGCAAAATGATCAAAGGATCAATCCAAGAAGAAGATATAACAATTATAAATATATATGCACCTGACATAGGAGCACCACAATATGTAAGATAAATGCTAACAAGTATGAAAGGGGAAATTAACAGTAACACTATAATAGTGGGAGACTTTAATACCCCACTCACACCTATGGATAAATCAACAAAACAGAAAATTAGCAAGAAAGCATAAACTTTAAATGATACAATGGTCAAGTTAGACCTAATTTATATCTATAGGATATCTCACCCCAAAACAATGAATTTCACCTTTTTCTCAAGTGCACATGGAACATTCTCCAGGATAGATCACATTCTGGGCCATAAATCTAGCCTTGGTAAATTCAAAAAAATGAAATCGTCTCATACATCTTTTCTGATCACAATGCAGTAAGATTAGATGTCAACTACAGTAAAAAAAAAAAAAATTAAAAATACAAATATATGGAGGCTAAACAACACACTTCTGAATAATAAATCACGGAAGAAACAAAAAAAATCAAAATATGCACAGAAACGAATGAAAATGAAAACACAACAACCCAAAACCTATGCAATTCAGTGAAAGCAGTGCTAAGGGGAAGATTCATAGCAACATAAGCCTACCTTAAGAAACAGGAGAGAAATCTAATAAATAACCTAACTCTACACCTAAAGCAACTAGAAAAAGAAGAAATGAAGCACCCCAGGGTTAGTAGAAGGAAAGAAATCATATAAATTAGGGCAGAAATAAATGCAAAAGAATCAAAGGAGGCCATAGCCAAAATCAATAAAGCTAAAAGCTAGTTCTTTGAGAAGATAAATAAAATAGACAAACCATTAGCCAGACTCATCAAGAAAAAAAGGAGAAGAATCAAATCAACAAAATTACAAATGAAATGGAGAAACCACAAAAGACAACACAGAAATACAAAGGATCATAAGAGACTACTACCAGCAACTCTATGGCAATAAAATGGGCAACTTGGAAGAAATGGATAAATTCTTAGAAAAGTATAACTTTTCAAAACTGAATTGGGAAGAAATAGAAAATCTTAACAGACACTTCCCAAGCAAAGAAATCAAAATTGTAATCAGAAATCTTCCAACAAACAAAAGTCCAGGATCAGATGGCTTCACAGCTGAATTTTATCAGAAGTTTACAGAACAGCTAACACCTATGCTATTCAAACTCTTCCAGAAAATTGCAGAGGAAGGTAAACTGCCAAACTCATTCTATGAGGCCACTATCACCCTAATACCAAAACTAGACAAAGATGCCACAAAAAAAGAAAACTACAGGCCAATATCACTGATGAACATAGATGCAAAAATCCTTAACAAAATTCTAGAAAACAGAATCCAACAACATATTAAAAAGATCATACATCATGACCAAGTGGGCTTTATCCCAGGGATGTAAGAATTCTTCAGTATTTGCAAATCAATCAACGTGATACACCACATTAACAAATTGAAAGAAAGAAACCATATTATTATCTCAATAGTTAAAGAGAAAGCCTTTGACAAAATTCAATATCCATTTACGATAAAAACCCTCCAGAAAGCAGGAATAGAAGGAACATACCTCAACATAATAAAAGCCATATATGTTAAACCCACAGAAAACATTATCCTCATTGGTGAAAAATTGAAGGCATTTCCCCTAAAGTCAGGAACAAGACAAGGGTGCCCACTCTCACCACTAATATTCAACAGAGTTTTGCAAGTTTTAGCCACAGCAGTCAGAGAAGAAAAAGAAATAAAAGGAATCCAGGTTGGAAAAGAAGAAGTAAAACTCTCACTTTTTGCAGATGACATATCCTCTACATAAAAATCCCTAAAGACTCCACCAGAAAATTACTAGAGCTAATCAATGAATACAGTAAATTGGCAGGATATAAAATTAACACACAGAAATCACTTGCATTCCTATACACTATTAATGAGAAAACAGAAAGAGAAATTAAGGAAACAATTCCATTTACCACTGAAACGAAAAGAATGAAATACTTAGGAATATATCTACCCAAAGAAACAAAAGACCTATATATAGAAAACTATAAAACACTGATGAAAGAAATCAAAGATGGCACAAATAGATGGAGAAATATACCATATTCATGGATGAGAAGAATCAATATAGTGAAAATGACTATACTACCCAAAACAATCTATAGATTCAATGCCACCCTATCAAGCTACCAACAGTATTTTTCACAGAACTAGAACAAATAATTTATCAACTTGTATGGAAATACAAAAAACCTTGAAAATCCAAAGCAATCTTGAGAAAGAAGAATGGAACTGGAAGGATCAACCTGTCTGACTTCAGGCTCTACTACAAAGCTACCGTCATCAAGACAGCATGGTACTGGCACAAAGACAGAAATATAGATCAGTGGAACAAAATAGAAAGCCCAGAGATAAATCCACGCACCTATGGACACCTTATCTTTGACAAAGGAGGCAAGAATATACAATGGAGAAAAGACAATCTCTTTAACAAGTGGTGCTGGGAAAACTGGTCAACCACTTGTAAAAGCATGAAACTAGAATACTTGCTAACACAATACCAAAAAAAAAAAAGAAAAAGAAAAGAAAACTAAACTCAGAATGGATTAAAGATTTAAATGTTATAAGACCAGAAACTGTAAAACTCCTAGAGGAAAACAGACAAAACACTCTCTGACATAAATCACAGCAGGATCCTCTATGACTCACCTCCCAGAGTAATGGAAATAAAAGCAAAAATAAACAAATGGGACCTAATTAAACCTAACACTTTTACACAACGAAGGAAACTATAAGCAGGTGAAAAGACAGCCTTCAGAATGGGAGAAAATAATAGCAAATGAAGCAACTGACAAAGAATTAATCTCAAGAATATACAAACAGCCTCTGCAGCTCAATTCCAGAAAAACAAATGACCGAATCAAAAAATGGGCCAAATAACTAAATAGACATTTCTCCAAAGAAGACATACAGATGGCTAACAAACACATGAAAAGATGCTCAACATCACTCATTATCAGAGAAATGCAAATCAAAACCACAATGAGGTACCACCTCATGCCAATCAGAATGGCTGCTATCCAAAAGTCTACAAACAATAAATGCTGGAGAGGCTGAGGAGAAAAGGGAACCCTCTTACACTGTTTGTGGGAATGCAAACTAGTACAGCCACTATGGAGAACAGTGTGGAGATTCCTTAAAAACCTGGAAATAGAACTGCCATATGACCCAGCAATCCCACTGCTGGGCATACACACTTAGGAAACCAGAATTGAAAGAGACATGTGTACCCCAACGTTCATGACAGCACTGTTTACAGTAGCCAGGACATGGAAGCAACCTAGATATCCATCGGCAGACGAATGGATAAGAAAGCTGTAGTACATTTACACAATGGAATATCATTCTGCTACTAAAAAGAATGCATTTGAATCAGTTCTAATGAGGTAGATGAAACTGGAGCCTATCATACACAGCAAAGTAAGTCAGAAAGAAAAAGAAAAAGAAAAACACCAGTATAGTATATTAACACATATATACGGAATTTAGAAAGATGGAAACGATGACCCTATATGCAAGACATCAAAAGAGACACAGGCATAAAGAACAGACTTTTGGACTCTGTGGGAGAAGCCAAGGGTGGGATGATTTGAGAGAATATCATTGAAACATGTATATTAACATATGTGAAACAGATCACCAGTCCAGGTTCGATGCATGAGACAGGTTGCTCAGAGCTTGTGCATTGGGATGACCCTGAGGAATAGAATGGGGACGGAGATGGGAGGGAGGGTCAGGATGGGGAACACATGTACACCCATGGCTGATTCCTGTGAATGTATGGCAAAAACCACTACAATATTGTAAAGTAATTAGCCTCCAATTAAAATAAATAAATTAATTAATAAGCAGGGGGAAAAAAAGAAACAGAATTTATAAGGCCTTAAGGCTATGGTTTTTCCAGTGGTCATGTATGGATGTGAGAGTTGGACTGTGAAGAAAGCTGAGCACCAAAGAACTGACGCTTTTGAACTGTGGTGTTGGAGAAGACTCTTGAGAATGCCTTCGACTGTAAGGAGATCCAACCAGTCCATTCTGAAGGAGATCAGCCCTGGGTGTTCTTTGGAAGGAATGATGCTAAAGCTGAAACTCCAGTACTTTGGCCACTTCATGCGAAGAGCTGACTCATTGGAAAAACTCTGATGCTGGGAGGCATTGGGAGCAGGAGGAGAAGGGGACGACAGAGGATGAGATGGCTGGATGGCATCACCGACTCGATGGACGTGAGTCTGAATGAACTCCGGGAGTTGGTGATGGACAGGGAGGCCTGGCGTGCTGCGATTCATGGGGTCACAAAGAGTCGGACACGACTGAGCGACTGAACTGAACCTGATTAATATATCCAACAGAAGACATTTTAGTCATCACAGCAACGTTACGACACCTCTGTCACAGGGAACATACATTAAGACAATAAAATTTGGGAATCCTTCAGTTTGTGGCATGAAGTTGGCTACCTGCTCAAAATGCACATGGAGTTAGTCATCCATTATGCCAGCAAAAATTAAATTTAAACTAATAGTAATACTAGTAACAATAATAACAATATTATTCTATTTCCAGCCATGAATTTCAGGAGAAACATTTTGCCAAATAACACATTTACCAAGAAAATCAATAAACTATAAAAAATGATAAAATTCCAAAACAGAATTTTTTTATGGCATAGGTTGCTGCTACTCTACCAGGAACTAAAGGCTTAAAATCCCAGACAGAAAACTCATCCAGAAAAGACCAATTATTTGTACACTGCTTTCTGTATAAAGGCCCTACTCACTTTTTCATAAACTATGACAAAGTAAGAAACTGAGTAAATGGCAATGGCTAAGAGTCAAAGACAGAGAAGGCAATGGCACCCCACTCCAGTACTCTTGCCTGGAAAATCCCATGGGCGGAGGAGCCTGGTAGACTGCAGTCCATGAGGTTGCTAGGAGTCCGACACGACTGAGCAACTTTACTTTCACTTTTCACTTTCATGCATTGGAGAAGGAAATGGCAACCCACTCCAGTGTTCTTGCCTGGAGAATCCCAGGGACGGGGAGCCTGGTAGGCTGCCATCTATGGGGTCGCACAGAGTCGGACACTACTGAAGCGACTTAGCAGCAGCAGCAGCAAGAGTCAAAGATGTCATGATATCATGAGTTGGGGAGAAAAAAAACTAGAATCTGGATTTTCCAGAGCAAGTTTTATACCATGTTACTGGAGGCCGCGCTTGAAAAGAAGAATCAGACAAAAGTAACATATGGATGAAATTTTCTAGAGCTGAGAAATAAGCCACAGATTTAAGAAGCTCATTGAATCTCAAGTAGTAAAAATACAAAGAAAACCACATCTAGTCATATCATAATAAAACATAAGAAGCAATGACGAGTTGAAAATACTAAAATCAGCCAGAGGTTATGAGAAGAAGGAGAAACATATTCACAAGAAAAAATATTGCTCTTAATACCTGACTTCTCAACAAACACACTAAATACCTGAATTCAAAACTTCTTCCTGAGACAAAAGGCTTGGCGCATACCAAATACCAAAATAGGGCTAGTGTCCCTGTGACCTAAGAGACAGTAACTGAAAAGAGAGGAGCAATGTAGCTGGAAAACCAGGCTAGAACTATATCATGCAAAAGCAAGGTTATATTGTATTGTATGGTATCATAGAGTATTGTATTATAAATACGCTGTCAGAGATTGGATGGAGGATGTGGCAGTGGGTAGAGAATGTGGAAAGTAAAGTAGACAGGCCAGTAGAGCAGAATCAGTTCAGTTCAGTTTAGTTCAGTCGCTCAAGTCGTGTCCGACTCTTTGTGACCCCATGAATCGCAGCATGCCAGGCCTCCTTGACCATCACCAACTCCCAGAGTTCACTCACTCATGTCCATCGAGTCAGTGAGGCCATCCAGCCATCTCATCCTCTGTCGTCCCCTTCTCCTCCTGCCCCAAATCCCTCCCATCATCAGGGTCTTTTCCAATGAGTCAACTCTTCACATGAGGTGGCCAGAGTATTGGAGTTTCAGCTTCAGTATCAGTCCTTCCAATGAACACCCAGGACTGATCTTTAGAATTGACTGGCTGGATCTCCATCCAGTCCAAGGGGCTCTCAAGAGTCTTCTCCAACACCACAGTTCGTAAGCATTAATTCTTTGGGTCTCAGCTTTCTTCACAGTCCAAATCTAACATCCATACATGACTACTGGAAAAACCATAGCCTTAACTAGATGGACCTTTGTTGGCAAAGTAATGTCTCTGCTTTTGAATATGCTTTCTAGTTTGGTCATAACTTTCCTTCCAAGGAGTAAGCAACTTCTAATTTCATGGCTGCAATCATCATCTGCAGTGATTTTGGAGCCCAAAAAATAAAGTCTGACACTGTTTCCACTGTTTCCCCATCTATTTCCCATGAAGTGGTGGGACCAGATGCCATGATCTTAGTTTTCTGAATATTGAGCTTTAAGCCAACTTTTTCACTCCCCTCTTTCACTTTTATCAAGAGGTTTTTAGTTCCTCTTTACTTTCTGCCATAAAGGTGGTGTCATCTGCATATCTGAGGTTATTGATATTTCTCCTGGCAATCTTGATTGCAGCTTGTGCTTCTTCCAGCCCAGCACTTCTCATGATATACTCGACATATAAGTTAAATAAGCAGGGTGACAATATACAGCCTTGACGTACTCCTTTTTCTACTTGGAACCAGTCTGTTGTTCCATGTCTAGTTCTAACTGTTACTTCCTGACCTTGTATAGGTTTCACAAGAGGCAGCTCAGGTGGTCTGGGATTCCCATCTCTTTCAGAATTTTCCACAGTTTATTGTGATCCACACAGTCAAAGGCTTTGGCATAGTCAATAAAGCAGAAATAGATGTTTTTCTGGAACTCTTTCTTTTTCCATGATCCAGTGGATGTTGGCAATTTGATCTCTAGTTCCTCTGCCTTTTCTAAAACCAACGTGAACATCTGGAATTTCATGGTTCACATATTGGAGAATTTTGAGCATTACTTTACTAGCATGTGAGATGAGTGCAATTGTGTGGTAGTTTGAGCATTCTTTGGCATTGCCTTTCTTTGGGATTGGAATGAAAACTGTGCTTTTCTAGTCCTGTGGCCACTGATGAGTTTTCCAAATTTGCTGGCATATTGAGTGCAGCACTTTCACAGCATCATCTTTCAGGATTTGAAATAGCTCAACTGGAATTCCATCACCTCCACTAGCTTTCTTCATAGTGATGCTTTTTAAGGCCCACTTGACTTCACATTCCAGGATGTCTGGCTCTAGGTGAGTGATCACACCATCGTGATTATCTGGGTTGTGAAGATCTTTTTTGTACAGTTCTTCTGTGTATTCTTGCCATCTCTTCTTAATACCTTCTGCTTCTGTTAGGTCCTACCGTTTCTGCCCTTTATCGAGCCCATCTTTGTATGAAGTGTTCCCTTGGTATCTCTAATTTTCTTGAACAGATCTCTAGTCTTTCCCATTCTGTTGTTTTAATCTATTTCTTTGCATCGATCGTTGAGGAAAGCTTTCTTACCTCTGCTTGCTATTCTTTGGAACCCTGTATTCAGATGGTTATATCTTTCCTTTTCTCCTTTGCTTTTCGCTTCTCTTCTTTTCACAGCTATTTGTAAGACCTCCTCCAACAGCCATTTTGCTTTTTTGCATTTCTTTTTATCAGGGATGATCTTGATCCCTATCTCCTTACAATGTCACAAACCTCCATCCATAGTTCATCAGTCACTTTGTCTGTCAGATCTAGCCCCTTTAATCAATTTCTCACTTCTGCTGTATAATCATAAGGGATTTGATTTAGGTCATACCTGAATGGTCTAGCAGTTTTCCCTACTTTCTTCAATTTAAGTCTGAATTTGGCAATAAGGATTTCATGGTCTGAGCCACAGTCAGCTCTCAGTCTTGTTTTTGCTGACTGTATAGAGCTTCTGCATTTTTGGCTGCGAAGAATATAATCAATCTGATTTTGGTGTTGACCATCTGGTAATATCCATGTGTAGAGTCTTCTCTTGTGTTGTTGGAAGAGGGTATTTGTTATGACCAGTGTGTTCTCTTGGCAAAACTCTATTACTCTTTGCCCTGCTTCATTCCGTATTCCAAGGCCAAATTTGCCTGTTACTGCAGGTGTTTCTTGACTTCCTACTTTTGCATTCCAGTCCCTTGTAATGAAAAGGACATCTTTTTTGGGTGTTAGTTCTAAAAGGTCTTGTAGATCTTCATAGAACCGTTTAATTTCAGCTTCTTGACTTGCTAAAAATAAAACTGGTTTTCTTGTTTTCTGTCTTCCTTACCTTTAAGGTCACTTAAGTGATAGCAAGATTTTAATCTGGATCTTTATCTAAACACAATAAGAAGATTTTCAGAGTATTAACAGGATAGATGATTTTTGTTATGCCCAGCAGTTCTTCTCAGGTCTGATTTTCAAACCCATCCCCTTTGTCTGAATACATCTTGATTGATCAATACTCTACATAAAATGTGATAACCAGGGAGAATGGGGGGGGCGATAAATTGGGATTGATTGGGATTAATACATACACATTGCTATATACAAACCACGTAACTAGTAAGCCTACTATATAGCACCAGAAACTCAATACTCTGTAATGATTCATATGGGAAAATAATCTAAAGAAAGAGTGGATTATGTATATATATTGTGTGTATATATATATTATATATATGTACATGTATATACATAATATATATGTCTGTATATATATACATAATAGTCATTTAATTGTATACCTAAAACTAACACAACATGTAAATCAACAATAATCCAGTAAAAATTATTTCAAAAATATGATATCCAGAACATGAATGCATGCTAAGTTGTTTCAGTCATGTCTGACTCTTTGCGACCCTATGAACTATAGCCCTCCAGGCTCCTCTGTCCATGGGATTCTCCAGGCAAGGATACTGGAGTAGTTTGCCATGCCCTCCTCCAGGGCATCTTCTCAACCTAGAGATTGAACTGCATCACATGTCCCCTGCATTGGCAAGCAGGCTCTTTACCACTAGCACCACCTGGGAAGGCCCCAAAGCAGGATCAGATCAGATCAGATAAGTCGCTAAGTCATGTCTGACTCTTTGCGACCCCACGAATCGCAGCATGCCAGGCCTCCCTGTCCATCACCAACTCCTGGAGTTCACTCAGACTCATGTCCATTGAGTCAGTGATGCCATCCAGCCATCTCATCCTCTGTCGTCCCCTTCTCCTCCTGCCCCCAATCCCTCCCAGCATCAGAGTCTTTTCCAATGAGTGAATTCTTCGCATCAGGTGGCCAAAGTACTGGAGTTTCAGCTTTAGCATCATTCCTTCCAAAGAAATCCCAGGGCTGATCTCCTTCAGAATGGACTGGTTGGATTTCATTGCAGTCCAAGGGACTCTCAGGAGTCTTCTCCAACACCACAGTTCATAAGCATCAATGCTTTGGGTCTCAGCTTTCTTCACAGTCCAACTCTCACATCCATACATGAGCACAGGAAAAACCATAGCCTTGACTAGACGGACCTTTGTTGGCAAAGTAATGTCTCTGCTTTTCAATATGCTATCTAGGTTGGTCATAATTTTCCTTCCAAGGAGTAAGTGTCTTTTAATTTCATGGCTGCAATCACCATCTGCAGTGATTTTGGAGCCCAGAAAAATAAAGTCTGACACTGTTTCTACTGTTTCCCCATCTATTTCCCATGAAGTGATGGGACCGGATGCCATGATCTTTGTTTTCTGAATGTTGAGCTTTAAGCCAACTTTTTCACTCTCCAATTTCACCTTCATCAAGAGGCTTTTTAGTTCCTCTTCACTTTCTGCCATAAGGGTGGTGTCATCTGCATATCTGAGGTTATTGATATTTCTCCTGGCAACCTTGATTCCAGCTTGTGTTTCTTCCAGCCCAGCGTTTCTCATGATGTACTCTGCATATAAGTTAAATAAGCATGGTGACGATATACAGCCTTGATGTACTCCCTTTCCTATTTGGAACCAGTCTGTTGTTCCATGTCCAGTTCTATATG
The DNA here is from genome assembly GCF_002263795.3 of Bos taurus. Classification (NCBI taxonomy): domain Eukaryota; kingdom Metazoa; phylum Chordata; class Mammalia; order Artiodactyla; family Bovidae; genus Bos; species Bos taurus. Next base: position 48,937,311 of record NC_037357.1, read on the forward strand.
TTCTTCCTGACCTTCATAAAAATTTCTCAGGAGGCGGGTCAGGTGGTCTGGTATTCCCATCTCTGTCAGAATTTTCCACAGTTTATTTTGATCCACACAGTCAAAGGCTTTGGCATAGTCAATAAAGCAGAAATAGATGTTTTTCTGGAACTCTCTTGCTTTTTCCATGATACAGTGGATGTTGGCAATTTGATCTCCGGTTCCTCTGCCTTTTCTAAAACCAGCTTGAACATCAGGAAGTTCATGGTTCACATATTGCTGAAGCCTGGCTTGGAGAATTTTAAGCATTACCTTACTACCATGTGAGATGAGTGCAATTGTGCGGTAGTTTGAGCATTCTTTGGCATTGCCTTTCTTTGGGATTGGAATGAAAACTGACCTTTTCCAGTCTTGTGGCCACTGCTGAGTTTTCCAAATTTGTTGGCATATTGCGTGCAGCACTTTCACAGCATCATCTTTCAGGACCTGGAACAGCTCAACTGGAATTCCATCACCTCCACTAGCTTTGTTCATAGTAATGCTTTCTAAGGCCCACTTCACTTCACATTCCAGGATGTCTGGCTCTAAGTCAGTGATCACACCATCGTGATTATCTGGGTCATGAAGATCTTTTTTGTACAATTCTTCTGTGTATTCTTGCCCCCTCTTCTTAATATCTTCTGCTTCTGTTAGGTCCATACCACTTCTGTCCTTTATTGAGCCCGTCTTTGCATGAAATGTTCCTTGGTATCTCTAATTTTCTTGAAGAGATCTCTAGTCTTTCCCATTCTGTTGTTTTCCTCCTTTTCTTTGCATTGATCACTGAAGAAGGCTTTCTTATCTCTTCTTGCTATTCTTTGGAACTCTGCATTCAGATGTTTATATCTTTCCTTTGCTCCTTTGGTCTTCACTTCTTTTCACAGCTATTTGTACGGCCTCCCCAGACAGTCATTTTGCTGTTTTGCATTTCTTTTCCAAGGGGGTGGTCATGATCCCTGTCTCCTGTACAATGTCACGAGCCTCATTCCATAGCTCATCAGGCACTCTATCTATCAGATCTAGGCCCTCAAATCGATTTCTCACTTCCAGTGTATAATCATAAGGGATTTAATTTAGGTCATACCTGAATGGTCTAGTGGTTTTCCCTACTTTCTTCAATTTAAGTCTGAATTTGGCAATAAGGAGTTCATGGTCTGAGCCACAGTCAGCTCCTGGTCTTGTTTTTGTTGACTGTATAGAGCTTCTCCATTTCTGGCTGCAAAGAATATAATCAATCTGATTTTGGTGTTGACCATCTGGTGATGTCCATTTGCAGAGTCTTCTCGTGTTGGTGGAAGCAGGATACTATGCTACAAATATAACCTGACCAACTGCAGAATAGAGTGAGGCCATGGATTTTCTTAAAATAGATATTTTATATCTACCAATAGAGACTAAAGTTTGTATTTGTTTTATTCAGCAGCCTCTCAAAACATTTTTCTCTAATTTTCAGTAGTTCGAATGTTTAAGAAGTACCAAACAAGATAGACAAACCAATAATTTATCAACCCCACATATCATACAGATTTTTCACTAGTCTCTTAAATGTCATCCCTCTGGTATTCTCTACTCCCACCCTCTACCCAAGCCCCTGCTGCTTCCCTGAGGTTGAGATTTTGAATTTAGACTTTAGTAGAGAAACTCCAACAGGCTGACCTTGATTCATATGCAGATTCTGTTCCAAGGTTAGAACTCTATAAGCAGGATGGTTGCAAAACCCTGTCTGGAATAAGATTTTTAGGCATGTTTAATTTAAAACACTAAATATTTCATCTATAAAATGTGGATGAAACAGTTTATATCTGAGCTTTTAGCTTCTTTTTCCTTTCCTAATATTTAAGAGCTGCAAATTTTAATACCTCCAAGAAGCTGGCAGAAGACACTACATGGGAAACTGTGGTGTTGATCCCCTCCCTTGAGCCTGAAGACTGAAGACTAGTAAGTAAATGTGTATTCCAAAGACACATAAGAAGAACTCTACTGTTCATCCCTCTGCCCCAGAGCCTAGACAAAAGAAAACACTGAGTGTATTATTCAAACACCTTTATAAAATTCAGCTTGATGCATAATAGCTGACCATGTAGTATGGGTTAAACACAGTGCTTAGCTCTAGAAAAACAATAAAAAACAAAGTAGTTAATAAGACACTTTCCTAGCCTTTGGACATCCCTTATATGATCAATTCTCATCTTTTTTTTCTTTTAATATATTTTTTCATTGAAAATTTCTCTCTCACACACACAAACACACAGGTTTGTTTTGCTTTTCTCAAAACCCATGCTGCTGCTGCTGCTGCTAAGTCACTTCAGTCGTGTCCGACTCTGTGCAACCCCAGAGACGCCAGCTCACCAGGCTCCCCCGTCCCTGGGATTCTCCAGGCAAGAACACTGGAGTGGGTTGCCATTTCCTTCTCCAATGCATAAAAGTGAAAAGTGAAAGGGAAGTCGCTCAGTCGTGTCCGACTCTTTGCGTCCCCATGGACTGCAGCCTACCAGGCTCCTCTGTCCATGGATTTTCCAGGCAAGAGTACTAGAGTGGGGTGCCATTGCCTTCTCCGCTCAACGCCCATAACCTCACTCAAAACCTTGCCAAAAATGCCTTATCATCTTGGTTTGAACAAGAAGTTCCATTTGTGTATGCCCCCACAATACTTCAGTCCCAACAGCACCTTAACACGCTCGTGTGATCAACCACATTTGGGCTCTAATAAAAACCTTTTAGGAGTGACAGTTTTAGAGCATATAGGTAGGGCACCATGATGGATTATTAGAAACTACTACCCATCACCACTGTTTACAGTGTTTTAATGGATTGGTAGAGACTTTGCTTTCATTTCTCATATATAGATATAGATATTATAGATATAGATATATAGGCTTCCCTGATGGCTCAGACAGTAAAGCATCTGCCTGTAATGTGGGAGACTTGGATTTGATCCCTGGGTCAGGAAGATCCCTGGAGAAGGAAATAGCTACCCACTCCAGTACTCTTGCCTGGAAAATCCCATGGACAGAGGAGCCTGGTAGGCTACAGTCCATGGGATCGCAGAGTCGGACATGACTGAACAACTCCACATTCACTTTCACTTTCATATATATATATATCTTTTCTTTCTGAGCCACAACTTTGCAAACTAAAAAGCAAAATGCTTCAAGGGTTTGAAACTAACAATGAGTTAAAAAATGATTGAGTTGACGTGCTCAACTCATAGTCACACAGTCCTATAAAACTCATTTATTTTATACTGCACTGTTTCGGGAATTTTAAAACCTGTTTATCACAGGACAGCCAAGTTTACAATAGCCAGCTGTTTACTGTAAATTTTAACCAGGTAACTGAGCTCCTGAAAGTGTATTCAAAGTATCTGAAACTGGTCCCTGGATTTTTGTGCCTCATTGCTTTGTGTTGGTAGGCCCAGGAGGTAGGTGTCTGTTTTACTAAGGAACCAGTGGTACCCCTTCCATGATATGCACATTAGTGCAGATCTATATCAACTCTATATGCTGAACATCTTAGACTTTTCTAGTTCTCCAGGAATAAAAATTGCCTACTTTCATCTTTCATGTGATAGAGCTAATACTAAATATTCTGTCGGAGGCCAGTTTGAATGTATAATAATAATAATGCCCACTAATTAGTGAGTACCTATTATTTGCCAGGCACCGTTCTAGGTCCTTTACAGAAAATTTCTGTGTTAATCACCTAAAGAGCTTAATGAGGTAGGTAGGCTCAAAAGGATTTACGCTTCTTTTCTAAGATACTGGCTGCCAGTGTGAGGGATGGGGGAAATACAGAGAGTTTGATTTTAAAAAGGCTAAAACTTTCAGCTGTAAGATGAGTAAGTTCTGAGGATCTACTGTAAAACATGGTGACTATAATTGATAACCCTGTATTATACAATTGAAATTTGCCAATAGAGTAAAACTAAAATGTTCACACACACACACACATACAAGAAAATTATGTAGGGAGCAGGAAAAAAAAATATTAGAGTCATCAATTACAAAGGTGACATTCACATCTACAGTCACTACCCGTAGCCCCTATGTGGAAACTAGCCTATTTTCAGAAAGTCCTGCTAAATATGGAAAATTACTAACCCAATAGCAACTTGAATGTCAACATTTATTAAAGGGACCTACTAATGATGCAAAGTTGAAGTTATCAGGAATGGTGAACAATACAATGAAATACATAAAATGGTACCTGAGATAACTAAGATTTGAGAACTCTCCCAAGTTAATTAGAGAAGCCAAGAACAGCAGATGATTTTCTCTTAAGTAAGAGCTTGTTTGGCCTTCTTATCTGAAATTAGAACCAACTGTGCTGAAAGCTTTAAATAGTCTTTGATTTTTCCTTATATTAGGATAAAGCCCCTGGCTTCATTTTCAGATAAGACATACCGGTCTTCAAGTAGGCCAGTTTCTGAATATAGACAATAACAGCCATGCATATGTATTCACTTGTACCTAAAGCCAGCTGTACAAGAATAATTACTTAGAGTGAACCAAAGAGATTACATTGAACATTGTGCATGAGTGATTGTTGAATCTTATGGTAAAATTTTCAGAACGAAAAAAATCCATAATTTTTGTTACCACTATTACCTTCAGAGAGCTCATTAATACCTTAAGACATCAAGGTCATATGTCAGCTCTGAGGACGTGTTGATTTTTTGGGGAAATGACCATCTAATAGCTATTCATTCATATAAAACCAACCACTTCATTCAAAACACCTATTACTTTCCAGAACAGCAGACCCACAGTATCTGAGGATGCAGACTCTTCAGATATGGAGGGCTGACGGTACTTCTCCATTTAATATATGTGACCTGTGCATCTTGGATTTGGGTATCCAGTGGAGGGAGGATGTGTCCTGGAGCCAATCCCACATTGATATTCCATAGATGACTCTACTTGGTTGTGGCTTGTGGGAATATTTATGATACAGTTAATAAGGAGTGGGAAGATTGCTACCTTGATAATTATGTTGACATCAGTCAAATGTCATTGCTTCAATATGAAACAATGGCAAATATATCTCCTTTTAAAATGAAATAATAATAGTCTCCTTTTTTATCCCTAGATATCAAGGTTCACAAAGTTATCTGGTTAAAGGAAAAATCCTTTTGTGAGAGGAAGGAGAAAGAAAACTATTTTCAAAGTTCTAGCAGCTCTCATCGTAACAAACATATTACCCATGTACATCTCAGGGCTCATAGGGTACATGTAAGTTGTGCACTAGTGAAAATTAGGTAAATTGGTCAAGCCACCTGATTTTGAAATAGAAATCATTATGAAATTGGCTTCAACATACCAAGAGTAAAAACATAACAAGTACTGAACCTCTAAGCAAACCTGAGTGGGTCTGTTATTGAACTAGATGACAAAGGCTTACTTATTTTAAAGTAGATAACACAGGGAACTCAATCTGGCATTCTGTGACCACCTAGAGGGGTGGAATGGTGTGGGGTAGAAGGGAGGCTCAAAAGAGAGGGTCTATATGTATATATGTATACTTATGGCTGATTAACGCTGTTGTATGACAGAAACCAATGCAACAGTGCAAAGCAATTATCCTCTAATTAAAAATAAATAAACAATTTTTACTGGCCTCAATGCTGATATACATTGTCTTTGACTTTCTTAAAAGAAGAGGAGACAAGAATTCACAAGTTTCCAAATGTGCTCTTTTTTCCCTTTCTACACTTCCCACAGATAATAAAGAAGAAAAATATTTTCTTTCAAAGTAAAAGAACTAGTATAATCTAATATTGATTCGCTTGTAATTGTATGCCAGATGTAAAGTTAATCTTCACAACAACCCCATAAGGCAAGTACTATTATTATCCATGTTTTATAGATAGGAAAATGTAGATAATGAAAATAAATAAGAAAATAGAGAAGGTTAAATGATATACTCAAGATCACATGGCTAATAGATATCATAACTAAATTTAAACTCAAATCCAAACATCTCAAAATAAAGAAAAGAAAGGAATAAATATGTTTAGGATGAGGAGAGAACCTGAGTTTAGCCTTCTAGGTCAATTTAAAATGGTAAAAAATATATTGAGACTGACTGATTTTTGCATGGAAGTTAAGTTGCCCAGGGAACTTCTATTAACCTGGACTGTTAAATTGATTTATATATCCAGTATCTATTCTAGTGACTAGAACATAACAGGTGCTCAAAAAACATTTGTTAAAAGAATGCCTGATTGCATGAATACACTAATGTCATAGTGATTTTTAAACACTGATATCTAGTTTTTTTTACAGGGACATAGTTCAAACATTCACAGATTTGAGCAGAATAATTGAAATGGAAACACTAACAAGGATTTAGAGGAATCTATAGGTAGGCTATGCAAGTTCTGAAGACCTTTAGTCAAGATGTGAAGGATAACGTCAAAAACTGACTATTGAATTCTTGCATGTGAGATGCAGACCTGGAGCTGCAAGATAAGCTTTCAGCGTTCTTTGCTATACTTTATTTCTGTGGTGGACAGCCGATTCCAGCTTCAGTTTAGAGATGATCTGACCTTCCTAACTCTAACTATTGATTAAGATATTAAGGACAAACCCTTATGTTCAGCTGAGTATAGCATCATTATTTCATAAAGCTTCCTTTTTTTTCTTTTTGATGTGAGGAAAAAGCAGTATAAACTGAACATTTACTGCAAGGAGATTTTCTCCTCATTATTTAAAGATAAAATGTGATAAGGCTGATGGGATTAGCTATTCTCTAGCAACACAAAGCAATTTCTTTAAGTAGATCAAAATAGGCAGAAGATATTCTGCAGCCTTTGCTAGGCACATAGTCACACCCTTAGCTAAAAGCAGATTGTTTGAGTACAGGTAGCAATGCTACAACTCCCATTTCCTTTTGATCTATCCATAGGGGACACAGACACTTCAGCAAGGTAAAAATAAGTCTCTTTTTAATCCCATAGAATATCGGTCCCAAATTGACTGCCCTGGCTACAAATCTACAGGAAAAACATACTTTTTTCAAACCAGCTGTCCCTGAATGCCTGCTTCCTTTCTGGAGTTACTGAGTGTCCCTATCCTGGGGGGGTGGGGAGGAAATCACTCCATTGCTGCCCCCAACCAGCTGAAATAAAAAAGAGATAAATTTACTTGGACATGAACTGTTGGAAAAGAATTACCAGAAAGCCTTTGTGAAATTAACACAAGAGCTAGAGATTTGAAAGCCAAAGCAGAGCAAAAACATTAAACATGCTGAAGGTGTGAGAGACTTTTATTAAACACATTGCCACACATACATACAGGGCCAGTCAGGTCTGACCTACCTGAGCAAAATGATTTCATGTTCTGCTTGCTTTGTCCAATTTTTTGATCTCCTATAAAAGAAAAATCAGGCAAATGGAGTTTGATTGGGATATGCCGTTTATTGCTAAAGCCCAAAATATCACACTTAAGGCTATTATTGTCTAAAGCAAATCACATGAGCCATCTTCTCAACAATAGAACACTTCCTAACACTTAGGGATAGTATCTAGGCTTCTAGATTCTAAGAAAGGCACTGTATTTCCTAAGTGAATCCATGGAATTACAACATTCAAATTCATCTCAGGTTGCACAGCCATTGTCCATTACGCACAAATAAAACACTGCTTAAAGATTTGTCCCTTTTCACTTTATTTTTCTAACTCTGGTGGACACACTGTCACTGCAGTTCCCCTTACCCTAATCTGCACATTGAGCTTGTTAGTATCTTAAGTTCCTAAGTTACTCTTCAGATACAGATTGTTCCTAGTGTGGAGAAATAGGCTGATATAAAAAGGCAATGTTTTCTTCTTGTTAAAAGATGGCATATAGAAGGATCCCCCGATTATGAATTAAAGAGTTTCCATAATAACTCTACTGAAGTGAAGTCGTGGTGATCCATGGGATCACTATGTCATAATTATCCAACCCAAACAAACACACAGACACATATATGTAGTTTACACATATGAACACAGATGTGAACACATGCCACAAATCACCATGATCTCTTTGTGCAATGAAAGTTCAAACATTCCTTTAGCAGAGCCCAATGTTTGGATACACTACAAATATTAATTCTTCTCAGGGTGAAGGAATGGGATGAATTAGCAGACGGGGATTGACATATATACACTGTGTATAAAATGGGGTACCCCAGGTGGCAAAAGTGGATAAGAACCTGCCTGCCAATGCAGGAGATGTAGAGATGCGGATTCGATCCCTGGGTCAGGGTGATCCCCTGGAGGAGGGCATGGCAAACCACTCTAGTATCCTTGCATGGAGAATCCTTTGGACAGAGGAGACTTGTGGGCTACACTTCATAGACTTCAGAGTCAGACACAACTGAAGCAATTTAGCACATACACATGTGTGCATGTATAAAATAGATAACTAATGAGAACCTACTGTATAGCACAGGGAGCTCTACTCAGTGCACTGTGGTGACCTAAATGGGAAGGAAATACAAGGAAGAAGGGATATATGTATATGTATAGCTTATTCACTTTGCTGTAGAGCAGAAACTAACAAGATATTGTAAAGCAACTATACTTCAATAAAAACTAATTTTAAAAGAAGAAGCAAACAACCCAATCCAAAACTGGGCAGAAGACCTAAATAGACATTTCTTCAAAGAATACGTATAGATGGTTAAAAAGCACATGAAAAGATGCTCAGCATCACTTATTATTAGTGAAATGTAAATTGAAACTACAATGAGCTATCATCTCATATCACTCAGAATGGCCATCTTCAAAATGCCTACAAACAATAAATGATGGAGAAAGTGTGTAACCCTCCTACACTATTGGTGGGAATGTAAATTGGTACAGCCACTGTGGAGAACAGAATGGAGGTTACTTAAAAAACTAAAAACAGAGCTACAATATGATCCAGCAATCCCACAGGGGCATAATATCCAGAGAAAAACAGGGTTTGAAAGGAAACATGCATCCCTATGCTAATTACAGTGCCATTTACAATATCCAAGAAGTGGAAGAAACCGAAGTGTCCATCAACAGATGAAAGAATAAAGAAGATGTGGCTTATATATAGGCATCCCTGGTAGCTCAGCTGGTAGAGAATCCACCTGCAATGCAAGAAACCCTGGTTTGATTCCTGGGTTGGGAAGATCCCCTGGAGAAGGGATAGGCTGCACACTCCAGTATTCTTGGGCCTCCTTGGTGAGTTACATGGTAAAGAATCTACCTGCAATGTGGGAGACCCGGGTTCGATCCGTGGGTTGGGAAGATCTCCTAGAGGAGGGCATAGCAACCCATTCCAGAATTCCTGCCTGGAGAATCCCCATGGACAGAGGAGCCTGGTGGGCTACAGTCCATAGGTTCACAAAAAGCTGGACATGACTGAGTAACAAAGCTCAGCACGGTGCATACACAATGGAATATTACTTAGCCATTAAAAATGAAGTAATGCCATTTGCAATAACATGAATGGACTGGAGGTTATCATAATAAGTTAGACAGGGAAAGACAAATATCATATGATATCACTTATATGTAGAATCTAAAAAAAATGATTGAAACAAACATATTTACAAAACAGAGACTCATAGACTTAGAGAAGAAACTATTGTTTACCAAGGAGGAAGGGTGGGAAGGAAATATAGATTGGGAGTTTGGGATTGACATGTACACACTGTTATATTTAAAATAAATAACCAACAAGGACCTACTGTGCAGCACAGGGAATGCTTCTCAGTATTCTGTAATAACCTAAATAGGAAAAGGTTTGAAACAGAATAGATACATGTATAATTGCATAACTTTGCTGTACACCTGAAACTAACAGTTAATCTACTATGTGTGCATGCATGCTAAGCTGCTTCAGTTGTGTCTGACTCTTTGCAATCCTATGGACTGTAGCCTGCCAGGCTACTCTGTCCATGGGATTATCCAGGCAAGAATACTGGAGTGGGTTGCCATGCCCTCCTCTGGGGGATCTTCCAGACCCAGGGATCAAATCCATGTCTCTTATATCTATCTGAATTGGCAGGTGGATTTTTCAACTCTAGCACCACCTGGGAAGCCTGTTAATCAACTCTAATATAAAATGAAAATTTTTAAAAAGAAAATAATAATATAGAAAAGATGGACTGATTCAACATTATAAGAAGTTCTGAGGGCAGAAATAAGGGAAAGATTATGCACAGAAGAAAAATAACATTATTGTCTAGCATGTTTAAAAGTGATGTTTTATGATAATAGTTAAGATTTAATAATATGGAAGATAAAAATAACATTTAGATAGATTCTGATAAAAGTATTTGTGAAATTAGGCCTGCGAAATCACAGCTGATAAGGAAAAAATAGGGACAAATACATATCCAGAAAAAATATCCCAAAATATTAGCAAAGATCATTTCTGGTTGGTGAAATTATCTGATTTTTTTTTCTTGAGCTCTTTCCCCCAAATTACCCATCACTGATTGTATGCTAGTTTGTAGTTAGAAGAAAAACTATGACAAAAACAATAACAATAAGAAAGAGGGGATATATGTATACCTATGACTGATTCATGCCAATGTATGGTGGAAACCAACACAATATTGTAAAGCAATTATCCTTCCATTAAAAATAAATAAATACATAAATTATAGCAGCAACAATAAAAATAGTTAAGGCTGTCAAAGAGATAAGAAAACAGACATAAAGATGGGAATATAAATTGATAAAAAATTTGTGAAAGTTAAGCATATGGTGTTAAAAGACTTAAAATTGTTTAGATCCTTTGCCCTACTAATTTTATTCTTAGAAACATTATATGAAAAAATCAGAAATAAAGATGTATAATAAAATGTTTTTAAGGCATTATTTATAATAGAGAAAAACTGGAGACAATTAAACATCTAATTAAATAAACAATGGCTGCTGCTGCTGCTGCTAAGTCGCTTCAGTCGTGTCCGACTCTGTGTGACCCCATGGACTGTGTACCCTACCAGGCTTCTCCGTCCATGGGATTCTCCAGGCAAGAACACTGGAGTGGGTTGCCATTTCCTTCTCCAATGCATGAAAGTGAAAAGTGAAAGTGAAGTCACTCAGTCGTGTCTGACTCTTAGCGACCCCATGGACTGCAGCCTACCAGGCTCCTCCATCCATGGGATTTTCCGAACAACAGTACTGGAGTGGGGTGCCATTGCCTTCTCCCTAAACGATGGCATATCTATTTAAAGGATTATTATCCAGTCACTAATATATATTATTTTTAAAGGATTGCTAGTGAAATATGTTTTATATGATGTTAAAGAAAATAATCAAGATACAATTATATAAGCAGTGTGATACTGAGTTTGATATATGTTTGTGCATGGGTAAGACTAGATGTAAATATGTACATTAAAATATTAACAGTAATTATCTGTGTATGGTAAGTTAACTCTGTAAGGTACTTTTCTTTTTTTAATTAATGTATTTATTTTAATTGGAGGCTAATTACAATTTTTTGGTGGTGTTTACCTACATCGACATGTATCAGCCATGGTTGTACATGTGTCCCATCATCCTGAACCCTGCCCACCTCCCTCCCCATCCCAGCCCTCTGGATTCTCCCAGAGCACCAGCTTTGAGTGCCCTGCTTCATGCATCAAACTTGAACTGGTCATCTATTTTACATATGGTAATATACATATTTCAATGTTATTCTCTTATATCATCCCACCCTCACTTTTCCCCACATAGTTCAAAAGTCTGTTCTTTACATCTGTGTCTCTTTTGCTGTCTTGCATATAAGATTATCGTTTTAAATTCCATGTATATGCATTAATATACTGTATTGGTATTTCTCTTTCTGGCTTATTTCATGTAAGGTACTTTTCTACAGTTTCTTTTACATTTTTTAAACTATCTACAGAAAACTTGTATTATTTTTAATAACAAAAAAATTTAGGTGGCTTTGGATTCAAGCATACCTGGATTGGATTTCTATCCTAGATTTGTCCCTTCCTAGCTGTGTGACTATTGGTAGATTATTTAAACCCTCCAAACTTCAGGGTTTTTATCAATCTGTAAAATACAATTAATATCATCTATTTCCCACAACTGGCATGCAGAAAAATGAGATAACATTAGCAATCTGTATTATCCATAGTTACTTTCCTTCTGTCTCTTCTTTTATATTCTCACCACAATACCTAGGGCATTCAAGCAATGGTCTTTGAATAATAAAAATAACTTTACAATGGCAAATTTTCAAAGCTGTACAAAAATTAAATTTCACTCACTATGGACAGAATAACTATATAGATGTTACAAATTTAAAGGATTTAGGTAGCAAAATTTCCACAGACACCACCCCTAACATACACCTACTTTGATGTGACTTTTTGTTTGCCAACATTTGCAAATCAAAGAGTACGCAGGAGAATCTATATTTCTAACATCTTGAAAATAAGAAAATCTAGCAACAGTGAATGCAAATTCCAACTTAAAGGGATCTCTAGGGAAGAACAACAGTGACTCTCTTTAGATAGATATATATTTTGAAGCTTTCTGCAATTTCCAGCATTATATTGTTTCCCCAACACCAGGTCTACTATACTTATGTTCATTATCTACTTGCTCTCTATTTATGTTTATATTTCCCAATTTCATTCACCAAGCCAAAAAGAACCAAGGGAAAAAATCTTTTCCTCTAAATTCAGATATTGAAGGGAAATTTTAGACTTAGCACTACTATTTTTTATATTCATGTTTTACTTTCTTTGCAAATAATTCAATAGAAATATATTTAAAAGTTTAAAAATTATTTACAAGCCAATAAAGCACCACAAAGCTAACTGAATTATCTACCCCATCTGGAAGCAGTAATGTCCTTTTAACAGCTAAAAAAATCTGTTAAAACTAAAATCATGATTTTACTGACAAAAAAAAGTTGTATTTTCCCTCTTCTACAGGGTCTCTACATTACCTAATATCAGAACTCAGTACCATCCAGTATCTACCATTTGATGTATGAGAAGAAATAAGCCAGTGTTGGCCGTGGTAAGACAGGTTAGCTCTCAGAGTCAAATCTCATTGAAGAGAAAGAGAGAGAGAAAGGAAAGAAAGAAGGAAGGAAGGAAAGAGGGGTAGAGGAAAGAAAAACAAGGGAAGGAGGGAGGAAAAGAGGAAAAGAGAGGAAAAGCAAAAATCCTCCACATAGGAGGAAGGCAAGAGGGGACAGGGAACAGAAAATACTGGGGAGTCAATGGCTGACATAGATAAGGCTTCAGTTCGGTTCAGTTCAGTCGCTCAGTTGTGTCCGACTCTTTGTGACCCCATGAATCAAAGCACGCCAGGCCTCCCTATCCATCACCAACTCCCGGAGTTCACTCAGACTCACGTCCATCGAGTCAGTGATACCATCCAGCCATCTCATCCTCTGTCGTCCCCTTCTCCTCCTGCCCCCAATCCCTCCCAGCATCAGAGTCTTTTCCAATGAGTCGACACTTCGCATGAGGTGGCCAAAGTACTGGAGTTTCAGCTTTAGCATCATTCCTTCCAAAGGAATCCCAGGGCTGATCTCCTTCAGAATGGACTGGTTGGATCTCCTTGCAGTCCAAGGGACTCTCAAGAGTCTTCTCCAACACCACAATTCAAAACCATAAATTCTTCAGCGCTCATTTATGTTTATAAGGTGTTTATAACTGGAGTTGAGATTTGTGATTATTCTAGGCTTTTTTATTTGTACTATATTATTTGAACATTATAATAAGCATTTTTTAATTTATCTTTTTTATTTTATTTTTAAACTTTACATAATTGTATTAGTTTTGCCAAATATCAAAATGAATCTGCCACAGGTATACATGTGTTCCCCATCCTGAACCCTCCTCCCTCCTCCCTCCCCATACCATCCCTCTGGGTCGTCCCAGTGCACTAGCCCCAAGCATCCAGTATCCTGCATCGAACCTGGACTGGCACTCGTTTCGTCAATCCATTTACTTTTTAAAGGCAGCAGGGCAATTGTCCACTTATCTAGTTGGTACAAACCCTGCATCACTGTGTCAGACAGTAAAGGCAGAGAAAAGATGTCTTTCTGCTTTTATTTGTGTGACTAAGACTGGTGGTTCAGGAACTTTCAGCCTGCAAACCAGCTTCACTGTTCTTAAACTTACTAGAATTTCACTTTAGTTCCAGCAACCATTTCTCAGTCTCAGTTTTCCAAAATTTCTTGAGCTCCTATTAGTTTCATTTTAGTAGGAATTGGGAGCATCATCTTAAGTTCTGCTTGTGTGCATGCTAAGTCACTTCAGTTGTGTCAAACTCTTTGCGACTCTATAGACTGTATCCTACCAGACTCCTCTGTCCATAGGATTCACCAAGCAGGAACACTGGAGTGGGTTGCTGTGCCGTCTTCCAGGGGATCTTCATAACCCAGGGATCGAACCCTTGTCTCTTGTGCCTCCTTCATTAGCAAGTGGGTTCTTTACTACTAGCTCCACCTGGAAAGCCCACGTGCTGCTTAGCCAGATGCATTTTAAACTCAAAGTCTCAATGGCAATTAGTAGAATCCTCTTTCTCTGTAAGACTGATGGCACAGAATAATTGTGGATATGCTGATAAAAAAGATAAGAATCGAATTTCTTTTTTTTTTAATTAGGCTGATAGGGCAAGGACATGTCAACTGCAATTACATTGTCATTTACCAAACCAGGAAGCATTTCCCATTATTATCTGCTTGATTCATTCAAATAACGGTTCTGGGTCTGCTTTGGGAGAAAGAAAAGGCAAAGACAATGCCCCTGTCTTCACAGTCAATGCCCCTGTCTCCATAGTCTAGGAGGCTGGTCTCTTAGAAGTTTATTACAAAAGCAGATTGATCTTTGTAGATCACTTAGCAAAGCATGTAGGGCATATAATTTAACTCCAAGAAATAGGGCAATAATCAGAAAAGGATGCAGTTCACTGTAGTTCTAGCTTGGAATGTAACAGTCAACTCACTCCCGGTCTTCCAACTTGACTTATTACAACAGTCTAACATCATACACTTTAACATAAGTATGCCAGATTGAAATGAAATCAATTAAGACAAGGGAAAAGCTATAAAAAATATGGGGAAATCAATCTAAGGACATTGTCACTCATTTTCAAATCAATGATGAGAAATATAGGGATTGAGAGACAGTGTGTGTGTGTGAGAGAGAGGGAGAGAGTGAGAAAAAATAAAAATTCTTTGGACCAGCAAAAACTGTCAGGTGAAAGATTTTCTAAAATGATTTCTAATATTGGTTCATTATACACTTATAGTTTACTAATGAACTCACTAGCACTCACTAATTTTATTTTTCATTAGAATTGAGACCACATTAATGTACTTTTGAAATATATGTGACAGCATGAATTCATCAATATAAAATAGTTACTCATCACAAATGTAAAAACAATCAGGTTTTAACCTCTACCAAGCACCCTGTACCAGGCACCCCGTATCCTGTATTTCTCAAAGTAAAGCTATTTAGTTGCATGTTGTCTGAAGAAGTGAAGGAATAAACTTTTTTGGTTTAACCAAAATATTTTATAAGACACTATGTTAAATGTTGTTGACATTTCACAATAATATTAAAGTATTACACAAGACATGGTTCAACTTACTTGGGAAAAAAAGAATCAAAATTAAAATTCAGGAAAACAGCCAAGCCTTTGAAACATAATTACGGCTACCATGATTGTTTTGGAGCAGGATGACCTTTGGGACTGTAACAAAACTCTAAGAACCCCAGTGAATTTTCCTGAAGGAATAGGATACAATAGAGAAATAGGCCTGGCTCTAAGACCATCCAGATAAAGATCCTTATCCAGAGCTTTTGCCACAGCAGGATCCTTGTGGATAATCTGTTTAGTTTTTTGAAAATGAATTTCATCTATGTTTTCTGAGCAATCTCCTGACACGTCACTTTTAAGTGAAATTCACAAAAGGAGTGTCACCTCAGTTGAAGTTTAATGAAATAATTGGCAAAACCCTGGAGACCCAATCTACTGAAAATCATGAAAAGAGTCAAAGTCAACTTTCCCTCATTCATAGTAATAGGAGACAGGAAAAATTAATTTCAAATGTTTCTTCTACTAATCTGCTAACAAGCCAATGAGTTATCTGAGTTGATTTTAGCCCCTCTGGGATAAATATTAATGGTAATCAAAATAACAAAATGAATAATAAATTCTGATCACGTAAACCACACACATTCACTAGGGGGACAGTGTGTGTGTGTGTGTGTGTGTATAAACAATGACACTAAACAATGTCTTGTAAGTGATTTCAAATGGTAATTTCTCAGCAAGCAATGTGAGAAGCTGTAGGCCAATATTTGCTCATACATGCTCCTCAATACCCTCGCAATACCAGATCTGTACTCTATAAACACCAAACCCATTTGAATTTATATTTGTAAACTGTAAGTGTATACTGTGGTATGCCAAAGTTTGAGGGATAACAAGCAGGGGCACTATTATTATTCTTCTTCCTTACAACTTCATCCCCAGTAATAGTCTTAATTCACTGTACCTTACATCAGTTTGACGCTCTTAATGACTCACAGTCCATAAAGTACTTTCTTCCCTTTAGTACTGTCTGTCATCAAACATGGAATACAACAAACGTGTCCATGCAAGGTACAATTTATCTACTAAGAGTTCACACTTCATTAGCTTGTCCCCCTCTCAAGAAAGACATTGATTCTGAGACTCACGATATTTACCATTTAAATCTATGATTTGTGCAATAGAAGAGAATACACAACAGAAAGAGTTGTGCTTTCTGTTCACCCAAATCTGTACATGTAAAATGTACCTATCTCTTTTGAACTAGAAATGACTTCAAGCATCTTGATACTGGATCAGAGACTTGGAGAAAAAAAAAAAAAAAAAAACTCACTATGGTTAAGTTCTCAGAGTGGCATACCAAAAGAAGAAAAATGAACTGCCTAGAACACCCTTCTTCCCCTCCTCCTAATCATCCATTATCCCTCAGATTTTCTATTCCTATTTGCTTGCCTACTTACACCATTTTCAATTTTATTTTAGATGTGTAATATTTGATGGGCCTTAAGCTTTCAGGGAGGAAAGCACTATATAAATCTAACAATAAATAAATAATAAATAAGAGAAATAACTGACTATGTGTGAGTGGCGCTAAAAAAGATCTATGGGGCACGGTTATAAATAGAGGCTGAAAATAAGTCAACAATGTAGTATTTCTGTTAGTAAAGCAAACCCAATGCTGGGGGCACATATGAAAATGGAGTTTTGCATTGATAAGGTAATAACTAAGTCCTAAAGCCACCTTGAAATTGAGTTTGAAGGTAAAAGGTAACAAACAGCTAATGAGGTGGTATCCACTGGTTAAACATCCTATTACCATTATTACAAATTTTTTATCAAATAAATTTGGCAACTCCAATGTGATGTATATCAGTTTACTGGGATTGGAATTACTGGGTTTGCAGTTAAGCAGAAAGGCAAGTGACAAATGTCACATGCACTTAATATCTTCTAAGTACCAGAAGTTTTATAACCATTGTTTCATTTAATTCTTGCAACAATCCTATGAGGTAAATATTATCGTCCTCGTTGAATAAACAAGAAAAATGGGATGCAAGGAGGATAAGTCACTTGCCTAAGATCACACAATAAGCAGGTAATTAAGCTAGGATTCAACCTACGGCATGTCTGATTTCAAAGCCTGTAATTTTTATGCCACCATGACACCTTAAAAACTTTATCTGAATTCTAGAAAAAGGAGATGCCCTTCCTGAAGAAACAATTTTGTGATGGTGAGGAAAAAATTCCCGGAAATATGCAAAAGCACCTGAACACTAGCAAAAATGTCAACTTTCTCAGAACAATAGAAATTAACTAAAAATTTGCAAAAATCTGAATATTTAGTCAAGAAAAGTGGCTGAATGTGAATTTTATGTTATTTCAACCTGCTCAGTTCCCATGTTCTTCAGCTCTGATGTAACCTTGAAAACTGACAGCCTCACAATGACCAAAGTTATGGAAACTCACAGCCTAACAGAACTGGACGGGGAAAAGTTGGTTTGGAGCTCCTAAAAGCCCTATCCCATAATGATTTTCTTAATTTGACCTGTCTCAGGACTGCCTGAAAAGTTTCATCATCAAGGCTTATCTTTACATGCTCAGACTGAGAGCTCACTCTGTGTTTGTCAAAAACAATCAGCAGCAATTAATTGAATATTGCACCTGCCTGAAGTGGCAATATATTAAGTTGTAGGTAACAAAAGTATGACCCTTCAAAAAAAAAAAAAACTAAAACAGGAAAAACTGGAAATGAAGCATTACTGGGGGCTTTAATAAGTCACTAATACGTCTATGAATCTAGAAAGTCATGTGCATGCACAAGACTATGTGCGGAAAGACATGGAAAGGTCCTAATCTCTCTGACATTGATGTTCTATCAAGAGGAAGCATGTCCCAAAACACATCCAGAGTCCCTTGACAAAGAAGTCTCTGCCAAAGAAACACGTTAGTTGTCATACATGACAAAGAATGCTGACTTTGGATAATTAATTTAAAAAATAACTAAACTAACTGACCACCAAAAAAAAAAAACAAAAACAAATAAAAACAACAAAAATGATGGTGTGGGGGTGAGATTCCCAGAGTTACCACATTATATATTTTTAAATGTCTAGTTTCCAACAGATACAGGAAAGTATGGTGCATACACAGATTTTAAAAGCAGGTAATAAAGTTTGTGCTCTGGGGCAACCCAGAGGGATGGGATGGGGAGGGAGGTGGGAGGGGGATTCAGGATGGGGGGCACATGTTCACCCATGGCTGGTTCATGTCAATGTATGGCAAACACCACCACAATATTGTTAAGTAATTACCCTCCAATTAAAATAAATTATTTTTTTTTTTTAAAGCAGGTAATAGAACTGGCCCTGGGACACTAAGGCATTGGACTTACTAGACAAAGTAAGTAAGTAAATATGCTCAAAGAGTTAATGGAAACCATAAACAAAGAATTACAGAATAAGAGTGATGTCTCACCAAATAAAAATATCAATAAGAGATATAAAATGATCAAATATAATTTTAAAATTGAAAAGTGTTAATGTATGGCAAAACCAATACAATATTGTAAGGTAATTCGCTTATAATTAAAATAAATAAATTTAATTTTAAAAAAGAAAAGTATTATAAATAAAATTTAAAATTTACTTAGCTCAGCAGCAGATTTTTACGTCAATAGAACATTCTACCCAACAAAGAAGAGTGTATATTCTTCTCAAATGTACTTGTAACATTCTTCAGGATAAACCATATATAAGGCAATAAAGCAGTTTTCAGTAAATTTAACAGAACTGAAATAATTTTTAAAAGTGTGTTCTCAGACTACAATGGAGTGAAATTGTAAAGCAACAGAAGAAAATTTGGAAATTTTTAAATTTTGTGGGAATTAAGCAACATACTCCTAAATAGACATTAGGTACTAGAAGAAATCAAGTAATTTAGAAAACACTTTCAGATGAATAAAATCAAAAACACAATATATTTAAACTTATAGTGTGCAGTGAATCAGTGCTTAGAGGAAATTTATACCTGTAAATGCCTATATTTAAAAATATATAATAAAAATAACATTAAATTTTCACATTAATAAACTGGAAAATAAAGATACAACTACACTCAAAGTCAACAGAAAGAAGTAAATAATAAAGTTCAAAGAGGAAATAAGTGAAATGGAGAACAGCAAAACATTCGAGAAAATTAATGAAGTGAAAGTTGTTTCTATACAAAGAACAACAAACTTGAAAAACCTTTAGCTAGACTGACAAAAATAAAAGGAAGAAGAGACTTGAGTTATAAGAATCAGGAATAAAAAAGGGGATCTCACTACTGACTTTAAGGGTTGTAAGGGATTACAATGATGACCAGCTATATGCCCATAAACTTGACAGCCTTAACAAAATAGATAAATCCCTACAAAGGTAAAAGCTACTAAAACTTCCTCAAGAATAAATAGAATAGCAAGTAAATTTATAACAAGTAAGTGAAAGTGAAAGTTGCTCAGTCATTTCTTACTCTTTGCTGCCCCATGGACTGTAACCTGCCAGGCTCCTCTGTCCATGAATTCTGCAGGCCAGAATATTAGAATGGGTAGCCTTTCCCTTCTCCAGGGAAACTTCCCAACCCAGGGATTGAACCCAGGTCTCTCACATTGCAGGCAGATTCTTTACCAGCTAAGCCACCAAGGAAGCCATAACAAGTAAAGTGGTTGCATTAATAATAATAATAACTTTCCCACAAAAGAAAGCCCAGATCCAAATTGCTTCATTGATGAATTTAACCAAATATTAGGAACAGTTAACACCAGCACTTTACAAACATTTCCAGAACATAGAAGAAGAGGGGCCAATTCCCAACTGATTCTGTGAAACCAATATTACCCTGCTACCAATAACAATTCAAAGACATCATAAGAATAATAACAAAACACAATATAGCAACATATCTCAGGTGTGTAGACACACAAAAAAATCCTCAGCAAAATATTAGTGAACCAAATTCAACAACATATAACAAAAAGTATACACAATAACCATGTGGGATTTATCCCAGGAATGCAACACTAGTTCAATGCATGAAAATCTATCAGTGTAATATGCCATACTAATAGAATAAGGGACAAAAGCCACATGATCACCTTAAAAAATATAGAAAAGTCAAATTATTTGGCAAAATCCAAAACACTTTCATGATAAAAACACTCAAAGAAGAATGCAAGATAATCTGCTCAATCTAATAAAAATATAATCCACAAAAAAGCTCACAACTAGCAACATGTTTAGCAATGAAAGGCTGAATGCACTACCCCTAATACTAGGAACAGGACAAAAATATTTACTCTTCCCATTTTTATTCAGCATTGTAGTGGGCGATTAGGCCAGATAAAGGAATGAAAAATATCCATATTAGAAAGGAAAAGTAAAATGATCTCTATTTGAGGATGACCTAATCTTATATTTAGAAATCTCAAGGGATCCATGGGCTTCCATAGCAGCTCAGCAGTAAAGAATTTGCTTGCAATGCAGGAGTTGCAGGAGATGAAGTTTCAATCCCTGGGTCAAGAAGATCCCTTGGAGTAGGGCATGGCAACCAACCCCATTATTTTTGCCAGGAGAATCCCGAGGACAGAAGAGCCTAGAGGGCTACAGTCCATAGCCTCACAAAGAGTTGGACACGACTGAAGCAACTTAGCATGCATGCACGCACACAAATGGATACACACACAAACACACACAAACACACACACTCACACACAACAAAACAAACAAAATGCTATTAGAATGAAAAACTAGTTGAACTAGACTGAAGGATAAAACATCAATTTAAAAAATCAGTTGTTTTACACTAAGAAAGAACAATCTAAAAACTAAATTAAATTAAGAAGCAAATCCACTTAAAGTGGCAACAAAAAGAATAAAATATTTAGGGATAAATTTAACAAAAAATATTCAAGACTGATATATTGAAAATTATAATACATCATTGAAAGATATTACATATAAAAGTAAATAAAAATACATCCAAAAATCACAGACTGAAAGCTTTAATATTGTTAAGATGACAGTATTCTCCAAATTGATCTATAGAGTCATTAAAATTTCAGGTGGATTTTTACAGAAATTTAAAACCTAATCTTAAAATTAGAATGGAAATGCAAGGAGGACCAAATAGCCAAAAACAATCTTAAAAAATTAACAAATTTGGAAGAGTCACATTTTTAAATTTCAAAACTTACCAAATCACAACAGTAATCAAGACAGTGTAATACTCTATTAGGATCAGAATATAGATAAATAGAATAGAATGGAGAAACTAGAAATAACCTCTTAAATTTATTTTCATCAATTGCTTTGGACAGAGTACAATTTTATGGAAGACAGAAATGCCTTTCAATAAAAAGTGCTTTTCAACAAAAGCAGGATATCTACATTTAAAAGAACAAAGGTGGACTTCTACCTCACACCATATAAAAAATTAACTCAAAGTGAATTAAACACCTAAAGGTAAGAGCTAAAACTATAAAACTCTTAGGAAAAAACATAAGGGTAAGTTTTCATGACCTTGCATTAGGCAATGGTTTCTTAAGATAAAACAGCATAACACAAGTGACAAAAGAAAGAATATGTTAAATAATTTTAATCAAAATTTTAACATTCTGTGCTTAAAAGGTGCCATGGTGAAAGTGAAAAGACAATCAACAGAATAGGAGAAAATATATGCAAAATATATATCTGATAAAAGACTAGTGTCTAGAATATATTAAGAACATTTAAAACTCAATTATAAGAAGAAAAATAACCAAATTGAAAATGGGTAGAGAATATGAGTGGACTTTTATCCAAGGAAGACATACAAATATTCAATAACCATAGGAAAAGATGCTTAACATCATTAGGCACCAGAGAAATGCAAATCAAAACCAAAATAAGATGTAAAATCACAACTGCGATGAAATACACAGACAATAACACACACTGGAAAGGATGTGGAAAAACTGAAACCACTATACACTGCTGCTTGAAATGTAAAAATGTGCGTCTACCTTGGAAAATAATTTAGCAGTTCTTAAGAAATTTAGACATAGAATTACCATATGACCCAGGAATTCCACCACCAGGTACATACTCAAAGGAATAGAAACCATATGCTCATGATGTTCATAGCAGCATTACTTATAATAGCCGAAAGATAGAAATAACCATAGTGTCCATCAACTGATGAAATAAAAAACAAAATTTAGTGCAGTCAAACAATGAAATATTATTTGGTTACTAAAAGAAACAACTGAAATTACAGAGCTTAAAGGATGAAAGAGAGGATTTGTTACTCCAAATCCAATTATACTAACGAGAATCAGTGAAAGGGAAATGAATCTCTGAGGGGAAGAATGACATATCATTTTTAAGGTTTTGTGATGGCCAAAGAAGTGGTCATATTTAACAAATTATGTATGATTCTGTGATCAGAGAGTCTAAGGGGGAATATGGCACAGTGTGTGAGGAGATAACTGAAATAAAATCAAAGTGAAACCATCTACCTCAGATTGGGACTTGAACCAATGTGCTGGGACTCAAGCCCAGACAAAATCCAGTTTGGGACTCAAACCCACGTGACAAGGACCCGAACCCAGTCAAAACCCACTCTCTTCCAACTGATATCACAGACCTGGTTCCAGGACCTAATGAAACTCAGGTTCTTGATGTCTAATCACAGAAAGAATTCAGTGAGAGACAAAGTGATAGGTAAGAAGTGGATTTATTCAGAGTGAAACACACACCACAGACAGAGTACGGGCCATTGCAAGGGCCAAGTGTGGCAGTCTGGAAATCTGGTGAGTTGTTATGGGTTGGGTAATTTCATAGGCTAATGAGTGGGAGGATTATTCCAACTATTGTGGGAAAGAGGTAGATTTCCAGGAATGGGGCCACTGCCCACCTTTTGGTCTTTTAATGATACCTTGGAACTGTCATCCTTGTGAGTGTGTCATTTAGTTTGCTGATTGAGGATCAACTTCTAGTTGAAGTTGACTTGTCACTATCTTTCAGTGTCATATCTTTCTGCCTTTTAATACTGTTAATAGTGTTCTCAAGGCAAGAATACTGAAGTGATTTGCAATTCCCTTCTTCAGTGGACCACATTTTGTCAGAATTCTCCCATGATCTGTCTGTCTTGGGTGGCCCTACATGGCTCATAGTTTCATTGAGTTAGACAACACTGTGATCCATGTGACCAGTTTGGTTAGTTTTCTCTGATTGTGGTTTTCATTCTCTCTGCCTTCTGATGGATAAATGTAAGAGGCTTGTGGAAGCTTCCTGATCAGAGAGATTGACTGTTGCAGAATCTGGGTCAGCAGTGGCCACAGGACTGGAAAAGGTCAGTTTTCATTATGATCCCAAAGAAAGGCAACGCCAAAGAATGTTCAAACTACTGCACAACTGCACTTATCTCACACACTAGTAAAGTAATGCTCAAAATTCTCCAAGTGAGGGTTCAGCAGTACCTGAATTGAGAATTTCCAGATGCTCAACCTAGATTTAGAAAAGGTAGAGGAACCAGAGATCAAATTGCCAACATCCGTTGCATCATAGAAAAAAACAAGAGAGTTCCAGAAAAACATCTACTTATGCTTTATTGACTACACCAAAGCCTTTGACTGTGTGGATCACAACAGACTAGAAAATTCCTCAAGAGTTGGGAATACCAGACCACCTGACCTGTTTCCTGAGAAATCTATATGCAGGTCAAGAAGCAACAGTTAGAATGGGACATGAAACAATGGACAAGTTCCAAATTGGGAAAGGAGTATGTCAAGGATGTATGTTGTCACTCTGCTTATTAACTTATATGCAGAGTACATCATGTAAAATGCCAGGCTGGATGAAGCGAAAGCTGGAATCAAGATTTCCAGGAGATGTATCAATAACCTCAGATACACAGATGATATCACCCTTATGGGAGAAAGCAGAGAGGAACTAGAGAGCTTCATGATGAAGGTGAAAGAGGAGAGTGAAAAAGTTGGCTTAAAACTCAACATTCAGAAAACTAAGATCATGGCTTCTGGTCCCATCACTTTATGGCAAATAGATGCGGAAACAATAGAAACAGTGACAGACTTTATTTTCTTGGGCTCCAAGATCACTGCAGATGTGAAATTAAAAGACGCTTGTTCCTTGGCAGAAAAGCTATGAACAACCTAGACAGCATATTAAAAAGCAAAAACATTACTTTGTCGACAAAAGTCCATCTCATCAAAGCTATGGTTTTCCCAGTAGTCATATGTCGATGTGAGAGTTGAACCATAAAGAAAGCTGAGCGCTGAAGAATTGATGCTTAAACTGTGGTGTTGGAGAAGACTCTTGTGAGTCCTTTGGACTGCAAGGAGATCAAACCAGTCAATCCTAAACGAAATCAGTCCCGAATATTCATTGGAAGGACTCATGCTGAAGCTCCAATACTTTGGCCACCTGATGTATAGAACTGACTCATTGGAAAAGACCCTGATGCTGGGAAAGATTGAAGTCAGAAGAAGGGGACGACAGAGAATGAGATGGTTGGATGGCGTCACCGACTCAATGGACATGAGTTTGAGCAAGCTCTGGGAGTTGGTGATGACAGGGAAATCTGGTGTGCTAGAGTCCATGGGGTCACAAAGAGTCAGACAGGACTGAGCCACTGAACTGAACTGTGTATCATCTTGGGCCCATTTTATTCTAATCTGTTTATGTTGTGTCCTCACACTATGTCATTTTTTCAAAAGTTGTGCCCTGCCCCCTTCCCTCCTATTTCAAAAGTACAATCAAGAAAGAACAAGACACATGGAAATATGTTAACTGCCTGAATAATATGATATGACTTATTAGATTTTAAAGGAAGAATGCAAAAATAGAAGGGAAAAGAGCCAGTCAAGAATGATGTTTTATGTGTGTAAAGCATTTTATACCTGATACTGAAAGTGAAAGTGTTAGTCACTCAGTTGTGTCCAACTCTTTTCAACCCCATGTACTATAAACCGCCAGACTCCTCTGTCCATGGAATTCTCCAGGCAAGAATACTGGAGCGGGTTGCCATTCCCTTCTCCAGGGGATCTTCCCAACCCAGGAATTGAATCCCGGTCTCCTGCATTACAGGTGGTTTCTTGACTGATTGAGCCACCAAGCCACTGTCACTCATTAGTTGATTCATTGATGGACTTATTCATTTAGCAAACATTGGTAGATAAGAAGCATTTAGCCAGAGTTACAAAAATGAATACAATCTGTCTCAAGGAACTCAAAGCTTAGACTAGGAATTGGGATTTGAAAAGGTTGAGAGATATTGAAAGACACAATTATAACACAATGAAATAATATTGCCATTTATAAGTTTTAGCTATATAATTAATCAAAGTATGTACTAAGAGTACAGAGGAAAAGTAATAACTGATCCTTGAAAGAAGTTAGGGGACAAGACACACGCAAATGATTAGGAAAGTTTCAAAGAGATGGCACTTCTTGAAAATTAGAGAACAATAAAGCTAACAAGAGGCAGCAGTTCAGTGAAACATTTGAAAATCATTTCAAGAGGATGCTGCATGTGCTCTAAAACAAGGTTTACAAAGCACTTCCCATCTATTGTTCCATTTGATCATCATAAGCCTGAAAAAAAAAGTAAGGCAATTATTATGATCAACATTTTACAGTCAAAGAAAACCAAGACTCAGGTTAATAGAGAAAGCAACTTTCTTACAAATGGCAAAATCAAGTTTCAGCTCAAGTCTTCTTTCTATTTCTTTAATAGGAGAAAGAAAGGAAAGTTATATGGACCTATGAGAGAGGAGTCAGGAAAGTAAAGATGACAGTAAATGTTGACTGGGAAGAGGAATTTTTGGTTCTTTTTGTGTTCTGGGACAAGATGAAGAAATAAGATAGACCCTCTATCTGGATCAGATTAGAAACAACTGTGCCACTCCTGCTTTAACCATCAAGAATTATGACTTTGCAACAGAAACAAGTAGAATAAAACCCTTTCAGAGAAAACTGAAGTCCATAATAAATTAGAAAAAACATCAAGTTGCTCTAAAGGAATTAAAGCCTCCTGGCCATGAAAGTTACATCTGAGGGACCTGAGGGACACGTAAAGTAAAAGTGAAGTTGCTCAGTCATGTCCAACTCTTTGCAACCCCATGGACTGTAGCCTACCATGCTCTTCCATCCATGGGATTTTCCAGGCAAGAGTACTGGAGTGGGTTGCTATTTCCATCTCCAGAGGATCTTCCCAACCCAGGGATTGAACCTGAGTCTCCTGCATTGTAGGCAGACACTTTAACATCTGAACCAAGAGGGAAATCATAAGTGACCATGCAACTTCTATATTAAAAAATAAATAAATAAAATTAGCACTGTTAATTTTGAAAAATCCTGGAGATCTGGATAGATATATTCTGGAAGGCAGAAGACAGGCAGCAATTTTCACTTTCAGGATGTTCCAAAAGGCATATGTCTAATATGATAAGCTATGAGTTTGATGTTTATTCCTGGCAAGGCTCTAAAATGGATTACTGAATGAACAGTTTGTGTGCACTTACAAAAGGAAGCTGTAATTATTCAGAGTAAACATGGATTCACCAAGTATAGGTCATACTAATTCTACACAATCTAATTTCCTTTTTACAAACATTTTTCTGATAATAAAAATGTTTATTTGGGTAAATACTAAAACGATAGATAAGGAAAATAAAATAATTAAAACTTACCCTTAATGCTAACTAGAAATAGTCACTTGTTAATATTTTGGTGTACATAAGTCTCTTTATTTTTTTTTAATTTTATTTTATTTTTAAACTTTACAATATTGTATTAGTTTTGCCAAATACCAAAATGAATCCACCACAGGTATACCTGTGTTCCCCATCCTGAACCCTCCTCCCTTTTCCCTCCCCATACCATCCCTCTGGGTGGTCCCAGTGCACCAGCCCCAAGCATCCAGTATCGTGCATTGAACCTGGACTGGCGACTCGTTTCATACATGATATTATACATGTTTCAATGCCATTCTCCCAAATCTCCCCACCCTCTCCCTCTCCCACAGAGTCCATAAGACTGATCTATACATCAATGTCTCTTTTGCTGACTCGTACACAGGGTTATTGTTACCATCTTTCTAAATTCCATATATATGTGTTAGTATACTGTATTGGTGTTTTTCTTTCTGGCTTACTTCACTCTGTATAATAGGTTCCAGTTTCATCCATCTCATTAGAACTGATTCAAATGTATTCTTTTTAATGGCTGAGTAATACTCCATTGTGTATATGCACCACAGCTTTCTTATCCATTCATCTGCTGATGGGCATTTAGGTTGCTTCCATGTCCTGGCTATTATAAACAGTGCTGCATTTTTATGCAGTTGATATAAATTTACAATTCAGTATCATGCTTTTTTATTTAATGTTTATTTCTCTCAGGATTTTTCTAGTAAATAGGTATTTATTTTTTATCATGTGCTGGGTAATATGTTCACTCTGAGCACAAAATTTTCAATTATACACTATTCTTCCATTTATTAAATTTATCCAAAATTATAAATTAATAATTGAATGATATTCTATTATGTATGTGTGTAATTATTCATTCAATCTTTCTGTTACTGATTTATTAAATCATTTCTATTTATTTGCTATCATAAGCAATTTTATAATAAATATCCTGGTAATAAGGCCCTTTCTGATTTTGAACATATCCTTGGGATAGTTTCTAAATATAATTATAAAGTTAAGAAATACTCTAAGGTGAGGAATAAAGCAGGGATGCCCATTCCTGCCACTTCTATTTAGCATAGTCCTAGAAGTCCAGAGCAATTAGCTAAGAAAGAACAAGTAGAAGACATCCAAACTGGGGGTGGGGGGGAAGGAATAAAATTGCCTCTTTTTGTAGATGAAATGATCCTATATGTACAAAACACTAAAGACTCCACCAAAAACTATTAGGACTAAAAAATGAAACTTAGCAAAGTTTCAGAGTACAAAATTAGCATACAATAACCAGTAGCATTTATACTTCAAAAATAAGCTAACAAGAAAGAAACTAAGAAAACAATTTGAAACAGCATTAAAAAAAATACTTAGGAATAAAATTAACAAAGGAGGCAAACGGTTTGTACACTGAAAATTACAAAACATCAGTTAAAACAATTAAGAAACAGGAAAAATGGAAACATTCCGTGTTCATGAAGTGGAAGAATTAATATTGTTAAAATGTTCACACTATCTAAAGCAATCCACAGATTCAATGCTATCTGCAACAGAATTCCAATGGCATTTAAAAAAAAATTTTGTAAAATTCTAATGGAACTAGAATAACTAAAGTGGTCTTCAGAAAAAAGAACAAAGAGGCATCACACTTTCAGATTTCAAAATGTGTTAAAGTTATAGTAATTAAAACAGGATGGTACTGGCATAAATTCAGGCATATAGAACAATGGGATAGGGAGATGAGAAATAAACCAACACAATGAATCAACATAATAAGTCAATTAATCTTTGACAAGGATTCCAAGAATATCAAAAGGCAAAGGATAGTCTCTTTAAAAAGTAGTACTGGGGAAAATGAATATCTATATGCAAAAAAAAAAAAAAAGAATTGGATCCTTATCTTACACCCTACACATAATAAACTCAAAATGGACTATATACTTCAGATCTGAGATTCTAAAACTCCTAAAAACACTTCTTAACATTGGCTTTGGCAATGATTTATATGATATAGCACCAAAAGAACAGGCAACAAAATAAAAAATAAACAAGTGGAACTACTGGCAAGCCTGAGAGATATTGTAGGTCCAGGTCCAGACAACTGCAATAAAGTGAATATTGCAAAAAGTGAGTCACACGAATTTTTCTTATCTCAGTACATATAAAAATTATGTTTACATTATAAATTAGGCTTCCCAGGTGGCGCTAATGGTAAAGAACCCACCTGCCAACTCAGGAGACAAAAGAGACCTGGGTTTAGTCCCTGGTTTGGGAATTTCCCCTGGAGGAGGGCATGGCACCCCACTCCAGCATTCTTGCCTGTAGAATCCCATGGACAGAGGAGCCTGGTAGGCCACGGTCCATAGGGTCACAAAGAGTCGGACATGACAGAATTGATTTAGCATGCATGCATATAGTCTATTAAGTGTGCAATAAAATGTGCATAATTAATTAAAAAATACTTAACTGCTAAAAATAATACTATCACCTGAACTTTCAGTGAGTTATAGTAGTAACATCAAAGATCACTGATCACAGAAAACCATAACAAATATAATAAAATGAAAGTGTTTGAAATATTACAAGAATTACCAAAATATAACACAGAGACACAAAGTGAGCAAATGCTGTTAGAAAATGGTGCTGATGGACTTGCTCGATGCTATTAACCTTCAACTTGTGAAAAACGCAGTATCTGCAAAGTATAATAAAGCAAAGGAAAATAAATGAGGTATGCCTGTACATCAAACTAAAAAGCTTCTGCAAAGGAAACAATCAACAGAATGAGAAGGCAAAATGTTTCTAAACTATATATCATAAAAGATTAATATTCAATATAGATAAGCAACTTCTACAATTCAATAGCAAAAAACAAACATCCCCTACAAAAACAAATAACCTGAATGAAAAATGGGCAACGGACTTTTATCCAAAAAAGACATAAAGATGGTAACAATAACCCTGTATACGAGACAGCAAAAGAGACACTGATATACAGAACAGTCTTTTGGATTCTGTGGGAGAGGGAGAGGGTGGGATGATTTGGGAGAATGGCATTGAAATATGTATAATATCGTATATGAAATGAGTCACCAGTCCAGGTTTGATGCACGATACTGGATGCTTGGGGCTGGTGCACTGGGACCACCCAGAGGGATGGTATGGGGAGGGAGGAGGGAGGAGGGTTGTGGCAGATTCATTTTGATATATGGCAAAACCAATACAATATTGTAAAGTTAAATAAAATAAAATTTAAAAAAATAAAAGTTTGGAGAGAAAAAAGAAAAAGACATACAGGTGACTAATGGGCAAATAAAAAGATGCTCAAAGTCATTACTTACGATGGAAATGCAAATCAAAACCTCAGTGAAGTATCACCTCCAACCTGTTAGAATGGATATTTTCAAAAA
Source organism: Bos taurus (assembly GCF_002263795.3). NCBI lineage: Eukaryota > Metazoa > Chordata > Mammalia > Artiodactyla > Bovidae > Bos > Bos taurus. The sequence goes on from NC_037357.1 coordinate 48,968,011, forward strand.
CAAACAAACAGAAGTGTTAGCAAGGATATGGAAGAATCGGAACCATGTATACTGTGGGGTTTTGAGGGGTTGTTTTTTTAAGTTCCTCTCTTTTATTTTGTTTTCTTTTTTTTTTCTAAATTTTTATTGGAGTATAGTTGATTTACATTGTTGTGCTAGTTTCTGCTATACAGGAAGATGAATCAATTATACGTATACATATATCCACTTGTCTTGGATTATTTTCCCATATAGGTCATTACAGAGTATTGAGAAGAGTTCCCTGTGCTATATAGTAGGATCTTACTAGTATCTATTTTATAAATGTGTTGAGTCACTCAGTCGTGTTTGACTCTTTATGGCTCCATGGACTGTAGCCTGCCAGGCTCCTCTGCCCATGGACTTTTCCAGGGAAGAATACTGGAGCGGGTTGCCATTTTATACAACAGAGGATCTTCCTCAACCAGGGATCAAACCTGCATCTCCTGCATTGGCAGGTGATTTCCTTACCACAAGCTCCACCTGGGAAGTTCAATATTTGTAATAAATAGCAGTGTGTATATGATGGGACCATGTACATTGTTGATGGGAATGTTAAATGTTTCATCAGCTATGGAAAATAGTATCAAAGTTCTTCAAAAAATTGATTAGAACTACTATATAATTCAGCAATCCCACCTCTGGGTACATATTCAAAATAATTGAAATCAGAATCTATAACTACCTACCTGCACTCTCATGTTCATTGCAGCATTATTCACAAAAGCCAAGATATGGAAACAGGTCACATGTCCTTCAATACATGAATGGATAAAGAAAATGTGGTATTTTTTATGTAGAATAATTAAATAGTGTTTAGCCTTTAAAGAGGAAATTCTTGCACTTAAGACAACTTTAATGGACTGTGGACAGATGCTAGGTGAAATAAGCCAGTTGCAGAATGACAAATAATGCATTATTTCACTTATTGTTTTTCAGGCACTAAGTCTTGTTTGACTCTTTGCAACCCTACGGACTACAGGATGCCAGGCTTCCCCATTCTTCACTATCTCACAGAGTTTGCTCAAATATATGTCCATTGAGTCAGTGATGCCATCCAAGCATCTCATGCTCTGTTGTCCCTTTCTCCTCTTGCCCTTAGTCTTTCCCAGCATCATGGTCTTTTCCAATGAGTTTGCTCTTTGTATCAGTCCTTCCAATGAATATAAAGGTTTGATTCCCTTTAGGATTGACTGGTTTAATCTCTTTGCTGTCCAAGGGACTCTCAGGAGTCTTCTCCAGCACCACAATTTGAAAGCATCAATTTTTCGGCACTCAGCCTTCTTTATGTTCCAACTCTTACATCTGTACATGACTAATGAGAAAACCATAGCTTTGACTATACAGACCTTTGTCAGCAAAGTGATGTCTCTGCTTTTTAACAAACTGTCTAGGTTTGTCATAGCTTTCCGTCCAAGGAGCAAGCATCTTTTAATTTCATGGCTGCAGTCACCATCTGCAGTGTTTCTTGGAGCCCAAGAAAATAAAATCTGTCACTGTTTCCACTTTTCCCCCATCTATTTGCCATGAAGTGATGGTACTGGATGCCATAATCTTAGTTTTTTGAATGTTGAATTTTAAGTCAGGTTTTTCACTCTCCTCTTTCACCCTCATCAAGAGGCTCTTTAGTTTCTCTTCATTTTCTGCCATTATAGCGGTATAATCTGTATATCTGAGATTGTTGATATTTCTCCTGGCAATCTTGATTTTAGTTTGTGATTCATCCAGCCTAGTATTTTACACGCTGCTCTCTGCATATAAGTTAAATAAGCAGGGTGACAATATACAAACTTGATAAACTCCTTTCTCTATTTTGAACCAGCCCATTGTTCCACATCTGGTTCTAACTGTTGCTTCTTGACATGCACACAAGTTTCTCAAGAGACAGATAAGGTGATCTAGTATTCCCATCTCTTTAAGAATTTTCCACAGTTTTCACTTATATGGGATATTTAAACAATCAAGCTCATAGAAGCAGTGAATACAATTGTGGCTGCTAGGGAGTAGGGTATGGGGAAACAGACAGCTTTTCTTCAATGAATATAAAGTTTCAGTTATGGTAGTTAAATAAGTTCTAGAGATCTGCAGTTCAAAGTGGTGCCTATAGTTATTAAAATAATATTGTGAACTTCAAAATTTAATACAGTAGATCTCACGTTAACTGTTCCTACCACATAAAAGGAAGACAAGAGGAAACTTTAAATATACCAGTGATTTTAATTGTGATGATACTATCACAGGTGTTTGCATATGTCTGATTCATTAAATTGTAAACATTAAATATGTACAAACTTTGTATGTCAATTACACCTCAATAATACTGTTAAATAATAAAGTCAGGGAATAACTGTTTTCTAATATCCTTTGTAAAATTTCCAAATTGCTTCCCATAAATGTACTACCAGTTTCTATCAGTGTTAAGTAGGTGTCCAAATGCAATGAATCCTTGCCAATATTGAGGCTTTATTTCTTGAACAAACTGATGGGTTAAAACAAATAATATATCCATTTCAAAATTTGCTATTGTTTGAACTTTGGTGAGATTTTACATCTTTTTAATATTTAATCATTCCATATAATTATTTATTTGATCTGTCTGATCATATGTTTGATCATTTTTATTTGGTCTTGATATTTTCTTATTGATTTGTATAAGTTCAAAGAATAAAAATGAAAAAAGTATTTTTCCAGTCATATTTGTTGTAAATGTTTCCTCAATTAATCTTTTTATTTTGTTTCTATATTTTGGGCATACAGAAGCTTTAAAAACTTGTGGTCATATTATTGATTTTTTCATTTATTTTTTTCTTTGCCTTTATGCTTTAAAATTTCTTATTCAAAGATTAAGAAAAAAACCTTTATGTTTGTCTTTTTTAAACCTTTATGTTTATCTTTATACTTATGTACTTTTTAAGTAGAGTGTTACTAGGCTGGTAGCTCACAGATGTGCTTTAGACACAGTATATCAGGATTTCCAAAAGGCATCTGTGAAAGTCTTCAATATCTGCCACCTCACTGGCTTCTTTTCCTGTGCCTATAATTATGCTCAATTTGTCACTGTTTTGAAAACAAAAACTTTTTTTAGAAAGGACTTTCTTAAAATGGTCTCCTTCTTTGAATTCCATGGCAACATCTTCTCTTTATTATCCTCTTTCTTCTCTTAACCATGCATTTTCTGTTAGTATTTGACTCATCATTTTAGCCCATTAAATGCAAGTGTTCTCCTAACCTCTGTCCTTTGTTGTCTACACAACATTTCATGAAGGATTCCATCAAATACCATATCAACTAATATCTACATGTCACTGATGCTCAAACTGATGCCAAAGTTCAAATTTCTCCCATGAACTCTACATCTTTACAGGCTAGTGTCCTTTGAATATATCCATCTGATTGTCCTACTTGGGAACCTAGATGAATGACCTTTCACAAAAAGCCATCAGCTTTTCTTTCTATACTTATCACTTTTTATTTGTGACTCAGTCTACCTCAAGAATTTATACACTTTACATCTTTCTCACATTTTACTCTCGACATTTGCTGGGTATACCCAGTCTGTTCTTAACACCATACTTTGGATGACTAGTCCTCTTGCCTAGGACATCCTACTGTTCATAAACCCCTACTCATGTTCAAGATCCACCTCAAATGCCAGTTTTACAATTATGTCTTCTCCACTTCTGTCAGTCACGGTTATTCTAGTCTCTATATTCCCAGAGTACTTTGCTCTTATTTGTCACTACATTGTATTTGAATTTATCTGATTAAATCTCTGTCTTCTATTTCTGAATGAGGGATTCCCAAGAATAGGGTATATATTATTTTCATCCTAACACCCCTAGTACCTAGAACCTTACATATATAATGTGGTTCAATACATGTTTATTGAATGAATGGTATATTTGTCAACAAAGTAATGAAAGACAAGCTGAATAATGTTATTAGGTAAATGATTGGTTCTCAACCTTGAGTACTAAAAATCATGTATTAAAACTAAAAGAGACACCTTGGCCACATTACCCAGATATTCTTATTCAATACATTCAGTTTAGAGCTTAGATATTTGTATGTTTTAAAATGTCATATATCATTCTGATGCACCACCAGGGTTGAATGCCTCTGACATAGTCATGAGTATACTCACAGATTTTCTTCAATAATTGATGTCAACCTGGAGGACATTGTTTTTGGGGAATACTGAAGGGATTTCATCTTGATCCTATCCCATTCAACATTTTCTTCAGTGATTTGGATGAGATCATAAATCAATATATTAACCCAATTTGCAGATAATCAAAATGGGAGTGGGGATGATAGTGAACTTTTAATGAGAAATTATTTTATGTAAGGTATTGAGTTATATAAATTATCAATTATCTTTCAATCCTTATTTGCAGATGAGGAAACTGAGACTCATAAAAGATGTGTCATTTATTTGCTCATGGCACCCATTAAGTATTAATAATAGAGGGAAAAGTCAAATCCATATACCAAAGCCTTACATACCCAAAACAGAGGTCAAAGTCAAGATCAAAGACCACTTCAAGAGAAGAGAGAATCAAATGATGTGAATTAAAACAAATTCAAAAGAAATGTGAAGCAGTCTTAAGTTCAAAGAATCAGCTGCACAAAATTTAAAATAAAATAAAAATTAAAAGATGAAAATCTAATACTAAAATAGTAAATATATCTACATGTTACTAATGGTATCATCAGTTAATAACATTATTTTTTGTAGGCAATTTGAATTTAGGTAATATATCATTTAAAAACTAAAATATTCCTATATAAACACTAACATTTATAATATCCCATTTTTAGTTTAAAAACTAAAACTTGTATATTTGTATGTATGTTTACATGTGTGAATGTGTATTTGTATTTAAAAGGGTGTACATTATATGTTTAGTGATTTCTGTGTTATGGGTCCAGAAGTGAGATAAACAGAATTTTTAGTTAATGTACAATAAAAAATAAAGAAGGATAAATTATAGGTTATCTTTACTTTTGTGTGTGTACTTTGCACCTTTCAATTTCCTAAATGTTTTACAATGTTTGTACTGTATGACCTTGTAATTCAGTCCCTCAGACTGTATCTTAATGAGGTAATTCAAAAGTAGAAAAAGCTAAAATACAAAGATACCCATAATAATGCTATTTTTAAAAGCAAAATTTTACGAACAACCTAAAAATCCAGTAATGTAATGGTGAGATGAATTAGGGCATATCAACACAATAGACTATTTTTCATATATGAAAACCAAATGTAGCATCGTAAAAATTACTCACAAAATAATACTTATTAATAATGCAAAAAATAAATTTCACTTATGTATTCTAATTAAGAGTGCATAGAATATAAATATACTTGGATGAAACTTAGAGGGGATCAATTACAGTAAGTAAGATTATGAGTTCTTGAGTCAAATAGCCTGGTTTTCAAACTCACCATTGCCAGTTGTATAAACTTAGACAAGTCACTTAACTGCTTTGTGATCAGCTTATTAACCTATAAAATGAGGGTTATACTTAGCAAATGACATAAATTTAAGAACTTAATGAGAAGCTAGTAAAGTAATCTCACACGCTAGTAAAGTAATGCTTAAAATTCTCCAAGTCAGTCTTCAGCAATACGTCAACCGTGAACTTCCAAATGTTCAAGCTGGTTTTAGAAAAGGCAGAGGAACCAGAGATTAAATAGCCAACATCCAAAAAAATAAAAAAAATAAATAAATAACCAACATCCACTGGATCATTGAAAAAGCAAGAAAGTTCCAGAAAAACATCTATTTCTGCTTTATTGACTATGCCAAAACCTTTCACTGTGTGGATCACAATAAACTGTGGAAAATTCTTCAAGAGATGGGAATACCAGAAAACCTGATCTGCCTCTTGAGACACCTGTATGCGGGTCAGGAAGCAACAGTTAGAACTGTACATGGAACAACAGACTGGTTCCAAATAGGAAAAGGAGTACGTCAAGGCTGTATATTGTCACCCTGCTTATTTAACTTATATGCTGAGTACATCATGAGAAATGCTGGGCTGGAGGAAGCACAAGCTGGAATCAAGATTGCCAGGAGAAATATCAATAACCTCAGATATACAGATGACATCACCCTTATGGCAGAAAGTGAAGAACTAAAGAGCCTCTTGATGAAAGTGAAAGAGGGGAATGAAAAAGTTGGATTAAAGCTCAACATTCAGAAAACTAAGATCATGGCATCCGGTCCCATCACTTCATGGCAGATAGATGGGGAAACAGTGGAAACAGTGGCTGACTTTATTTTGGGGGGCTACAAAATCACTGCAGATGGTGATTGCAGCTATTAAATTAAAAGATGCTTACTCCTTGGAAGGAAAGTTATGACCAACCTAGACAGCATATTAAAAAGCAGAGACATTACTTTGCCAACAAAGTTATGTCTAGTCAAGGCTATGGTTTTTCCAGTGGTCATGCATGGATGTGAGGATTGGACTATAAAGAAAGCTGAGCACCGAAGAATTGAAGCTTTTGAACTGTGGTGTTGGAGAAGACTCTTGAGAGTCCCTAGGACTGCAAGGAGATCCAATCAGTCCATCCTAAAGGAGATCAGTCCTGGGTGTTCATTGGAAGGACTGATGTTGAAGCTGAAACTCCAATACTTTGGCCACCTGATGTGAAGAGCTGACTCACTTGAAAAGACCCTGACACTGGGAAAGATTGAGGGCAGGAGGAGAAGGGGACAATAGAGGATGTAATGGCTGGATGGCATCACCGACTGGATGGACATGGGTTTGGGTGGACTTCGGGAGTTGGTGATGGACAGGGAGGCCTTGCGTGCTGCAGTTCATGGGGTCGCAAAGAGTCAGACATGACTGAGTGACTGAACTGTATTGAATGAGAGGCTGCATGTAAACGATTTAGAACAATGTTTGGCACTTAATATTCACAATGTACCTATTGTCAGTTAGGCGTGTTCTATGCTGCTGCTGCTGCTAAGTCACTTCAGTCATGTCCGACTGTGTGTGACCCCATATGGCAGCCCACCAGGCTCCCCCATCCCTGGGATTCTCCAGGCAAGAACACTGAAGGGGGTTGCCATTTCCTTCTCCAATGCATGAAAGTGAAAAGTGAAAGTGAAGTCGCTCAGTTCTGTCCAATTCTTAGGGACCCCATGGACTGCAGCCTACCAGGCTCCTCCATCCATGGGATTTTCTAGGCAAGAGTACTGGAGTGAGTTGCCATTGCCTTCTCCATGTGTTCTATGGGTTGGGTTTTACATATTTTAACATGTTTATGACTTAAAACAACCCTATGAGGTAGATACTATTTTTATCGCCATCTTAAAGATAAGGAAACAGAGGAACAGATACATTAAACAGCTTGCTGGAGTCAAATAGCCAGTGAATAGTACAGGGAAAAATCAGATCCTGGCAAGCCTGACTCAAGAATCCATACTATTAACTGTTACGCTATACTATGATATACACAAATGAGTGCTTGAAAACAATGTTACTTTTTTTTTATATTGGAATATAGCTGATTAACAATATTGTGCTAGTTTCAGGTGCATAGCAAAGTTATTCAGTTATACATAAATATTTATCTATTCTTTTTCAAATTATTTTCCCAGTTAGAATATTACAGAATATTGAGTAGAGTTCTCTGTGCTATACAGTAAATCCTTGTTGGTTATCTATTTTAAGTATAGCAACAGTATGTACATGTCAATCCTAAACTTCAATCCTCTCCCTCCCCCCACTGCCATTTCCCCACTGATGACCCTAAGTTTGTTCTCTAAGTCTTCGAGTCTGTTTCTGTATTGTAAGTAAGTTCATTTGTTGAAAATGATATTATTTTTTAACATAGCAAAATTAAAACAAGAGAGATTTAAATATTCTTACAATATTGTTTAAGTGATTTTAAAATTAAAGAAAACAAACTTTAAAAAACAAAGATACAGCTTGAAATTAAAAAACAAAACTAGATATAAAACTAGAAAATATAGTTTATTCCTAGCTTAGGTAAAAATAAGAAAAGTACTAAAATTGGTTCCAATCTTTTAAAAAGCAACCTTCAGTTATTTTCTATATCATATTTTCTGGATAATTAGTTTTATCTGTGGTTTGTCCAAACTGAGGAAGCAATTATTATTGTCCTTAGTTTTCCTTACTCACATTTTAAAGATATCCCAAAGTTGATGAACAAATTTGGCCTAACTTTTCCACCTTCTTTAGATTTGTCATGTCCCTTCTTAGGTTTTGCCATTTTATAATATTTTATAAGACTTTGTGACAACTTGCTTGTATTCTTACACCATTTGACTTTAGATGCTCAATTTACTGAACGAAACTCTCCACACTGTCTTCTTCCTACTGATGATACAACTTTCAAACTTAACTTTTCATGTCCTGTTTAATCAATCATTTCAGCACTCTCTTGTAATGTTCTAGGATTCACTATATAATTATTTTATTCATTTTTAAATACTGTTAGCTTTAACTTTTACCTATAGATCAATCATCCTATTGAATTCTAGCTAGTAGGAACCATTAGATCACTTCACTCTTAAAATCACATTCCTCAAAGTTGATACATGGTATCTACTCTTCCAATTAAGAAGAAGAGAAAAAGTCATCACAAAGTCCACTGCTAAGCGTACTACTGGTCTTCACACCTATGTACCAGTGTTTAATTTCTTCCACTTTCTCTTTAGATTGAAAATGAGGCAGGTGATTTTTTTTTCTTTTCTCTGATTATTTTTTTAAATATAAGTAACAAGTTGTCTAGGTATCTGCTATTTGCTTCCTGGCCTTCCAATTCTACTGAACCTGCATTATAACATACAACTACCATCTTGGCTCTACCCTTCCAACTTGACCCCACCTTCTTCCTCAAAACTCTAATGGTTTTCAGAGGCAGATACAAAGACACTGGAGAAGGGCATGGCACCCCAATCCAGTATTCTTGCCTAAAGAATCTCAGGGACAGAGGGGCCTGGTGGGCTATAGTCCATGGAGTTGCAAAGAGTCAGATACAGCTGAAGCAACTTAGCACACATACACTCATCAGGGACATTATGGAGCTTAATGAGAATCTAATGAACCTATGCTCTTCTGTCAGGTCTCAGCTCAAGTATTCCTACCTCAGTAAAACTTTTCCTTCCCTCTCTGAAAAGTCATGTCCCACTATCATATGCTCTCAGCATACCTAATACTTAAAACATTATCATTTTTCTGATTAATAGTTAATTCTTCAACTAAATTAAAAGTTATGTGATGAAAAGTCTTTTGTGTGATTTTGTTAGCTATTGAATATTATCACCTAACATAGTGCCTAGAATATAGTATATGATTATATATATATATATATACTATATTATATATACAGTATATGATTTTATATGTATAGTATATGATTAATGATTATTTGTTGATAATAATGAATAAATCAATGAATGAATAACCCTACACACATACACACACACACACACACATACACACATATGCTATATATAGAAATTCAGAGATACAGAATACTACCTCTATATAAAAACTCTACATCTCCAGAATGGCATCTGAACACAGCAGCAACTTACCTAAAAATTTGCTGAGACTGGAACCCAAGCTCAAACTATGAGGTAGCTATATAATTGAAGCCAGCATACAGACTACAGTCCAAGGGGTCGCAAAGAGTTGGACAGGATTTAGCAACTGTACAATAAGGGATATGCTGAGCACAGCAACATATACATAGTTTGGAATTTAAGGGAGGGGGGTTCAGGACTGGGAACACGTGTACACCCGTGGCAGATTCATGTTGATGTATGGCAAAACCAATACAATATTGTAAAGTAATTAGCCTCTAATTAAAATAAATAAATTTAAATTTAAAAAAAATCCTTCTTGAATCATTGACTTGGCAGAGAAGAGTTATTTGAATATTGTACAAAATAGGATAATTTAAAAAAATATGTACAACAAATTCTCTGTTGAAGGAGTTTTTAAAAAATGGAAATGGGAAAAAAAATGGCCTAAATACAGACTTGTTATCGAGGAAGACTGAAAAAAGAGGCGATATTGACAGAAACTTTTGTTTTCCTCCATATGATTGGATATCAGCAGTTTGTAGTTGTTGTCCAGTCACTCAGTCGTGTATGACTCCACGAACTTCAGCACACTAGGCTTCCCTGTCTTTCACTATCTCCTGGAGTTTGCTCAACTCATGTCCATTGTGTGGTTGATACCAATCAACCATCTCATCCTCTGTCACCCCCTTCTCCTCTTGTCCTCAATATTTCCCAGTATCAAAGTCTTTTCCAGTCAGTCTGCTCTTTGCATCAGGTGGCCAAAGTTTCAGAGCTTCAGCTTCAGCATCAATTCATCCAGTGAATATTCAGGGTTGATTTTTTTTAGTATTGGTTTGATCTTCTTGCTGTCCAAGGGATTCTCAAGAGCTATCTCCAGCACCAGAATTTGAAAGCATCAATTCTTTGGTACTCAGTCTTCTTTATGGTCCAATTCTCATATTCTTACATGACTACTGGGAAAACCATACTTTTGACTAGATGGATGTTTGTCAGCAAAATGATGTCTCTGCTTTTTAATACAGTGTCTAGGTTTGTCATAGATTTTCTTCCAAGGAGCATGTGTCTTTTAATTTCATGGCTGCAGTCACCATCTGCAGTGATTTTGGAGCACAAGAAAATAAAATCTGCCACTGCTTCCAATTTTCCTACAAGTATTTGCCATGAAGTGATGGAACTGGATGCTATGGTCTTAATGTTTTGAATGTTGAGTTTTAAGCTAGCTTTTTTACTCTCCTCTTTCACCCTCTTCAAGAGGCTCTTTAGTTCCTTCTTGTTTTCTTCCATTAGGGTAATACCATCACCATATCTGAGGTTTTTTATATTTCTTCCAGCAATCTTGATTCCAGCTCAGCAGTTTGGTGTTGGTCTAAGTGGAAAAATGTTTTGGGGAAGTGAAATTTTGAAGTGAGATTCATTTCCACCCATATATTAATCTCAAGGTACCCTGTCCAATGTTGAAACACACATTGCTAACATCTGAAAAGAACTTGAGTAGCATCTGGAAAAGATAAAAAACTGTGACTCAAGTGTATTTAAATAAGTTCTATAGAGGAAATGAAACTCTTTAGCCCAGAGAAAAGACCATTAAGAGTGGTTTCATTTTTTTTTTTCAGGATCGTTATTTTGTTTTATCCTGAAAAGTCACAATTCCCCATATCTACAATAGCAGATTAAAAGGAACCAATTTTGTGAGAAGCTCAACAAGGCTGTTCAACCTAAAAAATTCCCTGAGAGTAAAAATTGTTAGTTACATAAATGAATGATTTATAGGAGTTAAGCATCTCTTTTAACAAGGGTCTTTAGGAAAACAGATCAGCTTCTCAGAAGTTGGAAGTTTTGTGGTGCTATTTAAAGTCAGGTACAGGATTGACGTGGCTGTTGTGTGGACCACATGCCCTCTCAAGTTCTTTCCAGGCCTGCATATCTGTAAATAATGAAAAGTTAACCAATGAATCCAGCCCTCCAGACAAAACCATCATGCTGGTTTTCTGAAACACCTGGATTTTACCTCTCAGCAGCAATCAGTAGAAGAAAATATTTTTTGCATCCTGATAAAGGATAAAAGTCACACTTAACTACAGATTGCTAGAAAGTGTAGAGGTAGTGTAGTCAAACATTAAAGAATGCGATTGAACAGGTTGAGCCTAAGCTTTGTGGGCCTTTTCCACAATCTAGTCTTGTTGCAAATATCAAAGAGTATATCTAATATTATGTCTGCCAAATATATAACTCAGCAAGATGAGGTAACTAGATTGATACCCTTGAGAAGACAAAGTAAATAACCCATAGGACTGATGAGTAACACTGAGTTTCAACTGAGACTCAATGACTACCTGACCAAAGAAAAGAAAAAAATTCCAAACAGTTTCTCTAATGTAGCATTGATGGATTTTACATGTGGCCCTCAATTCACAGGTATAATTTGTTTTAGCATACCCTGAGATCCTGCCCATGTGGACTGTACATAGCATATAGTATTTAGTATTCACAGCAGAGATGTCACATTCTATTAACTACACTGTATTAAAACCTGTCGTTCTCAGTTAAACTGTAACACAGAAAGGATATGTGTGTATATTTATATGTGCAGCAAACTCATTAACAATTTTTGTACTTTTATACACAATAAATGAACCGTTTGCATAATCTAGCAAAGAAAAAGATTGAGTGAAACAGTCCTAAGGGATTCATGGAAGTTTGGCAAAATAAAAGCATCAGCTTGTGGAGAACAGTACAGCTAATTAACTTAAATTTTTGGATATTTCCCCACTCATACATTTATTCAAAGAGTCACATGAAAATCTTTGTAATCTTGTGTTTGGAAACTTTCTGTTTGCTTACCTTGGCCATATGACTTGAAACATCACATCTTGATGAAGTTAAACAAATAAGATAGACTAGAGAGTGAAAATGAAAGTTTTTAAACACTCTAAATCTTAAGTTCTATTGGTGGTTCACCAGATACATCTGTAGTACAAACTTCCCTCCAAAAGACAATAATCTTAACATGCAGAGGACTTGGGTCTGATCCCAGGCCAGGGAACAAAGATCCCACATGCCATGAGGCAACTAAGTCCTCGTGCTGCAACTACTGAGCCTGCCTGCCTTAACTGGAGATCCTGTGTGCTGCAATGAAAAATCCCACATGATGCAATGACAGTCTGATGCAATCAAATAAACAAATATATTTTAAAAGACAATAATCCTCAGAAACGTGTAGGTGCATCTTATTGGCTCATTACTTCTAGGTAGTTGGTGTTTAAAAGAATTTTCAATGAGAGTGGTCTGTGCATGAAAATTATATGAGGAGTTTAGAGGTTAAGGGTAAATTTTCTAGATTTCAGATTTGCTTTTACTCTGACAGAAACACCCAGTCTTCCATAACCCTAATTTTTTAAAAAAATAATTAATTTATTTATTTTTAAAACTTTAGTGAACTTTAGTTGGCTTACAATGTCATGTTAATTTCGGGTGTATAGCACACGGATTTAGTTTTATATATGTGTGTGTATATATATAACATAATATGTATATATACATACATTTTATATGTATGTATGGAGAAGTAAATGGCAACCCATTCCAGTATTCTTGCCTGGAGAATTCCATGGACAGAGGAGCTTTGAGAGCTACAGTCTATGAGATCAGAAAGAGCTGGAAACAAGTGAGTGACTAACACACACATACCATATAAAATATTATTTTTCAGGTTCTTTTCCCCTATAGGTTATTATAAAATAAAATTGAGTATAGTCACCTGTGCTATGCAATAGGTCCTTGTTGGTTATCTATGTTATATATAGTAGTGTGTATATATTAATCCCAACTTCCTAATTTATCCTTTCCTTCACCTTTCCCCTTTGGTCTGGCAATTTACAAAGATGCTTACTCTTGGAAGAAATGTTATGACCAACCTAGATAGCATATTGAAAAGCAGAGACATTACTTTGCCAACAAAGGTCCCTCTAGTCAAGGCTATGGTTTTTCCAGTGGTCATGTATGGATGTGAGAGTTGGATTGTGAAGAAAGCTGAATGCCAAAGAATTGATGCTTTTGAACTATGGTGTTGGAGAAGACTCTTGAGAGTCCCTTGGAATGCAAGGAGATCCAACCAGTCCATTCTGAAGGAGATCAGCCCTGGGATTTCTTTGGAAAGACTGATGCTAAAGCTGAAACTCCAGTACTTTGGCCACCTCATGCGAAGAATTGACTCATTGGAAAAGACTCTGATGCTGGGAGGGATTGGGGGCAGGAGGAAAAGGGGACGACAGAGGATGAGATGGCTGGATGGCATCACCAACTCGATGGACATGAGTTTGAGTGAACTCAGGGAGATGGTGATGGACAGGGAGGCCTGGCGTGCTGTGATTCATGGGGTCACAGAAATTCGGACACGACTGAGAGACTGAACTGAACTGAACTGAGTGAAGGACTTCTGCAACTTCATTAAGAATTTGTATCCAAGGTCCCAATAACATGGACAACTTCATAAGCCTCTGGAGACAAAAATGGCAACCCACTCCCATATTCTCGCCTGGAGAATCCCACGGACAGAGGAGCCTGACAGGCTATAGTCCATGGGGGTCACAAGAGTCGGACATGATTTAGCAACTAAAACACCATAAGTTCTATCTGTAGCCAATTAGGTCAAGTCAAAGAACCACCAAACAGCGGAAGTAAATCTGTGACTACTGCTCACTGGAACAATCCTAAGACAGGTCTGTGGTAACCTAAAACTCTGGGGCCTTCTTCAGGGATAAGAAGCAGCCCTGTGAAGCTGTTAGTATATATAGTCCTTTGATAGTGCAAAGTAATTATTATAATTTTTCATCATCATTTATTCTCTACACATAGAGTGATTAACACACTAAGAGAAATCATTAATAACATGAAAGCAAGCAATGTAAATCTATGGAACTGCCTCACATACTTTTGGAGAGACATTTTAAACAAAGAGGGTAACACAAAGATTGGTTTAATTTAGATGCTGCAGTAATCAGTCTTTACTATTCTTTGTTAGTAGGTGTGTGTGCTTGGTGTAATTTAGATGCTGCAGTAATCAGTCTTTACTATTCTTTGTTAGTAGGTGTGTGTGCTAAGTCATTTCAGTCATGTCTGACTCTTGAGACCCTATGGACTGTAGCCCACCAGGCTTCTCTGTCCATGAGGATTCTCCAGGCAAAAATACTGGAGTGGATGCCCTCCTCCAAAGGATCTTCCCAACCCAAGAATCAAAACCACGTCTCCTGAGGGACCTGCATTGCAGGTGGATTCTTTACCACTGAGCCACCAGGGAAGTCTGTTAGCAGGAGAGAAACTCAAATGAAAACCATTTTCTCCAAGATTTCCTCCACTTCATAGAATACACATGCACACAATTCTTACAAAGACAAATTTGGCTTACCATATTCTGGAACTGCATCTCAGCATATCAAAGACAAATTGCCCTAGTAAGCTCAATATTATAGATTAAAATATATGAAAGAGAAGAAAACGATGGAGAGGATCCTAGGTTACTAAATTTATAAATGTATATAATTCACTGAGATTTTCCCAATTCTCACTACACATTCCAAGTTAGTATTGAATGGACCTAGAGGCTCCAATTGCCTTTGCACAGACTGTGTTCCAGCTGTCTTCTGATATTTGAACACTCAGGTCTTTGTCCCATGCAATGCAAACAGTCAGCCTTTCATGTATTCTGTATACCAGGAGTAATTTATGAATCTGTCTATAAAAGCAGTCACAATGTATGCAAGAAAGGGTTACATAAACCTCTAATATTGAATGAAGTAGCTCCAGTAAACTCAGTACAAGTTCCAAACATCACTATTATGCTTGAGCTGATTTACAAACCCAAAGACCTTTGTCTGGTAATCTATATCCTTTATGAAGCTGGAAGAGGGAACAAAAGCCTTGATGACACAGTCTCTACATAAATCTCAAGCTGTTGCAATTCCTTTACCTTTTTGCCTCATATTCATTAAATAGCTTTGCAGTTCGGGAATCTGAAACAAGCAGTAAGGAAAGATGTGCACATTGAGATTCAGACTGCATCAACCAGGTGCATAAGAAGAAACATCCAAAATGCCTTTGCTATTTTGTACATCTGAAAGACTTCCCTCAAAATTGGCACTAAAGGTATATGCAAGCAAAAAATGGTTGCAATTTTAAGAAGAAACATTCCTGAAATGGCTCATACTGTCCTTTGAGGATAGTGACCAGCCTTTCCTTACATGTCAATGCCACCTTCATCCTCCTGCCATCTATGGGAACTCAGCTCTTTCCTCCTATATGTGATCCAGCTTTTTACAGGGAAAGATTCTACCTTGAATTCCTACAACTGTTTTCTTTCATTTGCCTCTGTTTTCATCTTTTTTTCCCTCTCCTTTTCTCTTCCATTTCTACGTTAATCTCTTTCAATAATATCAGTCTCTTCTTAAAGCACTTCCTTCTGATTTATATTCTAAATATCCAATACTCTCTATTAAGGTTCCTATGTTTGCTCTGATTTTACAGTTTGCAAGACCAGTACTCTCAGAACCTGGGTTGATTGCTATCAATTCAGACATGCTGTCACCAACTACAGTATCTTGACTAGGAATTTGATCTGAGCAGCGTCTATGCATGAGAAAAAAAAGAAGCTATAATAAGCTTTGTTACTTAATTATTCTTTTTCAAAAAAAAAGTAAAACTTTCAATGGACACATCTTAGCATAATATATATTAACTGCTTTTAAGTGAAAGAAAGTGAAAGTTGCTCTGTCGTGTCTGACTCTTTGTAACTCCATGGACTATACAGTCCATGGAATTCTCCAGGCTAGAATAATGAAGTGGGTAGCCTTTCCCTTCTCCAGGGGATCTTCCTAACCCAGGGATCGAACCCAGGTCTCCCATGTTGCAGATAGATTCTTTACCAGCTAAGCCACAAAACTGCTTTTAAACTACTCTTTAAAAAATTATAGATAATTCACAATTATCCTCAAAAATTGCTGAAAAATATCACAGCAAATGTGTTGACTTGGAGATGGTTCTACTCCTGTTACATGCAGTTTGGCAAGCATTAATGCTTGTCATTAGTCAATGAAGCATCAAAAGTTGAAGCAGATTGCTTTCATCTTACTTAAATAAAATATTGTTTCAGCAGACATTATTCTACTTTTGGTATACTTCCTAATACTATTAGAAAAATTTGTGTTCTTTATGCTATTTATTTTTCTAGCAAAGGTAATACAAGTGTTATCCCCACATTCTGCTGCTGCTTCCTGTATCTGAAAGCTGGCTATAAGGCATGATTGTATTCTTTTGAATCATGCAAAAACATGAGATACTGTCCATTATTTTAATAACTCCAACTTCCAGGAAGAAGTCTGGCCTCCCCTGACCTTTGCTCTCCCTTTTACTTTTACTCCTTAATTCAAATGTTCTGCCAATATCTTTCAGTATCTTCTCAATCACAGTTTCCTAATGTCACTACTATACTGTTAAAGTCAGTATATCTATTCAGAGAGTTTACCAAAATATGATTCAACAATTTTGACTCTCCTTCTTAAATCACAATAGATCTAAATGTGTTGCCGTTGCAGACCTGGTATCCAGATGATCACACATACCTTAGGATCATTCCCAAGATGTCAATCATTTCAACTCTTGATAAAAAAGGAAACATTGGCCTAAATGTCTCAATAACACTATTGATATATGCACCACTATCTCAATATCTGTTAACTAGGAATTTCATCATCCTTTCTAGGTATTTGTTTAATAACAATTACTATAATCAAGTTTCTATTACATATAAATAAACTGGAATACAGCTCAAAGTGACAATTATGACATGAAAAATTTATATCTATGGTCTATTCCTTTTGGAAGTCTTCCTTACCATTTACTTTTTTAAATGAATTTTGGGGGGAGTAGTTTTAGATTTACAGAAAAATGGCAGAGATAGTACATAGAATTCCCATTTGCTCTTCACTCATTTTCTCCTGTTGATTGCATCTTATATAATGATGCTCCATGTCACAACTAAGGAACTAACTTTGATAAATTATTATTAACCAAATTTGAGACTTTATTCAGATTTCATTTTTCTTTACTGTCCTTTTTCCACTTGAGGATCTCACATCAGATTTAATAATCATATCTCTTTCATTTCTATTGCTCTGTGACAGTTTCTCCATTTATGCTTGCATTTCTTCATAACCATGACAATTTTGAGGAGTACTTGTCTGGTGTTTTACACTATGCCCAGCAATTTGGGTCTGTCTGATGTTTTTTGCAAGGTTAGACTGAGGTTATATGTTTGAAAAAGGAAGAGCACAGAGGAGAATTGCTATTTTCATCCCATCACATTAAGGATACATGTTATCACCATGTCTTTTCACTGATGATGTTAGCCTTGATTACCTGATAGGTATTGTGTGTCAGATTTCTCCATATAAACTTATTTCCCTCAACCATTTTCTGTGTACTACTCTTTGGAAGTGAGTCACTAAATCAAGCCTTCATTCAAAGTGGAAGAATTAAGCTCCACCTCCTAGAAAGGAAGTTATTACATAATTTATTCATGGCAGATTTGTTTTTTCTCCCTTATTTAACAATTTATTTCTATTTTTTGGACTCAAATACATTTGTTTTATACCTAGTGTTATAATCTAATACTATGTTATTTATTTTGTTGAACAAATTATTCCAATTCAGCCATTGAGAGAACTTTCAGTTTGGCACCATACTCTTTGACATATGCCCCAGCATTTTGGGTTGTTGAGCACTTCCTTTATTTATGACATTACACGATGTATCGGGCTTATCTTACATATCCCATGCCCCCACATAGGATTAGCTATTTCTTCAAAGAGCTCTATCTACTTTTACTATAGTATTGAAAACCTAGATCTTGCCTGCTATTACTTTGCCTCTTCAGATAATCCCTATCTTATGAGGCTTATCCAACTTCTCAAAAACCCAGTACTTTCATTTCGTTTCCACCTTAGCTTCATCTCACTCAATTCTGTTGGAAAATGTACTGTTCCCGCTCTTAGCCTTAATACTCATATAATCCTTGGAGCACTACTCTGCCTGAAAGGAGTAACAAAAGACCTTGAAGAGAAACCTTAGAACAAAAAAGTAACACACTCTTGGGTGAAAGCACAATCTGTAACCAAAGAAAAGAATCAGAGTAAACTAAACAAGCATCCTTTATGGAAGAATTTTGATTTATTCACCTCTCACAATATAAATACAACAGAAATAAATTAAGTCTGAGGAATCAACTAACACAGACTCATATTGGCCAAAGTATCCAAATGATATGGATATGAAAATTGATAGCAGAAACTTTTTAGATTTTCACCCTGAGGGAGAAATATTTTCAGAATATCTTTGCCAAACTTTTTTTTTTTCACCTTCTAAGATAAGGATATTTTTAAAGACCAGATGGTCAGTAATTTGTGGTTTAAAATAATGTATGATTTAGGTGTCACTGCTACAGATACTAAGCTTGAATTCATTGTTATCCTGAACTCTTTCAAGAGGTGTATCTAATCAAATAAGCCTATAAAGCATGATCACTACAGACTCAGCAGAAGAGAACCAAGTATTTTTATTCTTAAAAATCACTTTCTTAAAAAAATAGTATTCAGCTGTGAAAGTTACATCCCTTTACAGAAAACTCAACCTTTCTCTGTGCAAATCAACACCTTTGTTTTTTTTTTTTCTTAATTTATTTTAATTGGAGGTTAATTATTTTACAACATTGTAGTGGTTATGCAATATATTGACATGAAACAGCCATGAGTGTACATCCTGAATCCCCTTCCCACCTCACGCCCCATCCCATCTTTCTTGGTCATCCCAGTGCACCAGCCCTGAGCACCCTGTCTCATGCATTGAACCTGGACTGGTGATCTATTTCAAATATGATAATATACATTAAGTTCAGTTCAGTCGCTCAGTCGTGTCCAATTCTTTGCAACTCCATGAATTGCAGCATGCCAGGCCTCCCTATCCATCACCAACTTCCAGAATTCACTCAAACTCATGTCCATCGAGACGGTGATGCCATCCAGCCATCTCATCCTCTGTCATCGACTTCTCCTCCTGCCCACAATCCCTCCCAGCATCAGAGTCTTTTCCAATGAGTCAACTCTTCACATGAGGTAGCCAAAGTACTGGAGTTTAAGCTTTACCATCATTCCTTCTAATGAACACCCAGGGCTGATCTCCTTCAGAATGGACTGGTTGGATCTCCTTGCAGTCGAAGGGACTCTCAAGAGTCTTCTCCAACACCACAGTTCAAAAGCATCAATTCTTTGGTGCTCAGCCTTCTTCACAGTCCAACTCTCACATCCATACATGACCACTGGAAAAACCATAGCCTTGACTAGACGGACCTTTGTTGGCAAAGTAATGTCTCTGCTTTTGAATATGCTATCTAGGTTGGTCATAACTTTCCTTCCAAGGAGTAAGCGTCTTTTAATTTCATGGTTGTAGTCACCATCTGCAGTGATTTTGGGGGCCCCCAAAATAATGTCTGATACTGTTTCCACTGTTTCCCCATCTATTTCCCATGAAGTGATGGGACCAAATGCCATGATCTTCGTTTTCTGAATGTTGAGCTTTAAGCCAACTTTTTCACTCTCCTCTTTCACTTTTATCAAGAGGCTTTTTAGTTCCTCTTAACTTTCTGCTATAAGGGTTGTGTGTTATCTGCATGTCATCCAACTTTCGCATTCTCCCACAGAGTCCAAAAGACTGCTCTATACATCTGTGTCTCTATTGCTGTCTCGCATATAGGGTTATCATTACCATCTTTCTAAATCCCATATATATGCGTTAGTATACTGTATTGGTATTTTTCTTTCTGGCTTACTTCACTCTGTATAATAGGTACCAGTTTCATCCACCTCATTAGAACTGACTCAAATGTATTCTTTTTAAAGGGTGAGTATGTGTATACTCACACATATGTGTATATGTACCACAGCTTTCACATCCATTCATCTGCTGATGGGCATCTAGGTTGCTTCCATGTCCTGGCTATTATAAACAGTGCTGTGATGAACATTAGGGTACATATGTCTCTTTCAATTCTGGTTTCCTTGGTGCGTATGCCCAGCAGTGGGATTGCTGGGTCATATGACAGTTCTATTGCTAGTTTTTTAAGGAAGCTCTACACTGTTCTCCATAGTGGCTGTAATTGTCTGCATTCCCACCAATAGTGTAAGAGGGTTCCCTTTTCTCCACACTCTCTCCAGCATTTATTGTTTGTAGACTTTTGGATAGCAGCCATTCTGACTGGCATGATGTGGTACCTCATTGTGGTTTTGATTTTAATTTCTCTGATAATAAGTGATGTTAAGCATCTTTTCATGTGTTAGTCAGCCATCTGTATGTCTTCTTGGAGAAATTTCTGTTTAGTTCTTTGGCCCATTTTTTGATTGGGTTATTTATTTTTCTGGAATTGAGCTGTATGAGATGCTTGTATATTTTTGAGATTAATTCTTTTTCAGTTGCTTCATTTGCTATTATTTTCCCCCATTCTGGAGGCTGTCTTTTCACCTTGCTTATAGTTTCCTTCGTTGTGCAAAAGCTTTTAAGTTTAATTAGGTCCCATTTGCTTCTTTTTGTTCTTATTTCAATTACTCTGGGAGGTGGGTCATAGAGGATCCTACTGTGATTTATGTCGGAGAGTTATTTATCTTGTTTTTCTCTCGGAGTTTTATAGTTTCTGGTCTTAAATTTAGATCTTTAATCCATTTTGATTTTATTTTTGTGTATGGTGTTAGAAAGTGTTCAGGTTTCATTCTTTTATAAGTGGACGTCCAGTTTTCCAAAATCCACTTGGTAAAGATATTGTTTTTTCTCCATTGTACATTGTTGTCTCCTTTGTCAAAGATAAGGTGTAATTGGTGCGTGGTTATCTATGGGCTTTCTATTTTGTTCCATTGATCTATATTTCTGTCTTTGTGCCAGTATTATGCTGTTTTGATGACCGTAGCTTTGTAGTATAGCCTGAGCTCAGCCAGGTTGATTCTTCCAGTTCCATTCTTCTTTCTCAATATTGCCTTGGCTACTCAAGGTTTTTGTATTTCCATACAAATTGTGATATTATTTGTTCTAGCTCTCTGAAAAATACCACTGGTAGCTTGATAGAGATTGGATTGAATCTATAGATTGTTTTGGGTAGTATACTCATTTTCACTATATCGATTTTTCCAATCCATGAGCATGGTACATTTCTCCATCTATTTGTGTCCTCTTTGATTTATTTCATCAGTGATTTATTTCATCAGTGATTTATTTCTTTGATTTATTTCATCAGTGATTTATACTTTTCTATATACGTCTTTTGTTTCTTTAGGTATATAAATAGAGGAAAACAACAGAATGAGAAAGATTAGAGATCTCTTCAAGAAAATTAGAGATAACAAGGGAATATTTCATGCAAAGATGGGCTGGATAAAGGACAGAAATGGTATGGACCTAACAGAAGCAGAAGATATTAAGAAGAGGTGGCAAGAATACACAGAAGAACTGTACGAAAAAGATCATCACCAAGAAAATCACGATGGTGTGATCACTCACCTAGAGACAGACATCCTGGAATATGAAGTGAAGTGGGCCTTAGAAAGCATCACTACGAACAAAGCTAGTGGAGGTGATGGAATTCCATTTGAGCTCGTTCAAATCCTGAAAGATGATGCTGTGAAAGTGCTGCACTCAATATGCCAGCAAATTTGGAAAACTCAGCAGTGGCCACAGGACTGGAGGTCAGTGTTCATTCCAATCCCAAAGAAAGGCAATGCCAAAGAATGCTCAAACTACTGCACAATTGCACTCATCTCACACACTAGTAAAGTAATGCTCAAAATTCTACAAGCCAGGCTTCAGCAATACGTGAACCGTGAACTTCCAGATGTTCAAGCTGGTCTTTAGATTTCAAATTGCCAAGATCTGCTGGATCATGGAAAAAGCAAGAGAGTTCCAGAAAAATATCTATTTCTGCTTTATTGACTATGCCAAAGCCTTTGACTGTGTGGATCACAATAAACTGTGGGAAATTCTGAAAGAGATGGGAATACCAGACCACCTGATCTACCTCTTGAGAAACATATATGCAAGTCAAGAAGCAACAGTTAGAACTGGACATGGAACAAGAGACTGGTTCCAAATAGGAAAAGGAGTACATCAAGGCTGGATATTGTCACCCTGCTTATTTAACTTATATGCAGAGTACATCATGAGAAATGCTGGGCTGGAAGAAGCACAAACTGGAATCAAGATTGCTGGGAGAAATATCAATAACCTCAGATATGCAGATGACAGCACCCTTATGGCAGAAAGTGAAGAAGAACTAAAATGCCTCTTAATGAGAGTGAAAGAGGAGACTGAAAAAGTTGGCTTAAAGCTCAACATTCAGAAAATGAAGATCATGGCATCTGGTCCCATCACGTCATGGGAAATAGATGGGGAAACATTGGAAACAGTGTCACACTTTATTTTGGGGGACTCCAAAATCACTGCAGATGGTGACTGCAGCCATGAAATTAAAAGATGCTTATTCTTTGGAAGGAACGTTATTACCAACCTAGATAGCATATTGAAAAGCAGAGACATTACTTTGCCAACAAATGCCCATCTAGTCAAGGCTATGGTTTTTCCAGTGGTCATGTATGGATGTGAGAGTTGGACTGTGAAGAAAGCTGAGCGCCGAAGAATTGATGCTTTTGAACTATGGTGTTGGAGAAGACTCTTGAGAGTCCCTTGGACTGCAAGGAGATCCAACCAGTCCATCCTAAAGGAGGTCAGTCCTTGGTGTTCATTGGAAGGACTGATGTTGAAGCTGAAACTCCAGTACTTTGGCCACCTCATGTGAAGAGTTGACTCATTGGAAAAGGCTCTGATGCTGGGAGGGATTGGGGGCAGGAGGAGAAGTGGACGGCAGAGGATGAGATGGCTGGATGCATCACCACCTCGATGAATGTGAGTTTGAGTGAACTCCGGGAGATGGTAATGAACAGGGAGGCCTGGCCTGCTGTGATTCATGGAGTCGCAAAGAGTCAGACATGACTCTGCGACTGAACTGAACTGAACAGAACTAATGCCTAATTTTTTATTCTTTTCGTTGCAGTGGTGAATGGAATTGTTTCCTTAATTTCTCTTTCTCTTTTCTCATTGTTAGTATATAGGAATGCAAGGGATTTCTGTGTGCTAAGTTTATATCCTGCAACTTTACTCTATTCATTGATTAGCTCTAGTAATTTTCTGGTAGAGTCTTTAGGGTTTTCTATGTAGAAGATCATGTCATCTTCAGACACTGAGAATTTTACCTCTTCTTTTCCAGTCTGGATTCTTTTTATTTCTTTTTCTGCTCTGACTGCTGTGGCCAAAACTTTCAAAACTATGTTGAATAGTAATGGTGAGAGTGGGCACCCTTGTCTTGTTCCTGACTTTAGGGGAAATGCTTTCAATTTTTCAACATTGAGGATAATGCTTGCTGTGGATTTGTCATACATAGTTTTTATTATGTTGAGGTATGTTCCTTCTATTCCTGCTTTCTAGAGGGTTTTTAATTATAAATGGGTGCTTTATTTTATTGAAGGCTTTCTCTGAACCTATTGATATAATCATACGGTTTCTTTCTTTCAATTTGTTAATGTCACATTGATTGATTTGCAAATACTGAAGAATCCTTGCATCCCTGGGATAAAGCCCACTTGGTCATGATGTATGATATTTTTCATATGTTGTTGGATTCTGTTTGCAATAATTTTATTAAGTATTTTTGCATCTATGTTCATCAGTGTTATTGGCCTGTAGTTTTCTTTCTTTCTGGCATCTTTGTCTGGTTTTGGTATATAGGGTAATGGTGGCCTCATAGAGTGAGTTTAGAAGTTTACCTTCCACTGCAATTTTCTGGAAGAGTTTGAGTAGGATAGGTGTTAGGTCTTTTCTAAATTTTTGGTAGAATTCAGCTGTGAAGCCATCTGGTCCTGCGCTTTTGTTTGCTAGAAGATTTCTGGTTACAGTTTCTATTTCCATGCTTGTGATGGGTCTGCTAAGATTTTCTATTTCTTTCTGGTTCAGTTTTGGAAAGTTTTACTTTTCTAAGAATTTTTCCATTTCTTCCAAGGTGTGCATTTTATTGTCATATAGTTGCTGATAGTAGTCTTTTATGATCCTTTGTATTTCTGTGTTGTCTGTAGTGATTTTCCATTTTCATTTCTAATTTTGTTGATTTGAGTCTTCTCCCTTTGTTTCTTGATGAGTCTAGCTAATGGTTTCTCTATTTTATTTATCTTCTCAAAGAACCAGCTTTTAGCTTTGTTGATTTTGGCTATGGTCCCCTTTGCTTCTTTTGCATTTATTTCTGCCCTAATTTTTATGATTTCTTTCCTTCTACTCAACCTGGGATATTTCATTTCTTTTTCCAGTTGCATTAGGTGTAGAGTTAGGTCTTTACTTGATTTCTCTCCTTTTTCTTGATGTAGGCTTGTATTGTTATTAACCTTCCCCTTACCACTGCTTTTACTGAATCCTATAGGTTTTGGTTTGATGCATTTTTATTTTCATTCGTTTCTATGCATAGTTTGATTTATTTTTATTTCTTTTGTGATTTGTTGGTTACTCAGAAGTGTATTGTTTAGCCTTCATATATTTGTATTTTTAATACCTTTTTTTCCCCCCGTGGTTGACATCTGATCTTACTGCATTGTGATCAGAAAAGATGTTTGAGATGATTTCAATTTTTTTTTATAATTTACCAAGGCTAGATTTATGGCCCAGGATGTAATCTATCCTGGAGAAGGTTCCATGTGCACTTGAGAAAAAGGTGAAATTCATGGCTTGGGGGTGATATGTCCTGTAGCTATCAATTAGGTCTAACTGGTCCGTTGTATCATTTAAAGTTTGTGTTTCCTTGCTAATTTTCTGTTTAGTTGACCTATCCATAGGTGTGAATGGAGTATTAAAGTCTCCCACTATTATGGTGTTACTGTTAATTTCCCCTTTCACACCTGATATCATTTGCCTTACATATTGCACTGCTCCTATGTTGGCTGCATATATATTTATAACTGTTACATCTTCTTCTTGGATTGATCCTTTGATCATTATGTAGTGTCCTTTTTTGTCTCTTTCACAGCCTTTATTTTAAAGTCTATATTATCTGATATGAGTATTGCTACTCCTGCCCTATTTTGGTCTCCATATGCATGAAATATCCTTTTCTAGACCTTCATCTTCAGTCTGTATGTGTCCCTTGTTTTGAGGGGGGTCTATTGTCCATACATATATAGGGGTCTTTTTTTTTTGTATCCATTCAGCCAGTCTTTGTCTTTTGGTTGGGGCATTCAACCCATTTACATTTAAGGTAATTATAGATAAGTATGATTCTGTTGCCACTTACTTTGTTGTTTTGGGTTTGAGTTTATACACCCTTTCTGTGTTTCCCATATTGAGAAGATCCTTTAGCATTTGTAGAAGAGCTGGTTTGATGGTCTTGAATTCTCTCAGCTTTTGCTTTTCTGTAAAGCTTTTGATTTTTCCTTTATATTTGAATGAGATCCTTGCTGGTTACTGTAATCTGGGTTGTAGGTTTTTCCATTTCATCACCTTAAGTATGTCCTGCCATCCCTTTCTGGCCTGAGGAGTTTCTCTTGAAAGATCAGCTGTTATCCTTATGGGAATCCCCTTGTGTGCCGTTTGTTGTTTTTCCCTTGCTGCCTTTAATATTTGTTCTTTGTTCGATCTTCGTTAATTTGATTAAACTGTGTCTTGGTGTGTTTCACCTTGGGTTTATCCTGTTTGGGGCTCTCTGGGTCTCTTGGACTTGGGGGACTATTTCCTTCCCCATTTTATGGACGTTTTCAACTATTATCTCCTCAAGTATTTTCCCATGGCCTTTCTTTTTGTCTTCTTCTTCTGGGACACATATGATTTGAATATTGGGGCGTTTCACATTATCCCAGAGGTCCCTGAGTTTGTCTTCATTTCTTTTAATCCTTTTTTCTTTTTTCCATTCTGCTTCATTTATTTCTACCATACTATCTTCTACCTCACTTATCCTATCTTCTGCCTCCATTATTCTACTGTTGGTTCCCTCCAGAGTGTTTTTGATCTCATTTATTGCATTATTCATTATTGATTGACTCTTTTTTATTTCTCCTAGGTCCTTGTTAAATTTTTCTTGCATCTTCTCAATCCTTGTCTCCCGGCTATTTATCTGTAACTCCATTTTGGTTTCCAGATTTTGGGTCATTTTTACTATCATTATTCTGAATTCTTTTTCAGGTAGACTCCCTATCTTCTCCTCTTTGGTTTGGTTTGGTGGGCATTTATCATGTTCCTTTACCTGCTGAGTATTTATCTGCCTTTTCATTTTGTTTAGATTGCTGTGTTTGGAGTGGCCTTTCTTTATTCAGCCAGTTGGTGGTTCCTCTTTATTGTGGAGGTTCCTCTCTGTGGGTGGGGTTAGATGGGTGGCTTGTCAAGTTTTCCTGATTAGGGAAGCTTGTGTCAGTGTTCTGGTGGTTGGAGCTGGATTTCTTCTCTCTGGAGTGCAATGAAGTGTTCAGTAGTGAGTTTTGAAGTGTCTGTTGGTTTTGTGTGACTTTGGGCAGCCCGTTTATTGAAGCTCAGGGTTTGTTCCTGCGTTGCTGGAGAATTTGTATGGTATATCTTGCTCTGGAACTTGTTGGCTTTTTGGTGGAGCTTGGTTTCAGTGTAGGTATGGAGGCTTTTAGGTGAGCTCTTATCGATTTAATATTCCCTGGAGTCAGGAGTTCTCTGGTGTTCTCATATTTTGAACTTAAGCCTCCTGTCTCTGGTTTTCAGTCTTATTCTTACAGTAGCCCCAAGACTTCTCTATCTATACAGCACCATTGAGAAAACATCTAGATTAATGATGAAAAGCTTCTCCACAGTGAGGGACATCCAGAGAGGTTTGCAGAGTTACATGGAGAAGAGAAGAGGGAGGATGGAGATAGAGGTGACCAGGAGGAGAAAAGGGGGAATCAAAAGGAGTGAGAGAGAGAAATCCATCCAGTAATCAGTTCCCTAAGTGTTCTCCAAAGCCTGGAACACACAAAGAGATTCACAGAGTTGAGTAGAGAAGAGAAGGGGAAGGAAAGAGACAGAGGCAACCTGGTGGAGAAAAAGGAGAGTCAAAAGGGGGAGAGAGCAATCAAGCCAGTAATCACACTCCCAAGAAAAAATAGGTACTGAAGACTGGGTTCTTAAAGGTATAAAATTGATAACAAATATCAAAAAACAAAGATTAAAAATATGGAGTAGGGTTTAGACTCTCAAAAATACAATATTAAAGAAAAAAAAAACAAAGCAAAGTCACAAAAAATTGTAAAATATATATATGAAGTTTGCTTTAAAAATAGGGTCTTTGTTTTGCAAGTTAATAGTAGGTTATAAAAATGAAAATTAAAGGAGTAATAGAAGGCTTAAAAATAATTTTTTTTTAAATGATAATAGTAAAATATATCTAGGAATTTCTCTGGAGCTGTTGCGGGCAGTGTGGGGTCAGTTCAGTTTCAGATAGTTCCTTGATCCGGCTTATACTTCTCAAGATCTATAGTCCCCTTCCAATGTAGTCGGTGCTAACTACAGGGTTTTAATCTGTTGCACCTGTCACTTCCAAACTGGTTCCCTCTGTTTATTTTAGCTTCTTCTGTTTGCTCGTCTCTTTAGTGTCTAATTTCTGCCCTGACACAAGAGGGCAAAGGTGGTCACTTATTTAGGCTTACTTGTTCAGTCATGCTGTGGGGAGGGAGGAACACTGCAAACAAATATCACCGGCATATGTGGGGAGTGCTCGCAGTGTCTTGGCCACACCAGGTTTGCCCCTACTCATGTGCATGTGCTTTCCCAGTCTACACCTCTCAGGCTGTAGGTTGCTCTTCCAGGGAACTGTCTGAGGCGGGCCCAGGGTTGTGTGCACTTTCCAGATCTAAGTCGTTCAGATTCAGGTTCTTGGGTAGTCCACAAAGGCACAGACTTGGTTGGGCCTGCGTTTTGTGCCCTTCCAAGATCTGAGCAGCTCAGGTGACCATGTGTTTGGCAAGCACAGTCTCCCCATTTGGGGAGTACATCTTATCACCTCCCCGGTACCAGCCGCTCGGTTTCCTGGGTGGCAGCAGGCACGCCCACTTCAGGTGTTCCGTGTGTCTTCTGAGAGCTGATCTCTGGCTGTGACCCTCCCTGCGGATGTCAACCATCAAGGATCCCAGGAGGACTTGGTTAGCAACTGGGAACCTGCTTGAAGTTTGGTAGAGGATGCCTCTCTGAGGCTTAGATTTCCCCTTTCTGGCTCTGGCTGCCCCCCACCTGCCTCCCTGTCTCTGGCCGGGGATAGGCTCGTCTGCAACCTGCTAGCTCTCCTCCGGTATTCGCTCAGTCCTTTGTTCTGCGAGCAGGCCTGGCAGTGCGTTAGGTTAGGGCTTTTCACTGGATAGTCTCTCTCTCTCTCTCTCTCTCTCTCTCTCTCTCTCTCTCTCTCTCTCTCTGGCTATCCCACAGTTTGGGATGCTATCTCACATTAGTTCCCTCAGATTTCCCTCAGGGCATTCAGGCTTGGTCCTTAGCCTATGCAATGCAACCCATGCCTCCCTGTTCAGCCCCTGCTTGCTGGTAGTGGATGTGAGCACTGGGAGTTGCCATTAGGCACATAACCTGTGGGTTTTATTTATTTATTTATTTTTCCTCCCAGTTATGTTGACCTCTGAGATTTCAAAACTCCCCACAGACACACTGGTGAGAGGGTTTCCTGGTGTTTGGAGACCTCTCCTCTTCTAAGACTCCCTTCCTGGGACGGATATCCATCCCTACCTCTTTTGTCTCTTTTTATCTTTTATGTTTTTTCCTACTTCCGTTCGAAGACAGTGGACTGCCTTTCTGGGTTCCTGATGTCCTCTGCCTGCATTCAGAAGTTGTTTTGTGCAATTTGTTCAGTATTCAAATATTCCCTCCATGAATTTGTGGGGGAGAAAGTGGTTTCCGTGTCCTATTCCTCTGCCATCTTAGGATCACCTCCAATATCTTTGGTTTTGAAACAGAAGAATTTTTAGGGGAAGAAACATTCTCTTCTTCGAAATATTTTTCTTAGACCATTGTTGTATGAGTGTTAACAAATATTTACTAACTTCCACATTGTATAAGAGCCAAAAAGAGTTTTTTATTTGTGCCAAGAGTCTTGAAAAATCCCACGGATTTAATTTTACTTATTTTAACTGTACAAAGTAGAAATGAAAAGGAAGTTATCTCTGTTTTTAGCTCAGTTCAAGATTGGCCCAATCAGTACTTTTTGGTTAAAGAAGCCGTGAAAGCATAATTTACAGTTATTTAAAAACAAAATAGACTTTTTCCCCTTCAATCTTCCTGTAGATAATACAAACCCCAACCAAAAAGGGATTTTTCTTGAAACCTTGTTTTCCAGGCCAAGAAATAAAGATGAAAACATATTCCCCTGGGGAACCAAGGAAGAAATTAGACTTTTTAAAGGACAGTGGGATGAGGTATTTTGAAAAATATTATCTGTCTTTGTCATATACTTTTCTTGAACAAAATAAAGTTAGGTTTAACATGGGTTTTTCATTTCCTCTTTGAAACTACATGTTGAATAAGAGACGCATGAAGCATAGCATGTGTTTCAAATGTTGTTATTCTGGTGCTCAGTTGTGTCTGACTCTTTGCAACCCCATGAACTTTAGCATGCCAGGCTCTTCTGTCCTCCACTATCTCCCAGAGTTTGCTCAGATTCATTTGTTTCAAATAGCATGCTATAAACTAATTCAAGCCAAAAAGATTGAGACAAAAGAATAATCATACTTTCACTGAAGTCTTCTCCCTGAAAGACTGACCAAAGTTATGAATAGTGTTTTCTTAAACAAGGAGAGAATAATATTCATGCTCTGGTACTAATAGTTACTAACTAAAATTACAAAGGAGGATGTAACATGAGTAAAACAGCCAAGTTGAACAAGGAAGAAGAATTGAACCTAGAGGGGTAGGAAAACAAGCAAAAAGGGAGAGAAAAAAAAAGTCTCAGAAATCATATTTTATGCCACAGAATGAAGAATGAACCCAAAGAAATGATGACTTTAGGAATCAAGGAAACATAATCTTATTTGCAACTGGGTATATACTGATGGATATACCAGAAAGAGGATCCAAGATATAATGATATGGTTTATTCTTAAATTTGATAGCTTGAAAATGCGGTGAACATCTTTGATGAGGCTATAAAAAAAATATGATAGCTTCTAGGATGAAATGAACCTCTCTACATAACTGTTCATATTATACATGTCCATATAAACACTCAATGATATGTTGCATTTAATCACTTCCACCAACATTGGTATTCTAATTTTATACTTTTTTAAAAATTTTGTTGGTATCATTTGGAGGTCTTACTATAACCCCAAAAGTGTTTTTAAAAATAAGCCTTAGAGAAGACCAGTCAAGTTGGCAGAATAGGAGAATCTCGGGTTCACTTCTCCCCACAGGTACATCAAGAATATATCTACAAGTGAAACAATTCACTTGGAACCTGCTAAACACTAGCAGATAACCTTGGACAGCTTAGAGGACAAGAAAAGATCCCAGCATAACCAGGTAGAATGGAGAGAAATGGAAGAAAAAGAAAAGAGTAAACAGGATGGGACCACATCCTGGGGAGGGAAATGAAGAAGATGAGAGGTTACCACTCTAAGGGAAGCCCCGCACATGTGGCAGAATACACTGAAATAGAAAGGGGCCTTCAGGGGCTATCAAAAGAAAATGCAGTGGTTTGTCTGTGGTGGGCAGGACAGAACAAGATTTGCATAGATGATCTGCACCACAGCCTTGCATGACCCAGCCTGAGATGGGTGTCCCCCAGTGCAGATGGGAGCTGGGTGCTGAAGCATTGGGTTAGGAGAGTGGACCCAGATAGAGGATACCTGTTGGCTGCTCAGAGATGGCCTGAAGGAACAGAAGTGAGGAGAACAGCTCTGTGAGGACAGCCTGAGGGGATGGGCTGAAGCACTCCCCAATCAGGAAAACTCCTGGAGGAAGCGTGGACTGACTTGGAAGTGAGGTGCCATTGTTGAGTGGGGCACAAGGGGTAGGGCTACCATTGTGACTTCTCTCTCCACATGCCAGCCCCTGCCTCTGTGGGAACTGGAGGCATTCCCAATAGAGCAAGTGTGTGTACCCAAATCATAGCTGCCTTATCCTTCTCTCTGAGCAAGTACATAAGTCCCAGTCAGTTTCTGCCTTTGCCCCCTTTCACCTGAGCAAGGAACAAACACTTGAGGATGGCCCACACATAGAGGTAGGCCTGAAACAAAAGCTGAGCCCAAGGGGCTATGTGACTAAGGAGGAGGAATAGAAATCTCTGTTCTCCAGAAGCCATGGATTGAATACCCGCTATCAGCCTGGTGTATCCAATGCCTATGGAAAATCTTAATGGAAAAGTGCTCCCAGGAGGGAGCCCAATCTAGCTTTAGTACCTGTGGATTTTTGAGAACACATATACGCAGGACATGGGCTCTGAGTTGTGACCACAGTGCCCACAGTGGGTCCAGAGGGTTTATTTGTGGAGGGTTTCCAGTCCTAGCCGCTGGACTCCCAGAGAATTCCTGACCCCAGGAAATATTAATTGGCAGGAACTTTCCCAGAGGTCCCCATATTGGACCAAGTCTCAGCTCCAACCAAAAAGCTGCAAGGTCCAGTGTTCAATGCCTCAGGCCAAACAACAAGCAAGAGAGGAACACAGCCTCACCCATTACCAGATAGGCTGCCTAAAGTCATATTAAGCTCATAGACACCCCCAAACACACCCCTTGACACGGCCCTGCTTACCAAAGGGACAAGACCCAGCTTCACCCACAATAGCACAGGCACCAATATCTCACACCAAGAAGCTTATAGAAGCCTCTGGACAAAATCACATATGAGGGAGTAGACGCCAGAAGCAAAAGGAACTACCACCCTGCAGCCAAAAAAAGACCACAGAGTAAGGCAGACAAAATCAGAAGATAGGAATATGTTGCAGACCTACAGGAACAACTAAATTAAGAAGAGAGAAGCAATCTATCTGGCAAAGAATTCAGAGTAATGATAGTGAAGATGATCCAAGATATTGTGAAGAAAATGGAGACATGGATCAAGAAGATAAAAGAAATGTTTAACAAGAATCTAGAAGAACTAAAGAACAAATAGTGGTGAACAATAAAATAAATGAAACAAAAAATGCACTAGAAGAGATCAATAGCAGAATAACTGAGGCAGAAGAATGGATAAATGAGCTGGAAAATAGAATGACAGAAATCACTGCCAAAGAACAACAACAACAAAAAACGAAAAGAAATGAGGACTGTCTCAGAGATGTCTGGAGCAATGTTAACCACATCCATATTTGAATTATAGGCCCCAGAAGAAGAAGAAAAAGACAGAGGGCCTGAGAAAATATTTGAAGAGAATTTTACAAATCCCTAATATGGGAAAGGAAATAGTCACCCAAGTCCAGGAAATGCAAAGAGTCCCATACAGGATAAACAAAAGAAGAAACATGCCAAGACACGTATTAATCAAACTAACAAAAATTAAATACAAAGAAAAAATACTAAAAGCAGCAAAACCAAAACAACAAATAACGTGCAAGAGAATTCCCCATAGGATTATAATCTGATTTTTCAGCAGAGCTTCTATAGGCCAAAAGAGAATGAAATGACATATTTAAAATGATGAAAGGGAAAAACCTATAACCAAAAACAGGTCACCCAGCAAAAATCACATTTAGATTCTATAGAGAAATCAAAAGCTTTCAGTTCAGTTCAGTCCTACAGTCATGTCCGACTCTTTGTGACCCCATGAATCACACACGCCAGGCCTCCCTGTCCATCACCAACTCCCGGAGTTTACCCAGACTCACGTCCTTCGAGTCAGTGATACCATCCAGCCATCTCAACCTCGGTCATCCCCTTCGCCTCAAGCCCACAATCCCTCCCAGCATCAGAGTCTTTTCCAATGAGTCAACTCTTCGCATGAGGTGGCCAAAGTACTGGAGTTTCAGCTTTACCATCAGTCCTTCCAAAGAAATCCCATGGCTGATCTCCTTCAGAATGGACTGGTTGGATCTCCTTGCAGTCGAAGGGACTCTCAAGAGTCTTCTCCAACACCACAGTTCAAAAGCATCAATTCTTCTGCACTCAGCCTTCTTCACAGTCCAACTCTCACATCCATACATGACCACAGGAAAAACCACAGCCTTGACTAGATGAACCTTTGTTGGCAAAGTAATGTCTCTGCTTTTGAATATGCTATCTAGGTTGGTCATAACTTTCCTTCCAAGGAGTAAGCGTCTTTTAATTTCATGGCTGCAGTCACCATCTGCAGTGATTTTGGAGCCCAGAAAAATAAAGTCTGACACTGTTTCCAATGTTTCCCCATCTACTTCCCATGAAGGGATGGGACCAGATGCCATGATCTTTGTTTTCTGAATGTTGAGCTTTAAGCCAACTTTCTCACTCTCCTCTTTCACTTTCATCAAGAGGCTTTTTAGTTCCTCTTCACTTTCTGCCATAAGGGTGGTGTCATCTGCATATCTGAGGTTATTGATATTTCTCCCAGCAATCTTGATTCCAGCTTGTGTTTCTTCCAGTCCAGCGTTTCTCATGATGTACTCTGCACATAAGTTAAATAAGCAGGATGATAATATACAGCCTTGACGAACTCCTTTTCTATTTAGAACCAGTCTGTTGTTCCATGTCCAGTTCTAACTGTTGCTTCCTGACCTGCATAAAGATTTCTCAAAAGGCAGATCAGGTGGTCTGGTATTCCCATCTCTTTTAGAATTTTCCACAGTTTATTGTGATCCACACAGTCAAAGGCTTTGGCATAGTCAATAAAGCAGAAATAGATGTTTTTCTGGAACTCTCTTGCTTTTACCATGATCCAGAGGATGTTGGCAATTTGATCTCTGGTTCCTCTGCCTTTTCTAAAACCAGCTTGAACATCAGGAAGTTCACGGTTCACGTATTGCTGAAGCCTGGCTTGGAGAATTTTGAGCATTACTTTACTAGCGTGTGAGATGAGTGCAATTGTGCGGTAGTTTGGACATTGTCTTTCTTTGGGATTGGAATGAAAACTGACCTTTTCCAGTCTTGTGGCCACTGCTGAGTTTTCCAAATTTGCTGGCATATTGATTGCAGCACTTTCACAGCATCATCTTTCAGGATTCGGAATAGCTCAGCTGGAATTCCATCACCTCCACTAGCTTTGTTCGTAGTGATGCTTTCTAAGGCCTACTTGACTTCACATTCCAGGATGTCTGGCTCTAGGTCAGTGATCACACCATCGTGATTATCTGGGTCATGAAGATCTTTTTTGTAAAATTCTTCTGTGTATTCTTGCCACCTCTTCTTAATATCTTCTGCTTCAGTTAGGTCCATACCATTTCTGTCCTTTATCGAGCCCATCTTTGCATGAAATATTCCCTTGTTATCTCTAATTTTCTTGAAGAGATCTCTAGTCTTTCCCATTCTGTTGTTTTCCTCTGTTTCTTTGCAATGATTGCTGAAGAAGGCTTTCTTATCTCCTCTTGCTATTCTTAGAACTCTGCATTCAGATGTTTATATCTTTCCTTTTCTCCTTTGCTTTTTGCTTCTCTTCTTTTCACAGCTATTTGTAAGGCCTCCCCAGACAGCCATTTTGCTTTTTTACATTTCTTTTCCACGGGGATGGTCTTGATCCCTGTCTCCTGTACAATGTCATGAACCTCATTCCATAGTTCATCAGGAACTCTATCTATCTGATCTAGGCCCTTAAATCTATTTCTCACTTCCACTGTATAATCATAAGGGATTTGATTTAAGTCATACCTGTATGGTCTAGTGGTTTTCCCTACTTTCTTCAATTTAAGTCTGAATTTGGCAATAAGGAGTTCATGATCTGAGCCACAGTCAGCTCCTGGTCTTGTTTTTGCTTACTGTATAGAGCTTCTCCATCTTTGGCTGCAAAGAATATAATCAATCTGATTTCAGTGTTGACCATCTGGTGATGTCCATGTGTAGAGTCTTCTCTTGTGTTGTTGGAAGAGGGTGTTTGTTATGATCAGTGCATTTTATTGGCAAAACTCTATTAGTCTTTGTCATGCTTCATTCCGTATTCCAAGGCCAAATTTGCCTGTCACTCCAGGTGTTTCTTGATTTCCTACCTTTTGCATTCCAGTCCCCTATAATGAAAAGGAGATCTTTTTTGGGTGTTAGTGCTAAAAGGTCTTGTAGGTCTTCATAGAACCGTTGAACTTCAGCTTCTTCAGCATTACTGGTTGGGGCATAGACTTGGATTACTGTGATGTTGAATGGTTTGCCTTGGAAACGAACAGAGATCATTCTGTCATTTTTGAGATTGCATCCAAGTACTGCATTTCAGACTCTTTTGTTGACCATGATAACTACTCCATTTCTTCTGAGGGATTCCTGCCCACAGTAGTAGATATAATGGTCATCTGAGTTAAATTCACCCATTCCAGTCCATCTTAGTTCGCTGATTCCTAGAATGTCGATGTTCACTCTTGCCATCTCTTGTTTGACCAGTTCTAATTTGCCTTGATTCATGGACCTGACATTCCAGGTTCCTATGCAATATTGCTCTTTACAGCATCAGACCTTGCTTCTATCACCAGTCACATCCACAGCTGGGTATTGTTTTTGCTTTGGCTCCATTCCTTCATTCTTTCTGGAGTTATTTCGCCACTGATCTCAGCATATTGGGCACCTACTGACCTGGGGAGTTCCTCCTTCAGTATCCTATCATTTTGCCTTTTCATACTGTTCATGGGGTTCTCAAGGCAAGAATACTGAAGTGGTTTGCCATTCCCTTCTCCAGTGGACCACATTCTGTCAGATGTCTCCACCATGACCCACCCATCTTGGGTTGCCCCATGGGCATGGCTTAGTTTCATTGAGTTAGACAAGGCTGTGGTCCTAGTGTGATTAGATTGACTAGTTTTCTGTGAGTATGGTTGCAGTGTGTCTGCCCTCTGATGCCCTCTTGCAACACCTACCGTCTTACTTGGGTTTCTCTTACCTTGGGCATGGGGTATCTCTTCATGGCTACTCCAGCAAAGCGCAGCCCCTGCTCCTTACCTGGGATGAAGGGTATCTCCTCACCGCCTCCCTTCCTGACCTTCAATGTGGGATAGCTCCTCTAGGCCCTCCTGTGCCCGCGCAGCCACGGCTCCTTGGATGTGGGGTTGGTCCTCCCAGCTGCTGCCCCTGGCCTCGGGCGTGGGGGCTTGGGGCAGCTCCTTCCGGCTGCCGCCCCTGACGTCGGATGTGGGGTAACTCCTCTTGGCCGCCCCCCTGACCTCGGATGCAGGTTACCTCCTCTCGGCCGTTCCTGTGCCATCGAAGCCTGGCACTCTCGACCGCTTTATAGACATGCAAAAGCTGAGAGAATCCAGCACCTCCACACCAGTTTTACAATAAATACTAAAGGAACTTCTCTAAGCAGGAAACAGAAGAGAATAAAAAGAACTACAAAAGCAAGCCAAAAACAATTAAGAAAATGGCAATAGGAACATATATATATATATATATATATATATATATATATATATATATTACATTAAATGTAAATACATTAGCGGTGGGATGGATAGGGAGGTGGGAGGGATGTTCAGGTGGGAGGGGACATAAGTAACCCTAGGGCTGATTCATGTTGATGTTTGGTAGAAACTAAGACAATACTGTAAAGCAAGTATCTGTCAAACAAAAATAAATAAATGAAAATAAAATATAAATAGACTAAATGCTTCTACCAAAAGACACAGACTGGTTGAATAGATATGAAAACAAGACCTGTATATATGCTTTCTACCAGACAACCATTTCAAACCCAGGGACACATACAGACTGAAGAGATGGAAAAAAGATATTCCATTCAAATGAAAATTTAAAGAAAGCTGGAGTAGCAACATTCTATCAGACAAAATAGACTTTAAAATAAAGATTGTTACAAGAGACAAGAAGAACACTACATTATGATCAAGAGGTCAAATCAAGAAGACATAACAATTGTAAATACATATGCACCCAAAATAGGGGCCCTGCAACATATAAGGCAAGTGCTAACAGCCATAAAAGGGGAAATTGACAGGAACACAATAGTAGAGGAATTCAACACTCCACATTCACCAATGAGTAGATCATCCATACAGAAAATTAATAAGGAAACACAAGCTTTAAATGACATATTAGAATGGATATATTTAATTTATATTTGTGAGACATTCCAACTGAAAGGAGCAGAATACACTTACTTCTCAAGTGCATATAGAACATTCTTAAGGATAGATCACATCTTGGGCGACAAATCAAGTTTTGGTAAATTTAAGAAAATTGAAATCATATAAAGCATCTTCTGACCACAAAGATATAGAAATAAATTACAGGGAAAAAAAAAACTTTAAAGAACATGAACACATGGAGACTAAGCAATGTTATTAAATAATCAATAAACCACTGAAGAAACCAAAGAAAAAGTAAAAAATACCTAGAGATAAGCAAAATGAAAGCATGATAATCCAAAAGCTATGGGACACAACAAAGGCAGCTCTAAAAGGGAAGCTTATAGCAACAAAATCTTATCTCAGGAGACAGGAAAAAATCTCAAATAAACAACCTATTCTTACACCCGAAGCAACTAGGATAAAGAACAAACAAAACCCAATGTTAGTATGAGGGAAAAAAATCAAATATTAGGGCAAATATAAATGAAAGAGATGAAGAAAACAATAGCAAAGACAAATGATACTAAAAGGTAGTTCTCTGAAAAGATAAACATAATTGATAAACCATTAGCCAAACTCACCAAGATAAAAAGAAAGAGGACTCAAATCAATAAAATATGAAATGATAAAGGAGAAGTTAGAACTGACACCATAGAAATACAAATGATTGTAAGAAATTCCCACAAGCAACTACATGCCAATATAATGGACAACTGAGAAGAAATGGACAATTTCTTAGAAAGATACATCCTTCAAATACTGAACCAAGAATAGAAAATATGAACAGACAAGTCTTAAGAACTAAAATTGAAACCATGATTAAAAACTTTCTAAGAAACAGAAATCCAAGACTAGATGAATTCACAAGCAAATTCTTTCAAACATTTAGAGAAGAGCTTCTGAAACTCTTCCCAAAAATTTCAGAGGAATCATGACACCCAAATCAGACAGATATCACAAGAAAAGAAAATTATAGGCCAATATCACCAATGAACATAGATGTTAAACTCCTCAACAGAATACTAGGAACCTGTAATCAACAACACATTAAAAAGATCATACATCCTAATCAAGTGAGATTCATCCCAGTGTTGCAAGACTATTTCAATATATGCAAATCAATCAATGTAATACACAAAAATTAGCAGACTGAAGAATAAAAGCATTGTGATTATCTCAATATATATAAAAGAATATTTGACAAATTTCAAAATCCATTTATGATAAAAACTCTACAGAAAGTGGGCTTAAAGGGAACTAACACCAACATAATAAAGGCCATATATGACAAACCTCCAACAAACATAGTCAATGGTGAAAAGCTGAAAGCATTTCCTCTAACATCAGAAACAAGACAAGGATGTCCAATCTTGTCACTTTTATTCAACATAGTTATGGAAGTCCTGGCCATGGGTATCAGAGAAGAAAATTAAATAAAAGGAATCCAAATTGGAAAAGAAGTAAAAGTGTCATTGTTTGCAGATGACATAATAGCATATGTAGAAAATCCTAAAGATGCTACCAGAAAATTACTAGAGGTCACCAATGAACTTAGTAAAGTTGTAGGATATGAAATTAATACACAGAAATCTGTTGCATTTCTATACACTATCAATAAAAGATAAAAAGGAAAAATTAAAAAACAATCCTATTTACCATTGCATCAAAAATATAAGATATCTAGCACTAAGCCTACTGAAGGAAGTAAAAGACCCGAACTCTAAAAATTATAAGACACTGATGAAAGAAATCAAAGATGACACAGGTAGATGAAAAGATATACCATGTTCTTGGGTTGGAAGAATCACTATTGTCAAAACGATTATACTACCCAAGGCAATCTACAGATTCAGTGAAATCCTTGTCCTCTTACCAATGGCATTTTTCAAAGAACAAGGACAAAATATCTTAAAATTTTTGTGGAGACAAAAAAGACCTTGAATAGTCAAAGCCATCTTGGGAAAGAAAAACAGAGCTGGAGGAATAAGGTTTCCTGACTTCAGACTATACTACAAATGATACAGTCATCAAAACAGTATGGTATTAGCACAAAACAGGAATAAAGATCAATGAACCAGGACAGAAAATCCACAGATTAATCCATGAATTTATGGTCACATAATCTGTGGTAAAGTAGGCAAGAATATACAGTGGAGAAAAAACAGTCTTTTCAATAAGTGGTGCTAGGAAAGCTGGGTAGCTCTATCTAAAAGAATGAAATTAGAACACACCCTAACACCATACACAAAGTCAAACTCAAATGTATTAAAGATTTAAATGTAAGGCTGGATACTATAAAACTATTAGAGGAAAACACAGGGAGAACACTTCCTAATATAAATTACATCAAGCTCTTTTTTTCATCATCCTTCTAGAATAATGAAAATAAAAATAAACAAATGAAAGCTAATTAAGCAGTCTTATGGACTCTGTGGGAGAGGGAGAGGGTGGGAAGATTTGGGAGAATGGCATTGAAACATGTAAAATATGTATGAAACAAGTTGCCAGTCCAGGTTTGATGCACAATACTGGATGCTTGGGGCTAGTGTACTGGGACGACCCAGAGGGATGGTATGGGGAGGGAGGAGGGAGGAGGGTTCAGGATGGGGAACACATGTATACCTGTGGCGGATTCATTTTGATATTTGGCAAAACTAATACAATTATGTAAA
The DNA here is from genome assembly GCF_002263795.3 of Bos taurus. NCBI lineage: Eukaryota > Metazoa > Chordata > Mammalia > Artiodactyla > Bovidae > Bos > Bos taurus. Next base: position 49,008,567 of record NC_037357.1, read on the forward strand.
GTTTAAAAATAAAATAAAATTTAAAAAATCAAAAAAAAGAAAAAAAAATAAACAAAAGCTTTTGCACAACAAAGAAAACCATTTAGAAATGAAAAGAAAACTCCATGTTAGAGAAAATACTTCAAGTGAAGCAAACCACAAGGGATTAATCTCCAAAATGCACAAATAGCTCATGCAGCTCAATATCAAAAAAGGCAAACAGTGCAATCAAAAAATAGGTGGAAGATCTAAATAAACATTTCTTCAAAGAAGATATATATGAAAAGATTCTCAACATCACTGATTTTTAGGGAAATGCAAAACTACAATGTTGTATCACCTCACACTGGTCAGAATGGCCATTATCAAAAAATCTATAAACCATAAATGCTGGAAAGAAGGTGGAGAAAAGGTAACCCTCCTACACTGTTGGCTGCAATGCAAACTGGTACAGACACTATGAAGAACAGTATGGAGCTTCCTTAATAAAACTGAAAACAGAGTTACAATATGATCTAGCCATCCCACTCCTGGGCATATATTTAGAGAAAACAATAATTTGAAAAATGCATGCAACTGAATGTTCACTGAAGCACTACTCACAATAGGCAGGAATGGAGCAACCAAAATATTCATCAACATAGAAATGGATAATGAAGATTGGTAGATATACATAATGGAATATTACTCAGCCAGAAAAAGGAAAAATGCATGCTATTTTTAGCAACATGGTTGAGCCTAGAGATTCTTATACTGAGTAAAGACAGTCAGACTGAGGAAGACAAATATATGATATTGCTTATAGTGGAATCTAAAAAGAGGCTACAAATGGACTTATCTACCTGGTGGGCTACCGTCCATGAGGTCACAAAGAGTCAGACATGACTGAGTGAATAACACTTTCACAAAACCAAAAGAGTTGCTGGTGTGGAAAATAAACTTGTTACTGACAGGTAAAGGGTGGAGGGATAAATTGGAATTGACACATACACACTACTATATATATCAATAACATAGATAACTAATAAGGACCTTCTGTGTAGCACAAAGAACTCCAGTCAATACTCTATAATGACCAATATGGGAAAAGAATCTAAAAAGAGTGGATATATTAATTTGTATAACAGATTCACTTCTCTGTACATTTGAAACTAACACAAAATGGTAAATCAATTATACCCCAAAATAAAAGATAAAATAAAAATAATCCTTAGAGGCAAAATAATAAGTGTAGACAGAACATGCCACTTCCCTAGAATTAACATACACAAAGTTTAGATATTGTAAGTCCTTCTAATAGAAAAGCCATCAGTTAAATAAGACACTACACTAAGGAAATGTCAGCCTGGACAACGCTTATTCATTTCAGGAACACCTACACACATACTTCAGTTTATTTTTTTTTCTATTGCTTTTCTCAACCTCCTACCTTATACTACAAGTGTTTTAGAATTCATTTTCTTCTACCTTGAATCCAAAGATTCTTTCTCTAAATACTGATTTTGAATAATCAACTCATATTATATCCAGTTTCAAAGATTCATTAGTAGACACACAACCCATCTGAAGATAGCTTGAACAAATCTAAACTTCTTATAATTCTGTAGAATTACTTATCTATAGTGGTAAATTTAATTTTTAAAAGTATTTTGACAAAAATTTTTAAAGTGTTTACTTTAAATTGGGGGAATACATGTATAATCAGAGCTTCTCAAATGTTCCATGATGTTTATAAACTTATCCATGTGATGATTACATGGAAATATGTACAAGTATTACAGTCAATATCCAATGGTTGATTAATGGCTAATGCTAGTTAAATAGACTGGATAATATTCAATTATCCACACAAAAATCCACACAATCTGAAATTCATACAATAAATGTTTACCTTTGATGCAAAATTCAGTCCAATTGGACCAATCATGAAAAGTATAACCATAAAAATACACCAGAGAGGTTTTTTTTTTTTTTTTTTTCCTGTTGACTCAGTTTTGGTTAATACAGGAGAATTATCCAGCTATTTTTAGAATCTAACTTTGACTAACTATTACATATGATGTTTTCTGTATAAAATAGTGTATTTGTAATGTATGTCTATATACCTCTTGCTACACACACACACACACACACACACATACATACATAAAAGTAGCATGTTATAATAAAAAATATATTCAAAAGGAAAAATACTTTCTTTTTCTAGTTCCTTGAGGTATAAGGTTGAATTGTTTGAGATATTTCTTTTTTATTAATATAGTTTTTTTTATTGCTATAAAATTCTCTCTTAGAAGTGCTTTAAATGAATCCTTAAATTTTGGTACAGTGTGTTTCCATTTGCATTTGTCTCAAAATGCTGTTATTTTCCTTTTGACTTTTTTTTTTAACTATTTTCTGTTCAGGAAATTGTTATTAAATTTCCACATATTTATGAACTTTTCAATTTTTCTCCTGTTATTGATACCTAGTTTCATTCCATTGTGATTGGAAAAGATATTCAATATGATTCCAATTTTGTTTGGTGACCTAACGTGATCTATCCTGTAGAATATCCCTTATGCACTTGAGAAGAATGCATATTCCGCTTCTGTTGTGTAGAATGTTCTGTGTATATTTCCTCTGTTTATTTGGTTTATATTGTTGTTCAAGTCTTTTTTTTACATATTACTCATCTGTCTGATCTGCTAATTGATAAATGTGGTGTATTAAAGTCCCCAACTATTATTGCATTGCTATTTTTCCATTCAGTTTTGTTAATATTTGCTTTATATATTTAGGTTTTATGACATTGTGTGATATATGTACAAGTGCTATATCCTTTTGACATATTGACCTCTTTGCCATTGTATGTGACCTTCTTTGTCTCTTAGGACAACTTTTAATGCAATGATTATTTTGTCTGATTTGAGTATAGTTACCCCTGATCATGGCAGCTTCTATGGTTGTGTAGATGGTAAAGAATCTGCTTGCAATGCAGGAGATTTGAGTTCGATCCCTGGATCAAGAAGATTCCCTGGAGAAGGAAATGGCTACCCATTCCAGTATTCTTGCCTAGAGAATTGCATGGACAGAGGAACCTGGCAGGCTACAGTTCATGGGATCACTAAGAGTCAGACACAACTGAAGTGACTAAGCACCTATTGGCACCCATGATCTATTTTAATTATTATTGCAAAGATTATCTTTTGCCATCCCTTTATTTTCAGCCTATATGCATCCTTAATGCTAATGTGAGTCTCTTGTAGGCAGCATTTTAGTTGGATCATGCATTGTATCCATCCAGTCACTTTGTCATTTCATTGGCAATTTAATCCATTTACATTTAAGGTAATTACTGATAAGTAAGGATTTACCATTACCATTTTGGTAATTGTTTCTGTCTGTTTTATTATTCCTTTTTTGCCTTCATCTCTCGGGCTCTTCATTTCTGATTTAGCGACTTTTATAGCAGTGTGTGTTAGTCGCTCAGTTGAGTCCGACTCTTTGCAACTGCACAAACTGTAGCCTGTCAGGTTCCTCTGTCCATGGAATTTTCCAGGCAAGAATACTGAGAGTGGGTTGCCATTTTTAGCAGTAGGCTTTGATTTATTTCTGTTTTAGCTTTTCTACCACAAGTGTTTCTCTTTGCAATTACCATGAAGCTTACATAAAATTTCTTATAGATGCGCCACAGCTTCGGTAGCAACTGTCTCTCTACACAGGTGTGAATCTTGCTAGCCTTTCCCCCAGAAGACTGTTGCAGTCGGCCAGCCCCTGCTCCTTGGTAACTGTGTGTGACAGAAAGGGCGTGATCTAGAATGCTGATATATCGGAGGAGATGCAACAGGACTCTGTGGAGTGTGCTATTCAGGCATTGGAGAAATATAATAGAGAAGGACATTGTGGTCCATATCAAGAAGGAGTTTGACAAGAAGTACAGCCCCACCTGGCACTGCACCATGGGGAGGAACTTTGGTAGTTATGTGACACATGAAACCAAACACTTCATCTACTTCTACCTGGACCGAGTGGCCATTCTCCTGTTCAAATCTGGTTAAAAGCATGGATTGTGCTACACACCCAGTGATCCATCCAAAAACAAGGACTGCATACTAAATTCCAAATACCAGACATTGAAGTCTTCAGCCTTGCCTAAGGGAACACCTCCATCTTTGAACCTTTACTGTGTTTTGTACAGGGCATTCTCTGTACTAGTTGGTTGTGGTTATAAAGCAATTAGCAAAACATCTTACATTTGTATTTATTTTATATTCCATACCTCTCTGCAACATGTTTTCTCTCTTCAAAATCCATTCCTTTAAAGAAATAAATCTGTTGGAGAAATGTGAAAAAAAATTCTTATAGTTATAACTCTTATTTATAAAATGAAGAGGTTTAATTTTAGTTGAGTTCAGTAAAATTCCTTTTTGCTTTAATATTTGTTTTTTCTAATGCATATGTGATTATTAATAGTTAATTTTCAGTTCATTAGGTGAGTAGTTTAATAAAAGACTCCAGTTAACAAACTGATGCAGGAAGTTTCGGGATGGTGAGGGAAAATTACCTATGTTTCAGAGCTACCTCAATACAACATACCCAAAATGGAATTTACTATCTTCTCCATATCCATGATTACCTCTCTCCAGTTTATTCCTCCACATAATTTTTAGAGTTTCTTTGTAAAATATAAGATTAATCATATCACTCCTCTTGAATGTTTAAATATAAAAGTCTCACCATATCTGTCAGGATAAATTCTAAACAAATTAGCAGCAGAGAATATAAAGTCTAACATTTTCTAGTTCCAACCATAATGTGACTCCTATCATTTTCTTATGGCTTCTATCAAAATATTTTTTTAATTAACCATATTAACACACTTCCCTCTCTCTCTCTCTTCCTCACTCTCATTCACCCTCTCTTTTTTTTCCATGCTTTTGTGTAACTTGTAGCAGACCCAAAATGAAGTAAGCCTCAATGAGACAGAATCCTATAAGGGAGACTACTTCTCTAATTTTGCCTAATCTAAGCAATCAAGTCTAAATAGTCAAGTAAGTTCTGCCCAGTGTAGGTGTATTGATTTAAAAGTATATAAAAGGTATTTCAATGTAGAAATTAAATATTTTTAACACTTTGGGAAAATAAAAATATTTACTGAAAATATTAGTTCACTATCTATACTGAAAAGTAAAAGCATTTACTTTGAATGGTAAAATATCAACATCCATAAAGTGTTTATCAGCCTTCATTTTTCTTCACTAAGGAAGAGCTAATAATCTTTATAATGGTTTAAAGTGTTTATTAGCCTACTTTAGTCTAGTCTGGTTTCTCTTTTCTGTGTGCAACATTCATCTTATCCCATGTAGTTTGTTATCTGGAATGCCTCCTTCTTGTAGCAATTTAAATTTCTTGTTATTTGCTTAAAGTCTTTGAATACTAAATATTTATCCATCAATTTCACCTAAAGTCTTTGACTCCTTCCAATATGACCTGCAAATTTGCAGTTTATTTCAGCATCTCTCTTGCTCTTTGACCTAAAGGTTTTGCATTGCCTTCTCATGAGCAACTGGAGTCAGTCTGACATCTCACATATATGGAGACAGGAAGGGCATTTTAAATTTCCTTTACAATCTGAACTGAACCTTGAAGAATAGGTAAGACTAAAGTGGATACGAGGAAAAGAAAAGACATTCTAAGAAGGAGAAGTGTCATAAAAATCCATAGAGACATAAGTATCCCTGACAGATCAGTAAGACAATAAGAAGGCAAGTCCTCATGGATAGAGGATACATATTCAAGAAATGTGGCATGAAAGCTCCCTCTGCCAAGAATACTCTATCCTTGCCTTTTATCTAACTCTTACTAGCTGATACTTTTTATTTGAATCTTTTTCTCACCCAGCTAAGTGTCTTCTATTCCACTGTCTGGACACCCTTTACTTCCTTAACAAATAATCTATCATATCTGGTAACATTTTTGACTATGTATCAGAATCATCTAGAGCTGGGGTCAATAAATGATTGTTCAAGGACCAAATCCAGCCCAACTCCCTGTTCTATAAATAAAGCTTTATTGGAGTACAGCCATAGTCATCTTTTTATATATTGTCTATGGTTGCTTTAGTGCACTAATGGCAAAGCTGAGTTTTTGCAACAGGAACCTGTGGTTCACAAACCTAAATTATGTACTGCTGCTGCTAAGTCGCTTCAGTCGTATCTGACTCTGTGCAACCCCATAGAGGGCAGCCCACCAGGCTCCCCTGTCCCTGGGATTCTCCAGGCAAGAACACTGGAATGGGTTGCCATTTCCTTCTCCAATGCATGAAAGTGAAAAGTGAAAGTGAAGTCGCTCAGTCATGTCTGACTCTTTGCGACCCCATGGACTGTAGCCTACCAGGCTCCTCTGTCCATGGGATTCTCCAGGCAAGAGTACTGGAGTGGATTGCCATTTCCTTCTCCAAAATTATGTACAATATGACCTTTAATAGGAAAAGCTTGCAGATCACTGACCTATAGGGCTTGTTAAAACTCAGATTGTTGGGCCTCGCTCCTAGAGTTTTTGATTTAGTAAGATAAGAGTGTGGTCCAATGATGTACATTTCTAACAAGTTCCTAGGTAATACTGGTGTTGATGCTGTTGGTTTGGGATCATAGGATGACAACTGCTGCCCTATACCTATGGATCTCATCCTTGGTTAAATATTAGAATCATCTGCAGAGCTTTTAAAAATTGATATTAAATCAGAATCTCTAAGAGTGAAACTCAGACTTAAGTACATTTTTAAGTCCCCAGATGATTCCAATATTTGACTTAGAGTAAAAACTCCTGTCCTGTAAGCTCTGGGAAAGTATGCTCTCTGCCTTAGACTTAGGCAAGTGCCTGGCATGCTGGAAGTGCTAAAGCAAATAACACATAGATGAACTAACATTTTTTTCAGTTAAATAAAATTAAGAATAGAATAGATTTGATGGGGTAATCCACTATTCCATTGAACTGGGAAACTCAGTACTTTGTAACGTCAAGAATCCCTAAATATCATGAATCAACTTCCTGTACTTTCACTCTACTCAAGAACAAAGTCACACTTAAAAATATGACAGGCAGACCACCAGGCTGACACACAGCTCAGCAGATTTAACAAGAAGTGAGGAAGAACACAGTTGACTCGGTCGTTTTTAGGTAGCAAATTGGAACTTGGCCAGTTCCCCAAGATACTAATTCTAACAAAATAGTATATTTTTCATTCATGATGGGCATACCATTTCTCTCAAAGCCCAAAATTAGAGGACTATTGTGAATCTGGATCCTTTACATGAAGTGAATAGCAGGGGGTAGAAAGAGGAGGTCAGATGATTATAAAAGCAACTGCTACATGGGAAAGGGGGGAATGAAGTCTCCTAATTGGTCTATCTGTTTACATGGTAAGGAGAAAAAATATTAATAATCTGTTTTAAATTGTTCTCAGAAGAAAAATCCATAGGCTAGGTTTTCCCCAGTATAGGAAAACTAATAGCAAATAGGACATTCCCTTCAAAAAAGATGGGAGAACAGTAACACCATTTCCCTACCCTTCACACAATCCTATATCTCTGAATAAAATGGCTCTGCCTTTGAAAACACTACTGCCATAACCAGTTCAGGTGAACAACAAGCAGAGTAAGAAGGCAGAGGAAAAGGAATGGAGGGTAGAAGTCAAGCCACATGCAGCCCATTCTCTGAAGTTTGAGAGAGAAGATGGAAAAAAGGCCAATGAATGTAAAGGGAAAATAATGAAACAAATATCAGACAAAGAGAAAAACAAGGCTGAAAATGAAAGAAATTGTGAACAGAAGAGGAGAAAAAAGATACCAGTAAGTGACAAAGAATAGAGGAGGGTAAGATCAAGGTAAGAAAACAGGATGGGAATAACAAAAGGAAAAGAATGCTAGAGAGAGAGAGAATATAATCAATAAACACACATACACATACACATATACACAGAGATATTTACACAGATAAACATTTGTAACTTTTATTTTCCTCAGAGTAATGTCAGAAAGTGCCAACATTTGTTGGATCACGGAGAAAACAAGGGAATTCCAGAAAAAAAGATCTATTCCTGCCTTGCTAACTATGCTAAAGACTTCGCCTGTGTGGATCACAACAAACTGTAGAAAATTCTTAAAGTGATGGGGATACTCGATCACTTTATCTGTCTGCTGAGAAATCTACATGCGAGTCAAGAAGCAACAGTTAGAACCAGACATGGTACAACTGACTGGTTCAAAATTGAGAAAGGAAAATGGCAAGGCTGTATATTGCTACCCTGCATATTTAACTTATATGCAGAGTACATCATGTGAAATGCCAGGCTGGATGAATCACAAGCTGGAAACAAGATTGCAAGGAGAAATATCAATAACCTCAGATATTCAGATGATACCACTCTAATGGCAGAAAGTGAAGAGGAACTAAATAGTCCCTTGATGAGGGTAAAAGAGGAGACTGAAAAAGCTGGCTTAAAACTTGAAAATTATAAAAAATAAGATCATGGCATCTGGCCCCATCCCTTCATGGCAATAGATGGGGGAAAATTGAAAACAGTGACAGATTTTATTTTCTTGGGCTCCAAAATCACTGTAGACAGTGACTGCAGCCATGAAATTAAAAGATGCTTGCTTCTTTAAAGGGAAACTATAACAAACAGCATATTAAAAAGCGGATATTTCACTTTGCCAACAAAGGTCCATATAGTCAAAGCTGTGGTTTTTCCAGTAGTCATGTATGGATGTGAGAGTTGGACCATAAAGAATGCTAAGCAATATTGTAAAGTAAAAAAATTAAATTAAATTTAAAAAAGGAAAAAAATAAAAGACTCATTGTTGAAAAAAAAAAAAAAAAAGAATGCTAAGCACCAAAGAATCAATGCTTTCAAATTGTGGTGCTGGAGAAGACTCTTGAAAGTCCCTTGGACAGTAAGGAGATCAAACCAGCCAATCCTTAGGGAAATCAACCATAAATATTCATTGGAAGAGCTGTTTCTGAAGCTCCAATACTGTGGCCACCTGATGCAAAGAGCCAAAAAGACCTCAGATAGAAAAGACCTTGATGCTGGGAAAGATTGAAGGCAAAAGGAGAAGAGGGCAGCAAAGGATGAGATGGTTAGATTACATAACCAACTCATGGACATGAGTTTGAGGAAACCCTGGGAGATAGTGGGGGACAGAGGAGCCTGGTGTGCTGCAATCCATGGCACCACAAAGAGCTGGCAGAACTTATTGACTGAACAACAACAAAAACTACCAAGGAAGAACAATTATCTAAGCAGATAGAAAATAGGGTAAGTCAAAGATTTTTTTACATAAACATTTTGGCTTTACCCTAAGAGACAAATGGAAAACCAAAGCTGTAATAATTTTAGCTTGGTAAATATTGAAGTTTGTGTAACCAAGTACCCACCTCAGCTATAAAATGTATCTTATTATAGCACCTGAGGCAGATAGGTTTATGAAATCTTATTCCTAGGGCCTATAATCCTCCTTTAAGAATATTCAAAAACCTCTTCATAACTGCCTTGAAGTTTCACAGGGCTTTATGATTGGCACTCATCAATGAAATATGATTGTGTCACTTATGTTTTGAAGGAGTAAAAAGTCCCTGAACAATTCTATAGTCTCCTTCTTATGTTAGGATACTAGGGATAAGACCTTAGGTTGGGATAATGGAACTACAAGATTGCTAGACTGTTGAATTACTTCATAGAAAACAGACACCCCTGCAATATTACTCAGACCCCCAGCAAATTTCAGCTGAGTGAAAAATAAACTTTTGTTCTGTTAACCTCCTGAGATTTGTTACTACAGCATAAGCTTAACCTATTGTAACTAATACAGCATCCATATAAAGTGTATCTCTCATATGAACACCCAGATAAACTGGTTACAAACATACATATTCCTAAATCACTGAAGGAGTTGACCAATTCTATAGTATCCTTATATATGTCAGTAAATGTTGGGTAAAATCTCCATAAAAAATCAGAGTTTTGCTTTTGAAGTATCCTGTGGATTCCTTCTTTCTGGTAGTAAATATTACAGTGTCCAGTAAAGCCACGATATGAGTTAGGGTTCCAGCAAGAAACAGCATATAATCAAATAGGATAATTGAGGATAATGCAATAATGCGTTTAAAAAGTTAACAGTGTTAAAATAAAAAACAGGTGTCGGAAAATCAAGTTTTCATTAATATTCTCAGCTAGCAATAGCACAGATACATCACCAACATTAGAGCTAAAGGGATAAAGATGATAACATGGCTCCCAGAACAGAAATAAAGCAGAGTCTCTAGTCTTAAGGAAAGAAATGAAACCACAACCAACTTGTAGGCTGACCTCTCTTTTCACTAGTTTTTTGATATTCTGAAATGCATATCATTGGCTGTATCCCGTAAGAAGCTAGAGCAGAAGGGAGACTGTCAGTACAATCCACTGAGGCCCTTTATCCAAGGCACAGAGAAGGTGGAGATTGGAGGATGGTGGATCTGCAAGGGAGATATGAAGTATATCCAGGATAGCTACTCAAGACTATGCCATCTTCATATAGGACAATTTTTATCTTTCTATTCTCTATAGTGGAAAAATAGTAAATGATTTTAAACCATCTTGTGCATCCTTATTTTTATCCCTACTGGATATTATTTTAATGATCCAAATGCCACTCCTATCAAATTTTAAGATAGTTTAAAATAAGTTTCTGTGTAAATATCAATATTTAAGAGTTTATATTGAGCTCATGCTTTAACCTACAGTCTATTTGTCTTTGCAAAGTCAAAGACAATTTTATGTAATACTTAATATGCTGCTGCTGCTAAGTCACTTCAGTCATGTCTGACTCTGTGTGACCCCATAGATGGCAGCCCACCAGGCTCCCCCGTCCCTGGGATTCTCCAGGCAAGAATACTGGAGTGGGTTGCCATTTCCTTCTCCAATGCATAAAAGTGAAAAGCGAAAGTGAAGTCGCTCAGTCGTGTCCAACTCCTAGTGACCCCATGGACTGCTGCCTATCAGGCTCCTCCGTCCATGGGATTTTCCAAGCAAGAATACTGGAGTGGGGTGCCTTCTCCAATACTTAATATGATTATCCTAAAAGTGATAATTGGAGAAAAAAATTCAGTGTGGAAAAAAGCAGTTAGGAGACTATCAAAATATGTCAAACAAAACATTCTGAGGTCCTGAGGAAAGTTGAAGAGGAATTGAAAAACAGACAGATAAGAGAAGTAATCTTAAAGTTGAATATATAGACTTACAGGAACTGATTGTGGAGAATTAAGACTTTTTTTAATAAATAAATAAAGCAAAATGCTTCTAATTTAGGAGAATGAGACTAGAAAGTTACGCTGGCTCTGATCCAGCTTTTCACGGTCAATTTGAATGAACCCCGTGTTTCAGGACCCAGTTTATCTGCAATGGCAAGCTGAGACAAGCCAATTTCTGGAAAATCAATGCTATAAGACCAAGCTCTCTTTCACTTCTCCTCAACCTTTTTTTGACAGGGAATTTACCCTCTGACCAGCAATGTGTAAGATCTTCATCAAACCATATTTATACTTCAGCTTCTCACTTAGATTCATGACATATCTGTTTCCATGTTCTACAGCAAAAAATAATAATTTAGGGTGCCTTCCCTAACAGAGTCTTAGTTGCTTTCTGCAGCAATTATAAATAATTTGACATGATATTATTGTTCCAAAGCTTTTGGCAACCATTAATTAAATCTCATAATGCTCTGGTAGGTAGCTTTCTAGTAAAAAATAAACATTCATAGAGGCCTGACCCCGGTCAAAACAAAATGGACAAAGACTATGCCCCTTCTCTGCCAGGCACTGATAGCCTCTCCCATACAGCCCATATTTTCCTACCATGGAGGCCCATCCTGGACCTTGAAGGTGACCATCCTATGCTCTCAAATTCCCTTTTCTGACATCTCAAAGTCTAAACCCTCAGGGTAGTAGTATTAATTTACAAAAATAAACAAATCCTATCTAACTCAATACCAGAGAATACAATAACTTAAGCCCAAGATGTTACAGTAAATGATAGAGCATTTAATGCACTGTGATAGAACAGTAGACAAGATCTTTTTTTTTTTTTTTTTTTTAATGTGGCGAGAGTAGACATTTGTTTTCCCCAAGCCTACACTATCAAAGATTAGTTTGGAGGCACACAAGCTTCAAATATATAGCATTATTATGAGTCAAGAATGCAAATGCAAGGCTCTGAACAATATGGATAATGCCACTGAGATTAAGTAGTTTGATCAAAAACTTCTAACTGGAAAAGAAATGGAGAATTGACCTATGTGTGCCCACGCACCATGGCCATCCTAAATGATTCATCCTTTGAACAGGAAGGAACAAGCTAATGTCTTACTGCCCCACACACCCTTAACCTTCTTCTTTTATAATTTACATCACATGACAGCACTACCTTTGACATAGATCAGCTAGAAACATGAGGTTTGTCCTAAGCACTTCCTTCTTTCTCATACTTCACATACAAAAGAGTCACTAGTCAATTCCTGTTGATTCTATCTACAAAATTAAGAATGAAAATTTTCAACTCTTCATTTTCCTTTTATTTTCTTAGCTCACACTATTATCACTTATCCCCTGAAGCACTGAAACAGTTTCTAATCTTTGCCTTTTCCAACTGTTCCTCTGTTTTCAGAGTAATTCTTAAAGTATGAATCTACTAGTTACTAGTAACTTTTTATAATAATTCAAACTTCACTTTCCTTATGAAATTTACCCCAATTCTTCAGGCAGAGTTAACCTTCTCCTTTCTCTGTGTCATTTTCTCTACTGTAGCCATTAAAATCTCAAATTTTTATGCATCAAATTCCATATCTAGTTCTTCATTAAACTTGAAGTGTAGGGATTATGTTTTCTTCATCTCTTTACATCCATAGTTGTGCCAAGACACTGAAGTTGTTTGCTATACATTTGCTGAAATATTTACTATTATAATCATTCCTTAAGGTTAAGGCCTGGAAGGTCTCAGCTAAAAATAAAACATTACATTTGAAGAAAAATTTCCCATTCAGCTTTTAATTGTTAAAAGCCTCTCAGTAGCCTCATCACAGAACAAGATTCCAAAAAGTTGGATCCAAGGACATATAGGTAATGAAAAGGAATCTGGAAATATCTAGAGCAGTGAATTGATGTATGCTAAAGAAGGTCAGCACACATAGCTTTCAGGGAACCAGAAGCCTTCCCAAGACTATGTGCACAAGAACTGGGGAAAATGTGGAAATAGTGCAGAAAATCATCAAAGGGTTTACAAGTCAAACTGTGTCAAATTTGCTATCATGTTCAGAGCTCACCTTGACTAAGGCTAGGTGTTACTCTTCTTTCCCCCAAAAGGGTATAATTGCCTTTATTCTTCATCCCAGTTAATGCTAAATGACCCCACATTCTGTGCTATTCTATCACCTTGACACTGGAAGAAAAGTTTGTCATCATAATCATTCATTAATTCATTTACTCATTCATTTATTATTTCACCTATAAGGTCATTTATTTCTAGGAAAAAAAAGCTAGGTAAATTCTGTCTTGCCACTTAAACAATCAGAACTAGACTTGTGGAATTAGAGAAATAAGACCTTCTTATTTGCAGTGTAGCTTAGAGTTGTCCCCTAATCTGTTCTCAAATTGCTCCAAGCTATGGTTTCACTCATAAAATACCGAGGGCACAAAGCTCAATTGTTACACACACTCCAGCATATGAAATTCATAGCTTTATGAGGGAAATTAATGTGTGTGTGTGTGTGTTAGTCAGTCAGTCGTGTCTGACTCTTTGGACCCCATGGACTGTAGCCTGCCACGTTCTTCTGTCCATGGAATTCTCCAGGCAAGAATACTGGAGTGGGTTTCTGTTTCCTTCTCCAAAATTAATATATATTTATGCGTATATATATATCTTAATTACATTAATTAATATCTAATTACATTGAAAATGAAATACATAGATATCTTAATTAAACTAATTACGTTAAGGTATCTATGTATTTCATTTTTATATAAAAATATCATACCCTTGGTATGAGAGTCACACATCCATTGGGCATAGCACTGCAATATGGTAAGACATTTTTCCAATAAATGAGCCTTGGGATTCTTAACATCTTGAGCATATACATGAATGCCCAAGGAGTGATCACTAAGACACCATCAAATGTTGGTAGCTGAAATCCATTTCAATAAAGACCGCATCAAGGAATTAATGAAGTGGCCAACAGTTATTCTTAGACTGTGTATTCCTTCCAAACTATATAGGACAAACTTGCTTATTTGCTGGTGCCAATTCCTCACTGATATGCTTTTGTCTGTGACTGAACAAATGGGTGTAGTGTAGTAGTGTTAGTCACTTCATGTCTGACTCTTTGTGACTCCATGGACTGTAGCCCACCAGGCTCGTCTGTCCATGGAATTCACCAGGCATGGACTCATTTCTGATTCCTCTACACAAAACCATCAGAGACCTCCAGAGACGCAGCGACCTCTGTGACAAGAGTTGGTAAGATCCCAGATTCCTGGGGAATGATGCCCAAACCTGAACCTCAACTGTGTATGCATGATTAGCACTAAAAGAGCCATGAGCCACACAGTTTTCTACAACTGCTGGAACTCACAAAGCAAACATTAGTGAAAGAAGATGGAGGAGATGGGGAAGGAATTAGAGAAGCAGAGGCAGCAGTGGTGCAGATAAAAATTTCTGCCCAGACAATGGCCTTATATTTGCAATACTTAACAAATTTTCAGTCATGTAAACTTTCAGACAAAAATACAAACAAACAAAAAAAATACCAAAGCATTAGTTCTTAACCATCCTGTTTAGCTGTTAAAGTATAGAAAATTGTCCTGTTTGTGTTAAGTTTGTTTCCGTCTCTTGTTATGAATAAACAACACTGTATTCCCTTAATGTTCGTCAATTATGTGCCAAGGAAAACAATGTATTGAGTTGCATTTCAGTGTTAATGTACTAGAAATTTTCATATTTTGGATATCTAATTATATTTGCTGCTGCTGCTGATGCAATGTTTAGGTACTAAGGATTGAAAAGGTGGCTCTAACGTTTATATATTTCCTTTATTTAAATGCACTATGTTACAGAGACGGTTTTCTGTTGTGCCCTTACCTTGTAAATATTCCTTCCAAACACATTCATTATCTTCTGCCTCCTATACTAGATTATTGAAATTATGTTTGATTGAAACTTTTTAAAGTGGACATGAAGGTTATATTAACCAAAATGACTGAGCCCAACTTAAAAAATGGACCCTCAGTATTTATTAAGTGTCTGGTCATATCTGTGACCTACAAAGTATATTTGGCATCATTACATCAAGTATTTATTAAGGCCTACATTCAGGTACTGTGTATAGAAGGAAAGGGTGAGGATTAGACAGTGTTACTTCTTTCAAGAAGTTAAATTATAATACAGGAGTTCCATACAAACATGAATCATCCATTGCTGTAGTGAATGAATGTAAATAGCACAGTGATGTCATAAATAGAGTGAAAGTAATTCTGCTGGAGTGATGGAGAAGGCTTCATCAAAAGGAAAACTTTAACCGGATCTTGAAGCATAAGCATTTTACTAGTTAGTAGAAAAAGGAAGGGAGATTGCTCCAGGGAACAATATATGCAAAATCTTAGAAACAAGAACCTATATAGCACCTTAGGGACAGTATGAGTGCTACTTTAAACTGTATCATACAATGAAAAGAGCTGATGGGAGGTTGAGAAGAGCAACAAAAAATGAGGTTAGAGAAGTATTGATATTTAAGGATTAGACCATGATGAGATTTGTTGGACTTCATGTCCTAGTAAGTGAAATAAATGATGATGAGAATAAAACCATCATTAGATCTTATTTATAAAAACTCATTCTAATAGCAGTGTGGCTAATGGAATAAAGTGGAATTAAAGGCAAGGAGATACATTGTGAGACAAACACAAGAGTTTGCACAGGAGGTGACAACAGCCTGAACTAAAAAAAGGTAGCGCTGAAGATAGAGAAAAGGGAACCAAACATTGTAGGAGAAAGTCAGGGGAGAGAATGTCCAGCATCTTCCATCCTAGGGAGAAAATGAAGGGACATAATCAACAGAACTAACTTCTCAGTGACTGTTGTTTAGTCTTTCAGTCGTGTCCAACTCTGGTGATTCCATGGACTGTAGCTCTCCAGGCTCCTTTGTTCATGGGATTCTCCAGACAAGAATATTGGAGTGGGTTCCCATTTCCTTCTCTAGGGGATCTTCTTGACCCAGGGATCGAACCCATGTTTCCTGCATTGCAGGCATATTCTTTACCATTGAACCACCAGAGAAGCCCTCTCAGTGACTACTGTAGAGTAATTAAACATTGAGATTGACCGGCATGATGTGTTGGACTTAAGAGTCAGAAAACCAGGCTTTTCGTACCAGCTCTGCTATTAATCAGTTATGTTACCTTGGATGAGTCATTTTTCTCTCTCTGGACACCAATTTCTCATCCTTGAAATGTGAAGAGTTGCTTGATGTCCTATGATTTCTCTTCCATGTCTGTCATTCTAGGGCTCTATGGATGATTTTGACATAAGGAGGCAGGCAGTCCCTACCTTAGGTAATTCTCTAATTACTTAGGTCCCTTCCTTTCTTAAGGAGTACAGTAAATTAAATCCCTGGAGTAGCAGGTGAAATGGAAGATGCTGAGTCATTTAAGAAAAATCTTACATAAACATGAGTATAATCATCTCTCATTATCTAGGCACAAATATATTCAAGGGATTAGACCTGATAGACAGGGTGCCTGAAAAACTATGGATGGAGGTTCATGACTTTGTACAAGAGGCAGTGCTCAAGATCATTCCCAAGAAAAAGAAATGCAAAAAGGCAAAATCATTGTCTAAGCAGGCCTTACAAATTGCTGAGAAAAGAAGAGAAGCTAAAGGCAAAGGAGAAAAGGAAAGATATACCCATTTGAACACAGAGTTCCAAAAAATAGCAAGGAGAGATAAGAAAGCCTTCCTCCATGATCAATGCAAAGAAATAGAGGAAAACAACAGAATGGGAAAGACTAGAGATCTCTTAAAAAAATTATACATACCAAGGGAACATTTCATGCAAAGACGGGCACAATAAAGGATAGAAATGGTATGGACTTAACAGAAGCAGAAGATATTAAGAAGAGGTGACAATAATACACAGAAGAACTATACGAAAAAGATCTTCATGAGACAGATAATCACGATGGTGTGATCACTCACCTAGAGTCAGATATCATGGAATGTGAAGTCAAGTGTGCCTCAGGAAGCATCACTAAGAACAAAGCTAGTGGAGGTGATGGAATTCCAGTTGAGCTATTTCAAATCCTAAAAGATGATGCTGTGACAGTGCTGCACTCAATATGCCAGCAAATTTGGAAAACTCAGCAGTGGTGACAGGACTGGAGAAGATCAGTTTTCATTATAATCCCAAAGAAAGGCAATGCCAAAGAATGCTCAAACTACTGCACAATTGCACTCATCTCACAGGCTAGCAAAGTAATGCTCAAAATTCTCCAAGCCAGGCTTCAATATTACATGAACTGTGAACTTCCAGATGTTCAAGCTGGATTTAGAAAAGGCAGAGGAACCAGAGATCAAATTGCCAACATCCATTGGATCATAGAAAAAGCAAGAGAATATCAGAGAAACACCTACTTCTGTTTTATTGACTATGCCAAAGCCTTTGACTGTGTGGATCACAACAAACTGTGGAAAATTCTTCAAGAGATGGGAATACCAGACCACCTGACATGCCTCTTGAGAATTCTGCATGCAGGTCAAGAAGCAACAGTTAGAATTGGACATGGAACAACAGACTAGTTCCAAATTGGGAAAGGAGTAGGTCAAGGATGTATATTGCCACCCTGCTTATTTAACTTATATGCAGAGTACATCATGAGAAATCCTGGACTGGATGAAGCACAAGCTGGAATCAAGATTACCAGGAGAAATATCAACAACCTCAGCTATGCAGATGACACCACCCTTTTGGCAGAAAATGAAGAAGAACTAAAGAGCCCCTTGATGAAAGTGAAAGAGGAGAGTGAAAAAGTTGGCTTAAAACTCAACATTCAGAAGACGAAGATCATGGCATCTGGTTCCATCACTTCTTCGTAAATAGATGGGGAAACAGTGGAAACAGTGACAGACTTTATTTTGGGGGGCTCCAAAATCACTGAAAATGGTGACTACA
Source organism: Bos taurus (assembly GCF_002263795.3). Lineage (NCBI taxonomy): Eukaryota > Metazoa > Chordata > Mammalia > Artiodactyla > Bovidae > Bos > Bos taurus. The sequence goes on from NC_037357.1 coordinate 49,026,782, forward strand.
GCCATGAAATTAAAAGACACTTGCTCCTTGGAAGAAAAGTTATGACCAGACTAGACAACTTATTAAAAAGCAGAGACATTACTTTGCCAACAAATGTCTTTATAGTCAAAGCTATGGTTTTCCAGTAGTCATGTATGGATGTGAGATTTGGACTGTAAAGAAAGCTGAGAGCCAGAGAATTGATGCTTTTGAACTGTGGTATTGGAGAAGACTCGTGAGCCCTTGGACTGTAAGAAGACCCACCCAGTCAATACTAAAGGAAATCAGTCCTGAATATTCATTGGAAGGACTGATGCTGAAGCTGAAACTCCAATACTTTGGTCACCTTATGTGCAGAACTCATTCCTTGAAAAAGACCCTGGTGCTGGGAAAGATTAAAAGTGGGAGGAAAGGGGATGACAGAGGATGAGATGGTTGGAAGGCATCACCGACTTAATGGACATGAGTTTCAGTAAACTCTGGGAGTTGGTGGTGGACAGGGAGACCTGGTGTGCTGCAGTCCATGGGGTCCCGAAGAGTTGGACAGGACTGAGTGACTGAACTGAACTGAACTGAGTGGTCTACACAGTAATCAAAAAATGTCTGATTAACCACCTGCATAGCCTCTAAGCCAGAATTCTGGTCATTAATTATGATTGTTTGGGAGTGTAAGTACAAATATAGGGTTGTAAACTAAATTTATACTGACTTCAAGATTTGCCAAATAAGTTATTACAATAAATCACTGATAAGAGCTTATTGTCTTATTGCTTCTTTACCCCTGAAGTCAAATTCAAGAAAAAATTATGTTAGAGATCCTCATAGATTGAATCTGTATTTCAATATATAAATATCTTTCATTGTAAGTTGTTCTCCCCTTTGGCACATCTAACCAAGAGTCACAAGACTAAACAAAATGTAAATGAATTGAGAATCATGGGTCAAGTGAAAATCACTCCCAGTTCTTGGGTTCCTCTATGAGGATCTTAGAAGAAGTGGGTGAAGATTTTATTTACTCTGGAGTAGAAATCACAGCAGTGTATAACTTCTGTGTGAAACATCTACATGGTTATCAAATCTACATTATGGAGAGAAAGGAGGTAGAAGGGATACTGCTGTGAGAGGGCAACACTGCAGCTATCCTTGTGCTCTAAGGCAGAAATCAATTGACTGTCAATGAAGTGGAATCAAAGTTCTTGGGAAACCCAAGATGGACTATCTTAAATACCTTACAGTGTACTCAAAAAGAGAAATGCAATACGTAATATAGGGATCTGTATCTAGAAGGATGTTTTTTGAATATATATTTTTTCTTCCAGTGAAGGAAATTTAGAAATACTGGAACTTTAACAATTTTGATTTACATCTTTCTAAGGTCTTTTTAGCACTCTCTTCTCTCAAAGGGTATGAAGAACAAGTCTTCAAAGCTCTCCCTGCTGGGATTTTTGCTTGGAACCCAAGACATTCTCAAACAATTATTTTCTCATTAACACAAAGGAGAAGTGTGACTGCCACCACCTCTTCTTTGCCTGTGGCCCCTAATAATCCTAAATAATATTTCAGAAGCAATCTACCTTATTATTTATTATTCTCCAGTAAAATTATTTTCTCTAACAAAGGTCAAATGTGCCTTGCATTATTTCATATTATAGCTAAATTTTGACATCTTCTGATCTTTGTGTTTTATATATATATGATAGTGATGTGAATGCAATATAATAAATCTTAGAATTAATCTAAGGGCATTTCAACACTCAATAAAAAAAAGCTACCAAACATTTTCTTAATTAGGGTAAGCATTAACCTTCATTTTTATCTAGTATGTTAAATCTACTGAAGAATAATTACTGTGAAGACTAGACCAAATAATGCCCATTTAGTTTCCCAATTTCTTCATGTAATATGAATTGATGAACTTTTGGACAACCTCATGCTATAGCTAAACTCAATGATTCATTTATAATTTCTTTCAGTATCTCCATAAAAACATTTGTATTTTAGAAGATATGCTAAACACAAGCAATCTGCAATGAACAATAGCTATATTAAAATAGTTACCTTTCACAGAAACTGGAAAACATCCAGTTTGACTTCTTCAACCAGCAGATTAAAACTGAAGAGCTAAATTTCATCCAATTTTATTTTGCACTTTGTTATACATTTATGATAATGTATAATTAAATTGTGATAACAGTCATATCTTAAGGAATACTAATATGTGAAAGTAAAATTTTCATTAATAAATCTTGGGTGGCTAGGGAAACAGAAGCCATCTATGGATAATCTAACTTAGCCATAGAAGTAAAACTGTAACTGGTGTCCCAGGGCCCCAAAGAAGTTCAAATAATTATTCAAGGTACCAAAATTTAATATGTCATCTTCTTTGATAGCTCCTTATTTGTATCTATAGAACTTTGAGCTATCTCCTCTATTGGACAAAGACAAGGGGATAGGGCTTTTGGTAAAAGTCTACAGGACAAAGAAATTAAGAATGTGTTAATTAAATGTCCACATGATGTTAAAACTGACAGGGTTATAGCACAGAAATAACATGTAAAGTGAATGTTGATACACTGGTCCTATGAAGCAGGAATAATGTCAACAGGAGAAAGCATAAACTATTAGGAACAAGTTTAAAAATAAAAAGAGAACCATAGATACAGGATGGAAGAGATCTCATTAAAAATAAGCACAGTTTAAGAGAACTGGAATTCATAACTGACTATAAGCGAAGTAGGAGTCAGAACTGCAATGGTATAAAGATGATTCAGAAATTTATTGAAAAGCAATACACTATGCAAGGAATTATTTCAGAACCCTACTAGTCATAGTATTATAAGAACTAACATTTATTGGGCTTTATCCAAGTGCCAGGGCAGTGTGTTAAACATCTCATTCAATCCTCCCAATATTTTATCCCATAGGTAATATATTCCAAGAAATCATTTCATGCAAAAATAGGCAGAATATAGGACAGAAATCGTATGGACCTAACAGAAGCAGAAGATACTAAGAAGAGATGGCAAGAATACACAGGAGAACTATACAAAAAAGATCTTCATGACCCAGATAACCATAATGGTGTGATCACCCACCTAGAGCCAGACATCCTGGAATATGAAATTCAGTGGGCCTTAGGAAGCATCACTAAGAACAAAGCTTGTGGAGGTGATAGAATTCCAGTCAAGCTATTTCAAATCCTAAAAGATGATGCTGTGAAAGTGCTGGACTCAATATGCCAGCAAATTTAGAAAACTCAACAGTGGCCACAGGACTGGAAAAGATCAGTTTTCATTCCAATCCCAAAGAAAGGCAATGCCAAAGAATGCTCAAACTACCTCACAACTGCACTCATCTCACACGTAGCAAAGTAATGCTCAAAATTCTCCAGGCCAGGCTTCAACAGTACATGAACTGTGAAATTCCAGATGTTCAAGCTGGATTTAGAAAAGGCAGAGGAACCAGAGATAAAATAGCCAACATCCATTGGTCATCAGAAAATCAGGAAAGTTCCAAAAAAATATCTACTTCTGTTTTATTGACTACGCCAAAGCCTTTGACTGTGTGAATCACAACAAACTGTGGAAAATTCTTCAAGAGATGGGAATATCAGACCACCTGACCTACCTCCTGAAAAATTTGTATGCAGGTCAAGAAGCAACAGTTAGAACTGGACATGGAACAACAGACTGGATCCAAATTGGGAAAGGAGTATGTCAAGACTATATATTGTCACCCTGCTTATTTAACTCATATGAAGACTACATCATGCCAAATGCCGGCTGGATGAAGCACAAGCTGGAATCAAGATTGCCAGGAAAAAAAAGCTGGAATCAAGATTGCCAGGAAAAATATAAATAACCTCAGATATGCAGATAACACAACCCTTATGGCAGAAAGCAGAGAGGAACTAAAGAGCCCCATGATGAATGTGAAAGAGAAGAGTGAAAAAGTTGACTTAAAACTCAACATTCAGAAAACTAAGATCATGGCATCTGGTCCAATCATTTCATGGCAAATAGATGGGGAAACAATGGAAATATGTGAGAGACTTAATTTTGGGGGGCACCAAAATCACTGCTGCTGGTGACTTCAGTCATGAAACTAAAAGACACTTGCTCCTTGAAAAAGCTATGACCAACCTAGACAGCATATTAAAAAGCAGAGATATTACTTTGCCAACAAAGGTCCTTCTCGTCAAAGCTACAGTTTTTCTAGTAGTCATATATGGATGTGAGAGTTGGACTACAAAGAAAGCTGATCACTGAAGAATTGATGGTTTTGAACTGAGGTGTTGGAGAAGACTCTTGAGAATCCCTTGGACTGCAAGGAGATTCAACCAGTCCATCCTAAAGAAAATCAGTCCTGAATATTCATTGGAAGGACTGATGCTGAAGCTGAAACTCCAGTACTTTGACCACCTAATGCGAAGAACTGACTCATTGGAAAAGACCCTGATGCTGAGAAAGATTGAAGGCAGGAAGAGAAGGGGATGACAGAGGATGAGATGGTTGGATGGCATCACCTCATCAATGGACATGAGTTTGAGAATGCTCTGGGAGTTGGTGAAGGATAGTGAAGCCTAGCGTGCTGTAGTCCATGGGGTCGCAAAGAGTTGGATATGACTGAGTTACTGAGCTGAACTGACTGAATATATTTAGTTCCATTTAATGTGGGAAAGAGGCTTCCCAGTTGGCACTAGCAGTAAAGAACTCACCTGCCAATGCAGGAGACTTAATAGATGCGGGCTCAATCACTGGATGGGGAAGATCACCTGGAGGAGGGCACAGGCAACTCACTCCAGTATTCTTGCCTGGAGAATCCCATGGGCAGAGGATCTGGCGGGCTACAGTCCATAAGGTTCCAAAGAGTTGACCACAACTGAAGCAACTTAGCATGTATGCACAGGTGGGAATACTGACATCCCAGACTTCTCTCAACTCTTTCCTGAACTATATACATGCTCCCAAATGTTCTGCTTTTTTTTTTTTCCACTCCATCTACACAAAGATGCATAATGCAGTTTCATCTGGAACTATTGACCATCTCCTCCCAGCATGTTCACAGTTTATTTTACCATGCCTGTAGATTGCCCTGCAACTTTGGCTTTACTATGAACAAATGGATTCATTGATAGGTTTAGAGTTTTAACAGTAAGTGTCCTTGAAAGTGTTTATTGTATGATGGTAATCCTGTCTGAATTCATGTCTGTTTAATACAAGGTGAATGTTGAGAAAATGGCTACTCTAATTTTGGAGAGTAAGGTGTTGTGACCTGGGAATCTAAACTGAGTCTGTTCCTTCTCCCTTGAATAATCATTAGTTTTTCTCACTTTTTTTCTCAAACAATGTGTGCATGGTTTTATAGGACAGATGATTTTGCCTTATACTATACTTTGACTTATTAATAAAACTACAGTGATGAATCATATTTAATTATGATCATTAAAAGATGTAAATCAAAATGCAATTGCTTATTCATCACAAAGATTATAAAAAAATATTTATTTTTAAATTCTGTAGGAGAAAGGTAAAAAAAAAAAAAAAAAAGATGTTCTACCTGATCCAAAACAATTGCATTCTCACTTGAAACTTCAGACAATGATGAGAATCTGAGAATTAGATTGTACTTCAGAAGGTCCATTCTCCAGTCTTCAGGCATCTGGATAGCAAAACATTTCAGGACCAATTATATAGGGTCTTCTTAAAGCCAATCAGTAAACTATGTTAGCTCTAGTAATATCAATCTTTCTCACACTTTCTATTTTTTAAGCATTTACACAGTACCTAAAAGCTGTTTGATAAGATTTTTTTTTAATTGAACAAACTTCCATAGCCAAGTTTAAAGTAACTGTTAAACCAGGGATAGACTAATCAGTAGTCTTTGGTTGCCCATAATGACTTTTCTATACCTTGATAATCTTAAAGGCTTTCATTACATTCAATAGAAATTTCTACTGCTTATGTTTTAACCTCTTTTACAGTTTTTAAATCCCTGAATGATAGAAAATCTATTAAATATTTCTCCCTATAATAATCACTGAAAATTATATTCCAAATATCTCTTGTCTTTGAAACAAAATCTCAACCCCAGTAGTTGGCTCTCATACAAAAAGGAAAAAATACTCTATAAACTTTTTTTTTTTTTTTACTGCTGCCAAGTCACTTCAGTCATATCCGACTCTTGCGACGCCATGGATGGCAGCCAACCAGGCTCCCCCGTCCCTGGGATTCTCCAGGCAAGAACACTGGAGTGGGTTGCCAGGAGAAGGAACTACTTTTACTACTCTGCTCTTAATAGCATACTCAATTTAGTTCAGTTCAGTTGCTCAGTCATGTCTGACTCTTTGCGACCCCATGAATCGCAGCGTGCCAGGCCTCCCTGTCCATCACCAACTCCCAGAGTTTACTCAGACTCATGTCCATTGAGTTGGTGATGCCATCCAGCCATCTCATCCTCTGTCGTGCCCTTCTCCTCCTGCCCCCAAACCATCCCAGCATCAGGGTCTTTTCCAATGAGTCAACTCTTCGCATGAGGTGGCCAAAGTATTGGAGTTTCAGCTTTAGCATCAGTCAAAAGTGGAAACAGTGTCAGATATTACTTTTTGGGGTTCCAAAGTCATTGCAGATGGTGATTGCAGCCATGAAATTAAAAGACACTTCTTGGAAGGAAAGCTATGACCAACCTAGGTAGCATATTCAAATGCAGAGACATTACTTTGCCAACAAAGGTCCATCTACTCAAGGCTATGGTTTTTCCAGTGGTCATGTATGGATGTGAGAGTTGGACTGTGAAGAAAGCTGAGTGCTGAAGAATTGATGCTTTTGAACTGTGGTGTTAGAGAAGACTCTTGAGAGTCCCTTGGACTGCTAGGAGATCCAACCAGTCCATTCTAAAGGAGATCAGTCCTGGGTGTTCTACTATGTAAATATATATACATATATTTGTGTGTGTGTATAACTGAATCACTTTGCTATACAGTAGTATTTAACATAACACTGCAATTCAACTGTGAAAGTAAAATGAAAGTGTTAGTCATTCAGTCATGTCTGACTCTTTGCAACCCCATGGATTGTAGATCATCAGACTCCTTTGTCCATGGGATTTCCCAGGCAATAATCCTGGAGTGTGTTGCTGTTCTCTTCTCCAGGGGATCTTTCTGACCCAGGGATCAAATCTGGGTCTCCTGCATTGCAGGCAGACTCTTTACCATCTGACTCACCAAATCAACTATATTTCAATAAAAAAAATAATTTAAAAACTTTTGAAAAGAGCATAACATAAATGTATATATATGTTAGTCACTCAGTCATGTCCAACTCTTTGTGACTTCATGGACTGTAGCCCACCAGGCTTCTCTGTCCATGAGATTGTCCAAGAATACTAGAGTGGGTTGCCATTTCCTTCTCCAAACATCAATGCATAATCCAAAGCAAAAGTTTAAATTGATACTTTGAGATACCCAGGAAGGAAAAGCTCGAACTCAAGAGTCAATACAGAAGAACTGCTGTCAGCACTGGAATGGTAAATCATAGGTTATATAGGCCTATAGTCTACATAGTACAGACTAATGCAGAGTAACTTAAGAACAAAGTAGGAGCTCAGATATCAGTGCTAAGATGTTATGTCCTGAGTCAGAGCAGCAGCAGAACTGTAAGATTGTAAACTTCAAATGGGATTGAACTGGTAACTGGGACAAAGCTGAGCCCATAGTGTACTTCACTAGTCCAAACTGGGATAATTCAAGAAAGCATAAGCAAGAGAAATCAGGTGAGGGCTAATATCTTTCCTAGGCAAGAACTAGGATGCGAGTATGTGCTTTGATAACTGAAAGTGTTTTGCACATAGTAGTAGACAATTCCTATCTTCCTTTTTACTATGAGCTGGGCGTCATTGTACACATGTCCTTTTGACAACAAAAAAATATTAGATTCTCAAGGACTCATGTGTACCCTTTAGATAAGAACTTATCCAAGCCATAATTTGCAAGATTAAAATGATAATCTTAAGGGATTAAACTGCCCAAGAAGCTATATGTTTTTTGTAATATCAATAGAGAAATGTTGAAATGTTAACAGCATGGAAATCTACCTCTTTAGAGAATTGTCTGTGTTTTATAGACCCTCAGAGCTTAGAGGAACCAGAGAGACCATCCATATCAAACTTCTGCTAAATACAGGAATAACCTATACAATCACCCAGACCTCTGGTCATTTAGCATTTATTTAAACATTTCCAGAGCTAAGGCACCCATTCAATTTTCAAATGGTTCCAGTTTTCATATTCCAGCCAAAATCTGCCTTCCTGATAACACATTCTTCTACCTGAGTTTGACTCTTTAGAGCCACTTAGAGAGAAACATTTTCCCTGGTGGCTCAGATGGTAAAAAGAATCTGCCACAATGTGGGAAATCTGGGTTAGATCCCTGATCTCCAGGGTCAGGAACATCCCCTGAAGAAGGGAATGGCAACCCATTTCAGTATTCTTGCCTGGAAAATCCCACGGACAGAGGAACCTGGCAGGCTACAATCCATGGAGTTGTAAAGAGTCGGACACAAATGAGTGACTAACACACACACACATACACACACACGCACACACAAAAAATCTAATCCTTCTTCCATCTAACAGTCCATGATTAAAAAGACAGGAAAGGTCACTGACATTGCCTTTTCAGCTGGTAAAGATTCAAAGATCCCATACATTGGGTTCACATAGAGAAATAAAGTAAAATGGAGTGAGAAAGAGAGATACCATCACAGATTGTTCAGATGGTAAATAAACATTGTGAAATACACTCGAAAGCCACCTTCTGCAATTCTAGTGGCATGGTTATTAGACTTGAAACTCTCTTCAGGAAAAAAAACTACTTCTAATTTATTATTATGTCCCTGGCACATATTAGAAGATCAAATAGTTTGGGGTTAGGTAAGCTTTGTTTTCCAAAGAACCAAAAAAAGGTTGAATTAAGGATCAAAGACATGTTTTGAAGAGAATGCGAGGTAAGCCAAACCAAAGACCTAGAAGAAAAATTGTCCTGTTATCTCCAACCTATTAACAAGTTGCTAGGAGAAATACTTAAATTCTAATAATATCAGGCTCACAAATGCTTTTCATCATCTCTATATGTTTATATATAGATGTAACATGCTTTTCATTATCTCTATATGCTTACGCAGTTTCTAAGAAAAGTTGGACTAGGTTGTTTGAATTGTACAGCTATGCAGACATAACTTTTAAGCATTTTTAAAACTTAAAGGGAAAAAAGCAAATGTGATGTGCTTAGTATAGAAGAAAAAATGATGATGATGATAGCTAACATTTATTGACCATTCATTACATGCCAGATACTGTCCTGTTTTACATAAATTATTTCCTTTATATCCCATGAGTCATGTATTATCATCTTCATGTTAAAATGAGGAAAATATCATCTTAGAGAGTTTATGTAACTTACCTAAAGTCTCAGAGCAAGTATTGGAACTGAATTAAACTCGGGTCTGAATGACTTCTAAAATATGTTAATGATACTATTGAAGACATTATTGTCAACAAATTTTCCTGTAAAGATGACATCATAGCAAGATTCTTAATATGACTAGTGACCAGAGCCACTTTCATCCTTGTTCTCATGTTCAAATTTTTAATGTTATCATTTTTGTTGAAAGTTGGGTTGTCTCTATGAATTTTTCTCTGCTCAGACCCTAAAGCTCTAAAGATTATGCAGTAACTTTAGGAGACAAAAGAGGCCCCACTTATCTAAAAATTTCCCCCAGTTAGGATATGAAAGCAAAAAAGTTACCAGGCTATTTGCCACTTTCTAGAGGTGCTCTCTTTTCTCTTGCTGCAGTTGAATGACAAATGAAAACTGGCCAAGAGAAAAATTACTTGGTGATGAATTGTGGTCAAAAGTCATGAGAAACACATTTAAAATTGTCTAGAAATAAAGTTGAACTTGTTCCAGCTAGATACATAGAATCACCCCAAACAGCTATGACAAACAACTCCATCACAGAACTGCCTATCCAAGAGATTATATTCAATCCTAAGGTTTGGAGTGTAGTAAAAAAGTCATGCATGGAAGTGAGGCCAACTCCACAGAATGTGCCAGCACATTTTCTCATTCAATCTGTATCTACACATTTTTTTTTAGAAAGAAAGCGAATCACCAGAGAAGTATTTCAGCATTTTATTTTCCTTTTATTCTATCTAGCCAATTTAGAAGTGACTTGATAAGTGGTGAGAGGAACAGAGTTTGGAATTAGAAAGACATGGATTAAAATTTCCAGCTCTGCCACTTTCTACAAGTTGTGTGATGAGTCAGCTCTACCTCTCTGATCCTCATCTGTAATATGTGCATATTATGCATGAGTATATATTATATAAATAATGTATATGTATACATATACACATATGTATGTTATGTACAACTTTTGTGTATGTATACACACAGACTTCATAGATTACAAACATTAGTAATACATATATAAACTACATTCCATAAAATAGGCTTTCAGTAGCAAATATTGCTGTATGGATTTTTCTCCACACTTTTGTGTATATTAGAAATGTCACTTTTCTGTTTAAATTTTGTTAAAGTCTACTTTGAGCCCCTATCCTATTGGGCCAGCAGTAAATTAAATCTCCATTACTGGGCATCCCAAGAGTACTACACAGTACAGAACATTTGGAGAGGAACTTTGATTTTAGGTTTATACCAGTCACCCCTGACAAGCTCACATTGGTCATTTAAAGTTGGAAAACTCAGCAGCTTCTATAAAACACAGGCATAGATTTGACAAATGATAGACCTCATATTTTGCCACACACACAGCACAAGCGCCAGTTTTGGCACTTTGATCCACCATCCCTAACCAGTTACAAGGTCTCATGACCTACTGCTTTTCAAACCCATTTTGAAAGATCTCACCTTAGGACTTTTCATTTCAGTTAAGCTCTCCAACGAGTTGATGCTTTTCAAAACTCAGAAGTTTTACTATTTGTTTGCTTGTTTGTTTTGTGGTAACTTTGGCAACATAAACTACATCTCACACCCAGACACAGTATGGTCTAACTACCCTCTAGAAATAGAAGAGAAGAAAATACAGAGAACAGAACACATATAACTCCTTTGTGTTTCTTCTAACAATTATAAAAATAAACAATCCCTACCATTTAACATGCCAATAAATGATTCTGGACCAACTGTTTTTATATCATCTCCAAGCAAAATGGTAAAGTGAGTAAAATGGGTCCTTCATTCTGCTTTCTTCTCTGCTCATCTTTTAGAGTCCCTTAATCCTATCCAGGTGTGCAGAGCCCTCAAAGATCTTAATGTTCCACACATGCCTATGGTTACCAACTCATACTGGTTTACACAGGAAAATTCTGATTTTAAAATGGTAAGTGCTACATCCCTGGAGACTCCTGAAGCCTAGACAAACAGGGAAGGCATAACTTCCCTCCTTAGCACTCCAGGTTTTACAGCTGTTGTTTCTCTGTTAAAATGCATACTCCTTTTGCCAGCTAATCTGATAAACATATTCAAAATAAGGTTTAGATGTGTCACCTCTCCCTGATAACATTCTCATTTTAGCTAGGGTATTCAAATTCAAACACAGTTATTTTAGGCAGTGTAGTAGGGCTGATGCCAGAAATATAGAAAGGGACTTAGGAGACTTTTAGGGTACTTGAAATCTTACCATTTGGGTGCCACCTACTTGGCCTACAAGTAGAGTTAACACTTGGACCTGATGGTTCTATGTCTCACTCTCAAACATCTGGCTTTAAAAAAAAAAAATCTGAGAATGTTTAAAATATGAGTACCTAACAAAAGAGACACAGATGTATAGAACAGTCTTTTGGACTCTGTGGGAGAGGACAAGGGTGGGATGATTTGGGAGAATGGCATTGAAACATATATATTATCATATGTGAAATGAATTGCCAGTCCAGGTTCAATGCATGATACAGGATGCTCAGGGCTAGTGCACTGGGATGACTCAGAGGGATGGGATGGGGAGGGAGGTGGGAGGGGGGTTCAGAAAAATATACATATATATGAGTACTTAGACCTTTTACCTTGGGCTTCCCAGGTGGCGCTAGTGGTAAAGAATCCACCTGCCAGTGCAGGAGATGTAAAGAGATGTGGGTTCGATCCCTAGGTCAGGAAGATCCCCTGGAGGAGTGCATGGCAACCCACTCCAGTATTATTGCCTGTCAAAATTTTACAGCTTTAGGCTTGTATCATGCATCATTGAGTCATAAAATAGGAAACATCTGTTTGAATTTGCAAGAAAGTATCAAACAAAGACTTCTTAACACAGCTCATCAAAACCCAGCAAAAGCAAAACAACCAGCAGGTCAAAGGGGTAGTATTATGACCATCTCCACATTCAGAAGATTCTAGGAATGTCTTGTAATCTGTGCTAAGAATGTCTTGTAATCAGTGCCGATATTCTATTTGCCACCTCTGGTGCTAGTGCTGCAGAAACCAAACCATGGATTTTAATTTGATTAAAAATGTAAGTGCCCTAATTTTACAGTGCTAGGAATATCTTGTAATTAGGAAAGTCACTGCTAATCATTATAGTACCGGTACTGAGGTCATGGGAGAGAAACTGAAGCAGATATCAAACAAATGTCTCTAGTTCAGATGTAATTGGCATTGGATATCAATTATAAATATGACATAATACAGATGGTGGGCAAGAGATAATGGTGAGGCTACCAGAGGACTCTTGGTTCTCAAATCAACATGCAAACAAATATATTGTTTTCATTATGGAATGCAATGCTGCTGACCAGGAAGAATTGATCACTCTGCAAAAATTCAAATAAAAAAGCCCTGAGTTTCCCATTTCTACTATGTTAATCAGCAAGAGTATGTGAGGGAGTGTCTGCTTATCTAAACTCTCAAATGCTCAAAAGCAGTGGCTATCAATGTTGACAACATGTGAAAATCACCCAGGGAGCTTTGAAAACAGAATCTACTGCCTGGGCCACCCCATAACATTAGCAATTTTGATTTAAGGGCTCTAAGGTAAGGTTGTGTGTGCATGCATGCCAAGTCATTTCAGTTGTGTCTGACTCTTTACAAACCTATATACCATAGCCAATCAGGCTCCTCTGTCCATGGGATTCTCCAGGCAACAATATTGGAGTGGGTTTCCATGCTCTCCTCCAGGGGATCTTCCCAATCCAAGAACTGAATCCAGGTCTCTCATGTCTCCTGCATTGGCATGTTGGTTCTTTACCACTAGCACCACCTGGGAACCCCAGTTGAGGATATATATTCATTTTCTAATATGTGTAAGTCATGAAATATGCAAAATGGATAATATATAATCTATGTCCTAAGGATATTAAAGTACAAAAAAAAAAAAAACCTAGTCAATGTTCAAATTCTTCAAAAACTATAAAATTTACTATAGTTTTCCTGGTCTCTACACACCAAAAAAAAAAAAAAAAAGTATAGAAAGACCTCTATTATAATAATTACCCTGCAAGTCAGTCCTATCACAACATCTATATACTGCTGATGGTTAACACCACAGTGCCATGTACCAAGATGCTGAAGATATTCCCAAGGATTTGAGTATATTGAAAGATGATTGATAGATAAATAGAGATAGACATGTATCTCGTTTCTGTCGGGTCAGTTTATTTCTCTCCCTCAGTTCTTATCTCTTCATAACAAAGATTTGGAACAATGGACTAATTACAGCTCAAGCAGGCAGGATTTCTCAGTCCCTGTCTCATCATAGCAAGGATTTGAAACAAAGGACTGGTTATAGCTCAAGCAGACAAATCTTTTATTAAACAGAAAGTGTAAATTACAATCCCAAAACTTGGGAGCAGCTGACCCCAAAGGAGTGGCCATGACCCCTCTTGGCTTCCTTTTATATACTCCCTGTCTTCTCCTCTTGGTACTTCCCTCTGCAAAATGCAAAGGAGCATATGCATAAGGCCAGTCAGGGAAAGGGGCATGTCTGGGCACATGCAAAATCGGGCTTTTACATATTTACATCTAGGTGGATGTGGACTGAGAGTTTTGATTAACAGTCACAAGTTACATAACAGCAGGTTCTATCGCCCAGCTTTCTCATAATTCCAGCTCTTACAATCAGATATATGTATATATAGAATATTTGAGTGAGTGCTGCATCCTCAATCGTGTCTGACTCTTTGAGACCCCATGGGCTGTAGCCACCCCCATCTTTCTCAGTCCATGCAATTTTCCAGATAAGAATACTAGAGTGGGTTGCTATTTCTTACTCTAGGGGATCTTCCTGACCTAGGGATAGAATCCATGTCTCTTGTGTTTTTTGCATTGGCTTATGGAGTCTTTACCACTGTGCCACCTGGGAAGCCCATGTAGGATATTTAGGAACACTTAATGAGCTCCTAGCTGCCTAAGGTTACTTGAAGACACAGCTGTGCATCAAACGCACATGTGCCAGAGTTGGAGAAGCCCCTGTGGTTATGTGCTTAGGGTGCATGTGCAGGAGTTGGAAAAGTCTCTGTGGTTATTTTTGTAGCATATCTGTGAACTCTCCTGGGAGGGTGTCTGAGATTGGGTTTAGAGATGATTAGCATGCATCCTTTTCAGCTAGACTACCCCTCGTTGCTCCTGCCTAATGTCCTGCATAACGTTTCCAACAAAGAGAGAAATAAAGACAGAGATAAATTTATTATGAGGAAATGGCTCATGTGATGAAGGAGGATGAGAAGTCCTAAGATCTGCAGTCAGGAAGCTGGAGATCCAGGAGAGTCAATGGTGTAAATTCCAGTCCAAAATCCAGCAACATCAAGCTCTAAAAAATGCTGATGTTTAACGACATGTTCAAAGGCAGGAAAAGACCAATGCCCTAGGCCAAACAATCAGGAAAGGAGAAGTTCCTTCCTACTTAATCTTTTTGTTCTACTTAGGTCTTCAATGATTGGATGTGGTCTATTCAAATTATGGAAGGAAATCTATTTTACTCAGTCCACTGATTCAAATGTTAATCTCACTCAAAAATACAAGGATTCTTCAATATTCAAAAATCAATCAATGTGATACACCACATTAACAAATTGAAAGACAAAAACAATATGATCATCTCAATAGATACAGAGAAAGCCTTTGACAAAATTGAACATCCATTTATGATAAAAGCCCTCCAGAAAGCAGGCATATAAGGAACATACTTCAACATAATAAAAGCCATACATGATAAATCCAGAGCAAATATTATCCTCAACTGTGAAAAATTGAAAGCATTTTCCCTAATGTCAGGAGCAAGACAAGTATGCCCACTCTCATCACTACTATTCAACATAGTTTTGGAAGTTTTTAACCACAGCAATCAGAGAAGAAAAAGAAATAAAAGGAATCCAGATTGGAAAAGAAGTAAAACTCTCACTGTTTGCAGATGACATGATCATCTACATCAGATCAGATCAGTCACTCAGTCATGTCCGACTCTTTGTGACCCCATGAATCGCAGCATGCCAGGCCTCCCTGTCCATCACCAACTCCCGGAGTTCACTCAGACTCACGTCCATAGAGTCAGTGATGCCATCCAGCCATCTCATCCTCTGTCATCCCCTTCTCCTCCTGCCCCCAACCCCTCCCAGCATCAGAGTCTTTTCCAATGAGTCAACTCTTCGCATGAGGTGGCCAAAGTACTGGACTTCCAGCTTTAGCATCAATCCTTCCAAAGAACACCCAGAGCTGATCTCCTTCAGAATGGACTGGTTGGATCTCCTTGCAGTCCAAGGGACTCTCAAGAGTCTTCTCCAACACCACAGTTCAAAAGCATCAATTCTTCGGTGCTCAGCCTTCTTCACAGTCCAACTCTCACATTCATACATGACCACAGGAAAAACCATAGCCTTGACTAGATGAACCTTTGTTGGCAAAGTAATGTCTCTGCTTTTGAATATGCTATCTAGGTTGTTCATAACTTTCCTTCCAAGGAGTAAGCCTCTTTTATTTTTTTTTTTCCAGAGAAATGAAAACCATTCACACAAAAATCTGTACACAGATATTTGCAGCAGATTTATTTGTCAACAACCCCAAAGTAGGAAGGACCAAGATGTTCTTTAGTAGGTGCTGCTAAGTCACTTCAGGAGGGATGAGCTATTAAAAAACACAACACCTAGGTTCAGGCTCCAGGATGAAAAAAATTGCACTGGATGAAAAAGGCTGGTTCCAAAAAGTTATGTACTGGCTGATTCCATCATATGACATTTTTTTTTTTCTATCACCCTTGGCTAGATTGGCCATTTCTAGACTTTCTAATAATGAATACTTTGCATTGGAAGACTTCTGTAGGAAAGGCTATTTTAGTTCGATGGCTGTGAGATACCCTCATTCAGTATATTTTTCTTTAAATGTCTCCGTGGTATAAATGCCTTGGTGTTTTGTGAATATATGGCTTAAAAGAAAAAAAAAATATTTTTTTGGATTAGCTAAGTGGTAATTTCAGCTTGTATTCTGTAACTGAAATGATCACAAAATGCCTTCTTTGGTGTGGGAAACCCATTTGGAGCTGTAAGTATTTGGGCTTTGTTTTTGTAGAAAGAGGGTACTGGGTGGTAGGAAGAGAAAATGTTAACTGTTTTTACTTCTCAGTATTTGTCCATTAATTTAAAATGTAAATTAAAAATTTTAGCTAGAAATGTTTGAATATTTCAGGGTTAATTTCAGAACTTTTTTGGTTTCTCGGAAAACAGGTTGGTTCCATTTTCCAAAGTTCTTGAAATGTGAGGGTGTGTGTGTGTGTCTTTTATTTAATTTAGTTTTAAAAATTATTTTTGATTGGAGTATTGTTGCTTTATAATGTGTTATTTTCTGCTTTACAGCAAAGCGAATCAGCTATACGTATATCTGCTCTCTTTTTTTGGATTTCCTTCCCATTTAAATCACCGCAGAGCATTAAAGTAGAGTTCCCTGTGCTAACTAATGAGTAGATTCTCACTAGTTATCATACGCAGTGTGTGTGTGTCTTTTTTTTTTTTTTCTCTTTGAAAGGTTCTTTATTGTAATAATTGATGGCCTCTAAGAATTGAGAAAATACTATAATATTACATTATAACTGTGAAGGCTCTTCCCTCCTCCTCTAGGAAACCAAGGATGGTTTGGTATATTTATTAATATGATTAATTACATTTGTTTTTTTTTTTATAATTTTATAATTTTAAAACATGTGTTCCCCATCCTGAACCCTCCTCCCTCCTCCCTCCCCATACCATCCCTCTGGGTCGTCCCAGTGCACCAGCCCCAAGCATCCAGGATCGTGCATTGAACCTGGACTGGCATCTCGTTTCATACATGACATTTAACATGTTTCAATGCCATTCTCCCAAATCTTCCCACCCTCTCCCTCTCCCACAGAGTCCATAAGCCTGTTCTATACATCAGTGTCTCTTTTGCTGTCTCGTATACAGGGTTATCGTTACCATCTTTCTAAATTCCATATATATGCGTTAGTATACTGTATTGGTGGCTGCAGTCACCATCTGTAGTGATTTTGGAGCCCAGAAAAATAAAGTCTGACACTGTTTCCCCATCTATTTCCCATGAAGTGATGGGACTAGATGCCATGATCTTCGTTTTCTGAATGTTGAGCTTTAAGCCAACTTATTCACTCTCCACTTTCACCTTCATCAAGAGGCTTTTTAGTTCCTCTTCACTTTCTGCCATAAGGGTGGTGTCATCTGCATGTCTATGGTTATTGTTGTTTCTCCTGGCAATACATAGAAAACCCTTAAGACTCCACCAGAAAATTACTAGAGCTAATCAATAAATATAGTAAAGTGGCAGGATATAAAATCAACACAGAGAAATCCCTCGCATTCCTATATACTAACAATGAGAAAACAGAAAGAGAAATTAAGGAAACAATTCCATTCACCATTGCGATGAAAAGAATAAACTACTTAGGAATATATCTACCTAAAGAAACTAAAGACCTATATTTAGAAAACTATAAAAAAAATTGATGAAAGAAATCAAAGATGACACAAATAGTTGGAGAAATATACCATGCTCATGGATTGGAAGAATCAATATAGTGAAAATGAGTATACTACCCAAAGCAATCTATAGAGTCAATGCAATCCCTAACAAGCTACCAGTGGTATTTTTCAGAGAGCTAGAACAAATAATATCACAATTTGTATGGAAATACAAAAAACCTCGAATAGCCAAAGCAATCTTGAGAAAGAAGAATGGAACTGGAGGAATCAACCTGTCTGACTTCAGACTATACTACAAAGCTACAGCCATCAAGACAGCATGGTACTGACACAAAGACAAAAATACAGATCAGTGGAACAAACTAGAAAGCCCAGAGATAAATACATGCACCGATGGACATCTTATCTTTGAAAAAGGAGGCAAGAATATACAATGGAGAAAAGACAATCTCTTTTACAAGTGGTTCTGGGAAAACTGGTCAACCATTTGTAAGAGAATGAAATTAGAGCACTTTTTTTTTTTCTAACACTACACACAAAAATAAACTCGAAATGGATTAAAGGTCTAAATGTAAGACCAGAAACTATAAAACTCCTAGAGGAAAACAGGCAAAACACTCTCGGACATAAATCACAGCAGGGTCGTCTAAGACGCACCTCCCAGATTAATGGAAATAAAAGCAAAAATAAACAAATGGGGCCTAATTAAACATAAAAGCTTTTGCACAATGATGGAAACTATAAGCAAGGTGAAAAGACAGCCTTCAGAATGTAAGAAAATAATAGCAAATGAAGCAACTGACAAAGAATTAATCTCAAAAATATACAAGCAGCTCATGCAGCTCAATTCCAGAAAAATAAACGACCCAATCAAAAAATGGGCCAAAGAACTAAACATACATTTCTACAAAGAATTCATACAGATGGCTAAGAAATGCATGAAAAGATGCTCAACATCACTCATCAGAGAAATGCAAATCAAAACCACAATGAGGTACCATCTCACGCTGGTCAGAATGGCTGCTATGAAAAAGTCTACAAACAATAAATGTTGGAGAGGGTGTTTAGGAAAGGGAACCCTCTTACACTGTTGGTGGGAATGCAACTAGTACAGCCACTATGGAGAACAGTGTGGAAATTCCTTAAAATATTGGAAATAGAACTGCCATATGACACAGCAATCCCACTGCTGGGCATACACACTGAGGAAACCAGAATTGAAAGAGACACATGTATTCCAATGTTTATCACAGCACTGTTTACAATAGCTAAGACATGGAAGCAACCTAGATGTCCATTGGCAGATGAATGGATAAGAAAGCTATGGTACACATAAACAATGGATTATTACTCAGCCATTAAAAAGAATGCATTTGAATCAGTTCTAATGAGGTGGATGAAACTGGAGCCTATTATACAGAGGAAAGTAAGTCTGAAAGAAAAACACCAATACAGTATATTAATGTATATATATGGAATTTAGAAAGATGGTAGTGATGACCCTATACACAAGACAGCAAAAGAGACACAGATATAAAGAACAGACTTTTGAACTCTGTGGGAGAAGGTGAGGGTGGGATGATTTGAGAGAATAGAATTGAAACGTGTATATTACCATATGTGAAATAGATTGCCAGTCCAGGTTCGATACATGAGACAGGGCACTCAGGGCTGGTGCACTGGGATGATCCTGAGGGATGGGGTGGGAAGGGAGGTGGGAGGGGGTTCAGGATGGGGAACACATGTACATCCATGGCTGATTCATGTCAATGTATGGCAAAAACTACTATGATAGTGTAAAATAATTACCCTCCAATTAAAATAATTTAATGCATTTTTAATTAATTACTTTTAAAAACTTCAGAAAAAAAAAAAAAGAAAGAAAATGTGAACAGACACACTCTGAACAGTGTCTGACCAAATATCTGGGCGCCCTTTATCCCAGTGAAGTTTGACACATAAAATTAATCATCACACTAATGAAAGATCAAAATATGATTCAAAGGTGGAAGTTCAGACTTGAAAAAATTAACAATTTTGTATTGTTGCAAAACTTACACAAAATAATACTTGAAAAAAAAAATGAAAATCACCAAGAAGAGTAATTGATTATTTCAATCACTGTTAAGGAGTGTATTATTTCATATGATAGAGAGTTTTAGGAATGCCCAAAATTTCTAAATCAAAGGTGACTGGAGATGTCACTAAGAACACAATTCCTGATCTTATTTCAATTTGTCACAATGAGCTGGAACAGTAGATCACATTTTCTTGGTTCATTTTATCCTTAAAATGTAGTAAATAATTAGTAAACAACAAGTAGGGGTTGTTGTTGTTTTTCAGTCTCCCAGCTGTGTCCGACTCTTTGTGACCCCATGGACTGCATCACACTAGGACTCCCTGTCCCTCACCATATCTCGAAGTTTGCCCAAGTTCATGTCCATTTCATGAGTAATGCCATACAGCCATCTCATTCTCTGATGCCCTCTTCTTCTTCTGCCCTCAATCTTTCCTGGTATCAGAGCCTTTTCTGTTCACATCAGGTGACCAAAATACTGGAGCTTCAGCTTCAGCATCAGTCTTTCCAATGAGTATTCAGGGTTGATTTCCCTTAAGATTGACTGGTTTGATCTCCTTGCTGTCCAAGAGACTCTCAGGAGTCTTCTCCAGCACCACAGTTTGAAGGCATCAATTCTTTGGCATTTTGCCTTCTCTACAGTCCAGCTCTCACAACTATACATGACTACTGGGAAAACCATAGCCTTGACTATATGGATCTTTGTTGACAGAGTAATGTTTCTGCTTTTCAAGACACTGACTAAGTTTGTCATCACTTTCGTTTCAAGAAGCAGTTGTCTTCTGGTTTCATGGCTGCAGTAACCATCTGCAGTGATTTTGAAGCCCCAAAAGAGGGAAACTGTCACTGCTTCCACCTTTTCATCTTCTATTTGCCATGAGGTAATGGGGCCAGATATGGAGATGACACCACCCTTATGGCAGAAAGTGAAGAAGAACTAAAAAGCCTATTGATGAAGGTGAAAGTGGAGAGTGAAAAAGTTGGCTTAAAGCTCAACATTCAGAAAACGAAGATCATGGCATCTGGTCCCATCACTTCATGGGAAATAGATGGGGAAACAGTGGAAACAGTGCCAGACTATTTTTCTGGGCTCCAAAATCACTACAGATGGTGACTGCAGCCATGAAATTAAAAGACGCTTACTCCTTGGAAGGAAAGTTATGACCAACCTAGATAGCATATTCAAAAGCAGAGACATTACTTTGCCAACAAAGGTTCATCTAGTCAAGGCTCTGGTTTTTCCTGTGGTCATGTATGGATGTGAGAGTTGGACTGTGAAGAAGGCTGAGCGCTGAAGAACTGTGGTGTTGGAGAAGACTCTTGAGAGTCCCTTGGACTGCAAGGAGATCCAACCAGTCCATTCTGAAGGAGATCAGCCCTGGGATTTCTTTGGAAGGAATGATGCTAAAGCTGAAACTCCAGTACTTTGGCCGCCTGATGGGAAGAGTTGACTCATTGGAAAAGACTCTGATGCTGGGAGGGGTTTGGGGCAGGAGGAGAAGGGGACGACAGAGGATGAGATGGCTGGATGGCATCACTGACTCTATGGACGTGAGTATGAGTGAACTCCGAGAGTTGGTGATGGACAGGGAGGCCTGGCGTGCTGCAATTCAAGGGGTCGCAAAGAGTAGGACACAACTGAGCAACTGATCTGATCTGATCTGAATGGGGCCAGATGCCATGATCTTAGTTTATTTAATATTTCATTTTAAGCTGGGTCTTTCACTCTCCTCTTTCACCCTCAACAAGAGACTCTTTATTTCCTCTTTACTTTCTGCCATTAGAGAGATTCAGTTAAGTTCAGTTGCTCAGTCGTGTTCGACTCTTTGCGACCCCATGAACTGCAGCACGCCAGGCCTCCCTTTTCATCACCAACTCCCAGAGTTCACTCACTCATATCCATTGAGTCGGTGATGCCATCCAACCATCTCATCCTCTGTTGTCCCCTTTTCCTCCTGCCCCCAATCCCTCCCAGCATCAGAGTCTTTCCAATGAGTCAACTATTTGCATGAGGTGGTCAAAGTACTGGACTTCCAGCTTTAGCATCAATCCTTCCAAAGAACACCCAGAGCTGATCTCCTTCAGAATGGACTGGTTGGATCTCCTTGCAGTCCAAGGGACTCTCAAGAGTCTTCTCCAACACCACAGTTCAAAAGCATCAATTCTTCAGCACTCAGCTTTCTTCACAGTCCAACTCTCACATCCATACATGACCACAGGAAAAACCATAGCCTTGACTAGGCGGACATTTGTGGGCAAAGTAATGTCTCTGCTTTTCAATATACTATCTAGGTTGGTCATAACTTTTCTTCCAAGGAGTAAGCGTCTTTTAATTTCATGGCTGCAATCACCATCTGCAGTGATTTTGGAGCCCAAAAAAATAAAGTCTGACACTGTTTCAACTGTTTTCCCATCTATTTCCCATGAATTGATGGGACCAGATGCCATGATCTTCATTTTCTGAATGTTGAGCTTTAAGCCAACTTTTTCACTCTCCTCTTTCACTTTCATCAAGAGGCTTTTTAGTTCCTCTTCACTTTCTGCCATAAGGGTGGTGTCATCTGCCTATCTGAGATTATTGATATTTCTCCCGGCAGTCTTGATTGCAGCTTGTGCTTCTTCCAGCCCAGCGTTTCTCATGATGTACTCTGCACATAAGTTATATAATCAGGGTGACAATATGCAGCCTTGATGTACTCCTTTTCCTATTTGGAAATAGTCTGTTGTTCCATGTACAGTTCTAACTGTTGCTTCCTGACCTCCATACAGGTTTCTCAAGAGGCAGGTCAGGCGGTCTGGGATTCCCATCTCTTGAAGAATTTTCCACAGTTGATTGTGATCCACACAGTCAAAGGCTTTGGCATAGTCAATAAAGCACAAATAAATGTTTTTCTGGAACTCTCTTGCTTTTTCCATGATCCAGCAGATGTTGCCAATTTGATCTCTGATTCATCTGCCTTTTCTAAAACCAGCTTGAACATCAGGAAGTTCACGGTTCACGTATTGCTGAAGCCTGGCTTGGAGAATTTTGAGCGTTACTTTACTAGCATGTGAGATGAGTGCAATTGTGTGGTAGTTTGAGCATTCTTTGGCATTGCCTTTCTTTGGGATTGAAATGAAAACTGACCTTTTCCAGTCCTGTGGCCACTGCTGAGTTTTCCAAATTTGCTGGCCTATTGAGTGCAGCACTTTCACAGCATCATCTTTCAAGATTTGAAAGAGCTCAACTGGAATTCCATTGCCTCCACTAGCTTTGTTCGTAGTGATGCTTTCTAAGGCCCACTTGACCTCACATTCCAGGATGTCAGGCTTTAGGTGTGTGATCACACCATCATGATTATCTGGGTTGTGAAGATCTTTTTTGTACAGTTATTCTGTGTATTCTTGCCACCTCATCTTAATATATTCTCCTTCTCTTAGTTCCATACCATTTCTGTCCTTTATCGAGCCATGTTTGTATGAAATGTTCCCTTGGTATCTCTAATTTTCTTGAAGAGATCTCTAGTCTTTCCCATTCTGTTGTTTTCCTCTATTTCTTTGCACTGATCGCTTAGGAAGTCTTTCTTTGCTCTTCTTGCTATTCTTTGGAACTCTGAATTCAGATGCTTTCACTTCTCTTCTTTTCACAGCTATTTGTAAGGCCTACCCAGACAGCCATTTTTTGCATTTCTTTTTCATGGGGATGGTCTTGATCCCTGTCTCCTGTACAATGTCACGAACCTCTGTCCATAGTTCATTAGGCACTCTATCTATCAGATCTAGTCCCTTAAATCTATTTCTCACTCCCACTGTATAATCATAAGGGATTTGATTTAGGTCATACCTGAATCGTCTAGTGGGTTTCCCTCCTTTCCTCAATTTAAGTCAGAATTTGGCAATAAGGGGTTCATGATCTGAGCCACAGTCAACTCCCTGTCATGCTTTTGCTGACTGTATAGAGCTTCTCCATCTTTGGCTGCAAAGAATATAATCAATCTGATTTTGGTGTTGACTATCTGGTGATGTCCATGTGTAGAGTCTTCTCTTGTGTTGTTGGAAGAGGGTGTCTGCTATGACCAGTGCGTTCTCTTGGCAAAGCTCTATTAGCCTTTTACCTGCTTCATTCTGTACTCCAAGGCCAAATTTGCCTGTTACTCCAGGTGTTTCTTGACTTCCCACTTTTGCATTCCAGTCCCCTATAATGAAAAGGACATCTTTCTTCGGTATTAGTTCTAAAAGGTCTTGTAGGTCTTCATAGAACCGTTCAACTTCAGCTACTTCAGTGTTACTGGTTGGGGCATAGACTTGGACTACTGTGATATTGAATGGTTTGCCTTGGAAACGAACAAAGGTCATTCTGTTGATTTTTGAGATTGCATTCACGTACAGCATTTCAGACTCTTTTGTTCACCATGATGGCTACTCCATTTCTTCTAAGGGATTCCTGCCTGCAGTAGTAGATATAATGATCATCTGAGTTAAATTCACCCATTCCAGTCCATCTTAGTTCGCTGATTCCTAGAATGTCGATGTTCACTCTTGCCATCTGCTGTTTGACCTCTTCCAAATTGCCTTGATTCATGGACCTAACATTCCAGGTTCCTATGCAATAGTGCTCTTTACAGCATTGGACCTTGCTTCTATCACCAGTCACATCCACAACTGGGTATTGTTTTTGCTTTGGCTCCATCCCTTCATTCTTTTTGAAGTTATCTTTCCACTGATCTCCAGTAGCATATTGGGCACCTACCGACCTGGCGAGTTCCTCTTTCAGTATCCTATCATTTTGCCTTTTCATACTGTTCATGGTGTTCTCAGGGCAATAATACTGAAGTGACTTGCCATTCCCTTCTCCACTGGACCACATTCTGTCAGACCTCTCCACCCTGACCTGCCTGTCTTTGGTGGCCCTACAGGGCATGGCTTAGTTTCATTGAGTTAGAAAAGGCTGTGGTCCGTGTGATTAGATTGACTAGTTTTCTGTGATTATGGTTTCAGTGTGTCTACCCTCTGATGCCCTCTCGCAACACCTACCATCTTACTTGGGTTTCTCTTATGTTGGACGTGGGGTATCTCTTCACAGCTGCTCCAGCAAAGCGAAGCCACTGCTCCTTACCTTGAACAAGTGGTATCTCCTCACTGCCACCCCTCCTGACCTTGAACATGGAGTAGCTCCTCTCAGCCCTCCTGTGCCCATGCAGCCACCACTCCTTGGACATGGGGTTTCTCCAAGAGGTATCATCCACATATTAGAGATTGTTGATGTTTCTCCTGCCTATATTGATTCCAGCTTTAACTTCGTCCAGCCCAGCATTTCTCATGATGTGCTGAGCATATCAGTTAAACAAACAGGGTGACAGCCGACAGCCCTGTTGTACTCTTTTCTCAAGTATGAACCAGTCAGTTGTTCCATGCAAAGTTCTAACTGTTGCTTCTTGAACTGCATACAGGTTTGTCAGGAAACAGGTTAGATGGTGTGGTATTCTCATCTCTTTAAGAGCTCTCCACAGTTTGTTATAATCCACACAGGCAAAGACTTTAGTGTAGTTGATAAAACAGAGGTAGATTTTTTTTTTTTCTGTAATTCCCTTGTTTGTCTATGATCCAGCGAATGTTGGCAACTTGATCTCTTCAAGTAGGGGTATGGATGGGCATATTAAAACAGTATGGGGAAAATAAACATCCAAAAATTTATCCGTTCCATGTGACTATCTAAGAACAAAATCCCCAACTTATTACTATATTACCCATTCTTCAGAAACCTGTAACCTTGCTTCACTGATGAAATAGAGAGGAAATCTCACACCCCAGTATTTTCCAATCAGATATTATTAGAGGTGGGGCATGAAACAAGTTAACTTTCTTTTTCCTTTCCCTCTTGAGTGAAATGATATGTTTACAAAAAAGAAAAAAACTGCAACTGAGCCAATACAAGCCATAGACTGCCAAGCTAGAGAAAGCTCCTAGCATGAGTACATACTAAGTTGCTTCAGTTGTGTCTGACTCTTTGCTACTCTATGGACTGTAGCCTACCAGGCTCCTCTGTCTGTGGGATTCTCCAGGTAAGAATACTGGAGTGGGTTGCCATGTACTCCTCCAGGGAATCTTCCTAACCCAGGATCTAACCTGAATCTCTTATGTCTCCTCCATTAGCAGGAGAGTTCTGTACCACTAGAACTGCCTGGGAAGCCCATAGAAGGCTCCCTATGTATTTGTAATTCCACCAAGCAATATGCTTTCCATTTATGGAAAATCATAAAGCAACTAAAGAGAATGCACACCTAGTGATATATTGTTCTATGCAGTTGGTTCTTGAAGATTTTCACAAGTTTTATCCAAGAGGTTAGAAAATGCTGTTATGCCTCATTGCCTATTATCAAACTCAGTTTTATGATGACATATCATTCCCTCCTGAATGCTTTAGCTTTCCAACTGGTGAAACAGTTTAAAAAAAAGAAGCTTTTTGTTAAAAAATATTTTATTTTCCACTATCCTGATTTAGTATCATTACTTCACAAATCAAACAATCATAGTCCATAGTAAATCAGATAAAGGAATACAAATGAGTGAAACCTATTAACTTATTTATCTCCCTTAATAATGCTACTGAGGCAAATACAGTTGTTTTCTTACAGATGATAAAAGTGGAGTAAATAGATAAATATGTGCAATATACAGAAATTGAAAATATTGCAGGTTTACTTGGACTTGAATGATTCGTAAGTTACTGTATGCAGCATATCTCTAGTTATGATGAATGGCACTGCATACAACAAAGCTCTGGTAAATTTTAAATGGAGGGTTAGGAAAGAAATTAACCATTTCTAGACCCTTAAGCATAGCCCTATGTAAGAACATGCTGCCCAACTAGTCTTATGTTTTTGCCATTGAGGCTTACCTTTAAAATGGAAAATATGTGGATTTTGCTCTTCAAATTGGCAAATATTTTTAAATGGCAATATCTACTATCTGTAAAGGTGCCAAGAAAAAGGCACTCTTATTCATCACTGGAAGGGAATGTAAATTACAAGAAGGGAATTTTATAATCTTAAGCCATGTATCAAAAGCCTTAATAATATATATATTCTGCCCTAGCAATTTCTCTTCTAGGAATGTGTCATAAATAAATATTGTAGAAGTACAAAAATTGGGAAAAGATTAACTACAAAATTGTTCACTACAGTATTTGATAATACAGAAAATTTAGAAGCAACTACTTGTGCATCAATTAAATAATTTTTTGTGAGTTCATTAGAAAAAATAAGGCCACAAAATGCATTGTAAGAGTTTATTTAAAGAAATGAAATATTCCCATTTTTATTAAATGAATAAAAAGCAAGTTACTAACTAATATGATTCCGCTCATATAAAAGTATATAAAAATGTTAGCAGTAGATCCTCTTGGTGATGAATTTGAGTGGTTTTTATTTATTTTTCTTTTATCTGTATTTTCTATAATATGATTTGTTATTTTATATTGAGAACAAAAAGTACTTTTAAAAAGAGGAAGTATGAAGAAAAAGAGGAGATATGAATTTCTGTTGAGGGACTGGCTAATATGGAGAAAAGAAAATATAGTCCCTTTAACTAGAATCTCTGGCTGTTTTTTATAATTTTTTTTTTTAGTTTTTTATAAATTTTAGCAAGATGAAATAACCTAATAAAAGATTGACCAGAATTCAGCAAACAAATTTTCAATGAAACAATAAATCACAGCCACAAAATATTTTAATTTTCAGTTGTTTGAGATTACACCAAGATGATAATACTCCACCTGAAAACATCAGTATATTGAATAAGATATGGATTATATAATACTGCTAGTTGAGTTTAAATGAAACAAATTACAAGTATGAAATGAAAGGATGATATTAATTAGAATTTTGGCAAAGGATAAGAGTAGGATGACATGAAAGCTTTTTACCCTTTCTTCTTGGGCTAAGCTTCTTATCTAATCTCAAATAATTCTTATTCACAGTCAAATAATACATCATCACAAATTTTTCTACTGTCTCTTGGCATTTTTCATCTTGACCCAAAACTGAACCTAAAGTCTATTTTTGTGGAATAAATCAAACTGTCAATTCCCTGCTGGAATATACAGCCTTGGTCAGCAAGCAGCCTTCTTATTGACACCCTTGTTCTCATAGATATTTCAAGTTGAGTGGTATCATTTTGATCAGTAGGATGGCTTGGAGATTTCTAAACAAGGCAAAAAGTATTTAAGAATAAGCTAATGGAGCTAATCCTTCTGAATCAGCAGCCCCTACTTTAATTTAAAATAAGTTTTCTTTTCAAAATCAGACTGTTATCATACAGCAGTAAATATGTGACTTATTCTTCGGGGAACTTAAAGGGAAGAGTCTAATATCCAAGCTATGTATATTAGTCAAGTTAAGCTAAACTATGCTGTGATAGTGGTAACAAAAAAACACTAAAATATCAATGACTTAAAATAACAAATGTGTATTTCTTGCTCATGCTACATTTCCCTCATGGGTTGCTGGAGGTGGAGGTGGTGGTGGAAAGGTGCTTTTCTCATTGTTGTTGCTCAGAGATCACTCACTGATTCTGACTGACAGAGTAACATTTCCTGTCACAGACTCAGAAGGAAAGAAACCTAGAAAACATCTCACTCAGGCAAGTAAATATTCTGGCCCTCTGGCCTTGAAATTGAAACTTAGAAATAAAAAGTGAAGTATATCACTTTTGCTTACAACAAACTGCCCAAAACTAATTACATGGCTCCACAAAACCATGAGGGAGCCACAAAGTACAATCCTACATTGGGCCCAGAGAGGGAAATGAGCAAGAACCATTTGCAGAAAAACATCAGTGAATACCCTACCAAGTTTTCCTTTCAATTATTCAAATCCAATCTGTCAAAACTGAGTGTGTGCATATGTATATGACAAGAGAATAATTTATACACACATACATAATTTATCATTCTCCCCTATTGGGAAGATCCCCTGGAGAAGGAAATGGCAATCCACTCCAGTATTCTTGTCTGGAAAATCCCATGGATGGAGATGCCTAGCAGGCTACAGTCCATGGGGTCGCAAAGAGTCAGACATGACTGAGTGACTTCACTTTCACTTTCACTTTCTTTCCTATACTTAATTATATGCTCCCATTTTTCTTCATCCTTTAAAAGATATTTATTTGATAACTGCCTTTCAATAAATACTTTTATTATGCAATAAATCTGTGAATAATATTTATTATAAACTGCCATGCTCATTAAGAATATGCATTTCAATAATTACCTTAAATGTGAATGGAATAAATGCTCCAATTAAAAGACATAGACTGGATGAATGCATACAAAAACAAGACCCATATATACGAGACACCCACATCATGTTTAGAGATACATGTTTAGACTGAAAGTTAGGGGATGGAAAAAGATATTCTGTGTAAGTGGAAATAAAAAGAAAGCTGGAATAGCAATACTCATATCAGGCAAAATAGAATTTAAAATATAGACTGTTACAAGAGACAAGGCAGGACACTACATGATCATCAAGGCACTATCCCACAAAGAAGATATAACAGTTGTAAACATATATGCACTCAATATAGGAGCACCTCAATATATAAGGCAAATACTAAGAGCCATAAAGGAGAAATCAGCAGTAACACATAGTGGGGGGTTTTAATACCCCACTTTCATCAATGGACAGATTATCTAGACAGAAGATCAATGAGGAAACACAGACCCTAAATGACACATTAGACAAGATATATTTAATTAACATTTACAGAGCATTCCATCCAAAGGCAGCAGAATACACATTCTTCCCAAGTGCTGGTGAAACATTCTCCAAATGTTTCCAAAGCAAGCCTTGGTAATTTTAAGAAAATTGAAATTACATCAATCATCTTTTCTAACCACAACACTATGAGATTAGAAATCAACTACAAATAAAAAAAAAAACTAAAAAATGCAAACATGATGAGGCTAAACAATATGCTACTAAACAATCAGTGGGTCACTGAAGAAATCAAAGAGGAAATCAAAAAATACCAAGAGACAAATAAAAATGAATGCAATGTAATCAAAAATCTATGAGACGAAGCAAAAGCAGTTAGAGGAGGAAAGTTTATAGCAATACAATCTTACTTTAGGAAACAAAAGATTCAAAAAAACTACCCAACCTTACATCTAAAGCAACTAGAAAATGAAGAACCAACAAAACCCAAGTTAATAGAAAGAAAGAAATCATAATAATAGAGCAGAAATAAATGAAATGGAGATGAATAAAAAGAATAAAGATCTATGAAACTAAAAGCCGATTCATTGATAAGGTAAACAAAATTGATAAACCTTTAGTCAGACTCATTAAGAAAAAAAAAAGAACTCAAATCAATAAACTTTGAAAAAAAAAGAAGTTACAATAGACACCACAGAAATACAAAGGATCAAACTAGACTACCATAAGCAACAATATGCCAATAAAATGGACAACCTGGAAAAAAAAGGACAAATTCTTAGAAAGATACAATCTCCTAAGACTAACCAAGAAAGAAATATAAAATATGAACTGACTAATCACAAGCACAGAAATTGAAACTATAATTTAAAAACTCCCAATAAACAAAAGTCTAGCACCAGACAGCTTCACAGACAAATTCTATCAAACATTTAGAGAAGAGTTAACACCTATCCTTCTGAAACTATCCCAAAAATTGCAGACTAAGAAACATTCCCAAATTCATTCCATGAGGCCACCATCACCCTGACACCAAAAAACAGACAAAGCTATCACAAAAGAAAATTACAGAGTATTATAACTGATGAATATAGATGCAAAAATCCTTAAATATTAATTAATTAAATATTAATATGAGCAATCAGAATCCAAGAATACATTAAATGGATCATACATCATGATCAAATGGGATTTACCCCAGAGATGTAAGGATTTTTCAAAATCCACAAATCAAAACTTGAAGAATAAAAACAATGTAATCATCTCAATAGATGTAGAAAAATCTTTGGACAAAATTCAATACCCATTTACAATTAAAAAAATCAAAAAATTTTGCATAGAGGGAACATAGCTTAACATGATAAAGGCCATGTATGACAAACCTACAGCTAACATTTTACAACAGTGAAAAGCTGAAAGCATTTCCTCTAAGATCAGGCACAAGACAAGTATGTCCACTCTCACCACTTTTATTCAACATAGTCTTGAAAGTCCTAGCCATGACAATATGAGAAAAAACAAGAATTAAAAGAAGTCCAAATTGGAAAAGAAGTAAAACTGTCACTGAAGATGAATAGAAAAATTCTAAAGATGTTATAAGAAAACTACTAGATCTCATCAATGAATTCAATAAAATTGCAGGATAGAAAAGTAATACACAGAAAACTGCTCCACTTCTATAGACTAAGGTCAGAAAAAGAAATTAAAGGAACAATATCATTTACCACTGTATCAAAAAGAATAAAATGCCTAGGAATAAACCTCCTTAAGGAGACAAAAGATCTGTGCTTTGAAAACTATAAGGTGCTTATGAAAGAAATCAAAGATGACATAAACTGGTGGAAAGATGTACCATGATCCTGGATTGGAATAATGAATATTGTGAAAATGACTATGCCATCCAATGCAATCTGCAGATTCAGTACAATCCCTATCAAATCATCAATGGCATTTTGGACAGAATTAAAACAAAAAAAAAAAAAATTTACAATTTGTATGGAAACACAAAATACCCAAATACCCAAAGCAATCTTGAGAAAGAAAAATGGAGCTGGAAGAAGCAAACTGACTGCATACTATACTTCAAAGCTACAGTAATCAAGACATTATGGTACTGGCATAAAAACAAAAATATAGATCAATTGGACAGGATAGAAATTCCAGAGATAAACCCATACACCTGTGCCACATAATCTATGACAAAGGAGGCAAGAATATGTAAAAAATGAAATCAGAACATTCTTCAACCTCATACACAAAAATAGACTCAAAATGGATTAAATACCTGAATGTAAGATCAGATACTATAAACCTCTTAGAGGAATATATAAGCAGAACACTCTTATACATAAATCACAGCAATATCATTTTTGAGCTGACTTATAGAGTACTGGAAATATAAACAAAAATAAACAAATGGGACCTAAATTAACTCAAAAGCAGCAAAGGAATCCATAAACGAAACCAAAAGACAACCCATAGAATGGGAGAAAATATTTGCAAATGATGGAACCGACAAGGGATTAGTCTCCAAAATTTACAAACAGATGGTGACACTCAATGTTAAAAAAAATAATAATAATAGTACTGGGCAGAAGATCTAAATAGACATTTCTCCAAAGAAGACATACAGATGGCCAAGAGACACATAGAAAGATACTCACCTTCTCTAATTATTACAGAAATACAAATCAAACTACAATGAGATATCACCTCATACCAGTCAAAATGTCCATCATAAAATACCTACCAATAATAAATACTAGAAAGATCATGCAGAAAAGGGAACTTTCCTACACTGTTGGTGGGAATGTACATTAGTATAGCCACTATGGAGAACAGTATAGGGGTTCTCTAAGAAACTAAAAATCGAGCTAACGTATGATCCAGCAATCCCAATCCTGGGCATAAATCCAGAGAAAAACAGTTCAAAAAGACACATGGACCCCAATGTTCATTGCATTGCTACTTACAATGGCCAAAACATGGAAGTAACCATGTCCATCGACAGATGAATGGATAAAGAAGTGGTATATATACACAATGGTATATTGTTGTTGCTGTTTAGTTGTTAAGTCACATCTGACTCTTTTGCAACCCCATAGACTCTAGCCCATCATGCTCCTCTGTTCATGGGATTTCCCAGGTAAGAATAGTGGAGTGGGTTTCCATTTCCTCTTCCAGGGAGGATATAAACACAAGATGTCAATATCAGTGAACAAGTCAAAGATCTAGGTATTGAAACTGAAGTGCAAACATTGAGTTTAGTTACAAGGAATAAAACCCTAGCTGGGATAAAATCAGGCACTAGATGAGAAGCAGAACCATTGTGTTGCTGAAGTGTGGAAAAACCAAATCAGACTTCCCTAGTTCCTTCTCATTAGAAACAGACTTATTGGTGCCAGACTAGGGCAAAGCCATTCCTGATAGTTGGGACTAAATGGCCATAGGAACTGAAAAGATGTGGCAGTAAAGTGCCAAATAGATGGCCTCCACCAGGAGTGGCAAATTAAAATATCTAACACAAATCAGGCAAAAATAACAAATGTGTGAAGCTGGGCTGATATGGGGAAATAAGTGCTCAGAGTCTTGTACTAAACCAAATATTCAGTTCAGTTCAGTCACTCAGTCGTGTCCGACTCTTTGAAACCCCATGAATCGCAGCACACCAGGCCTCCCTGTCCATCACCAACTCCCAGAGTTCACCCAAACTCATGTCCATCGAGTCGGTGACGCCATCCAGCCATCTCATCTTCTGACGTCCCCTTTTCCTCCTGCCCCCAATCCCTCCCAGCATCAGAGTCTTTTCCAATGAGTCAACTCTTCGCATGAGGTGGCCAAAGTATTGGAGTTTCAGCTTTAGCATCAGTCCTTCCAAAGATTGATCTTTGGAAGATCAATTCACTCAGGATTGATCTCCTTTAGAATGGACTGGTTGGATCTCCTTGCAATCCAAGGGACATAACATCTGCCTATTTACATTGCCTTTCAAAACACTGCATAGATCAAGGAAAACTTGTTCATAACTAGAATACTACCCCCATTTCACATCTACTGCCCTGAGAATTCTAGTCTGGTCTGTCTGCCTTATTTTATCTTTTCAGTTTCAGTTTATTTGCCCCCATAATCTCCAGATACTATATTTGGACCACAAGCTTCTAGACTTCTTGAATCATCCATCACCTTGGAAACAACATGAACTTTGGACATCTTGCATATTTTTTGTCTATAATTGTATCTTTATTCCTTCCTTTTCATCTAGCTTCTGACCAAATTTTATCCTTATATTGGCTTTCTACATATCTTGAGCCTGGCTTGCTGCTTTGATTCTAATTCAGTCTTTTTCTGATTCCTGACTACAGTCCATTTCCTAAATTTTTGCCTAAAACTAACCTAGTTCTGGCACCTTGATTGACATCCATAATCTGCTGTAGGAACATGATAGAACATTTGTTGGATACCTACATTGTATCAATTGACACTTTACAGTGTTTAGGTGTTTAATCGTAAACTATGGATTTACTTTCTTCCAAAGCCTAGATTTCTTCTTCTACTCTCTCCACTCCGAAGAACTGGCATGCCCTTGACTTTTAAATTACTTCTTAGTTACAGTAGATTTTTCTTTTTTTTTTTTTAATTTTATTTTATTTTTAAACTTTACAGTATTGTATTGGTTTTGCCAAATATCGAAATGAATCCGCCACAGGTATACATGCATTCCCCATCCTGAACCCTCCTCCCTCCTCCCTCCCCATACCATCCCTCTACATGGCAATCAGTGAGTGTTAGCTTGAGCAAATTAGCTAGGGTGTGAATTAACGTGATACTTCTTCAAAGTCACCTCCAAGAAACAGCATCATAATATTGGAGTCATACCCAAATTCCCCAAATTAGTAGGCATAATAGCTAAAGAGAGGAGATATACTTTCTCAGGTTCATTTATACCAAAGGAAACTAATTCTTTTTCTTCCCAGTGAAAGCTACTAAATTAAATTAAGACAAGTTATGAAAAAATTATATACTAATTCTAAGATTCTGCAATATCTCACCTAATTTCAGTCTTGAAGAAAACAAAGCCCATGTCAGAATTGCTGCCCAAATTTTTTGACAGCTCTCTGTTCAAGCTGTTTTGTGAAATATTTCTCTTGCCAACAGGAACAATAGAAAGTGCAGGTGTGCATTAGTCATT
Organism: Bos taurus; assembly: GCF_002263795.3. Taxonomy (NCBI): domain Eukaryota; kingdom Metazoa; phylum Chordata; class Mammalia; order Artiodactyla; family Bovidae; genus Bos; species Bos taurus. The sequence continues at coordinate 49,061,688 of NC_037357.1, forward strand.
GAGGTCTAGCAGAAAACCAGCCCCCACCCACAGTTTCCAGGTGCAGAAGGAATCAGTGCATGACTTGTGAGCTGTGACCATTAGAGCCCTGAACTAAAGTGCCTGGAAAATTCCTTTTAAGAGTTGCCAGGGTTTGGTGTGTAAGGAGATTAATGGCAGTGCTGATCTGTGGGTGTGGCTAAAAAAACAATAGGGGGATTAGCAATCCCTTTTACACTGGACAAGCTGGAAAACTGCTCATTAACTAGTGCTATTTGTCACTCTTTGTCTTGGAATCCTAGCCATTTCAAAGCCTTAGCTGAGTTGTTTCCCATCTCCCATTCAAAGGGTTTGACCTGGGGGATGGCAGCTTTTAATTAGTTCTTTGCAAGTCTTAGTGCCACATAGTCTTAATCACTGCTTTCCAGGACATTCACCTATTCTTTATTTTAGCCCTTTTCCTTGCTGAATATACTAAGAACTCTTGCCTATTTTGGCTGTTGTGTGATCTATTTCTGGCCCTTTAAATCTATAGTATCCACCTAAATACTATATTCCCTAATAATGTGAACCACAAATACCTACTTAATTGGTGGCAATAATTTTGGAAATCTCCCCCTGCCCATACTCATTCAGAACTACTGACCATTTATCCTGCTTCTGTAAAGCTTGGAATCTTGACTTAACCTAACTTTGATCTCTAAATTTGGCATTTAGACTTCATAGCTTTGGTATTATAACCTCGGTTTTCCCTAGTAGACTGTCCCTTCAGGTCCTGATGCTTGGGCTATCTTCAGTTGGTGCCCCTGCTACAGATTTAATCCTAGAAACTCTGAAACTAATTCTTGCCTTTTGATTAGCACCATAATCCTCTGAGAGTTCAGTTCCTCTGAAAGGTAGAAGGCATGAACACAGCTGTCATGTAGTCTCCTGTCTCCTTGTATAAACTTCCAATCACTTGCTTCCTTGAAGCAAATTTGGGCTTTGAAGTCAAAGTTACCTGAAAATTTGAATACTACTTCTACCTTTGAATATTCACTACCTCTGAAGTGCATGTAGTTTTTAAGATTCAGGTCTCTATTGCACCCATAGTTGACAAAAGTATAATTAAAACAACGTGAGTAATTAGAATTGTTTTGAGACCAAGTAAAATTATCCAGAACAGAAGTAAGTACCCAGAACAAAAAATATTGACAACCTAATGAATTCTTATACACTACCCATCTGAATAGTAGCCAGTCCTCAAGCATGAATAATCTGGAGTATGTAAATAAAAATAAGTAGGAGAACATGGTTGGATGAAATGCTACAAGGGAAAACTAGCAAAAGCTGATATTAGGCAGTTACTCTAAAAGGAAGATCTTGGTATCAAGTGTGTCTGGATGAGCTGACAGGCAGGTTCCTCTCACTCAGTAAATTTCCTTTATTTCCAATATATATTCAGACCAAAGCTTTTATGCCAGGGCTAGGTAATGGGGAGGAACTTAACCCAAAATCTTGATCAGGTTACAAACTACCAAAATGCAGCCATGTAATTAAGCAAAGGACAAACAAAGACCCTAGATCCTTCTGAATACCTCTTACTGACTTATAATGACATATGACCCATAAATACAGGTTCTTCAAGCATTCTCCAGAGTACTTTAGAGAAAGAAATTATAACAAGCACCTGTATTTCCTTAGGTAATCATGCTGGGACTGTCAATCACAGTGATATGCATTCCTGACCACAAAGATGATCATATGACCTAAGTTTACACACTTATAGTACCATATCTTCACAGATGATCAGACTGTGGTTGGGCATTTGACTCATACTGAGTCTTTCCATTACATATGCATATATACTATAGGGACAAAAAGAGACAATAGAAGAGAAAGGGTTTCTCTACTGTTTGGATTGGCTACACTTAGAGCCACCTTTCCCACTGTATAGAAAAATCTAACTTAAAAAAATAAGACCATTATACAAAATAAAAAATTTATTTTAAAGATAGAAAAAAGAGTAACTTCTGACATCATCTTAAGTGAAAATGAAGTCGCTCAGTCGTGTTTGACTCTTGCGACCCCATGGACTGTAGCCTACCAGGCTTCTCCGTCCATGGGATTTTCCGGGCAAGAATACTGGAGTGGGTTGTCATTTCCTTCTCCAGGTGATCCTCCCGACCCAGGGATTGAACCTGGCTCTCCCGCATTGTAGGCAGACGCTTTACCGTCTGAGCCACCAGGGAAGTCCTGGCACCATCTTAAGAGTCCCTTGTTCCAGATGGGCCCCAAGCCAGAATCCACTCTTGAACATAGTAGTTATATGAGCCAATAAAATCCTTTTGGCTTAAGCTACATTTTTGTTGAATTTTTATTACAACTTAATTACTCACTTAAGGTCTTCAGCTCTTTCCCTTACAATAGTAAGAACTTTTTTTTTTTAAGAAAGAATAAAAACATTGTGCAAGAATCTTATTTGAAATCATGGCAACTGCTACTACCAACTTGCTTATATTAGTACAAGAATTTGCACATAAATAAATATACTGAAATGTTTAAATTTTAAATCTTAAAAAGTAAAATAAAATAATGACCACAAATCCATGGTATGTTCAGTGTTCAGCAAGAATAATTTTTGCACATGCATCAAAATAAGTATGTAATGGAACCCTATTCACATTATTTAATTAGAGGCTTTCCATTGTAAGTCAAAATAGATAACGTTAGAGAGTTTGGGAGTAGTAGTAGTGAACTATCTCATTTTATTTTTTTTTTAATTTTATTTTATTTTTAAACTTTACATAATTGTATTAGTTTTGCCAAATATCAAAATGAATCCACCACAGGTATACATGTGTTCCCCATCCTGAACTCTCCTCCCTCCTCCCTCCCCATACCATCCCTCTGGGTCGTCCCAGTGCACTAGCCCCAAGCATCCAGTATCGTGCATCTCATTTTAAAAAAAATTAGATAAAATATAAAAGGGAATCTGTTTAAATGTTTAAAAGAACTTCCAAGGTAAGCAGGGCTTGAGGTTGTCAAAATCTCAGAGGGAAGAGAAACTCAGTGAGGTGAGACCAGTATTCTGTATATGTGGGATTATTTGTTAATTCTTATACTGCACAGAGCTAGAAACTAAGCTGATCAGAGATGAGCTGAAGTGCTAAGTGAAGTTATCATCTACTTAATGGATCTGGGTAGACAAATTTGGAGTTCAATACCTTCAAAACAGGAGGAGCTCTGGGAAATTCACCAGGCTAGATTGGGACCCCTTGAGACAAAGACCCTAGGAGTGACAAAAAACAAGAAGTAGACCATGCTTTATAGTATTTGAAATCTAGAGTTAATTCAGCTCAGCTCATGAATGGATTAAGATAATCAACTCCTACTCTGGTTACCTGTCAAAAAATAGAGTGTGTTCTCTCAAGAAAAATATCACATTATACTTCTACAGTTTCTCATTGTTGTTTGTTGCTTAGTTGCTAAGTCATATCTGATTCTTTTGTAATCCCATGAACTGAGCCCCACCAGGCTCCTCTGTCCATGGGATTTTCCAGTAAGGAATACTGAAGTGGGTTGCCATTTTCATCTCCAGGGGATCTTTCTGACCCAGGTATCGAGCCTGCAGCTCCTGCTGCATCTCTTGCATTGCAGGCAGATTCCTTACCACTGAGACCTCAGGGAATCTCCTATAATTTTTTATACGTAATTATAATATTCAATCAAAGATGGATTTAATAGAAGAGTGAAAGCAGCTAAGCAGAGGATTAGTCACCAGGAGATAAATTAGTAAGAAATATTCATGTGAAAATGGACTTCCCAGGTGGTGCAGTGGTAAAGAATCTGCCTGCCAATGCAGGAGATCCAAGAGACACAGTTTCAATCCCTGGCTATGGAAGATCCCTGGAGTAGGAAATGGCAACAGACTCCAGTATTCTTGCCTCAGAAAATTCCATGGACAGGGGAGCCTGGTGGGCCACAGTCAATAGGATCTGAGCACAAACATGAATACCCATGTTGAATCATGATTAGAATAAAGAATGAAAAATATGGAAATGTATATGAAACATATAGAATCTGTTTGTTTTTTTTTTAAAGGTTTCACATATATCTAATGGTCATCTTAGAGAAGAAATAGAGAAAAGTCAGACTGATGTAACATTTAAAGAAGTAATGATCAAGAAATTACTAAAGTTAATTGATGGCATCAAACCACAGAGTTAAAGAATGCTTCAGATGTTAAGCAGAAAAAAATACCAAGAAACACACATCTAGGTATATCTTAGTAAATTTACTGAAAATCAAAAGAAAGAAAATCTTAAAGCAGGTACAGAAGAAAAAGAGTACTTTTTTTTAGATTTTTTTTCTTTTTTTAAATTTATTTATTTTAGTTGGAGGCTAATTACTTTACAATATTGTAGTGGTTTTTGCTATACATTTTTAAATGGACAAGTCTGACAGCCAACTTCTCAACAGAATGGCAGAAGGCAGAAGACAATGGAATGATATCTTAAACATACTGAATGAAAATAACAACTAATCTAGAATTCTAAAACCAGAAAAAAATAGCCTTCAAAACTGAAGGCAAAATGAAGACATTTCTAGATAAATAAAACAGATTGTGTAGCCAATATGCTTACACCAAAAACAAACCCCAAAGGGGATCCTGAGTGAAAAGGAAATGATCCCAGATGGGTACATAGAAATTTAAGAAGAAACAAAAAGTAATTGAAAGGTTAAATGTATGGATAAATCTGAATCAATATTGGCTATATGAAATAATAATAATACCCACTTGCAGAGTTTAAAAATCTATGTGTAATTAAAATAAATGATGATAATAAATCAAATATGGAAAATACAATTAGAATTATATTATTATAAATATTAAAAGTATAAAGTCCTATGATTATCTGAAACATACCCAAATACTAAATTATATTAGTGTTTATAAAACATATGATGTACTCTCTAGTGTAACTACTAAAAAAATGGTACAAGTGTACATAAATGGCAAGCAGTGAGAGGGTGAAGTAGAATAATAAAAATATTTGATTTATTCAAAATAAGGCAAAATGTCAACAAAGAAATGAACGGGAGTGCTTTTAGTAGTAATTCATGAGTTAAAATCTGGAAACAACCCAAATATCCACAAATAGTAGGGTGGATAAATGAATTGCAACAGTCATATAGTGAAATATTGTATGAGAATAAACTAGAGCTACTCCCAATAATTCAGTTAAATATCTCAGATAATATTCAACTCAAAAACAGATACAAGAGAGCATATAATATATGTTTCATTTATATGAATTTCAAAAAGGGGATAAAGCTAGTAAATTGGAATGTAAATCACAATAGCAATTTGGGGAGTAGCAACTGAGGTGTTTTTATCTCAGTAGTGGTTTTATGAGTGTGTTCACTTTGTTAAAAATTCACTCCTCTAGTTTTGCACTAATGATTTGTGAATTTTTCAGTATGTATATTATACTTTATTAAAACAAGAATCATTCACATAGAAAGGGTGATATATAGTAAGGCATTTCAATTATTCCTTTATCCTTTCAATAATTATTTATGGAACACCTACAACAAACCAATTAACTTCATAGAATTAAGAAACAATTATAAATATTGGTTCTGGCAGTTTTTATCTGTGTGACCTTAGCAAACAAGTTCTCTGACCGTTCAGATCAGATCAGTTGCTCAGTCGTGTCCGACTCTTTGCGACCGCATCAATCGCAGCACGCCAGACCTCCCTGTCCATCACCAACTCCCGGAGTTCACTCAGACTCACGTCCATAGAGTCAGTGATGCCATCCAGCCATCTCATCCTCTGTCGTCCCCTTCTCCTCTTGCCTCCAACCCCTCCCAGCATCAGAGTCTTTTCCAATGAGTCAACTCTTCTCATGAGGTGGCCAAAGTACTTGAGTTTCAGCTTTAGCATCATTCCTTCCAAAGAAATCCCAGGGCTGATCTCCTTCAGAATGGACTGGTTGGATCTCCTTGCAGTTCAAGGGACTCTCAAGAGTCTTCTCCAACACCACAGTTCAAAAGCATCAATTCTTCGGTGCTCAGCCTTCTTCACAGTCCAACTCTCACATCCATACATGACCACAGGAAAAACCATAGCCTTGACTAGACGGATCTTTGTTGGCAAAATAATGTCTCTGCTTTTGAATATGCTATCTAGGTTGGTCATAATTTTCCTTCCAAAGAGTAAGCGTCTTTTAATTTCATGGCTGCAGTCACCATCTGTAGTGATTTTGGAGCCCAGAAAAAGAAAGTCTGGCACTGTTTCCACTGTTTCCCTATCTATTTCCCATGAAGCTTCTATAAAAACAAGAAGGCTATGCCTAATGAGTTCTAGGGTCTTTTCCTGTTTTAAGATGCTATAATTGAGTAATATGGCTTCCCTGGTGGCTCAGAGGTTAAAGCGTCTGCTTGCAATGTGGGAGACCTGGGTTCAATCCCTGGGTCGGGAAGATCCCCTGGAGAAGGAAATGGCAACCCACTCCAGTATTCTTGCCTGGAGAATCCCATGGACGGAGGAGCCTGGTAGGCTACATACAGTCCATGGGGTCACAAAGACCTTAGCAAACAAGTTTTCTTACTGTTACCTTCTATAAAAACAAGAAGGCTATGCCTAATGAGTTCTAGGGTCTTTTCCTGTTTTAAGATGCTATAAGTAAGTAATATGATCAACAATCTCTAGTGGTAGTTTCGTTATACCATTCATTAACAATAGGCCAAAGATGTCTTTATTCACCACTACAAAGACATTCTGCTCTTTGCAGTTTTTCAAAGACATAGAAGGAAACAGTCATTTCCAGTATTGTTACTCTTATTTCTAAAAACTGACCAAGTAGACAGGTCTTCAAAGATAATACTCCCTGGGAACAATGTATTCAAAAAGTGGTATTCTTTTCTCTTTGTGTAACTGAGAAACAAATATATAGATTTAACTCTAACTTTCACTGGGATTTAGCCTACAGACTAAGACCAAGACCTATTACATTTAGTCCAATATAAAAATCTGTTATTTGACTGTGAATTTACAGGGTAAGAAAAAATGGAACTACCTTTATAAATGACAGCTCTAACATTTTCACTTGTGAACTTGTATCTCATCTGCAGCCAGATCAAGTACAAAAGCATGTGTTTTATAGATTCCAATTAATGGTCCTATTAAAGAGATTTCTAGTGGTCTGTGATGTCAGACCCCCACAAAGGGAAGATGTTTATAGTTGACTGCTTGCATTGGCTAGCTTCCAAGGAGAAAGTGTAGGAGTAGAAGTAAGAGGTAATGTTGATGACTTTGTAGTGCATGGGGAAGAGTTACCTCATGTGCCTGGCCCTTAGACTGGCCCTGCTGATGGTGGAGGGGTACCGTAGCTTCATTAAGGTGAACCTGAAGAACAAGCTCTGAGCCTGGATCTCTCCCTGGTTTATCACCAAAAGGACACCTTCCCTCAAAGGCTCTGAGCTGTTCCACACAGAGCCCACACACAGGATGGGGAAGCCAATCTCCCCTTGAGACAAGACCAGGTCAATCTCAGGCCATATGTAAATTGAGATTCCCTAAAAAGCTTTAGCTCAGTCCCCAAATACAACAATTTGAAAATTAGCCCATTAATCAATCTAGAGAACAAATCTGAGGTCAAATTCAAGACATTGGCTCACACTAGAAAAAGGAAACCAACTGCAACAGCCAAGTAATGAAGCCGTGGTAAGAGTCCATGGAGTTAGACTAGGCAAGAGGGTCCAAGCTGAATCTAAATCTCAGCATACAGGTAAAAATCACATCAGTATCAAGAGAACAGATGTTCTTGTTCTGGAATACATTCCGAATGAGAGGTCAGAGTGTCATCTTAAGAATCTAGTTAGATTTACTTAACAGAATAAGTAGACTTTAAAAACAAATCAGAAGAGGGGATAATGAATTAGGAAATGCCTGCCTTGGTGGCTTTTTTTCCTATTTAAATTGTCTTTCTTGGTGGAGCAGATAAGATTGGGCAAATGTCAATTTCCTGTAGTGACACAATTCTTCATAGATATCTTGTTTCTGCACTTTTGGTGAGCAAAGGCATTAACTGCCTTTGTTCCAAACTATCTTTACAAGGATGTTTGTACAGTTTACAATCTTAAAAGATATGGTATCACCTTCTGGGACAAATATACTTTACCATCGTTTTTTTTTAAAGATTTTAATTCCCTAAGCCCAGGATTCCACTCCTGTAACCAACCCACTCCATGCTCAGATATCACCTAACCTTCTTTATATTGCCATGTGAGAACTGCAAATCAGGAAACCAATGCAAGGAAATGTTGATATTCTGTCCTTTGTCTCTGATTCAGCAATTCTATGTCTTTTTATAGCGTACATGAAACTGTAGCATCTTCCAAGTAAGGTAAAATCTCAGACACTCACAGTTCCTAAGGGAATGCTCTGTAGGTGCTGGTAGTTGGGATCCATTTTACTCTTTTAGGGAATAATAATAATAATAAACAATAAAACTATGATAAAAGAAGCTAACACATTCTTAACATTTATTATATGGCTGATTGCTGGCTGTGTTTTTGGCAGCAGCAGTTGTTACATGGATGTCTTCAATTGGTAAGGTAATCTATCTGATTGACTCCACTAGTGAATAAGACAAGATAGAATCTTATAAATAATAGAAGAGAGGTTTAAATTAACTGCTTCTTGTTGTTTTGATGAGAATAACAACCACCAATAATTGAATAATTACTAAAGGCCAGGCCTTGTACTGGTCAATCATATAATTGGTCATATCTCATTTGATCTTCACAGAAAGATCCCATGAGGTAGGTATTACCATTGTTTTCATTTTGAATTTCTAGAATTGGGGACTTAGAGAGTTCAATGGCCAGCCCAAGTTCTTATATTTGCTAAGTGGCAAAGATCTGATGAATGTCAATTTTATCAAGGTTGATGAAACTTACTGATTAGCCATTAATACCTATGTTCAAAGAATAGACTACTCTGATTTTGACTAGCAATTGTTTACTGCTACAGTTAAACTTTGTATCCAAGGCAAATTCCTCACTTTTCTTGCTCTAGTTCCATCCTTGGACATAATCACCATTTAATAAATATTTGTTTACTGAAAAAAATAAGTGTATAAAGAGCCTTGACACATTAGTTGCACTGGCTGACTCAATATATAATTGCTGCTGAATGAATGAATGAAGGGAGGGAGAAAGGAAAGAAAAAAAATATTTACCAAGTGTCAAGCACTGAAATTTGTACTTTGATCAGTTAGCCACTTACCAAAACAACCCATTATACAGGTACACATTTTTAAGAAAGAACATGATCTTCTTTTTAACATCATGAGTGATAAATCAAGTTGATATCATGTTCACTTTAACATAATATGAATGAAAAAGGCCACTTCACCTCTGTAGTATTCTTCCCCCAAATCTATAACTCCAGTCCAATCATAAGAAGTCATCAGCGAAATTTCAAATCAACCATTTTACAAACTACCTTGCTCAGTATTCAAAAATACCAAAGTTATGAAAAACAAGGAAAGACCTCCCCAAAATGCCACAGACTAGAGGAAACTAAGGAGACATGATGACTAATTAAAATGTGAAATCCTGTACTGCATCCTGAACAGAAAAAGAACATTGGTGGGAAGACGAGTGAAATTCAAGGAAATTCTAAATCTTAGCTAATAATAATGCACCAATGTCAGTTTCTTAGTTTTGATAAATTTACCATGGTTCTGTTACTGAACAGATTTCTTGGTTTTCCCCAGCCAGTGAAATTTATTACAGGCCAGACAAGAAATCCAGGCAAGATTTTATTGGGGCCCCTGTAGCAGCAGAGGTGAGTGAGAACAAACAACAGGTACCTTTGTTTATTCACTCTCTGAAAAAGAGGGGCAAGCCTGTTCCTGGGATGAGGGTAGAGGTGTGTCCAGGGGTTGGGCCAGAGGAAAGGCTTAGGTATTTTGCCCATCCCTTACATGGTATTGTATGCAGGGGGCATGTGAAGCATCCTGCTTTTACTCCAGGCTCTTCAGAAGTGCAGTTGTTTTTTGTTTGTTGGTTGGTTCGTATTGTTTTGGCAGGGGGATGGTCTCTTTGTATCTTTTGTCCTGAACTTGCCCTAACTGCACATGCATGCAGTTATTTTTAGTACCATATAGTTTCTTTGTATTTTATTGCTCCAGGAGAGGTATGTCCAGGTGCAAGCGCTGCAACACTACAGTAAAGGGTCCCAGGTGCCAGTCTGTCTCATTTCTATAAGGTGTTAACATGAAAGGAAGCTGGGTAAAAGATGTACAAGAACTTTCCCTACTATTTTTACCATTCTTCAGTAAATAAAATTATTTCAAAAATTTAAAAGTTAAAATAAGGAAGGGGAAGCCAATATAGGATCACTTTGCTAGCAATTAGAGATTTTCTAGAGAAAATCTCTGGAAAAGGTTCTGAAGAGAAATGAAAGAGTACATAAAACAACACACACAAAACAAAAGGCACACATCACAAGTCTGTCTGGGGCTATCATGTTTCTGGACTACAAACTTTTTACAAAACAATGTTTTAAAGGCTCCTTGGCCTGCTACAATCTCTTTTCCCAGCTTTATAGTTGTCTTCATTGTGTTTATTCCTGCAGTGTTTTAAAGACAAAATCAAGTGGAAAAAACAGACGACACAGTGCAATCCTAACAAAGGCCCCCTTCCAACCCACTCCCAATGAATATTATGTTCCCTAGCCTATGAATGTTCATGCTGGCTTTCTGAGTTCTGAGAGGCATCAGCTCTTCATGAGAAAACTAAAGGTAGTTGGAAGAAAAAGAGGCACATTATAGACTCTCCCAATGAAGTGTGTTTTGCTGCATTTAAGACACTTTAGAAATTAAAGTTGTTGTAAGAGGTAATGTTCTGAAGAAAAATAAAAGGTTGGCCTGTAGCTGATATTCCACAGTAGCTGCGTGGCCATCTGGTTTGGTTTTGAATCATCCTTAGTGATTTGCAGGAAAACGAAATACTGAAATCATTACATAGCTTTAAATTCCAAATCCATGTCAGCTTTGCCAAGTGCTGCCCCATCTGTAGAGGAGAACAGCATGCAGTCAGACTGGCTCGAGCCTGATTCAAGCTGTAACATATTCGCCTGTGCCTGTTATTGACAGTTCTCTTACCAAACTTGTTTTGTTAAAACGGCTTGCAACCTTTAATGTTGCTTATGTCTTTCATGGCACAGATCCTTTGAACAGAAAATTCTTACATAAGTAGCAGCCAAGACAGCATCAATTATTCTCGTCTTGGGGATTTATTAACCAGGGAGCCAACCTTCTAAAAACAGTTCCCAAAGTCTCAGCTTTCCAGTGGCTTTATGGGTGGCTGGAAAGGTTTCCCATGGCTTCCTCTCCACCTCTGGTGTCCTTAGAATGAATACCAAGTATCAGCTCTTAATTTCCAAAGTGATTAGTTTTCAATCTCTTCTGTTTTTGAAAGGGCAAAGAGCAGCCCAACTTTTAGAGGTTCTGCCTTTTGCATGGAAAGGCACTGCTGTGCCTACTTAAAGAAAAGCAGTTTGAATTGCCACATGAAATGGAAACCTTTAAACTTCATTTATGCAAGACAGTAAGAAGTTTGCAGCTTTTAATGAGGGTCATTTTCCTTTTTTCCAGTAATTTTAATAATTATGACAAGCTCCTCTTGCTGCTTCTGTCCCACTTCAAAGCCTCTTGTTAATTTTTTTTCTACTTTTCATACTTACGTTTATAAAAAAAAAAAAAACAGAGGCCGGCAGGGACTCTCCATGACCACCCTTCCATCTCCATTTAGTTCATAGAAGTGCCAGTCTAGATTTCACACTAACCAGCAAATAGGTATCAAGTGACCCAGCTATGTTAAGACATTGAGCTCAGTGCTGGGGATACCAAAACTTTAAAGTAGGAGTGAGGTATGCTTAAGGATTAACAAAGAAAAAGAACTACCCACTGGGCTCATGGTGCTTCATTATGGATTCCCAAACAGGATCAATTTACAGGCTGAGGCATCATTTCTTATTCTAACAGTGCACACGTTAAAAGCCCTCAGAGAAAACAATGCTGCACAGAAATCCTTCAAGCACAGACTTTAGCTTACTGTACAGCTAACTAAAAAATATTTTAGAAAAGCCTGAAGGAGTAGTAGCGAAGAAGTTGAGCTTTATAGCCAAACAGACCCAAGTTTTTGTCCTGATTTGACACTTAACAGTTGTGTGATCATAGACAAGTCAGTTAACCGTTCTGAGTTTGTTTCCTCATATAAGCACTGTTATCTACATCATGATGTTTTTGGTAAAGAACAAATGAAATAATTCATGTAAAGTATTTATGCTCTCTGGCATCTAATCCAGCTCACTTTTTTTAAATTAACTTTTTAACTGTTATTAACAGAATAATCATTTTAATGATTTGCCCAGTTTCAAATATAGACTCTAGCTATTGAGGCACAAATTAAATAATGTGAGCAACTTCCAAGTGAATGATACTTTTCAGTTGAAGCTAGATTATATATATATACATGAAAATATATATATAATAAGGAATGTGATGAGCGACTGTCACATTACACTTCACAGTAACAGATATGAATTCACATTTGGCTTGACCACTTATTTTCCAGCAATGTGGCTTTGAACAAATTATTCACACTCTCACCTAAAATATGAAAACAATATTTTTTCATAGTTTATAAGATAATACTGCATATGTAAACCATTCGGCATAAAGTCTAATAGAGCATAAACATGCAGTAAATATTGGTTCCCTATGCTTCCCTACATTATATCACCAGCCCAATCAATTCTTTTCCACTCTCTCTTTCACTTCTCATCCCCAGACATTACAGTGGCATTAGGAATCTCACACTTAGAGGTTTCAATTTATATATTTAATGGGAAAGCATACACAGACTATATATACATAGTCTTACATAGACTACACACACACATGTGCACACACACACACACTTTGTTCCTGGGGATTAACTTTTTTCAGAAGATTCAAATTGGTAAATTATACAAATTACATTTCAGGAAAAAGATTCAAATTTATCCCAATCACTAAAAGAGCTAGAGGTTGAAAGGTAAGTTTTCTAAATGAATATATATAATTCTCCCAGGCAAATTTGCATTGCGATCTTACCTGGCTTCGTTAACTAAAGAAAATTCGGATTATTCAGTGCTTGGGTTGAAGAACACAGTAAATCCTGAAGATTTATTGAGTTGGAAGGCAGCAACTCTACTTCTGCTTCATTGACTATGCTAAAGCACTTAACTGTGTGAATCATAAAAAACTGTGAACAATTATTAAGGAGATAGGAATACTAGACCACCTTATCTGCTTCCTGAGAAATCTGTATGCAGGGCAAGAAGCAATACTCAAAACTGGATATGAACAGTGGACTGGTTCCAAATTGGGAAAGGAGTACATATAGTCTGTATATTGTCACCTTGTTTATTTAACTTATATGCAGAGTACATCATGCAAAATGCTGGGCTGGATGAAGCACAAGCTGGAATCAAGATTTCAGGGAGAAATGTTAATAACCTCAGATATGCAGATGACACCACCAGTAGCTATTCATTAAAGAAATTTTCAAAATTTCACCAAATTACAGAAAATAGTGAAACATCATGAACATATAATCCAGCTTCAATAATTATTAACATTTCACTATTCTTGTTCTATCATACCTCCACCATTTTTTTCTGGCTAGAAATATCAAGAACATCAGACATGAAGATGACACCAGTCTTATGGTAGAAATCAAAGAGGAACTAAAGGGTATCTTGATGATGGTGAAAAAGAGAGTGAAAAAGCTAGTTTAAAACTCAACATTCAGAACACTAAGATCATGGCATCTGGTCTCATTATTTCATGGCAAACAGATGGGAAACAATGGAAAGAGTGATAGAATTTATTTTCTTGAGTTCCAAAATCACTACAAGACAGTGACTGCAGACATGAAATTAAAAGATGTTTTCTTCTTGAAAGAAAATCTATGACAAACCTAGACAGCCTTTCAAAAGCAGAGACATTACTTTGCCAACGAAGGTCCCTATAGTCAAAGCTATGGTTCTTCTAGTGGTCATATATGGATGTGAGAGTTGGATCATAAAGAAAGCTGAGCACCAAAGAACTAATGCTTTTGAACTGTTATGTTGAAGACTCTTGAGAGTCCCTTGGAAAGCAAGGAGATAAAACCAGTCAATCTTAAATGAAATCAGTCTTGAATATTCATTGGAAGGACTGATGCTGAAGCTGAAGCTGAAGCTCCAATACTTTGACCACCTGATGCAAAGAGCCAACTGATTGGAAAAGACCCTGATGCTGGGAAAGATTGAAGGCAGGAGGAGAAGGGGATGACAGAGGATGAGATGGCTGGATGGCATCACTGACTCATTGGATATGAGTTTGAGCAAGTTCCTGGAGTTGGTGATAGACAGGCAAGCCTGGCGTGCTGCAGTCAATGGGGTCACAGATTCGGACATGATTGAGTGACTGAACTGAACAGAAACGAACTTCCTCTTTGAGTCTTTTTGAGAACGTAGCTAAGTTAACAGACTAGCATGATTCTATGGACATTATTTAAGCCCAGAGCTCACTTACAAATCAGAGATGTATACTGACTCTGTAAAAATGGTCATACTGGAAGACAGTAAAATAACAAATTCTAATTCCAGTACTCTTAATAGGAGATGCTTACTGCTCCCACTACTGCTTCTCTGCTTTGTTCCTTTCTTAGTTCCTCATAGATGAGTTCAATGGTGACTCAAATTGCATCTCCAGCTTCTGAGCCAATTCAAATTAAAGTATCAGTAGATTCAATCTCACCATTCAGTTTAGTTTGGATTTAGATCAGCCTCCCTGAGATCTAGTAGCCCAGTAAAGATTGCCAAAACTTCTGCATTTTCTCTCAAGACATTTTCCTACCAACCAGCAATAAAATTCAGTAGTAGATAGAAACTAACTGCATGGATTGTGGAGCTAAACTGCCTGAGTTTAAATCCTAACTCTGTCAACTACTGGTTGTGTGACTTTGGGCAAATTATTTCACTTGCACGGTCTCCAGTTTCATCTATAAAATGTACATAATGATAGTATCTAACTCATAAATTTCTTGAGAGGATTAAATGTGAGAAAGCTTGTAAAGTTCTTAGTGCTTGGCAAATAATAAGTACTTTATGTTCATGCTATTTTTTTTAATGTGAGACCCATTTCCTTGGGAAAATATTTCCACCTCTCCTTTTTCAATTTATTCCTCTTCTTTACACCTTTCTCTTTATCCCCCATCCTATACTGATGTGGTTCACTAAGCTTCTGTCTAAGTTTCTACCACAGTCATTACTCTGAATCCTTACTCCATTATCTAACCTAGTACCTCAATCCTCTTCCAGGTTTGAGTAGACCAGAAAGAAATATGAGATGATGACCACTGAGCTTCCCAGGTGGCGCTAGTGGTAAAGAACCTGCCTGCAAATGCAGGAGACATAAGACACTTGAGTTCAATCCCTGCATCACAAAGATCCCTTGGAGGAGGGCATGGCAACCCACTCCAGTATTCTTGCCTGGAGAATCCCATGGAGAGAGGAGCCTGGCAAATTACAGTCCATGGAATAGCAAAGAACTGGACATGACTGAAGTGACTTAGCACACACACATGGAAAGAAAAATATGATGACCACTGAGCCACCTAACATCTGATCCTTCTGTATCTATCTTCCACCAGAATAACCAAGTCTCCCCATACCTATAGATTTTCCAAATCGTGACTAAGACAGAAGGCCTATCTCTGGAACATTGTGTCTAATCCACCTAGATAGACTTCTGTAGCCCACTACCTCTTCCTCCATTTCCTGCCCCTGGATGCCAGAAACAAATAAGGTGCTAAGTGTGAGGATACAAAACAGTGTCTAAATTAAAATACCCATTATTACTATGATACCATTTCTTAAAAAAAAAAAAGGCAAAAATCTGTTTCCCAAATGGGTAACCTTGTCTTATTTGACTAGTATTCCTGGATGATTGAACAATACCCAAAGGCAAACTGTGATTTTATTCCAGACAGACTACAAAAGCAGAAAGCACTACTCAAGGACTTGAAAAGATATTACAAATATGAAAAATGAATAAAATATTCTTATTTGATGAAGAGAAAATAAGACTAGGAAAACAAGGGACTTTCACTGCTGAGTCTTCAGTCTGAATTAGTCTTTTGCAATAAATTTAAATGTCTTATATAAATTGTGCATTTTTATTTGTAGAGCCTTTTCTTTCCCAGGATCTCAAAGCATTTTGCAAACATTAACTAGCCAACAGTATCTAATTGTGGTATGACTATTATCATTGCCTCCTAGATGATGGAATAAGAACAGAGAAAGGTTAAGAAACTTGCCCAAAGCCACATAGGGCAAACTCCGAACAAAAACCATTTGTTGTTTCTGTGTTTGTAATAATGAGCAAATTAAAAGTGCAATATTTTTCTTTGTAATTCAGAAAAAGTTGCTCTGTTAACAGTCATCCCTAACCATAAGAAAGAAGTCTGTTTAACTTCCCTTAATGTGTATACTTTTTTCAGATAGTATCTAATTATGGTAAATTGCTTCATCCCCTGATTGTTACTGCAAGGCAACTAAACATTGCTATGTTGACTACTCAAGAGGGGATTGTTAATGGCCTTAGTCATCAGATAATCTGGTAATATAATCAATGTAACTGAGAGATACCTTGTGGGGGAAAAAAGGCAAATCAAGTATGAAACATAGATTTACAAAGAAGTACTCAATGCTATTGTTTTATGTTTAGTATAAGAAGTAAAAATTCTCATTTCTTGAAGAAGCAGAGGTGATGGTAATGCTGTTTTGCATGCCTAATCATGAGAACCCCACATGCTTTGCTGTATAATATTAGACTTTCAGCACACCACCCTGAATATCCTCTCCACAGGATATGAAATGCCAATATTTTCCCAGCAGATATTTCACCAGAGGAGATCATTTTGCCTGCAATTGCCTCCAACCTGAAAACATTAAAAATGGGGCATTTAAACGTTAAATATTAAAGTCCATGGAATTCTCCAAGCCAGAATACTGGAGTGGGTAGACTTTCCCTTCTCCAGGGGATCTTCCCAACCCAGGAATCAAACCCAGGTCTCCTGTTGCAATGCAGATTCTTTACCAGCTGAGCCAGAAGGGAATCCCAAGGACACTGGAGAGGGTAACCAACCCTTCTCCAGCGGATCTTCCTGACCCAGGAATTGAACTGGGGTTTCCTGCATTGCAGGCCGATTCTTTACCAACTGAGCCTTCAGGGAAGCCCCAAAGGTGGGGCAGGGGGATAGTTTTTCTAAACCTAATCAGACCATGAGCTAAAAGGATGAGAAAAGAAGTGAGTTTTAGTTATTGTCATTTCTGGTGATTCTGTGGAGAATAGAAGAATTAATCCACATTAATAGAGCTAAGAATGTAGGAGATGTTGGACTCTGGGAAAATAATAACTGGAAGACCATCAAGCTTTTCTTAAAAATAGATAGGATACAAATACAAGACTCTAAATAGTTCATGCTGAGAATTAATTGTACTGTAATTAACTGAAGACAAATATCTACTTGATGTATTAAAAATGAAACAAGAGCCCACATGTGCACATGGACAGACACACACATACTCCAACACACACACAAAAAAAAACAAATATGTACATTATCAAAGAAATTGGATTGCTTCCTGTGTTACCTCTAGTATTTGCCAATCAAGTAAGAACTAGGCAAAGTTTTTGCAATTTTTTGTAAAAGAGCAAATTTGATTTCTGCTCCAATTTTAGCTTATGTTAGGTAAATCATATTACATTTAGGTTCTGTTTGATGTTTTAGATTCTTTTTCTTCTTGCAGCTTAGAAAAACATAAAATATAACTGGAAAAATCCTTCTCTATGATCTGTATTTAAAATAACATTTAATTTGTACATTCTGTATTATAACATGAAAATACATGTTGATTTTTAAATAATCCATAGCTCTTAATTAATCCTTTCCAAATACTCTAAATCTATTAGAGTGGTTGTCAAGCTTTTCTCTGCTTTGTTGTCAAGAAAACTATATCTCACAAAACTTGACTCACTTAGTAATTAATGTTGGAAGCCAACACGTTTCTAATCTATGGTAAATCATTCAAACTATAAGTATATACTTTATTCTTAAATCATAACATATTTAATCATTTATTTATATCTGTATCAGCAAGGCATTTTAAAGTATTTATTTATAAGTGATATGATTGTAAAATTATTTAATTGATTAAATAGTTTGGTATTAGACACACATTGTTCAAACAACAAAAAGTAAAAATGTCTTCCTTCTGATTCTGTTTCCTATCGTCAGTTCACATGCCTCTCAGATTGAATCACTATTATCACTTTTGTTTCAAGTGTTAATTATACATTCACTAACCAGTAGAAATCCATATAATTTTTCTCTCTAACTTTTCTACACTAATGCTAGATTATCATTCTGTATTTTTTCTTTTTACTTTGTAATATATCTTGGAAATGTTTGCATATCAGTACCTCAAAAGTTTCTTACTCTTTTAGAAAAAAGTTACAGGAGAATATCAGCAAGATGGCAGAATAGGGCGTTCCAGCACTTGTCTCTTCACAGATGGAAAAAACAACAACAACAACAACAACAACTTAAAAAACATCTATGGATGAAAATGCCTTCATGAGGGCTCTGGAATCCATCTGAAAGGTTATAGCACCAAGGTGGAGCACAGAAATTAGAAAAAAAAAATATTGAAAAGAATAAGAATAGTTTCATTGACCCAAGGCACCCCTCATTTCAAACTGGTACAGAATAGCATAATGACAGATTTCCTCAGCCCACAAACAATCCCATGGTGAAGAGAGAGAGCTTTTGTGTAAAGCCTGGAAGAGGTGAATTTTTCTTCAAATCCACAGACATCAATGCCAGACAATGAGGATCATGAAGAATCAGGAAAACATACCAATAAAGGAATAACAACCCAAAAAAGCCCCAGTGAGAACTTTAAAGGAATGGAGGTCTCTAAACTGCTTGGCAAAAATTCAAAACAATCATCTTAAAGAGGCTCAATGAGCTACAAGAGAACACAGACAACTAAATGAAATCAAAGAAAGAATACATGAACAAAACAAGAAGTTTAACAACAGAGAAACCATATAAAAGAACCAAACTATGAAGCTAAATAATACAATGACTTAACTGAAAATTCACGAATTACCAGACTCAAAGGCATGTCATTTGAAACCATCTAGTCAGAGGAACAAAAGGAAAAGAATGATGAGAGAAATAAGAAAGTCAATGAAACTTATGGGACACCATCAAGAAAACTGAATTCTACTCAATGCTATGTAATGGCCTATATGGTAAAAGAATCTAAAAAAGAGTGTGCAGTAAAACAGATTAACTTTGCTATACATCTGAAATTAACACAAAGTTATAAATCAACTATAATCCAATAACATTTAAAAACACAGAATGATAATAACAAAATTAAAAAGAAAATTAAATTACACATGATAGGAATCCCAGAAAGGAAGGGAAAGAGAGAGGGGCATTATGTTTATTCAAAGAAATAATGGCTGGTGAGTACACAGGTATTCAGACTACTGTACTTTGTAAGTACATTACCTATATCCAGTCACATCTTACTGCTCTGAAACCACACATGGAAAAACAAAGACAGCAAGAGAGAGAAAGAATGGCTGAAAAGTTTTCAATACTAGTTGGGAGATGAATACCCAGATTCAAGAAGCCAAAAACACCAAATTGGTTGATTAAAAAGGGTCTACACTAAGACATATTTCAATTTAACTGGTACAACTCAAAGATAAAAAGACACTTTTTAAAGCAGAAGGAGAAAGGTGACATTATATACAAGGAAGTAACCATATTCATATCCATAGTCAATGGATTTCTCAGCAGAAATCTTGCAAGACAGAAAGGAGTGATATGGCACATTTAAAATATTTTAAAGAACCCTGCAAGCCAAGAATTTTATACCAGGATAAAAACTGCTTTTTAAAAGGAAGGAGAGATGAAAACCTTCTCAGACAAACAAAAATTGAGGGAGTTCACCACCATTAGATCTGCCTTACAAGAAGTCCTGAAAGAAGGTCTTAAAGTAAAAATGAAAAGATGCTAAACAACACAAAAGCATAGAAAAGTATAAATTATTATTAAAGATAAATATATAGAAAAGTGCCTGCCAATTTAATTATGTAATATGATTACAGAAATCACTTTTAATCTTAGTATAAAAGTTAAAAGACAAAAGTATTAAGAATAACTATAACAACAAAATATGTTAATAGATAAACATAGGAAAAAGTAAGTCCTGGCATCAATAAGTTAAAGTGGAAGGAAACAAAAATAATTTTGTATAAGATTGAAATTGTTATCAGCTTAAAATAGACTATTATAAAAAGCAGCATGCAAACACCATGATAACCTCAAAGAACAACTACAGTAAATACAAAAAGGTAAAGAAAAAAGAATGCAAGTATATCACTAAAAAATGTCATCAATTAGCAAAGTAAGATAGCAAGAGAGGAGCAAAAGGACTACAAAATGGAGAGAATAACACAATTTCAATAGTAAACTGTTACTTACCAATATTTACTTTGAATGAAAATAGATTAAATTTTTCAATCAAAAGAGTGACTAAATGGATAAAAGATCTAACTATAAGCTACCTACAAGAGATTTAAATTTCTGGAAAGAGATTTATTTGAGATTTAAGGACACACACAGGCTGAAACTGAAGGGATGGAAAAATATACATCATGTAAATGGTAACCAAAAGAGAGCAAGAGTAGCTATATGTATATCAGACAAATAGACTTTAAGTCAAAAACTGTCATAAGAGACAAAATATGACATTACATAATAATAAAAGTTTCATTTCAACAGTAAGATATAATAATTGTAAATGCATATGCACCTAAGATCAGAGCACCTAAAAATATAAAGAAAGCATCAAAAGTACTAAAGGAAAAACAGACAGTAGTACAATAATTAAAGAGGCTTCAGTACCAATGTTCAGTATTGAATAGATTATATAGACAGAAAATCAATAAGGAAATAGCATACTTCAACAATTTTATAGACGTAATAGGTTTGAGAGATATGTATAAAATATTTCACCCAAAGCAACAGAATGCACATTGTTTTCAATGCACACATAACATTTTACAGGAGAGACCTCATATTTGCCATAAAACAAGCCTTAACAAATTTTAAATTAGTGAAATTATTCCAAGTATCTTTTCCAACCACAATGGAATGAAACTAGAAATCAATAACTAAAGGAAAACAGAAAATAAAACATCAATCAGTTCAGTCGCTCAGTCGTGTCTGGGTCTTTGAGACCCAAAGTTGGTTTGTCTATCACCAACTCCCGGAGTTCACCCAAACCCATGTCTATTGAGTCGGTGATGCCATCCAACATCAATACACATAACTAAACAGCAAACTCTTGTACAAACAATGCAAAAAATATCCAAAGGGAAATCAGAAAATACCTTGCAATACACAAAAATGAAATTAAAACATAATAAAAGCTACAGGATGCAACAAAAGCAGTTCTAAGAGGGAAGATTATAGTAATAAACACTTGAAAAGAAGACTGGTAAAAGGCTGAACTTTTTTCCTTTAGGAATTATACAAGGATGCCCATTCTCCCCACTTTATTCAACATAGTCTTGGAAGTCCTATCCAAATATTAGAAAAGAAAAGGAAATGAAATCATCCATATTGAAAAAAAGAAGTAAAACTGTCACCATTTGCAAATGGCGTGGTATTATATATTGAAAACCCTAAAGATAACAAGAAAAAAAATCTCTTAGAACTATTAAACAAATTCAGTAAAGTTATAATGCTGCTGCTAAGTCGCTTCAGTCATGTCCGACTCTGTGCGACCCCATAGACGGCAGCCCACCAGGCTCCCCCATCCCTGGGATTCTCCAGGCAAGAACACTGGAGTGGGTTGCCATTTCCTTCTCCAATGCATGAAAGTGAAAAGTGAAAGTGAAGTTGCTCAGTCGTGTCCGACTCCTAGCGATCCTATGGACTGCAGCCCACCAGGCTCCTCTGTCCATGGGATTTTCCAGGCAAGAGTACTGGAGTGGGGTGCCATTGCCTTCTCCGAAAGTTATAATACATAATATCAATATTTCAAAATCTGTTGCATTTTATACAGTAATAAACTATCAGAAAGAATTTAAGAAAACAAACTTAACTGATGTGCAAGAACTATACACTGAAAACTATATGACATTGATTAAAGAAATTTAAAAATACAAAAATATATAGAAAGATACTCCATACTCGTGGACAGGAGAAGTTAAATAATGTTTAAATGTCCATACTACTCAGGGAAATCTACAGGTCCAATGCAATTCCTACCAAAATTTGAATGGAATTTTTCACAGAAATAGAACAGTTCTAAAACGTATTCAGAATAACAAAAGACCCTGAATAGCCCAAGTAATCTTGAGAAAGAACAAAGCTGGAAGCATTGCACACCCTGTCTTCAAACTATGTTACAAAGTTATAGTAATAAAAACAATATTGTGCTTGTTAAAAACAAACACATAGATCAATGGAACAGAATAGAGAACCCAGAAATAAACTCACACATATACAGTCAATTAATTTATGGCAAAAGAGTCAAGAATATACAATGAAGAAAAGACAGGATCTTCAATAAATGGTGTTAGGTAAATTAGATAGTCACATAAAAAAGAATGAAACTGGTTGACTGTATTATGCCACACAAAAAAAATTAGCTCAAATGGTTTAAAAACTTGAATGTAGTCAGAATGACTGCTATACAAAAGTCTACAAGCAATAAATGCTGGAGAGGGTGTGGAGAAAAGGCAACCCTCTTACACTGTTGGTGGGAATGCAAACTCGTACAGCCACTATGGAGAACAGTGTGGAGATTCCTTAAAAAACTGGAGCTAGAACTGCCTTTTGACCCAGCAATCCCACTGCTGGGCATACAAACCGAGGAAACCAGAATTGAAAGACACGTGTACCCCAATGTTCATCGCAGCACTGTTTATAATAGCCAGGACATGGAAGCAACCTAGATGTCCATCAGCAGATGAATGGATAAGAAAGCTGTGGTACATATACACAATGTATTACTCAGTATTACTCAGCCATTAAAAAGAATACATTTGAATCAGGAATAATGAGGCAGATGAAACTGGAGCCTATTATACAGAGTGAAGTAAGCCAGAAAGAGAAATACCAATAGTGTATACTAATGCATATATATGGAATTTAGAAAGATGGTAACGATAACCCTGTATACGAGACAGCAAAAGAGTCACTGATGTATAGAACAGTCTTTTGGACTCTGTGGGAGAGGGAGAGGGTGGGATGATTTGGGAAAATGGCACTGAAACATGTATAATATCATATATGAAACGAGTCGCCAGTCCAGGTTCGATACAGGATCCTTGGGGCTGGTGCACTGGGATGACCCAGAGGGGTGGTACGAAGAGGGAGATAGGAGAGGGGTTCAGGATGGGGAACTCGTGTATACCTGTGGCAGATTCATGTTGATGTGTGGCAGAACCAATACAATATTGTAAAGTAATTAGCCTCCAATTAAAACAAATAAATATAAATTTTAAAAAATAATAATAAAAACTTGAATGTAAAACTTGAAACCACAAAACTGCTGGCAGTAAATCCCTCAATACTAGTCTTGACAAATTTATTTTTGATCTGACTACAAAAGCAGCCACACCAAAAGCAAAAAGAAACAAATGGGACTATATCACACCAAAAAGCTTTTCCACAGCAAAAGAAACCATCAGCAAAATGAAAAGGAAAAAAAAAAGCATGAATAGACATTTCTCAATAGATAGCCAATGGGAATTTGCTGTATGTCTCAGGAAACTCAAACAGGGGCTCTGTGTCAACCTAGAAGGGTGGGATGGGGAGTGAGATGGGAGGGAGTTTCAAGAAGGAGGTAATATATGTGCACCTGTGGCTGATTCATGCTGAGATTTGACAGAAAACAGCAAAATTCTGTAAAGCAATTATCTTTCAATAAAAAATAAATTCATACTACTCATGGGCTTCTCAAAGCAAGAATACTGAACTGGCTTGCCATTCCCTTCTCCAGTGGACCACATTTTGTCAGAACTCTCCACCATGACCATCCGTCTTGGGTGGCCCTACAAGGCATGGCTCATAGTTTCGTTGAGTTACACAAAGCTGTGGTCCATGTGATCAGATTGGTTAGTTTCCTGTGATTGTGGTTTTCAGTCTGTCTGCCCTCTGATGGAGAAGGGTATGAGGCTTATGGAAGCTTCCTGATGGGACAGACTGGCTGAGGGGGAAATTGGGTCTTGTTCTAATGGGCGGGGCCATGTTCAGTAAATCTTTAATCCAATTTTGTGTTGATGGGTGTGGCTGTGTTCCCTCCCTGTTATTTACCCAGGGCCAAACTATGGTCGAGATAATGAAGATAATGGGGACCTCCTTCAAAAGGTCCCATGCATGCACTGCTATACTCAGTGCCCCCAGCCCTGTAGCAGGCCACCGCCGACCCATGCCTCAGCCAGAGACTTCTGGACACTTATGGGCAAGTCTGGGTCACTCTCTTGTGGGGTCACTGCTCCTTTCTCCTGGGTCCTGGTGCAAACAAGGTTCTGTTTGTGCCCACCAAGAGTTTGTTTCCCAGTCCTGTTTAAGTTCTGGTGGCTCTATGGTGGAGTTAATGGGGACCTCCTCCAAGAAGGTTTATGCCATACCCAGGTCTGCTGCACCCAGAGTCCCTGCCGCTGCAGCAGTCTACTACTGACCCGTACCTCCACAGAAGACACTCAAACACAGTTCTGTCTCAATCTCTGTGGGGTCTCTGGGTCCTGGTGCACACAAGGTTGGTTTGAGCCCTCTGAGCATTTCTGGCAGGTATGGGGTTTGATTCTAAATGCAATTTCATCCCTCCTACCATCTTGTTGGGGCTTCTCCTTTCTTCATGGACATGGGGTATTTCCTCACAGTCACTTGAGCACCACGCAGCTGCCCCTCCAGCACCTACAGTCTTGCTGGGGCATCTCTGACCTTGGACGTGGGTATCTCCTCAGAACCACTCCTGCACCATAGGCTACTGGAAATCAGTGGAGAAATAATTCCAGAAAGAATGAAGAGACGACAGAGTCAAAGCAAAAACAACACCCAGCTGTGGATATGAATGGTAATGGAAGTAAAGTCCAATGCTGTAAAGAGCAATATTGTATAGGAACCTGGAATGGTAGGTCCATGAATCAAGGCAAATTGGAAGTGGTCAAATAGGAGATGGCAAGAGTAAACATTGACATTTTAGGAATCAGCGAATTAAAATGGACTGGAATGGGTGAATTTAATTCAGATGACCATCATATCTACTACTGTGGGCAAGAATCCCTTAGAAGAAATGGAGTAGCCATCATGGTCAACAAAAGAGTCCAAAATGCAGTACTTGAATGCAATCTCAAAAATGACAGAATGATCTCTGTTTGTTTCCAAGGCAAACCATTCAATATCACAATAATCCAAGTCCATGCCCTGACCAGTAATGCTTAAGAAGCTGAAGTTGAATGGTTCAGTGAAGACCTACAAGATCTTCTAAAACTAATACCGAAGAAAGATGTCCTTTTCATTAGAGGGGACGGTGAATGCAAAAATAAGAAGTCAAGAAACACCTGGAGTAACAGGCAAACTTGGCCTTGGAGTACAGAATGAAACAGGGCAAAGGCTAATAGAATTTTGCCAAGAGAACACACTGGTCATAGCAAACACCCTCTTCCACTAATACAAGAGAAGACTCTGCACGTGGACATCACCAGATGGTCAATACCAAAATCAGATTGATTATATTCTTTGCAGCCAAAAATGAAGAAGTTCTATACAGTGAGCAAAAACAAGACCAGGAGCTGACTGTGGCACAGACCATGAACTCCTTATTTCTAAAGTCATACTTACATTGAAGAAAGTAGGGAAAACCACTAGACCATTCAGGTATGACCTAAATCAAATCCCTTATGATTAGGAAGTGACAAATAGATTCAAGGGATTCGATCTGATAGACAAAGTGCATGAAGAACTATGGGCAGAGGTTCATGACATTTTACAGGAGGCAGGGTTCAAGAAGATCCCCAAGGAAAAGAAAGGCAAAATGGCAAAATGGTTGTCTGAGGAGGCCTTACAAATAGCTGTGAAAAGAAGAAAAGCAAAAGGCAAAGGAGAAAAAGAAAGATACACCCATTTGAATGAACGGTTCCAAAGAGTAGCAAGGAGAGATAAGAAAGCCTTCCTCAGTTATGAATGCAAAGACATAGAGGAAAACAATAGAATGGGAAAGTCTAGAGATCTCTTCAAGAAAATTAGAGATACCAAGGGAATATTTCATGCAAAGATGGGCTCAATAAAGGGCAAAATTGTATGGACTTAACAGAAGCAGAAGATATTAATAAGAGGTGGAAAGAATACACAGAAGAACTGTACAAAAAAAGATCTTCATGACCCAGATAATCACGATGGTGTGATCACCAACCTAGGGCCAGACATCCTGGAATGTGAAGTCAAGTGGGCCTTAGAAAGCATCACTATGAACAAAGCTAGTGGAGGTTATGGAATTCCAGTTAAGCTATTTCAAATCCTGAAAGTTGATGCTGTGAAAGTGCTGCATTCAAACTCAGCAGTGGCAACAGGACTGGAAAAGGTCAGTTTTCATTCCAATCCCAAAGAAAGGCATGCCAAAGAAGGCTCAAACTGTCACATAATTGCACTCATTTCACATGCTCAAAAATAATAGTAAAATAATAGTAAAAAAAAAAAAAAATAGTAAAAATAATAGTAAAGTAATGCTCAAAAATCTCCAAGCCAGGCTTCAACAGTACGTGATCCATGAACTTCCAGATGCTCAAACTGGATTTAGAAAAGACAGAGGAACCAGAGATCAAATTGCCAACATCCGTTGGATCATCAAAAAAGCAAGAGAGTTCCAGAAAAACATTTATTTCTGCTTTACTGACTATGCCAAAGCCTTTAACTGTGTGGATCACAACAAACTCTGGAAAATTCTGAAAGAGATAGGAATACCAGACCATCTGACCTGCCTCTTGAGAAATCTGCATGCAGGCCATGAAGCAACAGTTAGAACTGGACATGGAACAACAGACTGGTTCCAAATAGGGAAAGCAGTAGGTCAAGCCTGTATATTGTCACCTTGCTTATTTAACTTATATGCAGAGAACATCATGAGAAATGCTGGGCTGCATGAATCACAAGCTGGAATCAGGATTGCCAGGAGAAATATCAGTAACCTCAGGCAAGAAAATGATACCACCCTTATGGTAAAAAGTGAAGAAGAACTAAAGAGCCTCTTGATGAAAATGGAAGAGGAGAGTGAAAAAGTTGCCTTAAATCTCAACGTTTAGAAAACTAAGTTCATGGCATCTGGTCCCATCACTTCATGGCAAATAGATGGGGAGATAGTGGAAACAGTGACAGATTTTATTTTGGGGGGCTCCAAAATCACTGCAGATGGTGACTCCAGCCATGAAATTTAAAGACACTTGTTCCTTGGAAAAAAAAGTTATGACCAACCTAGACAGCATTTTAAAAAGCAGAGACATTACTTTGCCAACAAAGGTTCATGTAGTCCAAGCTATAGTTTTTACAGTAGTCATGTATGGATGTGAGAGTTGTAGTATAAAGAAAGCTGAGTGCCAAAGAATTGATGCTTTTGAGCTGTGATGTTGGAGAAGACTCTTGAGAGTCCCCTGGACTGCAGTGAGATCCAACCAGTCATCTTAAAGGAAATTACCCCTGAATATTCATTGGAAGGACTGATGCTGAATGATGCTGAATAATTTGACCACCTGATGCAAATAACTGACTCATTTGAAAAGACCCTGATGCTGGGAAAGATTGAAGGCAGGAGGAGAAGGGGACAGCAGAAGATGAGCTGGCTGGGTGGTATCACTGACATGATGTACATGAGTTTGAGTACACACCAGGAGTTGGTGATGGATAGGGAGGCCTGGGATGTTGCAGTACATGGGGTCACAAAGAATCAGACACGACTGAGTGAATGAACTGAACTGACTGAAAAAATAAATTAATTTTTTAAAAAATATGTAGAAATGGAAAGCCTGTATAGGAAAAGGTGTTTAAAATAACTAATAACCAGGGAAATGAAAATCAAAATCACAATGAGATAGCTGCTCACACCTGTTAGGGTGGCTATTATCAAAACAAACCAAAAATGAAAACAAAAGATAGCAAGCATTGAACATGTTGTAGAGAAAAAAACAAGTCCTGTCTATATTGTTAGTGAGAATATAAATTGGTGCAGACACTATGGAAAATAGTAAAGTGGTTCCTCACAAATTAAAATTAATATTTCTACAAAATCAAGCAATTCTATTTCTGGACATACACTCCAAAAGAATTAAAATCAAGATCTCAAAGACTTATTTATACCCCCCTGTCCATTACAGAATTATTCACAGTAGCTGGGGGGTGGAAACAGTCTACGTATCCATAGACATATGAATAGATAAGGAAAATGTTGTATATACTTACAATGAACTATTATTCAGCCTTTAAAAAATAGGTAAATATTGATATTTCCAACAAGATGGATGAACTTGGAAGGACATCCAAGGGTGGATGGACATCATGCTAAGTGAACTAAGCCAGACACAGAAGAACAAATACTACATTGTAACATGTATATGAGAAATCTTAGATATTCACACTCATAAACAGAAAGTAGAATGGTGGTTGAAATGGTTTGGCAAGAGGAAAATGAGAGGTATTAGTCAAAGAGTATAAATGTTTAATTTTATACAATAAAAAAGTCCTGCTGCTGCTGCTGCTAAGTCACTTCAGTCGTGTCCGACTCTGTGAGAATAGATGGCAGCCCACTAGGCTCCTCTGTCCCTGGGATTCTCCAGGCAAGAACACTGGAGTGGGTTGCCATTTCCTTCTCCAATGCATGAAAGTGAAAAGTGAAGGTGAAGTCGCTCAGTCGTGCCCGACTCTTAGCGACCCCATGGACTGCAGCCTACCAGGCTCCTCTGTCCATGGGATTTTCCAGGCAAGAGTACTAGAGTGGGTTGCCATTGCCTTCTCCAAAATAAGTCCTAGATATCTATTATTCATTATAGACTCAATAGTTACCAATATTATATTATATTCTTAAAATTTTCCAATGAGGGTAGAACTTACAAAATTTTTTAACATACACACAAATATTAAAAGTGAAAAAAAAACTGCTTTGTGAAAGACAATGTCAAGGGAATGAGAAGACAGGCCACAGACTTGGAGAAAATATTTGCATAAGATATATCTGTTTACAATTATCCAAAAAAAAAGAATCCTTAAAATTCAACAATAAGAAAACAAACAGCATTTTCAAATGAATTGACTGCCTTAACAGAAACATCATCAAGCAAGATATTCAGATGGCAAAAAAAGCATATGAAAAGATGTTCCACAGCATATATCATTAAGAAAATGCAAGTTTAAACAATGATATACCCCTACAAACTTACTAGAATGGTCAAAATCCAAAACATTCACAACACTAAACATTGTTGAGGTTTTGGAGCAAAAGGAACTCTCATTCATTGCCTGTGGGAGTTCAAAATGGTACAACCACTTTGGAAGATAATTTGACTTTTTCTTTCAAAACCAAATATACTATTGCCATATAATCCAGAAATCATGCTTTTTAGTGTTTACTCAATAGAACTGAAATCTTATGTTTAAAAAATCTGCACACAAATTTTTATAGCAGATTTATTCATAATTTCCAAAACTTGGAAGCAACTAAGATGTCCTTCAGCAGGCAAATAGATAAAAAACCATGGTACATCCAGACAAGGGAGTATTATTCAGTACTCAAAAGAAATGAGCTATCAAGACATGAAAATATATGGAGGGCCCTCAAATGCATATTACTAAATGAAAGAAGGCAATCTAAAAAGGCTACATGCTGTATGATTCCGACCATGTGATTATTTTGGAAAAGGCAAAACTATGAAGACAGTAAAAAGATCTGTGGTTTTCAGGAGCCACAGGGTAAGAGGAGGATAAGAGGAGCACAGAAGATTTCTAAGGAAATGAAAATGCTCTGCATGATACTATAATGATGGGTGCATAGTATTAATACATTTGTTCAAGGTCATAGAATGTACAACATCACAAAATAACTCTAATGTAAACTGTGAACTTTGGATGATTATGATGTGCCAATGAAGGTTCAATTGTAGCAAATGTACCACTTTGGAGATGGATGTTGATAATGGGGAAAGTGAAAGCGGAGAGTGAAAAAGTTGGCTTAAAGCTCAACATTCAGAAAACGAAGATCATGGCATCCGGTTCCATCACTTCATGGGAAATAGATGGGGAAATAGGGAAACAGTGTCAGACTTAATTTTGGGGGGCTCCAAAATCAGTGCAGATGGTGACTGCAGCCATGAAATTAAAAGACACTTACTCCTTGGAAGGAAAGTTATGACCAACCTAGATAGCATATTCAAAAGCAGAGACATTACTTTGCCAAAAAGGTCCGTCTAGTCAAGGCTATGGTTTTTCCTGCGGTCATGTATGGATGTGAGAGTTGGACTGTGAAGAAGGCTGAGCACCGAAGAATTGATGCTCTTGAACTGTGGTGTTAGAGAAGACTCTTGAGAGTCCCTTGGACTGCAAGGAGATCCCACCAGTCCATTCTGAAGGAGATCAGCCCTGGGATTTCTTTGGAAGGAATGATGCTAAAGCTGAAACTCCAGTACTTTGGCCACCTTATGCGAAGAGTTAGCTCATTGGAAAAGACCCTGATGCTGGGAGGGATTGGGGGCAGGAGGAGAAGGGGACAACAGAGGATGAGATGGCTGGATGGCATCACCGACTTGATGGACATGAGTTTGGGTGAACTCTGGGAGTTGGTGATGGACAGGGAGGCCTCGCGTGCTGTAATTCATGAGGTCACAAAAAGTCGGACATGACTAAGTGACTGAACTGAACTGATGCACGTATAGGGGCAGGTGGTATATGGGAAATTTTTGTACCTTCCTATAGATTTTGTTGTGAACTTAAAATTGCTCTAAAATTTTTCTCTAAGAAAATACATACAGGGGGTTAAAGAAAATTTTTGTAGGTTATGAATATATTTATAGCATAGATTATGGTGATGGGTTCATGGGTACATGCTTATCTCCAAACTTATCAAGTTGTATATATTAAATATATATACCTTTTAATGTTAATCATACCTTAATAAAGTACTTTAAATAAAATTACAGTTTCATGGTATTTCATTGTATCAATATGTCATATTTTATCTAACTAGTCCCCTACCAATGGAAGTTTAAGTTTTGTCCAATCATTTCCTATTACAAATGTGGCAACATTGAGCAATATGGCATATGTGTCATTTTGCACATGACAATATATTTGTAAAATAAGTTTATAGAAGAGATATTACTAGGCTAAAGACAAACATATCATAATTTTGATAATTTTTCATAAGTGTTAAAACAATTATGTTCTGCCAATAATCAGGAAGATTGTCTATTTCTCCACAATCATACCAATGGAATGATATCAATTTTTTAAAATATTTGCCAATCAAAAAGATGAAAATGGTATCTCAAAATTCTCTAATTATAAATAAGATTGAGAGTTTTTTTTTTTTAATGATATGTCTATCTGTATCCTTTTTATATTTCTAAATGGATTTTGGGGGTCATTTTCTTATGATTGGTAGAAACTCTTTGTACACTAGGAAGAATCACTCATCATGGATATAAAATAAAAACAGATTTTCAGAATTTTTTTGCTAATCTTGAAGTTTTTGTTTTGGTGATTTTGCCATGAGCTTTTGTTTTGTTTTAAGAAGTCAATGTCATCAATATTTTCTTCTTTGGTTTCTGCATTGTGCATCTCAGAAAAGCCTTTATTATTCCCAGGTTAAAAAGGAATCTTCCTTTGTGTTGTAAATAACTTAGGGAGTTTATTTTGGTACACAAGTGCTGGCTTGCTGCTGAGACAGCACAGAGAGAGGTCTACACTAGTGGATGCTGGGTTTCCTGTGACTGCCTCAGCACATATCCCAGCCCAAGCCCAGCAAATACTCTGGCCATGTTCACCCCATGCCATAGCACAGCAGTGGATCTGGGACAGCCTTGACCAAGGAGAAACCTCTACAGGTAATCATTTCACCTAAATTCATAGAGCAGAGAAAGTTAAGCAAAATGAGAATACAGAGGAACTGGTCTTCATTGAAAGAGACAGAGAAACCCCTGAAAAATAATAATTAAAAAAAAAAAAAACAGAAATAAACAATTTACCAGGTAAAGAATTCAAAGAATAGGTTATAACATTAAATAACATTAAGTATACCAATACTCACATTATACAAGTCCCAGAAGGAGAAATGGAAGAGAAGGAGATTTAAAATATATTTGAAGACATTATAGCTGAAAACTTCCCAAACCTGAAAAATGAAATAGATATCCAGATACAAGAAGCATAGAGTTGTCTGAAACAAGATGAACTTAAAGAGACCCATGCCAAGACATACCATAATTAAAATGGAAAAAGTTAAAGAGAGAATTCTAAAGGCAGTAAGAGAAAAACAAAGTTATATACAAGGGAATTCTCATATGGTTATCAGTTAACTTCTCTGCAAAAATTTTGCAGAGAAGGAGAGAAAGGAGTGCCAAGACATTCAAAGTACTGAAAGGGAAAGACCTGCAACCTAGGATATTCTACCCAGCAAAGTTATCATTTAGAAGATAAGGAGAGATAAAGAAATTTACAGACAAGCAAAAGCTAAAAGAATTCATAAATACTAAACCTACAGTAAACAAATATTAAAGGGTCTTCTCTAAGTGGAAAAATAGAATAATAGGAAAGGAAAGGATATATAGTAAAGATTTAGGATCAACCACTTAAACAAGCCAATACAAAGGTTAAAAATAAAAAACCTATAACTATAGCAGTTAAACGATAAACATGAAGATGCAAAATATGACATCAAAAACACAATATGTAAAGGATGGAAGTAAAAGCATAGATATTTTAGAATTTGAACTTAAATGACTATCAGTTTAACTCAAGTAGATATAGTTATAGGTCAACATATATGAACCCCGTGGTAAACACAAATCAAGAACCTACAATTGATAAACAAAAACTGAAAAGAAAGAAATACAAGCATACTGCTAAAGAAAATTATCAAACCACAAAGGAAGAAACAAAAAGAAGAAATGAACAGAGAAGAACTAAAAAGACAACCTGAAAACAAGTACAAAAGTGCAGTAAGTACATTCTTATCAATAATCACTTTAAATACCAATGGACTAACTTCTCCAATCAAAAGACATAAGCTAGCTGATGAATAAAACACAAGATGCTTCTGTATTCTGCCTATAAGAAACTTCAGAGCTAAAGACATACAGACTGAAAGTGAAGTGATGAAAAAAGATACTTCATGCCAACTCAAATGAAAACAATGTGAAGGTAGCAATACTCATACAAAAAATAGACTTTAAAAGAAAGTTTATAATAAAACACAAATAAGAGTATTATATAATCGTACTCTGCTGTGTGCTGTGTTCAGTCGTGCTTGACTTTTTGTGACCCTTTGGACTGTAGCCTGCCAGGCTCCTCTGTCCATGGGATTTTTCAGGTAAGCATACTGGAGTGGGTTGTCATTTCCTCTTCCAGAATCTTCCCAACCCAGGTATCAAACCCACCTTTCCTGTGTCTCCTGCATTACAGGCAGAGTCTTTACCACAGCCACTGAGGAGGCCCATATATAATGGTAAAGGGGTCAATAAGAGAAGAAGATATAACACTGGCATATATGCACCCAATAGAGGAGCACCTAAATATATAAAACAAATATTACTTGATATAAAGGAAGAACTTGATAATAATATGATAATAGTTGGAGACTTTAACATCCCACTTACATAAATGGACAGATCATCCAGACAGAAAATCAATAAGGCACAGGACTCCTAAATGACACAGTAGTCCACTTGTACTTAACTGATATCTACAAGACATTCTACCTCAAAACAGCAACATACACATTCTCTTCATGTACACATGGATCATTCTCCAGGAGAGATCACACAGTAGACCACATACATATCCCAATGTTCACAGCAGCAGTATTTTCAATAGCCAAGATATGGAAGCAACCCAAGAGTCTATGAACAGATGAATGGATGTAGAAAATGTAGTATGTATGCATGTGTATGTATACACACAGTGAAATATCAGCCACAAAAAAGAATCAAATTTTGCCATTTGCAACAACATGGATGGACCTAGAGAATATTAAGTGAAATAAGCCACACAGTAAAAAACAAATGCTGTATATCACTTATACATGGAATCTAAATAAAACAGATGAATGTATTCAGCAAAACAAAAACAGAATTGCAGATATAGAAAACAAATTAGTTCTTACCACTGAGGAGTGGAAAGGAGGGAGGGGCAAGATAGGGGTATGGGATTAACAGGTACAAACTACTATGTATAAAATACATTAGTCTCAAAATATATATTGTACAGCAGAGAGAATTATAATTATTATCTTATAATAACTTTCAATGCAGTATAAAAATACTGAATTATCATGCTGTATACCTGAAACTAATGCAATATTATAAATAAACTGTACTTTGATTACAAAAATCTCTAAAGCTGAAATGAAATTTTATTATCACTGTATGCATGCATGATAATTTGCTTCAGTAATGTCTGACTCTTTGTAACCCTATGGACTGTAACCTGCCAGGCTCCTCTGTCTGTAGGATTCTCCAGGCAAGGATACTATAGTGGGTTACCACACCCTCCTCCAGAGGATCTTCCCAACCCAGGGATAGAACCCACGTTTCCTGTGGCTCCTGCATTGCAGGCAGATTCTTTACCTCTGAGCCACTGGGGATCACTGCCTATTTAAGTTTATATCCACTATATTAATGTATGCACAAACTAATTAAAATTGTAAATTAAAAAATAATTATATGAAGACAGTTCCTTTAGAAGATAAGTTTAGGACATTAAAAGTAAAAAGTTGGTGGAGACTTGCGCTAGCAAAACAAACCTTTAAATGATAGATTATTTGGTAGTGCCCTAAGATGGCCAGTTTAGATATAGAGCTAGTTAAAACAAATTGAGTACAAAAAGCTGAAACTAATAGTTCAATACTGCATTGGGTGGAGGTGTCAAGATGGTCCCCTAGGGGTCCGCTCTGAGTTCAACACAATTCAGTATTTTCATTTACTAGTTAGAGAATAGAAGGGAGAAGATGCTAATAAAATTTGAAGGTGTTCTTGCACATTGCAGTATAAGCATAAAAACAGAGTGCAAGCAGGATAAATTTTAAGTGGGCAGAAATCAATAAAATGAGATTCTATAAAGCATTCATAAATGTAACGTGATTCACAAGGGAAAGAATAATCAAATGCACCAATATAAAATGGAATCACAAGAGGGTCTAAGGGTTATAGCAGAAAATAAAGTGAATATGTATCACCAGTATGATTGTCAAAACTCAAAGGCCAGTGCTGATAAAGTTACAAAATAAATTTTTTTCTTAGTGGGAAAAAAAAGAGAAGAAAGGTTGCCAGTCTCTATAAATACTTCAGTTAGTCCAGGGTGTCAACCTGAAAGGATTGACAGATAAGTAGTGTACAGTGAGGTGACTTAAAAATCTAAACAATTCATATAGAAAAAAATAAGACAGGCATAAAACAAAGACAAATGGAGAAGAGTAATCAAAGAAACCAAAGTAAATATAGTTGATCAAAGTAGAAGCCAAGGAATGGACAAACAGAAAAGGGTGAACATGGGAGGGGAGGGAAGGAGAAGCCGCAGAAAGAGAAGAGAAAGGGGAGAGAAATGAAGAGAAGGAGGAAAGGAGACAGAACTTTCAAAAGGGATGAAAGAAGACAACAGAATATTGTCAAAAGAAGTTTGTCTCATGAATTCACTTCACAAAGTAATTATGCAAAGAATTAGTGATGAGTTCCCAATTTCTATTTTAATTGGAGTGTTCCCAAGGGATATACTTGCTGTAATTCAGATCCTTAGTTGAAATGATCTTCAGATCAGGGGGGCGGTCTTAAGATGGCAGAGGATAGGATGGGGAGACCACTTTCTCTCCAACAAATTCCTCAAAAGAACATTTGAACACTGAGCAAATTCCACATAACAACTTCTGAATGCTGGCAGAGGACATCAGGCACCCAGAAAACCAGCTGATTGTCTTCGAAAGGAGGTAGGAGAAAATATAAAAGATAAAAAGACAGACAGAAGAGTTAGGGATGGAAATCCATCCCAGAAAGGGAGTCTTAAAAAGAGGAGAAGTTTCCAAACACCAGGAAACCCTCTAACCGGCGGGTCTATTGGGGAGTTTTGGAATCTCAGAGAGCAACATAACTGGGAGGGAAAATAAATAAATAAATAAACCCCACAGATTATGTGCCTAATGGAAACTCCCAGCAGAGAAGTACCCCAGATGCTCTCATCTGCTGCCAGCAAGTGGGGCCTGAACAGGGAGGACCGGGTTGCATTGCTTAGGGTAAGGACTGGGCCTGAATGCCCTGAGGGCAATCTGAGGGAGCTAACAGTGAGATAGCAACCTAAACTATGGGATAGCCAGAGAGAGGGGGAAAAAAAGAGAGAGAGAGAGAGAGAGAGAGAGAGAAAACTATCCCGCGAAAAGCCCTAACCTAAGGCAGTGCCAGGCCCACTCACAGAACAAAGGACTGAGTAAATACCAGAGGAGAGAAAGCAGGCTGCAGACCGGCCCATCCACCACCGGAGGCAGGGGGCAGGCAGGTGCCTGCCAGAGCCGAAAAGGGGCAAATTAGGCCCTAGAGACAGCATCCCCTACCAAACTGCGAACAGGCTTCCAGTTTCTAACCAAGACTTCCTGGGATTCTGGATGGTTGACATCCTCCAGGAGTGTTGCAGCCA
This sequence comes from Bos taurus, assembly GCF_002263795.3. Classification (NCBI taxonomy): domain Eukaryota; kingdom Metazoa; phylum Chordata; class Mammalia; order Artiodactyla; family Bovidae; genus Bos; species Bos taurus. The sequence goes on from NC_037357.1 coordinate 49,098,738, forward strand.
GAGATCAGCTCCCCAGAAAAGACACACAGCACACCAGAGACGGGTGTGCCCACTGCCACCCAGGAAACTGAGCAGCTGGGACTGGGGAGGTGATAAGACACACTCGCCACCTGAGGAGAGTGAGCTCACCAAGCACCTGGTTGCCTGAGCTGCTCGGACCGGGGAAGGGAACAAAATGCAGGTCCAACCCAGTCTGTGCCTTTGTGGACTACCCGAGAACCTGAACCTGAGCGGCTTAGACCTGGGAAGTGCACACAACCCAGGGCTCGCTCCCTGCAGAGCAACCTGGAGCCTGAGCAGTGTAGACTGGGAAAGCACACTCTGTGAGTGGGGGCAAACCCAGTGTGGCCAAGACACTGCGAACATTCCCCACACATGCCAGTGATATTTGTTTGCAGTGTTCCTCCCTCCCCACAGCACGACTGAACAAGTGAGCCTAAACAAGAGACCACCTTCACCCCCTTGTGTCAGGGTGGAAATTAGGCACTGAAGAGACAGAAGAAGCCAAATAAACAGAGAACCACTTTGGAAGTGACAGGTGCAACAGATTAAAATCCCTGTAGTTAACACCGACTACATTGGAAAGGGCCTATAGATCTTGAGAAGTACAAGGTGGAACAAGGAACTATCTGAAACTGAACTGACCCCACACTGCCCTAAACAGCTCTAGAGAAATTCCTAGATATATTTTTATTATAATAGTTTTTGGTTTTAATTTTTTTCTTTTTTCAAGTCCTCTATTACTACTTTAATTTTCATTTTTATAACCTACTATTACCTTGAGAAAAAAAGAAGACCCTATTTTTAAAGCAGACTTCATATATATTTCTTATACTTTTTGTGATTTTGTTTTTTTTTTTTTTTTTTAATATTGTATTTTTGTTAGTCTAACCTCTACTCTAGATTTTTAATCTTTGTTTTTGGTATTTGTTATCAATTTTGTATACTTTATAATCCAATCTTCAGTACCCATTTTTACTTAGGAGTGTGATTACTGGCTGGGTTACTCTCTCCCACTTTTGACTCTCCTTTTTCTCCCCCAGGTCACCTCTATCTCCTCCCTCCCCCTTCTCTTCTCTACCCAACTCTGTGATCTCTGTGTGTGTTCCAGGCTGTGGATAACACTTAGGGAACAGAGTACTGCCTAGATCTATCACTCTCCTTTTGATTCCCTCTTTTCTGCTCCTGCTCACCTCTATCTCTTTCCTCCCTCTTCTCTTCTCTATGAAACTCTGTGAACCTCTCTGAGGGTTCCAGAATGTGGAGAGCACATAAGGAATTGATTACTGGCTAGATTGCTCTCTCTTCCCTTTTGATTCCCCCTCTTCTCATCCTGCTCACCTCTTTCTCCCTCCTCCCTCTTCTCTTCTCCATGTAACTCTGTCAGTCTCTCTGGGTGTCCCTTACTGTGGAGAATCTTTTCACCATTAACCTAGAAGTTCTACAATTGGTGCTGTATGGATGGAGAAGTCTTAAGGCTACTGTAAGAATAAGACTGAAAATCAGAGGCAGGAGTCTTAAGTCCCAAACCTGAGAATACCAGAGAACTCCTGAATCCAGGGAACATTAATCGATAAGAGATCATCCAAAACCCTCCATATCTACACTGAAACCAGGCTCCACCCAAGAGCCAACAAGTTCTAGAGCAAGACATACCATGCAAATTCTCCAGCAATGCAGGAACATAACCCTGAGCTTCAATATACAGGCTGCCCGAAGTCACATCAAACCCATAGACATCTGAAAACTCATTACTGGACACTTCATTGCACTCCAGAGAGAAGAAATCCAGCTCCACCCACCAGAACACCGACCACCGACACAAGCTTCCCTAAACAGGAAACCTTGACAAGCCACTTGTCCAATCCCACCCACAGGGAGGAAACTTCACAATAAAGAAGAACCACAAACTGACAGAATACAGAAAGGCCACCCTAAACACAGCAATCTAAACAAGATTAAAAGGCAGAGAAAAACTCAGCAGGTAAAGGAACATGATATATGCCCACTAAACCAAACAAAAGAGGAGGAGATATGAGTCTACCTAAAAAAGAATTCAGAATAATGATAGTAAAAGTGATCCAAAATCTTGAAAACAAAATGCAGTTACAGATAAGTAGCCTGAAGACAAGGATTGAGAATATGTAAGAAATGTTTAAAAAGGACCTAGAAGAAATAAAAAAGAGTCAATATATAATGAGTAATAAGATTAAAAAAAACACTCTGGAGGGAACCAACAGTAGAGTAATGGAGGCAGAAGATAGGATGAGCGAGGTAGAAGATAGAATGGTAAAAATAAATGAAGCAGAGAAGAAAAAAGAAAAAAGAATTTTAAAAAATGAGGACAACATCAGGGACGTCTCTGTCAATGTGAAATACCCTAACATTCGAATCATAGGGGTCACAGAAGAAGGCAAAAAGAAAGGCCGTAAAAAAATACTCAAGGATATAATAGCTGAAAACTTCCCGAAAATGGGGAAGAAAATAGTCACCTGGGTCCAAGAAACCCAGAGAGTCCCAAACAGGATAAACCCAAGGTGAAAACATCAACACATGTTAATCAAATTAACAAAGATCAAACACAAAGAACAAACATTAAAAGCAGCAAGGGAAAAACAACAAACAACACACAAGGGGATTCCCATAAGGATAACAGCTGATCTTTCAATAGAAACTCTTCAGGTCAGAAGGCAGGACATACTTAAAGTGGTGAGAGAGAAAAACCTTATAAACCAGATTACTATACCCAGCAAGGACCTCATTCAAATATGAAGGACAAATCAAAAGCTTTACAGACAAGCAAAAGCTGAGAGAATTTAGCATACCAAACCAGCTCTTCAAGAAATGCTAAAGGATCTTCTCTAGACAGGAAACACAGAATGGGTGTATAAACTCATACCCAAAACAACAAAGTAAATGGCAATGGGATCATACTTATCAGTAATTACCTTAAATGTAAATGGAGTGAATGCCCCAACCAAAAGACAAAGACTGGCTGAATGAATACAAAAACAAGACCCCTATTTCTGCTGGCTACTAGACCCACCTCAAACCTAGGGACACATACAGACTGAAAGTGAAGGACTGGAAAAAGATATTTCACACAAACGGAAACAAACAAACAAAAAGCAGTTGTAGCAATACACATATCAGATAAAATAGACTTTAAAATAAAGGCTGTGAAAAGAGATAAAGAAGGGCACTAAATAATGATCAAAGAAGTCCAAGAAGAAGATATAACACTTATAAATAGATACGCACCAAACATAGGAGCACCACAATATGTAAGGCAAATGCTAACAAATATGAAAGGGGAAATTAACACAAAAATAGTGGGAGACTTTAATACCCCACTAACACCTATGGATAGATCAATAAACAGAAAATTAACAAGGAAACACAAACTTTAAATGACACAATGAACCAGTTTGACCTAATTGATATCTATAGGATATTTCACCCCAAAACAATGGATTTCACTTTTTCTCATGTGCAAACAGAACCTACTCCAGGATAGATCACATCTTGGGCTATAAATCTACTCTTGGTAAATTCAAATAAATTGAAATCATTCCAATCATCTTTTCTTACTACAATGCAGTAAGATTAGATGTCAATTACAAGGGGGAAAAAAACTACTAAAACTTCCAACATATGTAGGCTAAAGAACATGCTTCTGAATAACCAAACAAATCACAGAAGAAATCAAAAAAGAAATCAAAATATGCACAAAAATGAATGAAAACGAAAACACAACAATCCAAAACCTATGGGACACTGGAAAAGCAGTGCTAAGGGGAAGGTTCATAGGAATACAGCCTTACCTCAAGAAACAAGAAAAAAGTCAAATAAATAACCTAACTCTACACCTAAAGCAACTAGAAAAGGAAGAAATGAAGAACCCCAGGGTTAATAGAAGAAAGAAATCTTAAAACTTAGGTCAGAAATAAATGCAAAAGAAAAGACACCAAAGCAAAAATCAACAAATCTAAAAGCTGGTTCTTTGAGAAAATAAAATAGACAAAGCATTAGCCAGACTCATCAAGAAACAAAGGGAGAAGAATCAAATCAACAAAATCAGAAGTGAAAATAGAGAAATCACAACAGACAACACAGAAATACAAAGGATCATAAGAGACTACCATCAGAAACTATATGCCAATAAAACGACAACCTGGAAGAAATGGACAAATTCTTAGAAAAGTATAACTTTCCAAAACTGAACCAGGAAGAAATAGAAAATCTTAACAGACCCATTACAAGCACAGAAATTGAAACTGTAATCAGAAATTTTCCAGCAAAAAAAGAGCCCAGGAACAGATGGCTTCACAGCTATATTCTACCAAAAATTTAGAGACCAGCTAACACCTATCCTGCTCAAACTCTTCCAGAAAATTTCAGAGGAAGGTGAACTTCCAAACTCATTCTATGAGCCCACCTTCACCCTAATACCAAAACCAGACAAAGATGCCACAAAAAAAAGAAAATTACAGGCCAATATCACTGATGAACATAGATGCAAAAATCCTTAACAAAATTCTAGCAAACACAATCCAATAACATATTAAAAAGATCATACATCATGACCAAGTGGGCTTTATCCCAGGAATGCAAGGATTCTTTAATATCCACAAATCAATCAATGTAATACACCACATTAACAAATTGAAAGATAAAAACCATATGATTATCTCAATAGATGCTGAGAAAGCCTTCGACAAAATTCAGCAACGTTTTATGATAAAAGCCCTCCAGAAAGCAGGAATAGAAGGAACATACCTCAACATAAGAGAAGATATATATGACAAACCCACAGCAAACATTATCCTCAATGTTGAAAAACTGAAAGCATATCCCCTAATGTCAGGAACAAGACAAGGGTGCCCACTCTAACCACTACAACTTAACATAGTTTTGGAAGTTTTGGCCACAGCTGTCAGAGCAGAAAAAGAAATAAAAGGAATCCAGATTGGAAAAGAAGAAGTAAAACTCTCACTGTTCGCAGATGATGTGATCCTCTACATAGAAAACCCTAAAGACTCTACTAGAAAATTACTAGAGCTAATCCATGAATAAAGTTTCAGAATATAAAATTAACACACAGAAATCCCTTGCATTTCTATACACTAACAATGAGAAAACAGAAAGAGAAATTAAGGAAAAAATTCCATTCGCCATTGCAACAAAAAGAATAAAATACTTAGGAATATATCTACCTAAAGAAACAAAAGACCTATATATAGAAAACTATAAAACACTGATGAAAGAAATCAAAGAGGACACAAATAGATGGAGAAATATACCATGTTCATGGATCGGAAGAATCAATATATTGAAAATGAGTATACTACCCAAAGCAATTTATAGATTCAATGCAATCCCTATCAAGCTACTGACAGTATTTTTCCCAGAACTAGAACAAATTATTTGACAATTTGTATGGAAATACAAAAAACCTCGAATAGCCAAAGCACTCTTGAGGAAGAATGGAACTTGAGGAAAAAATCTGCCTGACTTTAGGCTCTACTACAAAGCTACAGTCATCAAGACAGCATGGTACTGGCACAAAGACAGAAATATAGATTAATGGAACAAAATAGAAAGCCCAGAGATAAATCCACACACCTATGGACACCTCATCTTTGACAAAGGAGCCAAGAATATACAATGGAGAAAAGACAACCTCTTTAACAAGTGGTGTTGGGAAAACTGGTCAACCACTTGTAAAAGAATGAAACTAGAACACTTTCTAACACCATACACAAAAAATAAACTCAAAATGGATTAAAGATCTAAATTTAAGACCAGAAACCATAAAACTCTTAGGGCAAAACATAAGCAAAACACTCTCTGACATAAATCATAGCAGGATCCTCTATGACCCACCTCCCAGAGTAATGGAAATAAAAGCAAAAGTAAACAAATGGGACCTAATCAAACTAAAAAACTTTTGCACAACAATGGAAACTATAAGCAAAGTGAAAAGACAGCCCTCAGATTGGGAGAAAATAATAGCAAACGAAGCAACTGACAAATAATTAATCTCAAAAATGTATAAGCAACTCCTGTAGCTCTATTCCAGAAAAATAAATGACCCAATCAAAAGATGGTCGATAGAACTAAACAGACATTTCTCCAAGAAGACATACAGATGGCTAACAAACACATGAAAAGATGCTCAACATCACTCATTATCAGAGAAATGCAAATCAAAACCACAATGAGGTGCCATTTCACGCCAGTCAGAGTGGCTGCTGTCCAAAAATCTACAAACAATAAATGTTAGAGAGGGTGTGGAGAAAAGAGAACCCTCTTACACTGTTGGTGGGAATGCAAACTAGTACAACCACTATGGAGAACAGTGTGGAGAGTCCTTAAAAAACTGAAAACAGAACTGCCATATGACCCAGCAATCCCACTTCTGGGCATTTACTCCAAAGAAACCAGAATTGAAAGAGACACATGTACCCCAATGTTCATCCCAGCACTGTTTATAATAGCCAGGACATGGAAGCAACCTAGATGTCAATCAGCAGATGAAATGGTAAGAAAGCTGTGGTACATATACACAATGTAATATTACTCAGCCATTAAAAAGAATTCATTTGAATCAGTTCTAATGAGGTGGATGAAACTGGAGCCTATTATACATGGTGAAGTAAGTCAGAAAGAAAAAAACATCAATACAGTATACTAACGCATATATATGGAATTTAGAAAAATGGTAATGATAATCCTATATGTGAGATAGCAAAAGAGAATCAGATGTATAGAACAGTCTTTTAAACTCTGTGGGAGAAGGTGAGGGTGGGATGGTCTGAGAGAATAACATTGAAACATATATATTATCATTTGTGAAACATTTTGCCAGTCCAGGTTTGATGCATGAGACAGGGTGCTCAGGCCTGGTGCACTGGGATGACCCAGAGGGATTTGATGAGGACGGAGGTGGGAGGGGGTTCAGGATGAGGAACACATGTAAACCCATGGCTTATTCAGGTCAATGTATGGCAAAAACCATTACAATATTGTATAGTAATTCGACTCCAATTAAAATAAATAAATTTAATTTAAAAAAAAGAAATGATCTTCAGATCAGCAAAGAAACTGGATTTGAGAGAACATATTAGTATAAAAGAACCAGGGTCTTATAAGAAATTTGCAAGCAAAAATCACAGCTTAGAGAGTAGAAGAAAGCACTTTCAATTAAAAAATTTTAAATTAAAAATTCCAAAGGAATGCAAACTATCCAAGAGCATGCTCATAAAAGGAACTCTGGCAGTCATGTATTTTCCTTCATAAAATTACTCTGTTATTTATCTAATTTTAGAAGTAAAATGTGACCATAATACAATTTGAAAATTAGTGGGAAATATTTGTATAACTAAAATCACTTATAATCTCACTATCATCAGTACTTTGATGTATGCACCTGACTTTTTCTAAATAAAGACCTTTCTAAAAATTAGTATAATTTTTCACAAGCAGTTCTGTATCTTCATTTTTATTACTTCATTATATTACCTTCATTTTTTATTATATTATTAACATGTTCTCAGAAGTGAATATTCTTTGAAAATATGACTACTAATAGCTTTATTGTATTCAATTTTTGGACTATATAAATATCTTCCTATTGTATATTTAATTATTCAACTTTGTATCAATATAAATATTGTTGCTGTGGACTTTTTTGTCTAAGTAGTTTGATACTTTTTAACATGCATTCTCAAAATTTGTAATGTGAACACTTTATGACTTCATGCATGTGAAAGTGAAAGTCAAGACTCTCAGTCGTGTTCCACTCTTTGCGACCCCATGGACTGTAGCCTACCAGGCTCCTCCGTCCATGGGATTCTCCAGGCAAGAGTACTGGAGTGGGTTGCCATTTCCTTCTCCAGGGGATCTTCCCGACCCAGGGATCAAACCCAGGTCTCCCACATTCCAGGCAGATGCTTTAACTGCTGAGCCACCAGGGAAGCCCCGACTTCATGCATACCATGTGTCATAAATGCCTACGTGTATGCATATACACAGAAAAAAAGAGTGATTTTCAGAAATATTGTCTGCACTTTTCCCAACAGTTTTTTTTAAAATACTCATCTCATTCTATCCACACCAGTATTACATGAGGAATATTACTGAAGTTACATTTCTTTTATTATTATACTTGATACTAATTTTTATGAACTGTCTTATGTGCTTTGTCAAATCAGTGTCATTCTTATTACATGCTTGTTAATCAAAAATTAAGAACATTAATTTTGGCCATTTTCACTAGAAATATTTTCCTGTTTTTGTGATTGTGCTATTGTTTTTATGTTTTTTGTTGTATAGAAAATGCAGTATATGCATAAATACATTGAACCTTTTCTTGGTGATTTCTTTGTTGCTTTTATGCTTTTAAAGTTCTTCCCCAATTAGCTATCAATAAATTTTCTCTTGTATTTTATTCTAGCATGATTTCAGTTTTTATGTTTAGCTAATCAATTATTCTACAGTTTATTTTGGGTTTCCCTGATAACTCAGTTGGTAAAGAATCTGCCTGCAATGTAGGAGACCTTGGTTCAATTCCTGGGTGGGGAAGATTCCCTGGAGAAGGGATAGGCTACCCACCCCTGTATTCTTGGGCTTCCCTATGTTTCAGCTGGTAAAGAATTTGTTTGCAATGCAGGAGACCTGGGTTCGATCACTGGGTTGGGAAGATCCCTTGGAGAAGGGAAAGGCTACCCACTCCAGTATTTTGGCCTGGAGAATTCCATGAACTGTATAGTCCATGGGGTCACAAAGAATTGGACACCATTGGACAATTTTCACTTTCACAGCTTATTTTAGTACATGACATGAAGTGAGACTTTGTGGGGAGGGTTATTTAGCTTATTTTCTCTACATTGCAAAATAATCTATTTTTTATCCCACTGGTTTGTTATAATCCTATATCATATGTCAAAATTCTTAATAAACTGTACAGATTTCAAAGGTTTGGAATGAAAGGTAAACTGACACTGAATAGCCAATGAATGCAGGATAAGAAGGACACTTCTCTAAGAAATGGACAGAGGAATAAGGACAAAGCAGCAAGCAGAGGCAAACAGACACAATGACTAAGAGCTGAGCAACGGGACAATTGAGAAATGTGATGGGTTCCTGTTGCTGTATAAGAAACTGTATACTGTTACATAGAACAGAAAAGGAAAAAAACACATTTAAAAAAACTTACATGTGTGGAGTTAGGTTTGGGCATGGAAAGCCAAAGTGAAAGAGAAAAATAGACCTCACTGTGTATGGAAACTGCCAATCTGCAAAACAACAGACAGGAGGGGAAACAGCTTTCAGAAGGGGGAAGTAATAGAATTTGAAGTAGGTCAAAGACACAAAAAGAGAATTATAAGAAAGAAAAAAAGGATGTTATAAAGTCATAGTTGAAAGCTAAAGGTCAAGCTCAAAAACAATAACAAAAAAATGTAGGATCAGGAAAGTTTTACACAAAGAATCCTCAAAGAGAGATCATACTCATAAAATAAAAATTGATGGACTCGTGAAGACATTTTAAAAAATTTAATAATCAGCAGAAATAGTGTGGGACAAGGCTGAGGAAGATTCTTGTGGAACATCCCAGGGAGTTAAAATTCTGAGGCAGCAAGAAAGATCTCTACTGAAAAGAACAGCATATGGATGAGGTGACACAGCAACACCTATTCTTTGAATGTGTTAAATTGTCATCATGATATACTTTTAGAGTTTTTGCCTAAGCTCTCTATATAAAAAAGTAGCATTATAACTTTAAAATGTTTCAGTCTTATTGGAAGGAAAGGGAATTTAAAAGGTAAAATAATCATGATTGTGAGGATTAAGACCCTCTGAGGGGAAATGGAAATTCCAATGCCCCAAAATTAAAGAACCAGGAGAAAACGTAGCTAAAAATATAAAGCATATTATTTATTTATCCTTCATTCATTGAACAAACATAATTTCTAGGGACTACCATATTAAGTAGTGAGGGAGGATATAAAATAAATACCAGTCTCTGCACTCAAAAAGTATAGAAAACAAATAGTATATAAGACATTCCAACTCTATGGAACATGGCTATATTCAATTATGCACAATCTTCTATAGAAGCAAAGAAAAGGAAATGCCTAATTTCATGAGGGATGGGGATGAGAAAGGAGTTCTGGAGAAGAGTATAATTGAAGACTCTTTTACAGAGAAGGTCACCTTTGAGCTGAGTTTTAAACACTACTTTGATATTGATTAGTCCAGGGAAGAAAGAAGGCATGGAGATGTAAGGAAGTATAGTGTACCTGGAATATAGAGAGCATTTAAGTGTGACTGGGTCATAAGATATGTAGCACAATTTAGTAGAAAATGAGGCCTGAAGGAGAGACAGAAACCAGGTCTTCAAACCACGCCAAAGACAATGAGTAGCTTTCAAAGGTCCATAAGCAAGAGAGTGAAATGATCAGATTTACCTTTTGCAAAAGCCAGGCTGGCTTCAATTTGGATAAGGAATGTTTGGAGGAAAGGAATTAAAACAGGAAGCTTTTGCCACAGTCCAAGTAAGAGATTATAAAGACATGGATTAAGAAAGTGACTGCAGAACGGCATAGAAATGATTGGATTGGAAACATCAAAAAGTAGAATTAGTAAGACTTTGTAATTGATTGGCTATGAAATGTGAGGGAGTAGGCGGATTCAGAGATAATTTCAAAGTTTCTGGCTTGCTCTAGGTGAATGAGATTGGGAGCACTGGAAGAGGTTCAAATTTGTACAAGATTGTGAGCTTGGGTAGGGATAAGATAAGTTTAAATGATCTCCAGAACATTCAGTGGAAACAGAAAGAGCTAGAGATATATTCTGAGAGCTCAATAAAGAAAGCTAAGCTAGAGAGAGAAATTTAGGACTACAAGAGGAAAGGAAAATGGTGCATGGATTCAAGCATTTTAAGAGATAGACGTGACAAGATCTGAATTATGGGAAAGAGGACAGTAAAGTAAATAAGTCAGGAAAACAATGAAAATTTATTACACAGCATTTGTAGAACATGAATAGACTATGCTTGTAGAAATTCTTATTCCGTAAGACTGCACATTGTACATGCTCAGTCATGTCTGACTGCATGCAACTCCCTGGACTGTAGTCCACCAGGCTCCTCTGTCCATGGGATTCTCCAAGCAAAATATACCGGAGTGAGCTGCCAATTCCTCCTCCACAGGATCTTACTGACCCAGGGATCAAACCTAGATCTCTTGTGTCTCCTGCATTGGCAGGTGATTCTTTACCATTGTGCCACCTTAATTTACACTATTAGTCTTTATTTAAAAACAAAAGTTTTAATAATAAAATGAAATAAAAGATGCCAATGTGCTTTTTCAATGTTGAATACCAAGTGCTAAGATTTTTCTAATGAACTGCTCTTAAATACACCTATCCTGTCTCCTGACACAGTTATTTTCACCATCTGCCAGCAACAGTCCCTCTACTTATAAATCTTTCTTCATTTACTTTTCTCATGCTCAGAAATTTCAGAACAAGTGAGAGAGGGTGGGGCACAGCTGCTATGAGCTATTAGAATGAATGACAGAGCCCAGAAACAGAAACAAAAATTTTGACAAACTCCTTCAGCAACTATGTACTCCTAAGGGTGGCAGGGACCTATCCAACATCCTTCAGCTATGACTTTTTTCTTCTTTTTCAGAAATTGATCAAGTTCTGATACAAATGTGAAAACATTGTAAATAAATTAAAAAGTAGCAAAAACATGGCCTCTTTCAGGATTTTCCTAAAAAATAGAGAAATAGACTATAGAATCATCTTACCCATTATTTCTCTTACCCAAGTCACATTCTAAAGGAGATCAGCCTTGGGTGTTCTTTGGAAAGAATGATGCTAAAGCTGAAACTCCAGTACTTTGGCTACCTCATGTGAAGAGTTCACTCATTGGAAAAGACTCTGATGCTGGGAGGGATTGGGGGCAGGAGGAAAAGGGGACGACAGAGGATGAGATGGCTGTTTGCCATCACCGACTCGATGGACATGAGTTTGAGTGAACTCCGGGAGATGGTGATGGACAGGGAGGCTTGATGTACTGCGATTCATGAGGTCACAAAGAGTCGGACACGACTGAGCGACTGAACTGAACTGAAGTCAAATTTAAGATCACAAGATTAGAGATTTTGAATTCTGACTGTTGGATAGTTGTAGTTTTTCACATGCTGTGGAAGATCCCACAATTTGAACACCTCTACTCACTGCAATTCAGTTTTATTTTCACCAAACCATGGTCTCACTAAATTAGCAGTTTTGACCCTAAAAGGACTGAGATAAAGTTTAAAAGATTTGAAACTTGAGAATATCAACTACATGTTGCCCCAGATTCAAACTGTATTTTCTCTTGATTCCCAAACTGTAATTCTTTCTTACATTCCTTTCAGGATATTCTTTTTGGTGTTGAACTCAGCATCCTACATACTGGCTTATAAATGCCACAATGAAGAGCCAGCCTCAATAAAGACTGAAGTATGCACTTCACACTTTTTCTCTCCTGCTTAAGAAAGTACCTCAAATACAAAAGCAAAACTTGATAAAAATATGACAGGAAGATATTTTCTATGCTATTTAAACTATTCAGATTCTTAATTAGAAAATTTACAAGTCCCCAGTAGATAAATGGCCAACAACAACAAAAAAGAAGAGGCAGTCTCAGAAGAGAAAATGTAACTAACAAATAAACATATGGAGATATGTTTGATCTTGGAAGCAATCAGAAAAGTTAAACTTAAAGCTATAATGAGGTAACATTTTTGCCAATTAAATTTAGATATTTTGCCCCAGTTTTCTGGCAAGATTGTGGTGAAATTAGTCAATTATTCCAGTCCTTTTGGAAATCAGTTTGGCATAATTTTCAAGAAAAAATTTAAATGTTTATATTCTTTCACCCAGTAATTTAACTGCCGGGAATTTATGCTGAGGAAATAATTCAAGAAGTTACAAAAGCTGTGCAATTAGATGTTCTTTACAACATTGTTTATAATAGCAGAAGAATTTGTAATGACCTAAATGATCCATGATGGACTAGCTAAACCATGATAGCCTTAAAAGAATATTGTGCAGCCACTAGAAATTATCAGTATAAGGAACCATTTATGATATAATATTACATAGAGAACAGAGTACATGAGTATCTTCATTATTTTTACAATTTTATAAAATTGTATGTATATAAAGTGCACATTAAAATGTAATATTATGTAGTGATATTGTGAGGGATATTTTTATTCCTATGATCTTGTTTTTACAATACTGCTTATGTACTGATACATTTTTTAAAGTACTCTTCCACTTATTTCCCCCTCCTTTCCACAGTTCACTAAGCACCTGATTTCTGATCATCCCTGCCATTGTCACATGGAATCCAGACAACTTGCTGCAGTACAGAGGTCACTTCTGGAAAGTCTGTCTGCTTAGAAAGGCCAGGCCCAGCTTCTGACTTAGGCTTCTTTTATTTCCTTCCCCAGCTTCCCTGCCAATGGCTCAACCTCCCCTTCGTCTGCCTTTCAAGAAACTATAGTCATTTGGGAAAACACACTTGAAATGGATTTACTTTCTAGGGTTGAAAATTTAATATGTTTGATGTGATAAATGTCTCCTTTATTACCATTAAAGCAAGGAAGGGAGGGAGAGAATAACAAAAGTGGAAATGAGATTTTGAAGTATCAAGGGTGAAACATTTTTAAGCAAACTGCAATAGATCCTGAGGCTTTCAAAGGTTGATTCCTCAGACAATTTATTGCAGAAGATTTGGCTTCTGAGATAATTGGTCTTCTTAGTCCTATGACTCTCCTGAGATTGCCAGCTTCCCCCATCTGGATTCACAACATGGACAGGTGTTTTCTGTCTGGACCAAATTACTTTAAGTGTTACATTCATGGCCTAATGTCTATTTCAATGCAACAGATTTTTGCTCTGTGACCTTTAACATGTCTAATTCCAATTCTGATAGAGATGGGAATAACACAATTGAGAAGGTGCTTGCCCTTTGCTGAATGATGTGTATTGAGATTTGCAAACAAACAAACAAACAAAATCCCTATGCTATGAGCGAGAGAGAGAGAGAGAGCAAGAGAGAAAGAGACAAATGCAGGACCTATTCTAATAAATTAGATACTTTTATATAAGTTGTTAACCTAAGCTTATTTGTGTAACCCTATTCTTTTGGCTTTCTTACATTTTTCATATGCCGAGAGGCTGAAAATATAAAAGTGGTCTTGGCCTCTCTCAATATCCTGCTTTGCTTGCTCCTGGTTGGTTTACTTCCACCATGGCTCACCTCCCTAAAGGCAACACAAATGTTAATTTCAACTTGATTTGGTCTAGATACAAATGATGAAGAAGGAAAGACACATATTCTTATTATTTCCCCAAATCCTGTGTCCCCTAGGATAATCCTGGACCCATAAGCTCCCAAGATATAGACAGAAAAAACCTCCCATCTGCTCTCAGTTATCTTGTGCTTTCTTTACTTGAGTACCTCAGCACAGCCAATCACCTGTAGCATGGTGTTCACTGGGATTCATAATGCTGTTTTTGTGGCCCTGTGCCAGTTAGAAAAATGCCTCTGAATCCTCACAGAAAGAAATTTTCTTCAGTCTAATCTTCATGTTGGGTATATTTTATCATATTCTAAGTCACTGAAAATGAAGCATGAATTTCATAAACTATTAACCTTCCAATTCTTCAACCATGCTAGATATGAAAGAATTTACATAAGTCTCTAAGTACAATGGGTGGATGCTTGGCAAATCACCCAAATATCTAGAGTCACTGTTATCAAACCTTCCCCTAGAGCTGCAGGTTAATTCAGAAATAGATGAGCCCCACCCTGTCAGAAAGAGGCAGGTAGGCTTCAACTAGGAAAACAAATGTTTGAGGGACCAGCCTGCCTGGCTTCTATTCCCAGCTGCAGCATCTCTTAGCTGTGCATTTCCCTTCCCTCTGACAGCGAGATCTTGCCATACAGCATTTAGAGAGCACCAGATAAAAGATGTTATTTAAGGGAAGTTATTATTATTATTATTAGAGCTACTATTGTGTCTTTCCCAGCATCATGAGGAGAAAGATGCTTTAGTCACCAAAAGAAGGGGAAAGATAATTGCATGCAGCCCATCTGAAGCTGCTTACAGAGGGTGAGATAGAGACAGACAAAGACAAAATTTTATCTTACTAAATTTAAGTGCTTAGAGCAGTGGATCCCAATATTTGGAAATATGTAGATCTTTTTTTTTAAACTTAAAAAAATTCTCTCTCATTATTTTTCAATCTCTTCCTTTTTCACACACACACTAGAGAGTCATATATTTAGGATATGTTGGTTGAGAAAATGCTCAACAACAAAAAACCTACAAAAACTTCAGTAACACTTAAAAATAAGCTCATGTTTCATTCATCATAGGAACAACTACATAGAGTTGTGAGATTTTAGTACATGGATATCCAAACTACATTATTTATTTACTTTGTAAGCAATCTTTGTTGGGCATATGGATTCTGATATTTCTTGCTATAACTCCATGTCACCCTGAGTCAAGAACCACTGATTTAGAGTGTACTATGTAAAGGTCCAGGCAAAAATATGTTGTGAGGCAAAACCCTGGGAATCACATACCTACATTCTAATACATAATAATCAGGACTTGTGTTTGTGTATTAGCCATTCAGTCATGTCCAACTCTTTGTGACCCCATAGACTGTAGCCCACAAAGCTCCTCTGTCCATGGAATTCCCAGGCAAGAACACTGGAGTGGGTTGCCATTCCCTTCTCCAGGAATCAGGACCTAGCATCACCCTTTACTTCTTTTCATTTAATGTTTTCCGCTTCTGCTGCTAAGTCGCTTCAGTCGTGTCCGACTCTGTGCGACCCCGTAGACGGCAGTCCACCAGGCTCCTCCGTCCTTGGGATTCTCCAGGCAAGAACGCTGGAGTGGGTCGCCATTGCCTTCTCCAATGCATGAAAGTGAAAAGTGAAAAGTGAAAGTGAAGTCGCTCAGTCGTGTCCGACTAGTAGCGACTCCATGGACTGCAGCCTACCAGGCTCCTCCGCCCATGGGAGTTTCCAGGCAAGAGTACTGGAGTGGGTTGCAATTTAATGTTTAGGTCTCTTTTAAATACAAAGCAAATAACATGAATTCACCATCAAGGATTACTAAAAAGAGCACAAGTCAAACAACAGGAAATTCATTGCTACCTTTCTTGAATAGAAGCTTCAGCTAGGACTTTGTGCCTTTCATAATAATATAAAAAGTGTACTTTTAAATAATTTCTCAATTATGATTTGACTAAATCTAGTGACATCCTTGTAAGAAAACAATCTAGTGTTTCCAAGATCATCCTGTTTAATTCATGCAACTGTCACTGCACACTCCATGCTTTTGAGAAGAAGAAGATACTGGGGAAAGCAATTAGGGGCTCAGCTTTTCTCTAAAGCATACCATGAGAACTTAAGCAACTGACCTTTCATTTTCACTGTTTTATTCTGTAGCTCCAATTTTAACATGATTTCCTGTCCTGGATGTCCAGAAAAACTGTAGTAGTCTCCAAGCATTGTAAACACTGGACATTGTTCCATTGGCCAGAAAACTCTACAGGTAGACAAGGAGAAGAAAAGTAAAACTACAATAACATACTCTCGTGGTTCTTGAAGCTTCTTTGCAGAGGCTGTAATGCTGTCTATGCCAACTGTTCTTTATTTACTGTTTATCAATCAACATATTAGTTCATTGTACAAACACATTAAATACAGAGTGAAGTAAGCCAGAAAGAAAAACACCAATACAGTATACTAATGCATATATATGGAATTTAGAAAGATGGTAACGACAACCCTGTATGCGAGACAGCAAAAGAGACACAGATGTATAGAACAGTCTTTTGGACTCTGTGGGAGAGGGAGAGAGTGGGATGATTTGGGAGAATGGCATTGAAACATGTATAATATCATATAAGAAATGAATCACCAATCCAGGTTCAATGCAGGATGCAGGATGCTTTGGGCTGGTGCACTGGGATGACCCAGAGGGATGGTATGGGGAGGGAGGTGGGAGGGGGGTTCAGGATGGGGAACACGTGTACACCCGTGGCAGATGCATGTTGATGTATGGCAAAACCAATACAATATTGTAAAGTAAAAAATAATAATAATAATAATGAAAATTTTTAAGAGTTTTCAAACAAACACAAAACACAGAAAAATGACACAAACAGATGAAATAGGAAGAGCTACATCTTCATCATAGAGTTCCATTTTGGAAGGCTTTAATAAAATGGTGGTGTGCAAAGGAGTATTTGAGTGTTTATTGTTGTTCACTAAGTGTTGTCTGACTCTTTGTGACCCCATGAACTGCAGCACACCTGGCTTCCCTCACTTTATCTCCAGGAGTTTGCTCAAATTCACAACCATTGAGTTGGTAATGCTATCCAACCATCTCATCCTCTGTCACCCTCTTCTCCTCCTGTCTTCAATCTTTCCCGGATAAGGGTCTTTTTCAATGAGTTGGCTCTTCCTATCAGGTGACCAAAGTATTGGAGCTTCAGCTTCAGCATCAGTCCTGCCAATGAATATTCAGGGTTTATTTCCTTTAGGATTGACTGGTTTAAACTCCTTGCTGTGCAAGGAATTCTCAAGAGTCCTCTCCAGCACCACAGTTGGAAAGCATCAGTTCTTTGGCACTCAGCCTTCTTCATGGTCCAACTCTCACACTCATAAATGACTACTGGAAAAATCATTGATTTGGCAATATGGAATATTTTCAGCAAAGTGATGTCTCGGCTCTTTAATATGCTGTCTACGTTTGTCATAGCTTTTCTTTCAAGGAGCAAGGGGCTTTTAATTTCATGGCTGCAGTCACCATCTACAGTAATTTTGGAGCCCAAGAAAATAAAATATGTCACTGTTTCCAATTTTGCCCCATATAATTGTCATGAAGTGATGGGACTGAATG
Source organism: Bos taurus (assembly GCF_002263795.3). NCBI lineage: Eukaryota > Metazoa > Chordata > Mammalia > Artiodactyla > Bovidae > Bos > Bos taurus. The sequence continues at coordinate 49,116,734 of NC_037357.1, forward strand.
CCATAATCGTAGTTTTTTGAATGTTGAATTTTACTCCAGCTTCTTCACTCTTCTTTTACCTTCATCAGGAGATTTTTAGTTCCTCTTCACATTCTGCCCAGAGGAGGCAATGGCACCCCACTCCAGTACTCTTGCCTGGAAAATCCCATGGATGGAGGAGCCTGGTGGGCTGTATAGTCCATGGGGTCGCTAAGAGTCGGACACGACTGAGTGACTTCACTTTCACTTTTCACTTTCATGCATTGGAGAAGGAAATGGTAACCCACTCCAGTGTTCTTGCCTGGAGAATCCCAGGGACGGGGGAGCCTGGTGGGCTGCTGTTTTTGTGGTTGCACAGAGTCGGACACGACTGAAGCGACTTAGCAGCAGTAGCAGCAGCAGCATATTCTGCCATTAGGGTGGTATCATCTGCATATCTGAGGTTGCTGATACTTCTCCCAGCAAAATGATTCCAGCTTGTCTTTCATACAGCCTGACATTTCACATGATGTACTTACTCTGCATAGAAGTTAAATAAGCAAGGTGACAGTATACAGCCTTCACATATTCCATGGCAACCCACTCCAGTGTTCTTGCCTGGAGAATCCCAGGGACGGGGGAGCCTGGTGGGCTGCCATCTATGGGGTCGCACAGAGTCGGACACAACTGAAGCGACTTAGCAGCAGCAGCTGTTCTTTGTCTGGTTCCAGCTGTTGCTTCTTGACCTGCATACAGGTTTCTCTGGAGACAGGTAAGTTGGTCTGGTATTCCCATCTCTAAGAATTTTCGAATTTGTTGTGATCCACACAAGTCAAAGGTTTTAGTGTAGTCAATGAAGAAGTAGATTTTTTTTGGAATTCCTTTGCTTTTTATATGATACAATGGATGTGGGTAATTGGATCTCTGTTTCCTCTGCCTTTTCTAAATCCAGCTTGAACATCTGGAAGTTCTTGGTTCACGTACTGTAGACGCATAGCTTGAGAAATTTTGAACATGACCTTGCTAGTATGTGGAATGAGTGAAACTGTATGGTAGTTTAAACATTCCTTGGCATTTTCCTTCTTTGGAAAACTGACCTTTTCCAGTCCTGTGGCCACTGCTCAGTTTTCCAAATTTGCTGACATGTTGAGTGCAGCACTTTAACAGCATCATAGTTTAGGATTTTGAATAGCTCAGCCGAATTCCATCACCTTGACTAGCTTTGTTCCTAGTAATGCTCCCTAAGGCCCACTTGACTTCAGACTCCAGGATGTCTGGCTCTGGGTGAGTGACCACACCACCATGGTTATCCCAGTCATTAAGATCTTTTTTGTCTAGTTCTTCTGTGTTCTTACCACCTCTTGTTAATCTCCTCTGCTTCTGTTAGGTCCATACCATTTCTGTCCTTTATTGTGCCCAACCTTGCATGAAATGTTCCCTTGATATCTCCCATTTTCTTGAAGAGATCTTTAGTCTTTCACATTCTATTGCTTTCCTCTATTTCTTAGCATTGTTCATTTAAGGTAGCCTTCTTATCTCTCCTTCCTATTCTCTGGAATTCTGCATTCAGTTGCTTATATTTTTCCCATTCTCCTTTGCCTTTCACTTCTCTTCTTTTTTCAGCTATTAGTAAATCCACCTCAGATAACTACTTTGCCTTCTTGGATTTCTTTTTCTTGGGGATGGTTTTGGTCACCACCTCCTATACAATGTTAGGAATCTCCACCCATAGTTCCTTAGACATTTTGTCTACCAGATCTAAGCCCTCAAATCTATTCATCACCTCTATTGTGCAATCATAAGGGATTTGATTTAGGTCATGCCTAAAGGGCCTAGTGGTTTTCCCTACTTTCTTCAATTTAAGCCTGAATTTTGCAATAAGGAGCTCATGATCTGAGCCACAGTCAGCTCCAGACTTAGCCTATGAAAATCTTAGCTTTTTATCTTTCAACCATAAATGTGACGAAACCCACCAAAAAAAATTAAATCCTTTATTGGCATGTACTGAAGAAGGTTTTAATATTTTTGTTCATATTTTTAACTGTTACAGGCCTAGTTACAAAGTGAAAAGACAGTGTGTTGGCATATAATTGTAGCTCACTGAGTGAAATATCTTGAACAGGTGTATACCTAGATGGAAAAGAAAAAAATGTTGGGAAAGATAAGCTGATTAGAATGGTGCAATCCTTTACCTGTCCTCCCAAACAGATTGCTATTTGTACACATCTAATCAGACTTCCCTGGTGGCTCAGACAGTTAACCGTCTGTCTACAATGTGGGAGACCCAGGTTCGATCCCTGGGTCGGGAAGTTCCCTGGAGAAGGAAATCACAATCCACTCCAGTACTATTGCCTGGAAAATCACATGGATAGAGGAGCCTGGTAGGCCACAGTCCATGGGGTCACAAAGAGTCAGACACAACTGAGCGATCTTCACCATAATCAGATTCAATACCTGACTTTGACTTTTAAAATTACTTGACTGCCTTGCATGAATGCATGCTAAGTCGCTTCAGTCATGTCCAACTCTGTGTGACGCTATGGACTATAGCCCACCAGGCTCCTCTATCCATGGGGATTCTCCAGGAAAAAATACTGGAGTTGCCATGCCCTCCTCCAGGGGAACTTCCCCCTTGACTTCCTTAAAAGTACATTATCATCCCCTCTTATCAGCAGCTTGAAAATACTGGACTATAAGGTGGACTCTCTCTAGGGTAGACACCCCTCTCATGTGTAATCCCTTGTGCAGTGCCCTCACTTGGAGGGGGGATGGTAAAACCTGCAAATTGCTTGTAATCAGTAAAATATGACAAAGGTGATTGATAGAATGTTATGCCCTCTTGTGAGCTGTTATAATATAGGGCAAAGGTGAAAGGACTGTTCAGATGTAATTAGTTGCCTAATTTACTTTTTTTTTTAACTTTACAATATTGTATTGGTTTAGCCATATATCAAAGGGAGATTATCCTAGTTGGAACTGACCTCAAAAGGTGTACCCTTTTAAAGAGAGGTTAGGCCTTCCCTGATATGGGAGATTTCAAGCACAGAGATTCTCTCTCCATTACAGCCTTTGAAGAAACAAGCTGCCATGAATATCATGGCATGAATTCCATGCCATAGGCTACTAGATTCTGTCAATGACCTGGATGAGCTTAGAAGCCGATCCTTCCTAGTTAAGCTTCGAGACAAGAATGCAGCCTGGCTGACACCTTGACTGCACACAGCCTTTTGAGATCCTGAACAAAGAATCCAGTTAAGGTCTGCCCAGACTCCTGACCTATTAACATGGTGAGATAATAAATGTGTGATATTTTAATGGGCTGGGTTAGAAACTCTTTGATGCAACAATAGAAAAGTAATCCAGGAAAATACATTTATTTTCCTCAGTTATCTAAGGAAGTCCTAGCAGGAAATATGAATCCAATGACAAGTGTGGTCAAGTGGAAAGAGCACTAAATGAAGCATGAAGGCCACATTCAAATCCTGGTTCAGCTTGATCTGCAGCAAGCTCCTCAACCCCTTTGAGCCGGTAACCTTATCTGCCAAATGGTGGTTTAGTCTCTAAGTCCTGTCTGACTCTTGTGACCCCATGGACTGTAGCCCACCAGGCTCCTCTGTGTAATCCACTGGAGTGGGTTGTCATTTCCTTCTCCAGGGAATCTTCCCAACTCAGGAATCAAACCCCGGTCTCCTGCTTTGCATGCAGATTCCTGCACGGCAGGCAGATTCTTTACCGACTGAGCTATGAGGGAACACATCTGTCAAATCGGATTGGTGTAATCTGCCTAGCCCTTCTCACAAGGTTCTGAGAGAAGAATTTGAAAACTGCAAAATAGTGAGCTCATATTATATGTCATTTACCATTCTCCAAGTAGTATTCTAATTTTCCTATGTGTATTAACTCATTTAATCTTCAAACAACCCTACAAAGTACATACTTTTTATGATCATTATCTCCATTTAATAGATGAAAGAAATGAGACAAACAGAGGTGAAAAATCTTGCCCAAGATCACACAATTGTTAGTAAGGACAAGTCTTTAAACCCAGGCAGTCTGGTTCCATGTTCTTTCCTCTTAATCATTGTACTGTGTTGCCTCTTGTAGCTTTAATAAGTATAGGAAATCCACTCTTTCTGAAGCAAGATGAACCTTGATATCAACATATTCTGAAAGAGATTCACTATCCTCATATGAGAGTTATCACTATAAGCCTTCTGCTTTGATGCATTATAGCAGATTTGTTATCTCAGTTTTTCTAACACAACCACTTTCTTTTTTTTTTTTTTTTCAAAATAAATTCTCCAGGAAACAACAATCCTCTTTTTCCTCCATAAAGCGCATTGGCCCCATCCACAATGCTCAGTCCCACTGCCTTATACACACCACCACCTCCTTCTACTGTTTCCCATCATTACTTAGCTGAGACCACATGAATATCTGCTTACAACAAACAGACTTAATTTCTCTTCAGATACAGATTTGCACAAAAACCAAGCATAAGGGGAACAGAAGCATTTTTAATTGAATTGCTTTTAGGTACACTGCATGATTTCCATTATGTCTACTGCCTGATTTTGCAAATCTCTGGGCATGTAGGATCAGTTCTTAATTTATCAGAAAAACACCAGAACTAGAAAAGCCCTTGCTTAGAGGATCACATGATACATTTCTCTGCCTTTGTAAAGATTATTTTTTAACTTAAATCTTCCTGAAGTTAAAAAAAAAAGCTTACTTCCTTTAATCATACATTAATAGTATTTAAAAGTTCTTCCTGAAATTGAACTGAAATCTCCTCTGCTTCAATTTAAGCAAGCAAGGTTCTATTCAAGCTTCAGAAACAGCTAAAACGAATCTCTAAACCATTCCCTGATACCTGTAGGTTAAACTAACATTTTAGTCCTTCAGAATTCTCCATACACATAATTTTTGCATGTGTGTGTTCTCAGTTGCTCAGCTGTGTCCGATCCTTTGTGACCCTAGGCACTGTAGCCTGCCAGGCTCCTCTGTCCATGGGATTTTCTCAGGCAAGAATACTGGAGCAGGTTGCCATACTTGCCTCAAGGGGATCTTCCTAACCCAGGGATTGAACTTGTGTCTTCTGCATTGGCAAGCAGATTCTTTACCACTGAGCCACCTGGGAAGCCCCACACATACCTGTACTATACTGCTTATATAATGCTGCTGTTTATTTATACAACTGCCACCACCCCAACAAAGAATCCTTGAGGGCAGGGGCAACGTTCTAATTATTTTTGTGTACCTCACACCTAGCAAGAGTGACTAACACATGCTAGAAAGTTGAAAGAAAATTTAAATTAGTGAATGACTAAATGAAGTAGATTTCACACTGTTCCACCTGCGTGCGGGGAAAAGAACTGAACAGCTTCCTATTCACAAAATCTTTCCTACAAAGACCAATATTCAGATCAGATCAGTCACTCAGTCTGTCCGACTCTTTGCGACCCCATGAATCGCAGCACGCCAGGCTTCCCTGTCCATCACCAACTCCCAGAGTTTACTCAGACTCACGTCCATCGAGTCGGTGATGCCATTGAGCCATCTCATCCTCTGTCGTCCCCTTCTCCTCCTGCCCCCAATCCCTCCCAGCATCAGAGTCTTTTCCAATGAGTCAACTCTTTAAATGAGGTGGCCAAAGTACTGGAGTTTCAGCTTTAGCATTATTCCTTCCAAAGAACACCCAAGGCTGATCTCCTTTAGAATGGACTGGTTGGATCTCCTTGCAGTCCAAGGGACTCTCAAGAGTCTTCTCCAACACCACAGTTCAAAAGCATCAATTCTTCGGCGCTCAGCTTTCTTCACAGTCCAACTCTCACATCCATACATGACCACTGGAAAAACCATAGCTTAGACTAGATGGACCTTTGTTGGCAAGGTAATGTCTCTGCTTTTCAATATGCTATCTAGGTTGGTCATAACTTTTCTTCCAAAGAGTAAGCCTATTTTAATTTCATGGCTGCTGTCACCATCTGCAGTGATTTTGGAGCCCAAAAAATAAAGTCTGGCACTGTTTTCCCATCTATTTCCCATGAAGTGATGGGACCAGATGCCATGATCTTAGTTTTCTGAATGTTGAGCTTTAAGCCAACTTTTTCACTCTCCTCTTTCACTTTCATCAAGAGGCTTTTTAGTTCCTCTTCACTTTCTGCCATAAGGGTGGTTTCATCTGCATATCTGAGGTTATTAATATTTCTCCCGGCAATCTTGATTCCAGCTTGTGCTTCTTCCAGCCCAGCATTTCTCATGATGTACTCTGCATAGAAGTTAAATAAGCAGGGTGATAATATACAGCCTTGATGTGTTCCTTTTCCTATTTGGAACCAGTCTGTTGTTCCGTGTTCAGTTCTAACTGTTGCTTCCTGACCTGCATATACGTTTCTCAAGAGGCAGGTCAGCTGGTCTGGGATTCCCATCTCTTTCAGAATTTTCCACAGTTTATTGTGATCCACACAGTCAAAGGCTTTGGCATAGTCAATAAAGCACAGATAGATGTTTTTCTGGAACTCTCTTGCTTTTTTGATGATCCAGCAGATGTTGGCAATTTGATCTTTGGTTCCTCTGCCTTTTCTAAAACCAGCTTGAAAGTCTGAAAGTTCATGGTTCACATATTGCTGAAGCCTGGCTTGGAGAATTTTGAGCATTACTTTACTAGCATGTGAGATGAGTGCAATTGTTCAGTAGTTTGAGCATTCTTTGGCATTGCCTTTCTTTGGGATTGGAATGAAAACTGACCTTTTCCAGTTCTATGGTAATAACTTTAAGTAATAATAAATTTTATACACAACATTATTTTTTTTTTGAAGAAGGAATTCATAGGGCCTGGACCCCATCTTAGGCCTGTTCATGCTGATCATGCTCGGCCACCTCTCCAATGGACTCTGGACTCTGTGCTTACTGCCTATAGAAACTACAATAGAAGGATAAGACCCCCTCTGGACAGGGGAATCTTGAAGATCACATCCAGGTTACTCAGCGTCTAAGAGAAAACATACTCTAATCACACCTGCCTCTGGACAGGTCATCAATTCTTTCTGTATCTATCAGAGTGTAACCGTAGGCTTATTGATTATTAACTGTTTAAACACCTAACACTTGATAACACTTGAATAATGGGGTTATTGTGATTGTATTTACCCTTCCTTTGTTTTATGAAAGTCTCAAGGAAATTGGGGTGGTGGGTTTGGACATGTACACATGGGGTATAGAAGATTTTCACAAATGCTGGTTGGGGTCCTTGACTAAGAGGAGACTCTGCCTTGGGCCTGCCAGTGTAATAAACTGCACTCCACTATCTGCATTATCCTTCTGAGTGAGTTTGTTTCCCAGAACACGTGTCTGTAACATTTGGTACATTGGCCAGTAAACTCCTCACTTTGAGGAGAGAGGTCACATTTGAGGCTACCCCGAGGCTTTGTGGCTTGAATCTCCTAGAGAGGGGAAGGCGCCTCACCCCTCTGGAAGAATTCAGCCTTTCAATGCCTGGTTTCTTCACTTTGGCAGGTAGTGAACTTCAGCAAGGGAACTGAGCACTCAGGTGAAGAAAAACTCACCAGGCAGGGTAGAAGAGGGGGCCTGATCACCCCCCTGGGAGGGACTAGAAGGGGCACGGACCCACAGGGGCCTGGAATAGGCAGACAACAGTGATTGCTTGGTACACAGATCGACGAGCATGCTACGGTTTAAGAAGGAAATTTGTGAAGGTCATTTAGGAGGTATGTCCACGCTGTCTCAGGGAGAATTACTACCAGCGATTGCCAGGGGATTTTTAGGATAAAAAACTGGTCCTTGTATGCTTGTATTCTGCCCTCCCCCAGGAGGTGTCCTGTCTGCTGTGAAATTTTTGACCCCCTCAAAATTGTTAGGCTAGAAGGAGGGGGATACATAAGTGAGTCTAAATTGGCTTTTCCGGAGATGGCCTGGGACATGGGATATTTAACCCATCTGTGTTTTCATACGCACCTGATCAAGCCCACCAAGGCAGAATGGACTTTAAGGGAGAAACAGTCTTGGACCACGTGGTGTTCTGGTTTGGCTGTGCTGACCGGCAGGTGAAGGCACGCCAATCCCCCTTCTCCCTCTGGGATCTGGCAGATAAGGCTCTTCTCATGCCAATTAAGAAGGAGACAGAATGGCAATTTAAGTGTCATTGAGTGGAAATATCAAAAGTACATAGGGTACTGAGAACTTCATAGAACAAAAAGAAAAAGTAGAAGAAGGTCCAAGAAGGTAAACAAGATGGGGGGAAGTGAATCTAAGGCAACTGTATTGGAGTGCATGATTAAAATTTTTAAAAAGGATTAGGAGGAGACTATGGGATAAAGATGAAGCCTAACCACCTCCACATACTCTGTGAGGTCAAATGGCCCCCTATGGGAGTAAGATACAGTAGTCACAGAAGAGCCAGGACACGCAGATCAATATCCATATATTGACACATGGCTAGGGTTAGCTCAAGACCCTCCTGCTTGGACAAGGTTCTGTATCCAGAAGGGAAAGGGAAAAATATTAATGGCACAAAAATTAACTGATGATAAAAAAGGAAATTATACAGGATTTGGACGGGGATGACCTGACCCCTCCCCTATACTGGATAATGACGCGCCTGCCTCCCAGTGCTCCACCAGGACTGGAGGCCACCTTAATGCCCTATCCAGGGCCAGGTAAAGTTCCTGCAGCAGCCACTGCTCCTCCGCCAGCTCTCCTGGAGGTTGTAGAGCTGCCACCTTGGCAGGCTTCAATCCTGGTGACAGAAGCCTCTGGCCAACACTTCCAGGATCCAGCTCCAGCCGAACGGCCCAAGCTATACCCGCCTCTCCTGGTGAATACTGACAAGAAGGGGAGGGAAACGTTGGAAGTAGCAGAGACTGCGCTCTACTAGAGAGCTGGAGAGAACAACAACAAAAAAAAAAACAGACAAGAGGTTTGCAATGCTAGCTGCTACTCTGGAAAAGTCTATCTCAGGCCCTCCAGAAAACCTCCTCTGCCCCAGGGACAGGACAGTCCTTCAACCAGTCCCAGCAGAGGCCCCGGGCCCCATTACAGCCAAACCAGTGTGCCCTGTGCCGAGCTTTTGGCCACTGGAAAAATAAATGCCCTACGGCAAGGAAAGAAGAGAAAGCTCCCGCAGTTGTGGGGCTTGCTGTCTTGGAAATTAAATAGGGCTGCCAGGGCTCAGAGATATCAGGTCCCTGAGAGTCTATGGTAACCTTAAAAGTGGGGGACCAAAACATTGACTTCATGGTGGATACAGGAACAGAATTGTCGGTAGTAATAAAACCTGTGACACCACTGTCCAAAAAGACTACCGCTGTAACTGGGGTATCGGGAGAAGAGATGATTAAATCGTTTTGCCAGCCCAAAAAATGTCAGATGGGGGGCACCAAGTGATTCATGAATTCTTCTACATTCCTGACTGCCCAGTACCCCTGTTGGGAAGAGACATGCTCTCCAAACTAGGAGCACAAGTGACTTTCTCCCCTGAGGAGAGGCCCACCTTCCGGAGGGACACTATGACTTCTTTTCTCTCTCAGTACCACCCCAGGATGAGTGGAGTTTGCATGAGCCTCCGAAGGAAGAACCGGGTGGGCCAAAGAACATGAGAGAGAGCTAACTCAATTATTCCCTGAGGTCTGGGCGAAAGACAAACACCCCTCCCCCCAGGCTGGCTAAACATCAAGCCCCAGTGATAATAGAACTCAAACCAGACACCATCCCAGTTAGAAAGCACCAGTACCCTCTACTGATAGAGGCCTGGGCCGGCATACTGCCCCCCATCAATAGATTGAAACAAGCGGACATTCTAGTAGAGTGCCAGTTGGCTTGGAATACACCGATCCTGCCAGTCAAAAAGGAAGGACAGGACTACAGCCCTGTACAGGATCTTGGGGTAGTCAACCAGGCTACTGTGACTTTACATCCCACTGTTCCAAACCCCTATACCTTACTTAGCCTCCTCCCACCGAGGACTAAAGTTTATACTCACCTAGATCTCAAGGATGCCTTCTTCTGTGTACACCTCGCCCCAGCATCACAGCCCATCTTTGACTTTGAATGGGAAGATCCAGTCGGGGGCACCAAACAACAGCTCATCTGGACTCCCCCACAAGGGTTTAAGAACTCCCCAGCCATCTTTGGGGAAGCCTTGGCTTCTTACCTGAACTCATTCCATCTGGAAAAATATGGATGTTGGCTCCTACAATACGGGAATGATCTGCTGCTGGCTGCCAAGACCAATAAAAAATGCTGGAAAGGGACAAAAGCACTGCTCCAGCTGCTGATAGAAGCAGGTTACTGGGTGTCGAAAAAGAAGGCACAGATCTGCAAAGAAGAGGTAAGGTATTTGAGGTTTGTTTTAAAGAAGGACACAAGGTTCCACACCCTAGTTGGGTCCTATATACTGATGGCACTAGCCTGATAAAACAAGGACAACAGCTGTCAGATTAGCCAAAGCAGAAGGGGCCATCAAGACCGAAAAGGGATAGTGAGAATTGCCAAGTGGCAAATTATTGGTACCAGAAGAACTGGCACACAATCTGGTAAGCCAAACACACCAAGTGACCCACCTAGGCCATGCTGCCTGCTCACAGGTTAATGCTGCCTCTCGGGTATTCAGACAAAAACCTCCGGGTATTTAGCTGAAAGACACGCTGCCCTTTGAACACCTGGGAGTGGACTTCACTGAAATTACACCTCACCGACACTACCGTTACCTGTTGGTCATGGTACGTACGTTCTCGAGATTGGTAGAAGCTTTTCCTACCTGGACTAAAAAAGCATCAAAAGTAGCCCAGTGCCTGCTTAACGAAATAGATCCCAGATTTGGATTTCCTACCTGCATTGGTTGAGACAACGACCCAGCTTTTGTTAGCTGATTTAGTGCAACAAGTAAACAAAACTTTAAACATCAAATGGAAACTGCACACTGCATATAGGCCCAGAGTTCTGAGATGGTAGAATGAACCAACCGGACATTAAAAAGACTCTTCAAGTAGATCATAAAGACTAACTGCTCCTGGGTGGACTTACTTCTGACGGCTCTGCTCAGACTCAGGATGACCCCACAGTCTCAAGGTTATTCTCCATATGAAATTGTGTATAGGAGACCCCCTCCCATAATAAAACAGGTTCAGCAAATTTGCCTCAGGTAAGGGGAGGATAAGATTTCACAGCAGATGGAACTGGGTAAGGTAATAAATTGGGTAAGTAAGTTTGTACAAGAAACGGTGCTGTTCCCCCTTGGGGAACAAATTCATGAGTTTACATTTGGTGACCAAGTATGGGTCAAAGATTGGAAACATGATTTGCTAGCCCCTTGGTGAAAGGGCCTTTATGTTATTCTAACTACCCCTGCTGCAATTAAAGTTGCAGGTATTGTCCCTTGGATCCATTATACGAGGGTGAAGAGGACATACCATGCAGACCCAAAAAACGCTGAGTGGACTGCACAGAGGGACCCTGCTGACTCTCGAGAGACTAAGACCATCCTTAAGAAGAAGGAAAAAAACATCCTGGATGAGTGCCTTCAAGATGAAGCCGCACAATCAACTCCTGCTGCTTGGCCTCATCAACGTGATTTTAAATTTAACTTGTGTTTCAACTCAGGACAATGTTTTCATCTCATGGGCACATTCCTATGCAAACTTCCACAACACTTCCAACTGCTGGGTATGTAGGGCTATGCCTCTGTCAGCGACGGATGGACTTCCTTGGTGGGTGTCACCACTCTTCCAAGGAGATTTTAAACCACTCTGCTCTTTTCTGGGATGACAAAAAGAGACTTTCCTCTCTCTTGTCAATCATAACCTCTCCTTGCTCTCTTGGTGTAAGACCTACAGTCAGTAGACTCGGGTCATGGGGTTACATTTGATATAAATGCCAGTGTAACAAAAGCCTAACCTACAACAACCTCCAGTAAATCTACCTTATTTACATGCTAGGTGGACAAGATCCATGTTCCAATGGTATGAGTATATAGCTGCCTTATTCATACCCTCTATAGGGACAACAGATATCATGATTAATGTAGAGGCCTTGACTAATTTGACAAAACAGGCCCTCCTAGATAAAACAAAAGCCATTCAAGCTTTGAAGGAAAAACAAATCCAAATGAGAAAAGCAGTAATTCATAAAAAAATGGCTTTGAACATACTCACAGCTGCTCAAGGAGGGACCTGTGCTATAATTAAGGTTGAATGTTGTGTATACATTCCTGACTTATCTGGCAATGTGTAGACTGCTTTAGATGACATGAAAAACCAGATAAAAACAATGTCAAATAAAAACATTCCATTTTAGACTTCGGTCCTGTCCTGGGTAAAGGGAGACTGGTAAAAAACTATTATAACTGTTGTTATAGTAATCTTAATCATACTGCTTTGTGGGCCCTGCTTATTACAATACCTTGTAAATTTTGTAACCTAGAGGTTGATAGCATTCTCTCATGTGGGTGGCCGGAGGCCTAAGGTGCAGTATATCTCAATAAATGATACTCCTTATGAAAACTAAGAACATCAAGAGTGGGAAATGAAGAAGGAATCCATAGGGCCTGGACCCCATCTTAGGCCTGTTCATGCTGATCATGCTCGGCCACCTCTCCAACGGACTCTGGACTCTGTGCCTACTGCCTATGGAAACTACAATAGAAGGATAAGACCCCCTCTGGACAGGGGAATCTTGAAGATCACATCCAGATTACTCAGCGCCTAAGAGAAAACATACTCTAATCACCCCTGCCTCCAGAAAGGTCATCAATTCTTTCTGTATCTATCGGAGTGTAACCGTAGGCTTATTGATTATTAACTGTTTAAACACCTAACACTTGATAACACTTGAATAATGGGGTTATTGTGATTGTATTTACCCTTCCTTTGTTTTATGAAAGTCTCAAGGAAATTGGGGTGGTGGGTTTGGACATGTACACATGGGGTATAGAAGATTTTCACAAATGCTGGTTGGGGTCCTTGACTAAGAGGAGACTCTGCCTTGGGCCCACCAGTGTAATAAACTGCACTCCATCTGCATTATCCTTCTGAGTGAGTTTGTTTCCCAGAACGTGTGGCTATAACATTTTCACCACAGTACTATATTGCTTGTTCATATTTAGCTCAAGATCAACTATAACTCTTACATCTTTATCTATGATACTTGGGATTAACCACTCTTTTTCAACTCTGTATTTATGAAGTTAAGTTTTCATATCTCTGTGATAGTTCATCCTTTAATCACTTTTCCCTAATAATATACTTTTTTTTTCTAATTTATCAAGGTAATTCTAACATCAAGGTAGATGTTAGAGTTTATCAAGGTAACTCTCTAACATCAAAACCCTGAGTTACATGAATCCTAGAAATATAAAGATCAGCCAACATTCTGAATATTCTTCCTCTATACAGGAAGAAGATGGCTGTCTCTGTAGTAGTGTCAAAGATACATGAATTGAGTGTACTTGAAACAGTAATTTGAGTAGCTCTGTTATGACAAATGGAAGAGGGAGGCATCTTTCTCTACTAGTGAACATAGCACAGACTTCGAAGATACAAAGAGACAGGCCAAAGAAGCACCTAGACATATTTCAGTAAGTGAGCCTTATTAGTAAATTAGCTTTTATCTAACTTTCATACACATGTGCTAAATCACTTCAGTTGTGTCCAACTCTTTGCGACCCTACAGACCATGGCCTGCCAGGCTCCTCTGTCCATGGTATTCTCCAGGCAAGAATACTGGAGTGGCTTGTCATATCATTCTCCAGGGGATCTTCCCAATCCAGGGATTGAACCCATGTCTCTCAGGTCTCCTGCACTGGCAAGCAGGTCCTTTATTATCAGTGCCACTTGAGAAACCTCCTAACATTCATAAGCAGACATTATGCTAAGTCGCTTCAGTCATGTCCGACTCTGTGTGACCCAATAGACGGCAGCCCACCAGGCTCCCCCGTCCCTGGGATTCTCTAGGCAAGAACACTGGAGTGGGTTGCCATTTCCTTCTCCAATGCATAAAAGTGAAAAGTCAAAGTGAAGTCGCTCAGTCGTGTCCAACTCTTAGCGACCCCATGGACTGCAGCCTACCAGGCTCCTCCATCCATGGGATTTTCCAGGCAAGAGTACTGGAGTGGGGTGCCATTGCCTTCTCCAAGCAGACGTTAAAAGGACCTAAAGTTGGAAAGCATGCCAAACCTTGGAATAATTCAAGAAAGAAGCTCAATGTACTATGTAGAGGAGAGTTGTGTTCTGAACTACAGCTGTTTATATATTGTATAAAAAGTGTTGTGCATTACAAGAAGGCCAAAAATAATGGCTTTGGGGCTCATGGTCAGGGACAGCTAAACAATAGCTCAGGATTTTAGTTCAGTTAAGTTCAGTTTAGTCACTCAGTCGTATCCAAATCTTTGCGACCCCATGGACTGCAGCACACCAGGTTTTCCTGTCCATCACCAACTCCCAGAGCTTTTTCAAACTCATGTCTATCGAGTCAGTGATGCCATAAAACCATCTCGTCCTCTGTCATCACCTTCTCCTCCTGCCTTCAGTCTTTCCCAGCATCAGAATCTTTTCCAATGAGTCAGTTTTTCGCATCAGGTGACCAAAGTACTGGAGCTTCAACTTCAGCATCAATCCTTCCAATGAATATTCAGGACTGATTTCCTTTAGGATTGATTGCTTTGATCTCCTTGCAGTCCAAGGGACTCTCAAGAGTCTTCTCCAACATCACAGTTCAAAATCATCAATTCTTTGGTGCTCAACTTTCTTCATAGTCCAACTCTCACATCCATACATGACTACTGGAAAAAACCATAGCTTTGACTAGATGGACCTTTGTCAGCAAAGTCATGTCTCTGTTTTTTAATATGTTATCTAGGTTGGTCATAACTTTTCTTCCAAGGAGCAAGTGTCTTTTAATTTCAAGGATGTAGTCACCATCTGCAGTGATTTTGGAGGCCCCCAAAATAAAGTCTCTCACTGTTTCCATTGTTTCCCCATCTATTTGCCATAAAGTGATTGGACCAGATGCCATGATATTAGTTTTTTGAATGTTGAGTTTTAAGCCAAAATTTTCACTCTCCTCTTTCACTTTCTTCAAGAGGTTATTTAGTTCTTCACTTTCTGCCGTAAGGGTGGTGTCATCTGCATATCTGAGGTTATTGATATTTCTCCTGAAAATCTTGATATTTCTTCCAGGCTCTAAGTACTTGGATTAAAGTGAAATGGATTAATAAGTCTAGTTTTAAGTAGATAAAGGAGTGTCTATATTTTACTGCATCTAAGACTAGAAAGAGAAGGGAAAAGTTAGCATTTAAGAAGGGTTCAAATAGCTTGAGGTAAAGCTAACAGATATTGATGAGGAAGAGGAAAGAAAAAAGAAATACCAAGTCTCAGTTAGCACATACTGGGTTCTATTTTGCCAGGATTTGGTCTGCTTTCCCCTAGGAGAGTCTGCACAGAATTAACACTTGTTAAATGTGTGACTTAACATTAGAAGTAAAAGGCAGTTCAGAAAACCAGAGCTCCTAGTGTCCAAAAAGCATTCAGACTTAAAATAAGAAGTGTCCAATAAACACTCTTACATATGAGACAGAATAAAAACAGAAACTTGGCAACCATAAAATTGACTCTAGGAACTGAATCAAAATTAATCATTGCAAGGCCCTGTACTAGGCAAAATAGTAGTGGTGGTAATAAATTGATGAAGTAAACCTACTCTTTGTCTTCAAATAGCCAAAAATATATTTGGACCCTTTATATAAAAATATCTAACCTTCTAAAGAATAAGAGTACTGAAGAGTCTCTCTATTGTATATTGAAACATAGTCCAAAGGTATAATAATTTAAACAATGTGAGTCTAAAGTAAAAGCAGACAGACATATCAATAAAAAATAGGCAGCATATTAGTGGTCTCAGTTCTTTTGTCCTCTATATATAAAACCAGGAGTGAAAATGTTAGAACATGTGGTATTTTTATTTATTAGTTTTTCTGACAAACCTTCATACTATTTTCCACAGTGGTTGCACCAATATATATTCTCACCAACAGTGTATGTGTATTCCCTTTACCTCATATCCTCAGCAACAGTTGTTATTTGTATTGTTTTTAATGAAATCCATTCTAACAGGTGAGAAGTAATATCTCATTGTGGTTTTGATTTGCGTTTCTCTAATAAACAGTGATATTGAGGATCTTTTCATGTGCCTATCAGTCATGTGCATTTGCTCTTTGGAAAAATGTCTATTCAGTTCTTCTGCCTATTTTTAAATAGGTTGTTTGTTTTTGATGTTGAGTTCTATGAACTCTTTATATATATTTGGCTATTATAACCCCTTATCAGTCATATCATTTGCAATTATGTCCTCCCATTGATCAGACTGTATTTTTGTTTTGTCAATGGTTTCTTTTGTTGTGCAAAAGGTTTTAAGTTTAATTAGGATCCACTTGTTTATATTTGCATTTATTTCCTTTGTTGTAGAGATAGATTCAAAAAAATATTGCTATGATTTATGTCAGAGTGCTCTATGTTTTCCTTTAGGAGTTACATGATTTTCAGTCTTACACTTAGGTCTTTAATCTATTTTGTGTTTATATACAGTAGTGTTAGAGAATGTTCTAATCTCATTCTTTTCCATGGATATGTTCACTTTTTCCAGCACTATTTATTGAAAAGACTGTCTTTTCTATATTGTATAACCTTGTCTCCTTTTTCATGGATTAATTGACCATAAGCACATGGGTTTATTTCTGGGCTCTCTATTCCCTTCCATTGATCTATATATGTATTTTTGTGCCAGGATTGTACTGTTTTGATTACTGTATCATTATAATGTAGTCTAAAATAAGGGAGCATGATTCCTCTGGCTCTGTTCTTCCTCAAAATTGTCTTGGTTATTCAGAGTTTTTTTTTTTTTTTTTTTTTTTCCGTACAAATTTTAAAATTACTTTTTTGTTGTTCTTTGGAAAATGTCATTGGTGTTTTAATAGGGATTGCATTTAATTTGTAGATGTCTTGGAGAGTATGGTCAAAAAACAAAATAATTCTAAAATATATATGCATCCCAATGTTCATAGCAGCATCATTACATGAGAAATCAAAATGCAAATACATTTGCTTCCATAAGTATGTTCACTACAACACTGATAGCAATTATTTGGATGGAACCAAAATGTCTATCAGTGGGAAACCAATTGAATAAGCTATAATTCATTCTTACAAGAGAAAACTGCTCACTCATTCTTTAAATGAGGTAAAAGTGTATATGCCAACATAGAATGGTCCACAAGACTTATTTTTAAGTGGAGAAAGTACTCACAACAGGTTATACATAATATAACCCTGTTAGTATTAACAGGTGTTTGATTCAGTTCAGTTCAGTTCAGTCACTCAGTGTTGTCCGACTCTTTGCGACTGTGTGAATCACAGCAAGCCAAGCCTCCCTGTCCATCACCAACTCCCAGAGCTTGCTCAAACTCATGTCTATCGAGTCAGTGATGCCATCCAACCATCTCATCCTCTGTTATCCCCTTCTCCTCCTGTCCTCAATCCCTCCCAGCAACAGGGTCTTTTCCAGTTAGTCACCTCTTCGCATGAGTTGACCAAAGTATTGGAGTTTCAGCTTTAGCATCAGTCCTTCCAATGAACACCCAGGACTGATCTCCTTTAGGATGGACTGGTTGGACCTCCTTGCAGTCCAAGAGACTCTCAACAGTCTTCTCCAACACCACAGTTCAAAAGCATCAATTCTTCAGCGTTCAGCTTTCTTCACAGTCCAACCTTCATCTCCATACATGACTACTGGAAAAACAATAGCCTTGACTAGACGGACCTTTGTTGGCAAAGTAATGTCTCTGCTTTCCAATATGCTATCTAGGTTGGTCATAACTTTCCTTCCAAGGAGTAAGCATCTTTTAATTTCATGGCTGCAATCACCATCTGCACTGATTTTGGAGCCCCCAAAATAAAGTCTGACACTGTTTCCACTGTTTCCCCATCTATTTCCCATGAAGCAATGGGACCAGATGCCATGATCTTCGTTTTCTGAATGTTGAGCTTTAAGCCAACTTTTTCACTCTCCAATTTCACCTGCATCAAGAGGCTTTTTAGTTCCTCTTCACTTTCTGCCATAAGGGTGGTTTCATCTGCATATCTGAGGTTATTAATATTTCTCCCAGCAATCTTGATTCCAGCTTGTGCTTCTTCCAGCCCAGTGTTTCTCATGATGTACTCTGCATAGAATTTAAATAAGCAGGGTGACAATATACAGCCTTGATGAACTCCTTTTCCTATTTGGAACCAGTCTGTTGTTCCGTGTTCAGTTCTAACTGTTGCTTCCTGACCTGTATATAGGTTTCTCAAGAGGCAGGTCAGCTGGTCTGGGACTCCCATCTCTTTCAGAATTTTTCAAAGTTTATTGTGATCCACACAGTCAAAGGTTTTGGCATACTCAATAAAGCAGAAATAGATATTTTTCGGGAACTCTCTTGCTTTTTCCATGATCCAGCGGATGTTGGCAATTTGATCTCTGGTTCCTTTGCCTTTTCTAAAAGCAGCTTGAACATCTGGAAGTTCACGATTCACATATTACTGAAGCCTGGCTTGGAGAATTTTGAGCATTATTTTACTAGCATGTGAGATGAGTACAATTGTGCAGTAGTTTGAGCATTCTTTGGCATTGCCTTTCTTTGGGATTGGAATGAAAGCTGACCTTTTCCAGTCCTGTGGCCACTGCTGAGTTTTCCAAATTTGCTGGCATATTGAGTGCAGCACTTTCACAGCATTATCTTTCAGGATTTGAAGTAGCTCACCTGGAATTCCATCACCTCCACTAGCTTTGTTCGTAGTGATGCTTTCTAAGGCCCACTTGACTTCACATTCCAGGATGTCTGGTTCTAGGTGAGTGATCACACCATCATGATTATCTGGGTCGTGAAGATCTTTTTTGTACAGTTCTTCTGTGTATTCTTGCCACCTCTTCTTAACATCTTCTGCTTCTGTTAGGTCCATACCATTTCTGTCCTTTATCAAGCCATCTTTGCATGAAATGTTCCCTTGGTATCTCTAATTTTCTTGAAGAGATCTCTAGTCTTTCCCCTTCTGTTGTTTTCTTCTATTTCTTTTCATTGATTGCTGAGGAAGGCTTTCTTATCTCTCCTTGCTATTCTTAGGAACTCTGCATTCAGATGCTTATATCTTTCCTTTTCTCCTTTGCTTTTCGCTTCTCTTCTTTTCACAGCTATTTTAAGGCCTCCTCAGACAATCATTTTGCTCTTTTGCATTTCTGTTCCATGGGGATGGTCTTGATCCCTGTCTCCTGTACAATGTCACGAACCTCCGTCCATACTTCATCAGGCACTCTGTTTATCAGATCTCGTCCTTTAAATCTATTTCTCACTTCCACTGTATAATCATAAGGGATTTGATTTAGGTCATACCTGAATGGTCTAGTGGCTTTCCCTACTTTCTTCAATTTAAGTCTGAATTTGGCAATAAAGAGTTCATGATCTGAGCCACAGTCAGCTTCCTGTCATGTTTTTGCTGACTGTATAGAGCTTCTCCATCTTTGGCTGAAAAGAATATAATCAATCTGATTTCGGTGTTGACCATCTGGTGATGTCCATGTGTAGAGTCTTCTCTTGTGTTGTTGGAAGAGGGTGTCTGTTATGACCAGTGCGTTCTCTTGGCAAAGCTCTATTAGCCTTTTCCCTGCTTCATTCTGTACCCCAAGGCCAAATTTGCCTGTTACTGCAGGTGTTTCTTGACTTCCTACTTTTGCATTCCAGTCCCCTATAATGAAAAGGACATCTTTTTTGGGTTTTAGTTCTAAAAGGTCTTGTGTGTCTTTGTAGAACCGTTCAGCTTCTTCAGTGTTACTGGTTGGGGCATAGACTTGGACTACTGTGATATTGAATGGTTTGCCTTGGAAATGAACAGAGATCATTCTCTCATTTTTGAGATTGCATCCACGTACTGCATTTTGGACTCTTTTGTTGACCATTATGGCTACTCCATTTCTTCTAAGGGATTACTGCCCGCAGTAGTAGATATAATGGTCATCTGAATTAAATTCACCCTTTCTCATCCATTTTAGTTCTCTGATTCCTAGAATGTCAACGTTCACTCTTGCCATCTCCTGTTTGACCACTTCCAATTTGCCTTGATTCATGGACCTGACATTCCAGGTTCCTATGCAATATAGCTCTTTACAACATTGGACCTTGCTTCTATCACCCGTCACACCCACAACTGGGTATTATTTTTGCTTTCCCTTCATTCTTTTTGGAGTTATCTTTCCACTAATCTCCAGTAGTATATTGGGCACCTACCAACCTGGGGAGTTCCTCTTTCAGTATCCTATCATTTTGCCTTTTCACACTGTTCATGGGGTTCTCAAGGCAAGAATACTGAAGTGGTTTGCCATTCCCTTCTCCAGTGGGCCACATTCTGTCAGACCTCTCCACCATGACCTGCCCTTCCTGGCTGGCCCCACATGGCATGGATTAGTTTCATTGAGTTAGACAAGGCTGTGATTCGTGTGATCAGACTGGCTAATTTTCTGTGATTATGGTTTTAGTGTGTCTGCCCTCTGATGCCCTCTAGCAACACCTACCATCTTACTTGGGTTTCTCTTACCTTGGACATGGGGGTATCTCTTCACGGCTGCTCCAGCAAAGCACAGCAGCTGCTCCTTAAGTTGGTGAGGGGTATCTCCTCATGGCTGCCCCTCCTGACCTTGAAAGTGGAGTAGCTCCTCTCGGCCCTCCTGCGCCCCTGCAGCCACTGCTCCTTGGACATGGGGTTGCTCCTCTCGGCGACCTGCCCTGACCTCGGGCGTGTGATAGCTCCTCTTGGCCGCTGCCCTGACCTTGGGTGTGTGGTAGCTCCTCTCAGCTGCCGCCCCTGACCTCAGATGTGGGGTAACTCATCTCAGCTGCTGCCCCTGACCTCGGACCTGGGGTAGCTCCTCTAGGCCGCTCCTGTGCCGTCGCAGCTGGCACTCTTGGTTGCCACCCCTGACCCTGGGCGAGGGGTAGCTCCTCTCGGCCACGCTTCTGCCTGATCCATCGCAGCCAGCGTGCTTATGATTATGTGGTGTTTTATTATGCACAGTAAATTTTTGGAAGTATATACTGTCAACTACAAATTGGCACTTACCAAGAGCACTGCCAATGACTGAACAACAAAGGCATTTGCCATCTGCCTCCATGGAGATTGAACCCCAAGATGCATATAGCTGTTGACTTTCAACAATCCCTGAGGGAGTTCGGGGTGGATGAGGCAATCTGCTCCAGGGAATCTGGTGGGACAGGTCTTTAGACAGTTGGTTGTTTTTAGGAACATATTTTATGATCTCAATCCTTGAATCTCCTCATATCTAGAGAAGTATTAAATCCCTTCATGGTTACATCAGACCTTCACGACTAACAAAAAACCTTTTGTAAATTGAGTGCTTCATGGTACTGAACTCTCCCTTCCCCAAAACCTTATGTATTGCCTCCCAGGCTGCAGTCCTCATTTTGCCCCAAATAAAACTTAACTCACAACTCTCAAATTGTACATTGTTTTTTAGTCGACAATACAACAAATTATTGTAGTCATTCCTCCCTGGGAGTAGAAATGAGAAATCCAGAACAGGGTTGGGAAACTTTTACTTTTTATTTCATACCTTTTGAAATAACTCACCAATGAAGGTTGGCTTGACCATGACAAAGTTGTAGAAAGAGTGAAGAGGAGAAAGACTGGGAAGAGCCACTATATTTGATGATTTCAGAGTCACTAGGAGGCTTGACTAGAATAAATTTTTAGAATGGTGGGAACATAAGACAGACTGCAGATAAAGAAAATCCCGGTAACAAGAGTAGGTTACTTTTGAAAATTCTGATAATAAAAAGAGGAAAAAACAGAATTGTTGCTAGTGATAATGACAAAGATAAATTAGGGACTCAGGCCAGGATTTTTATTATTGTAATTTTAAAGGGCTTATAGAGCTGAGCTTGTTTATAAGTCAAGTCTGTGGAAAGAGAGATATATTGATGAAGGTAAAAGTGAGCACTTTATTTTTTTTTTATTTTATTTTTAAACTTTACAATGTATTAGTTTTGCCAAATATCGAAATGAATCCACCACAGGTATACATGTGTTCCCCATCCTGAACCCTCCTCCTTCCTCCCTCCCCATACCATCCCTCTGGGCCGTCCCAGTGCACCAGCCCCAAGCATCCAGTATCGTGCATTGAAACTGGACTGGCAATTCATTTCATACATGATATTATACATGTTTCAATGCCATTCTCCCAAATCTTCCCACCCTCTCCCTCTCCAACAGAGTCCATAAGAAGTGAGCACTTTAAAAGTCTCAGAACAAAGCCAAAACTAAGGGGGAAATAACCTTAAGCATTCTAAGGGAGCAGCTGAAAGAAGACACTGATAGACAGGCTCTCCCTTGAGAGCAATACGGAGAGAGCATGAACTCAGAGAACCATGGGGAACAACAGCTGACATCTGGGGCAGCAGACTATCAAATAGGATGAGCACAGAAAAGCACTTTCTTGACATGGACAAGAGAGGGATTTTTTAAGTGTAGGAAAGAAGCTTCATGAGGAAGAAAAATCAAAAGTGAACTCTAAAAAATCAAGAAGAGAGCTAGAGAAAAGGAAATTTAGGTACAGAAACTCAAATATATGTCATTAATCTTGGAGGTAAAGGAGAAAGGAGAAATATATGTATTGACAAAAGACACTTCATTTAAAGGAAATGAAATAAGGAGCAGAGAATCAAAGGCATACCAGGTTAGATTCCAAAATATGTTTTAATATTATTATTAATAACATTATTGATACATTTTGGAACTTTCCACAAAGTTTTCTTCAAGACTTCAAACATTTTCATTCTGTACTTCTACTTTCCCAAAAGCACTTTGAAGTTGGCCCCTGTGCACGTTCATGTAGTCTAGTTAACTGGGAGTCTTTGGCTTCATGTGCAAGGAACTTTAAGCTCATAAGGGTAAGCTCCATTTAAATGAACAAGTCTGCATTTTTCCATGCCTTATTCAAAGGGTTAGGGCAAGATAAACCCAAATGTACTATTTTAATAGAAACTATGTCTCCCTTGGACTCTCAAGACAACCCTCTACTGAAAACTCTACTGAGGCTACCTTCCTTGGCCTCTGCTTCTCAGATTCAAGATTTATCTTCCAATAACAGTTTTTACTTCTTTGACCTATTTCTCAACAAAGTGCATCCTTCTTTTCCATTTTCACATGCAGGGGCTTTATTTTCATGATAGACTGTGTCTCTTCACAGTGTCATGCATGGCATGATCCTTGAGAAAGTCTAATGTGATATGACAGATTACACAGCCAGAAAAAGCCAAAAAGAAAATCTCAAAGTGACCTTTCTTAAAACACAGAAGACTACACAACTATTTCCTCAAACCTAAAAAATTTCATGAGATGAAAGAGGCTAATAGCCTTTGTATGGTAAAACTAGTCAAGTCATTTAGAAAAAAAAATCTTGATGAGCCCATGCACTTTTTAATAATATATACAAACAAAATCCACTTTATTTAGATAGCTATTCAATAATTCAGTGTTTTCATTGAAAAGAAAAAATCTCATATGACTGTATTTTCCCAAATCCTCATCCTGTTCAAGAAACATTTTAGAGAGGAAGCTGAATATAAGAGTTAGGAATCCAGCATCACTCATTTTCTTACTAGTATGGGAATTAGTTATAAGAACATATTGTGAAACACTAATAATGAGGAAAATGTGTAAAAGACTATTAAAGAATGAAAAAATGCTTAGGTCAGTGCTGGACACATAACATTTGAATATGAATGTAAGAATTTACTTCTAATTTCACTACAAAAAATCATTAGAAATCAATAACTGAAAAATCACTGGAGTTCACAAAGGGTTGGAAATAGTTTATATTACCACCAGCAAGAATAGGAAGACTTTGTGATGCATGGATCATAGAATAAACTCCCCAAAGGGAACTGTCTTAGTATTGTAGCTAAACTAGTTCTATACCCACACTAGCAAAGCTGAAAATCAAGACTAAATGATGTGATTTCACGTAACATAATTGTATGTAGGAAATAATTCCAAGACTATTTAAAGGAGTAGAACATAGCCCAGCACTGGGCAGTATAAAATTCACATGAGTTTGCTCAAATCCATGTCCATTGAGTCAGTGATGCCATCCACACATCTCAGCTTCTGTCAACCCCTTCTTCCCCCACCCTCAATCTTTCCCAGAATCAGGGTCTTTTCCAGTGAGCTGGCTCTTCATATCAGATGGCCAAAGTACTGGAGCTTCAGCTTCAGCATCAGTCCTTCCAATGAATATTCAGGGTTGATTTTCTTTAGGATTGACTAGTTTGATCTCCATGCTGTCCAAAGGACTCTCAAGAATCTTTTCCAGCACCAAAATCTAACCAAAATTTGAAAGGATCAATTTTGAGGGGCTCACTCTTTTTATGGTATATCTCTCACATCTGTACAGAAATACTGACTTTGCCTATACTGACCTTTGTCAGCAAAGTGATGTCTCTGTTTTTTTTTTTTTCAAGATTAACTCAGAAGTTTTATTTTATTTATTTATTTATTTTGCCATACATTGCCATGAATCTGCCATGGATGTACATGTGTCCCCCAACCTGAACCCCCCTCCCAACTCCTTCCCTATCCCATCCCTCTGGGTTATCCCACTGCACCAGCACCGAGCACCCTGTCTCATGCATTGAACCTGGAATGGCAATTCATTTCACATATGATAATTTACATGTTTCAATGCCATTCTCCCAAATCATCCCACCCTCGCCCTCTCCCACAGAGTCCAAGAGACTATACATCTGTGTCTCTTTTGCTGTCTCATATACAGGGTTATCATTACCATCTTTCTAAATTCCATATATATGCATTAGTATACTGTATTGGTGTTTTCCTTTCTGGTTTCACTTCACTCTGTATAATAGGCCCCAGTTTCATTCACCTCATTAGAACTGATTCAAATATGTTCTTTTTAATGGCCAAGTAATACTCCATTGTGTATATGTACCACAGCTTTCTTATCCATGCGTCTACTGATGGACATCTAGGTTGCTTCCATGTCCTGGCTATTACAAACAGTGCTGCGATGAACATTCGGGTACATATGTCTCTTTCAATTCTGGTTTCCTCGGTTTGTATGCCCAGCAGTGGGATTGCTGGGTCACATGGCAGTTCTATTTCCAGTTTTTTAAGGAATCTTCACACTGTTCTCCATAGTGGCTGTACTAGTTTGCATTCCCACCAACAGTGTAAGAGGGTTCCCTTTTCTCCACATCCTCTCCAGAATTTATTGCTTGTAGACTTTTGGATAGTAGCCATTCTGACTGGCATGAAATGGTACCTCATTGTGGTTTTGATTTGCATTTCTCTGATAATGAGTGATGTTGAGCATCTTTTAATGTGTTTGTTAGCCATCTGTATGTCTTCTTTGGAGAAATGTCTGTTAGTTCTTCAGCCCAATATTTGATTGGATCGTTTATTTTTCTGGAATTGAGCTGCAGGTGTTGCTTGTTTATTTTTGAGATTAATTCTTTGTCTGTTTTGATTTCTGTGTTTCTGATGGGTCTGTTAACATTTTCTATTTCTTCCTGGTTCAGTTGAAATTCATTGTTTTGGGGTGAAATGTCCTATATATATCAGTTAGGTCTAACTAGTGTATTGTATCATTTAAAGTTTGCGTTTCCTTGTTAATTTTCTATTTAGTTGATCTATCCATAGGTGTGAGTGGGGTATTAAAGTCTCCCACTATTATTGTGTTATTGTTAATTTATTACTTTCATACTTGTTAGCATTTGCCTTACATATTGTGGTGCTCCTATGTTGGGTGCATATTTATTTATAATTGTTATATCTTCTTGGATTGATCCTTTGATCATAATGTAGTATCCATCTTTGTCTCTTTTCACAGCCTTTGTTTTAAAGTCTATTTTATCTGATATGAGTATTACTACTCCTGCTTTCTTTTGGTCTCTATTTGCAAGGAATATATTTTTCCAGCCCTTCACTTTCAGTCTGTATGTGTCCCTTGTTTCGAGGTGGGTCTCTTGTAGACAACATATATAGGGGTCTTGTTTTTGTATCCATTCAGCCAGTCTTTGTCTTTTGGTTGGGGCATTCAACCCATTCACATTTAAGGTAATTATTGATAAGTATGGTCCCATTGCCATTTACTTTGTTGTTGTGGGTTCGAGTTTATACACCCTTTCTGTGTTTCCTGTCTAGAGAAGATCCTTTAGCGTTTGTTGGAGAGCTGGTTTGGTGGTGCTGAATTCTCTCAGCTTTTGCTTGTCTGTAAAGCTTTTGATTTGTCCTTCTTTTTGAATGAGGTCCTTGCTGGGTATAGTAATCTGGGCTGTAAGTTCTTTTCTTTCATCACTTTAAGTATGTCCTGCCATTCCCTTCTGACCTGAAGAGTTTCTATCGAAAGAATAGCTGTCATCCTTATGGGAATCCCCTTGTGTGTTATTTGCTGCTTTTAATGTTTGTTTTTTGTGTTTGACCTTTGTTAATTTGATTGATATGTGTCTTGGGGTGTTTTGCCTTGGGTTTATCCTGTTTGAGACTCTCTGAATTTCTTGGACTTGGGTGTCTATTTCCTTCCCCATTTTAAGGAAGTTTTCAACCATTAGCTCCTCAAGTATTTTCTCATGGTCTTTCTTTTTGTCTTCTTCTTCTGGGACTCTTATGATTTGAATGTTGGGGTGTTTCACATCATCCCAAAGGTCTCGGAGGTTGTCCTCATTTCTTTTAATTCTTTTTTCTTTTTTCCTCTCTGCTTCATTTATTTCTACCATTCTATCTTCTACCTCACTTATCCTATCTTCTGCCTCTGTTATTCTACTGTTGTTTCCCTCCAGAGTGTTTTTTATCTCATTTATTGCATTATTCATTATATATTGACACTTTTTTATTTCTTCTAGGTCCTTGTTAAACCTTTCTTGCATCTTCTCGATCCTTGTCTCCAGGCTGTATATCTGAAACTCCATTTTGTTTCAAGATTTTGGGTCATTTTCACCATCATTATTCAGAATTCTTTATCAGGTATATTCCCTATCTCTCCTTCTTTTGTTTGGTTTGGTGGGCATTTATCCTGTTTCTTTACTTCTGGGTATTTATCTGCCTCTTCATCTTGTTTATATTGCTGTGTTTGGGGTGGCCTTTCTGTATTCTGGCAGTTTGTGGTTCCTATTTATTGTGGAGGTTCCTCACTGTGGGTGGGGTTGGATGGGTGGCTTGTCAAGGTTTCCTAGTTAGGGAAGCTTGTGTTGGTGTTGTGGTGGGTGGAACTGGATTTCTTCTCTCTGGAGTGCAATGCAGTGTCCAATAATGAGTTTTGAGATGTCAGTGGCTTTGGTGTGACTTTGGGCAGCCTGTATATTGAATCTCAGGGCTATGTTCCTGTGTTGCTGGAGAATTTGCGTGATATGTCTTGCTTGGAACTTTTTGGCCCTTGGGTGGTGCTTGGTTTCAGTGTAGGTATGAAGGAGTTTGATGAGCTCCTGTTGATTAATGTCCCCTGGAGTCAGGAGTTCTCTGGTGTTCTCAGGATTTGGACTTAAGCCTCCTGCTTCTGGTTTTCAGTCTTATTTTTACAGTAGCCTCAAGACTTCTCCATCTATACAGCACTGATGATAAAATATCTAGGTTAATGATGAAAATTTTCTCCACAGTGAGGGACACCCAGAGAGGTACAAAGAGTTACATGCAGAAGATAAGAGGGAGGAGGGAGATAGAGGTGACCAGGAAGAGAAGAGGGGAAATCAAAAGGGGAGAGAGCAAGCTAGCCAGTAATCACTATCCTTTGTGCTCTCCACAGTCTGGATCCCTCAGAGATGTTCACGGAGTTACACAGAGAAGGGAAGAGGGGGGAAGGAGACAGAAGTGGACAGGAGGATAAAAGGGGGAATCAAAAGGAGAGCGACAGACCCAGCTAGTAATGAGTTCCCTAAGCGTTCTCCACAGCCTGAAAAACACAAAGAGATTCACAGAGTTGGGTAGAGAAGAAAAGGGGGGAGGGATATAGAGGCGACCTGGTGGAGAAAAAGTAGAGTCAAAAGGAGGAGACAGCAATCAAACCAGTGATCTCGCTCCCAAGTAAAAATGGGTACTGAAGATTGGGTTCTTAAAGGTACAAAGTTGATAACAAATACCAAAAAGCAAAGATTAAAAATCTAGAGTAGAGGTTAGATTCTCAAAAATACAATATTAAAAAAAAAAAAGTCACAAAAATTATAAAATATATATATATATATGAAGTTTGCTTTAAAAATAGGTTATTTTTTTGCAAGGTAATAGTAGGTTATAAAAATGAAAATTAAAGGTGTAATAGAGGACTTAAAATTTTTAAAAATTAATTTAACAATGATAATAGTAAAAATATATCTAGGACTTTCTCTGGAGCTGTTGTGGTTATGTGGGGTCAGTTCATTTTCAGATAGTTCCTTTATCCGGGTTATACTTCTCAAGGTCTACAGGCCCCTTCCTATGTAGATGGTGCTAAGCTACAGGGTTTTAATCTATTGCACCTGTCACTTCCAAAGCAGCTCCCTTTGTTTATTTTAGCTTCTTCTGTTTGCTGGTCTCTTCAGTGTTTAATTTCCGCCGTGGCACAAGGAGGGCAGTGGTGGTCACTTTTTTTAGGCACACTTGTTCAGTCATGCTGTGGGGAGGGAGGAACACTGCCAACAAATATCACTGGTGTGTGTGGAGAGTGTGCACAGTGTTTCAGCCGCAATGGGTTTGCCCCCACTCACGGTGTGTGCACTTTCCCAGTCTACACTGCTCAGGCTCTAGGGTGCTCTGCCGGGAACTGTCTGATTCGGGCCCTGTGTTGCATGCATTCTCCAGGTCTAAGCCACTCAGGTTCAGGTTCTTGGGTACTCCACAAAGGCACACATTTGGTTGGGCCTGCGTTTTTTGCCCGTCCCAGGTCCGAGCAGCTCAGGTAACCAGGTGCTTGGCAAGCGCAGTCGCCCCTAGTTGAAGGCTGCATCTTATCACCTACCCTGTCCCAGCTGCTTGATTTTCTGGGTGTACAACAGGTGCGCCTTCTCAGGTGTGCCATGTGTCTCTTCCAGGGAGCTGATCTCTGGCTGTGACCCTTCCGGCAGATGTTGACCATCCAGAATACCAAGAAGTCTTGGTTAGCAAAGAAGTCTGCTTGCAGTTTGGTAGACAATGCCTCTCTGGGGCTGTGATTGCCCCTTCTGGCTCTGGCTGCCCTCACCTGCCTGTCTCTGGCCGAGGATGGGCTGGTCTGCAGCCAGCTACCTCTGCTCAGTCCTTTGTTCTGTGAGCCAGCCTGGCGGTGTCTTAGGTTAGGGCTTTCGCGGGATAGCTATCCCACAGTCTGGGATGCTATCTCAAGCTAGTTCCCTCAGATTGCCCTCGCAGCATTCAGGCCCGGTTCTTACCCTAAGCAATGCAGCCCACACCTCCCTGTCGAGCCCCAGCTTGTTAGTGGGGGATGTGAGCATCTGGGCTGCTGCTCCACTGGGAGTTGCTGTTAGGCAGGTAATTTGTGGGTTTTAATTATATATTTATTTTTCCTCCCAGTTATATTGCCCTCTGAGATTCCAAGGCTCACCACAGACCTGACAGAGCGAGTGTTTGTTGGTGTTTGGAAACTTCTCTCTTTTTAAAGACTCCCTTCCTGGGATGCATCTCCATCCCTACCTCTTTTGTCTCTCTTTTTATCTTTTATATTTTGTCCTACCTCCTTTCGAAGACAATGGGCTGCCTTTCTGGGTGCCTGATGTCCTCTGCCAGCATTCAGAAGTTGTTTTGTGGAATTTGCTCCACATTCAAATGTTCTTTTGATGAATTTGTGGGGGAGAAAGTGGTCTCCCCATCCTATTCCTCTTCCATCTTAGGACCACACCCCAGTCTCTGCTTCTTAATATGATGTCTAGATTTGTCATAGCTTTTCTTCCAAGAAGAAAGCATCTTTTAATTTCATGGCTGCAGTCACCAACTGTAGTGATTTTGGAGCCCAAGAAAATAAAATCTAGAAAAGCTAGGGAAATAAAAACAAATAAAATCCAAAGAAAAGGAAGAAAGAAATCATAAAGATCAGAGCAGACATAAATGAAACAGAGACAAAGAAAACAATAGAAAAGATCAATAAAATTAAAAGCTGGTTCTTTGAAAAGATAAATAATATTGATAAATCTTTAGCCAAACTCATTAAGAAAAAAGACAGCTCAAATCAATAAAATTAGGAATGAAAAAGGACAACTTACAATAGACACCACAGAAATCCAAAGGGTCATGAAAGACTACTATACTAGTTTGCCAAAACAATTATATGCCACCCCCCCCCAAAAAAAAATGGACAACTTAGAAGAAATGGGCAAATTCTTAGGAAGGTAGGCTCTCCTAAGAGTAAATCAGGAAGAAATAGAAAATATGAACAGACTAATCACAAGTTGGAGAAAGAAATGGCAACCCACTCAAGTATTCTTGCCTGGAGAATCCCATGGACAGAAGAGCCTGGGGAGCTACAGTCCATGGGGTCACAAAAGAGTTGGACACAACTTAGCAGTTAAAAACAATCACAGGTACTGAAATTGAAACTGTGATTTAAAATCTTCCAACAAGCAAAAGTCCAGGATCAGATGGCATCACAGGCAAATTCGATCAAACTTTTAGAGAAGAGTTAACATCTATCCTTTAGAAGCTATTCCAAATACTGCAGGGTAAGGAAGACTCACACATATTCTACGAGGCCACTATCATCAAAACCAGACATCACAAAAAAGAAAATTATTGGCCATTAAAACCGATGAACATAAATGCACGGTCAACAAAAGAGTCCAAAATGCAGTACTTGGATGCAATCTCAAAAACGACAGAATGATCTCTGTTCGTTTCCAAGGCAAACCATTCAATATCATGGTAATCCAAGTCTGCCCCAACCAGTAACGCTGAAGAAACTGAAGTTGAATGGTTCTATGAAGACCTACAAGACCTTTTAGAACTAACACCCAAAAAAGATGTCCTTTTCATTATAGGGGACTGGAATGCAAAAGTAGGAAGTCAAGAAACACCTGGAGTAAAAGGCAAATTTGGCCTTGGAATACAGAATGAAGCAGGGAAAAGGCTAATAGAGCTTTGCCAAGAGAATGCACTGGTCATAGCAGACACCCTCTTCCAACAACACAAGAGAAGACTCTACACATGGACATCACCAAATGGTCAACACCGAAATCAGATTGATTATATTCTTTGCAGCCAAAGATGGAAAAGCTCTATAGAGTCAGCAAAAACACAACAGGGAGCTGACTGTGGCTCAGATCATGAACTCCTTATTGCCAAATTCAGACTTAAATTGAGGAAACGAAGGAAAACCACTAGACCATTCAGGTATGACCTAAATCAAATCCCTTATGATTATACAGTGGAAATGAGATATAGATTTAAGGGACTAGATGTGATAGACAGAGTGCCTGATGAAGTATGGACGGAAGTTCGTGACACTATACAGGAGACAGGGATCAAGACCATCCCCATGGAAAACAAATGCAAAAAAGAACAATGGCTGTCTGAGAAGGCCTTGCAAATAGCTGTGAAAAGAAGAGAAGTGAAAAGCAAAGGAGAAAAGGAAAGATATAAGCATCTGAATGCAGATTTCCAAAGAATAGCAAGAAGCAATAAGAAAGCCTTCCTCAACGATCAATGCAAAGAAAAAGAGGAAAACTACAGAATGGGAAAGACTAGAGATCTCTTCAAGAAAATTAGAGATACCAAGGGAACATTTCATGCAAGAATGGGCTCGATAAAGGACAGAAATGGTATGGACCTAACAGAAGCAGAAGATATTAAGAAGAGGTGGCAAGAATACACAGAAGAACTGTACAAAAAAGACCTTCACAACCAAGATAATCACGAAGGTGTGATCACTCACCTAGAGCCAGACATCCTGGAATGTGAAGTCAAGTAGGCCTTAGAAAGCATCACTACAAACAAAGCTAGTGGAGGTGACGGAAATCCAGTTGACCTATTTCAAATCCTGAAAGCTGATGCTGTGAAAGTGTTGCACTAAATATGCCAGCAAATTTGGAAAACTCAGCAGTGGCCACAGGACTGGAAAAGGTCAGCTTTCATTCCAATTCCAAAGAAAGGCAATGCCAAAGAATGCTCAAACTACTGCACAATTGTATTCATCTCACATGCTAGTAAAATAATGCTCAAAATTCTCCAAGCCAGGCTTCAGCAATACGTGAACCATGAAATTCCAGATGTTCAAGCTGGTTTTACAAAAGGTAGAGGAACCAGAGATCAAATTGCCAACGCCTGATGGATCATCAAAAAAGCAAGAGAGTTCCAGAAAAACATCTATTTCTGCTTTATTGACTATGCGAAAGCCTTTGACTGTGTGGATCACAATCAAATGTGGAAAATTCTTCAGGAGATGGGAATACCAGACCACCTGAGCTGCCTCTTGAGAAACCTATATGCAGGTCAGGAAGCAACACTTAGAATTGGACATGGAACGACAGAGTGGTTCCAAATAGGAAAAGGAGTACGTCAAGGCTGTATATTGTCACCCTGCTTATTTAACTTATATGCGGAGTACATCATGAGAAACGCTGGGCTGGAAGAAGCACAAGCTGGAATCAAGATTGCTGGGAGAAATATCAGTAACCTCAGATATGCAGATGACACCACCCTTATGGCAGAAAGTGAAGAGGAACTAGAAAGCCTCTTGATGAAAGTGAAAGAAGTGAGTCAAAAAGTTGGCTTAAAGCTCAACATTCAGAAAATGAAGATCATGGCATCTGGTCCCATCACTTCATTGGAAATAGATGGGGAAACAGTGGAAACAGTGTCACACTTTATTTTGGGGGGCTCCAAAATCAGTGCAGATGGTGATTGCAGCCATGAAATTAAAAGACGCTTACTCCTTCGAAGGAAAGTTATGACCAACCTAGACAGCATATTCAAAAGCAGAGACATTACTTTGCCAACAATGGTCCGTCTAGTCAAGGCTATGGTTTTTCCAGTGGTCATGTGTGGATGTGAGAGTTTTACTGTGAAGAAAGTTGAGTGCCGAAGAATTGATGCTTTTGAACTGTGGTATCCAGACAACTGTGTTGTCTGTTTTGATCTCTCCATTTTCATTTCTGATTTTGTTGATTGATTCTTCTCCCTTTGTTCTGATGTGTCTGGCCTATTGGTTTTTCAATTTTATGTATCTTTTCAAAGAACCAGCTTTTGGTTTTGCTGCTTTTTACTATGGTCTCTTTTGTTTCTTTTGCATTCATTTCTGCCCTAATTTTTAAAATTTCTTTCCTTCTACTAACCCTGGGGTTCTTCATTTCTTCCTTTTCTAGTTGCTTTAGGTGTAGAATTAGGTTATTTATTTGACTTTTTTCTTGTTTCTTGAGGTAAGCTCGCATTGCTCTGAACCTTCCCCTTAGCACTGCTTTTCCAGTGTCCCATAGGTTTTTGGTTGTTGTGTTTTCATTTTCACTGGTTTCTCTGCGTATTTTGATTTCTTTTTTTATTTCTTCTATGATTTGTTGGTTATTCAGAAACATGTTTTTCAGCCTCCATATTTTGGAATTTTTAATAGTCTTTTTCCTGTAATTGACATCTAATCTTACTGCATTGTGGTCAGAAAAGATGGTTGGAATGATTTCAATTTTTTTGAAATTACCAAGGCTAGATTTATGGCCCAAGATGTGATCTATCCTTGAGAATGTTCCGTGTGCACTTGAGAAAAAATGAAATTTATTCTTTTGGGGTGAAATATCATATAGATATCAATTGGGTCTAACTGGTCCATTGTGTCATTTAAAGTTTGTGTTTCTTTGTTAATTTTCTGTGTAGTTAGTCTATCCATAGGTGTGAGTGAGGTATTAAAGTCTCCTACTCTTATTGTGTTATTGTTAATTTCCCCTTTCATACTTGTTAGCGTTTGCCTTACATATTGCAGTGTTCCTATGTTGGGTGTATACATATTTATAACTATTATATCTTCTTCTTGGATTGATCCTTTGATCATTATGTAGTGTCCATCTTTGTCTCTTTTCACAGCCTTTGTTTTAAAGTTTATTTTATCTGATATGACTACTGCTTTCTTTTAGTCTCTATTTGCATGGAATATCTTTTTCCAGCCCTTCACTTTCAGTCCATATGTGTCCCTTTGTTTGAGGTGGGTCTCTTGTAAACAGCATATATAGGGGTCATGTTTTTGTATCCATTCAGCCAGTCTTTGTCTTTCGGTTGGGGCATTCAACCCATTTACATTTAAGGTAATTATTGATAAGTATGAGAGTCCCTTGGACTGCAAGGAAATCTAACCAGTCCATTCTGAAGGAGATCAGCCCTGGGATTTCTTTGGAAGGAATGATGCTAAAGCTGAAACTCCAGTACTTTGGCCACCTCATGCGAAGAGTTGACTCATTGGAAAAGACTCTGATGCTGGGAGGAACTGGGGGCAGGAGGAGAAGGGGACGACAGAGATTGAGATGGCTGGATGGCATCACTGACTCAATGGACGTGAGTCTGAGTGAATTCCGGGAGTTGGTGATGGACAGGGAGGCCTGGCATGCTGTGATTCAAGGGTCACAAAGAGTCAGCACGACTGAGCGACTGAACTGAACTGAACTGAACTGATGGTCCCATTGCCATTTACTTTGTTGTTTTGGGTTCGAGTTTATACACGCTTTCTGTGTTTCCTATCTAGAGAATTTCCTTTAGCATTTGTAGAAGAGCTGGTTTGGTGGTCCTGAATTCTCTGAGTTTTTGCTTGTGTGTAAAGCTTTTTATAAGAGTCGGACACGACTGAGCGACTTCATTTTCACTTTTCACTTTCATGCATTGGAGAAGGAAATGGCAACCCACTCCAGTATTCTTGCCTGGAGAATCCCAGGAACAGGGGAGCCAGGGGGCTGCCATCTATGGGGTCGCACAGAGTCGGACACAACTGAAGCGACTTAGCAGCAGCAGCAGCAAGCTTTTTATTTCTCCTTCATATTTGAATGAGATCCTTTCTGGGTACAGTAATCTGGGCTGTAGTTTTTTTTTTTTTCTTTCATCACTTTAAGTATATCCTGCCATTCCCTTCTGGCCTGAAGAGTTTCTATTGAAAGATCAGCTGTTATCCTTATGGGAATCCCCTTGTGTGTTATTTGTTGTTTTTCCCTTGCTGCTTTTAATATTTGTTCTTTGTGTTTGATCTTTGTTAATTTGATTAATATTTGTGTTGGGATGTTTTGCCTTGGGTTTATCCTGTTAGGGACTCTCTGGGTTTCTTGGACTTGGATGTCTATTTCCTTCCCCATTTTAGGGAAGTTTTCAACTCTTATCCCCTCGAGTATTTTCTCATGGCCTTTCTTTTAGTCTTCATCTTCTGGGGCTCCTATGATTCAAATGTTGGGGCATTTCACATGGTCCCAGAGGTCCCTGAGTTTGTCCTCATTTATTTTAATTCCTTTTTCCTCTCTGCTTCATTTATTTCTACCATTCAGTTTTCTACCTCACTTATCCTATCATCTGCCTCTGTTATTTTACTGTTGGTTCCCTCCAGAGTGCTTTTCATCTCATTTATTGCATTATTCATTATTGATTGACTCTTTTATTTCTTCTAGCTCCTTGTAAATAAATAAATTTTTAAAAGAAATAAGTATTTCTCAAAAAAACTGAATAGCTACATGTAAAAACAAATGAAATTAGAATATTCTTTAAAACCTCAAAGCCTCAAAATGGATTAAAGTCCTATATGTTAGACCAGAAGTATAAACCTCTTAGAAGAAAGCATAGAACGCTCTTTGACCTAATTTGCAACAGTATCTTTTTTAATCTTCCTCCTAGAGTAATGGAAATCAAAGCAAAAAATAAATTAGACCTAATCAAACTCAAAAGCTTTTGAACAACAAGGAAACCATAAACAAAACAAAAGGACAATCCACAGAATAGGAGAAAATATTTGCAAATGAAACAACTGACAAGGTATTTATATCCAAAGTTTACAAACATCTCATGCATCTCAATATCAGAACAAACAAACAACAAAAATGAGAAACAACCCAATTAAAAAATGGGAAAAAGACCTAAATAGACATTTCTCCAAACAGGACATACAGATGCTCAAGAGGCACTTGAAAAGATGCTCACCATCTCTAATCATTAGAAAAATGCAAATCAAAAGTAAAATGAGATATCACCTCACAACAGTCAGAATATCCGTAATCAAAAATCTACAAACAATAAATGCTAGAGGGAGTGTGCAGTAAAAGGAACCCTCCTACACTGTAAGTGGGACTGTAAATTGGTGTATCCACTATGGAGAACAGTTTAGAGCTTCCTTAAGAAACTAAAAATAGAGCTACCATCTGATCCAGCAATCCCACTCCTGTGCATGTTTCCAGAGAAAAATATGGCTTTAAACATTATGTGCACCCCAATGTTCATTGCACCTCTGTTTACAATAGCCAAGACATGGAAACAACTTAATGTTCATCAACAGAGGAATGGATAAATAAGACAAGGTATATATATAGATTGACTATTACCCAGCCAATAAAAATAATGAAATAATGCCATTTTCAGCAACATGAATGGAATTGGAGATTATCGTACTAAGTGAAATAAGTCAAGACAGAGAAAATCAAAGATCATATGTAGAATCTTTAAAAAATTATGCAAATGAACTTATCTATAAAACAGACAGACAGACTTACAGAACAAACTTATGGTTACCAGAAAGATGGGTGAGGAGAATAAACTGGTAGATTGTGATTGATATATAGACACTACTATATATAAAATAGATAATTAATAAGGACCTGCTGTATAACACAGGGAACTCTACCTGATACTCTGTAAAAGCCTATATGGGAAAATAATCTGAAAAATAATGGATATATCTATGCATAACTGAATAACTTGGCTATACAACTGAAACTAACACAACATTGTTAATCAACTATACTCCAATATAAAACAAAAATTAAAAAACTTGATGTACTACAAAGCTATATTAATCAAAATAATATGGTACTAGTATAAATATATAAACAAAGACCAATGAAACAGAATTAAGAGTCCAGAAATCAGCACTTCCATATATGGTGAATTAATATTTGACAATGAATTCAAGAATGCACTATAGGGAAAGGATTGCATCTTCAATAAGTACTGGAAATACTGGAACTTTATCTTACACCATT
Source organism: Bos taurus (assembly GCF_002263795.3). Classification (NCBI taxonomy): domain Eukaryota; kingdom Metazoa; phylum Chordata; class Mammalia; order Artiodactyla; family Bovidae; genus Bos; species Bos taurus. The sequence continues at coordinate 49,153,920 of NC_037357.1, forward strand.
CACAAATATTTACTCAGAATGTGCTAAAGACATAAACATATGACCTGAAACTGTAACATTCCTAGAAGAAAACATATGGGCAAAACTCTTTGACATTGGTCTTGGCAATGATAATTTGGATATGACACCAAAAGTATAGACAACAAATACAAAAATCAAAAAACACATCAAAACAAAAAGCTTCTGCACAACAAAAAGAACAACCCACAAAATGAAAATGCAACCTGCCAAATAAGAGAAAATATAAACATTACAAATCATACATCTGATAATGGGGCAATATACTATATATATATATATATATATATTTGTCTACACTGAATCGTATTTGCAGCATGTGGGATCTAGTTCTCTGACCAGGGATCAAATCCAGGCCACCTGCATTGAAATTGCAGAGTCCCAGCCACTGGACCACCAAGGAAGTCCCTACAAAATATATATTTTTTAAAACTCATATAACTCAGCAAAATAAAACAATCTAATGTTTTAATTGACATAGATACTAAATAAACATTTTTCCAAATATAATACAAATGGTAACAGGTATAGAAAAGATACTCAACATAACTAATCACCAGGAAAATGCAAATCAAAACCATAATGAGATATCACTTCACATCTGACCTGTTAGAGTACCTATTATCAAAATGAAAGGAGATAACAAGTGTTTGTGTGGATGTGAAGAAAAGGAACACTTATTAGCTATTGGTGGGAATGTAAATTGGTACAGTCCCTATAGAAAACTGTATAGAAGTTCCTCAAAAAATAAAAAATAGAACTACCATATGATTCAGTAATTCCAAAATAAATTTAATTAGACCCAAAGGATATATCTTTACTACCTAGGTCATTACGGCATTATTCACAAAAGCCAAGATATAGAAACATTTTTTGTGTTCATAAATGGGAATCCATCAAGAAGATGCAATATATGCATATACATAATGCAATATTATTTAGCTCCAAGAAAGAAGAAAATCCTTCTATTTCCAACAAAATGGATCAAGCTTCAGGGCATCATTCTAAGTTACACAGTCATACTAAGAAAGATAAATACTGATATCACTTTGATGTAGAATCTAAAAAAAGATGAACTCAGAGAAACAGAGAGTAGAATGTGAGTTACCAGGGTTTAAGTGATGGGGGAACTGGGGAGACACTGGCCAAAGCATGCAAATTTTGTTATAAGATAAATAAGTTTGGGAATCTAGTGTTAAACATGATGATCATATTTAAGAATATGTGCATGTACATGTGCAAGTGTTCAGTTGCTCAGTCATGTCTAACTCTTTGCAACCCCGTAGGCTATGGCCTGCCAGGTTCCTCTATCCATGGAATTTTCCAGACAAGAATATAGGAGTGAGTTGCCATTTCCTACTCTAGGGGATCTTTCCAACCCAGGCATTAAACTTGCATCTCTTGGACCTCCTGCATTAACAGGATTATTCACCACTGCACCAGCTGGGAAGCCCTTATATTTAATAATACTGTATTATATACTTGGAAGGACTTCGTCAAGGCTGTATATTGTCACCATGTTTATTTAACTTATATGCAGAGTACATCATGAGAAACGCTGGACTGGAAGAAACACAAGCTGGAATCAAGATTGCCGGGAGAAATATCAATAACCTCAGATATGCAGATGAAACCACCCTTATGGCAGAAAGTGAAGAGGAACTAAAAAGCCTCTTGATGAAGGTGAAAGTGGAGAGTGAAAAAGTTGGCTTAAAGCTCAACATTCAGAAAACGAAGATCATGGCATCCAGTCCCATCACTTCATGGGAAATAGATGGGGAAACAGTGGAAACGGTGTCAGACTTTATTTTTCTGGGCTCCAAAATCACTGCAGATGGTGACTGCAGATGGTGACTGCAGCCATGAAATTAAAAGACACTTACTCCTTGGAAGGAAAGTTATGACCAACCTAGATAGCATATTGAAAAGCAGAGACATTACTTTGCCAACAAAGGTTCATCTAGTCAAGGCTGTGGTTTTTCCTGTGGTCATGTATGGATGTGAGAGTTGGACTGTGAAGAAGGCTGAGTGCTGAAGAATTGATGCTTTTGAACTGTGGTGTTGGAGAAGACTCTTGAGAGTCCCTTGGACTGCAAGGAGATCCAACCAGTCCATTCTGAAGGAGATCAGCCCCGGGATTTCTTTGGAAGGAATGATGCTAAAGCTGAAACTCCAGTACTTTGGCCACCTCATGCAAAGAGTTGACTCATTGGAAAAGACCCTGATGCTGGGAAGGATTGGAGGCAGGAGGAGAAGGGGACGACAGAGGATGAGATGGCTGGATGGCATCACTGACTCGATGGACATGAGTCTGGGTGAACTCCGTGAGTTGGTGATGGACAGGGAGGCCTGGTGTGCTGCGATTCATGGGGTCGCAAAGAGTCAGACATGACTGAGTGACTGATCTGATCTGATATACTTGGAAGTTCCTAAAAACATAGATCTTAAATGCTCTCACCACAAAAAAGAAATAGTAATTATATAAGATGATGGCAGTACAGGCTAAAGCTACAGTAATAATTATTTCACAATAATTAAGTGTATCAAAGCAATATATGTTTCACCATAAACTTATACACTGTTATATGTCAAATATATCTCAAGAACGCTGTTATAAAAAAAAGGCATCTGTAGGGTAGAGGGAGAAGGAAAAGGGAAATAGATGTTCTTAGGTTTCCATATTCTAACTGACATTGTAAAATATTGATTATTAATAGACTGGGAAATTTTAAAAGTATATTTTGTAATTCCTAGGTACAAAGATATATAGTTAAAATAATAATATATAAGTTAAAATGGACCACTGAAAACTATCAATATTTAAAAAGAAGACTGAAAATGAGATACAGTGTAGACTTAAATGTAAACATATCAAAACATCAAATATAAATGATATAAAAACAGCAATTAAAGGAGAACTTATTTGAAAAGATGAAAAAGATATGATTCAATTAAATGTTCTCCACAATAATTTTAAATATATTGATATTGATATGTTAAAGAGAAAAGACATAGCATACAAAGTCAAAAGAAAGCAGATGTGCTTATATTAATATGAAAGTAGACTTTAGAATGAACAAAATTAAAAGATAAAAACAGACATCACATATTGATAAATGGGTCACTTCACCAAGAAGTTATCACAATTCAAAATACAACTTCAACACTCCTCTGTGATAGAACTAGAAGATATGTTTGGCAAAAATATATAACTGAATGACACAAACAATTGCACTGACAATTATATAATACTCCATTCATCAATAGCAGAATACATAGTCAGTTAAACAGCATATGAAACATTCACCAGGATAGACCATATTTTGTTCTAAAACAAAACTTAGCAAATATTTAGAAACTGAAATCATACAAAGTATGTCTCCTCTGACCATCATGTAATTAAACTAGAAATCTGAAACAAATATGAAGTTAAAATCTCTAATCAATTCAAAATTAAACAATATACTGCTAAATTTGAACTTAGAATACAACATCAAACTTTGTGAGACTTGCTAAAGCAATGCTTTAAAAGAAAAATTATATTAAATGATCATACAGGAAAGGGAGGCCTGGCATGCTATAGTCTATGTGGTAGCAGAGAGTTGGACATGGTGACTGAACAGCAACAATCATTAGGAAAGAAAAAAAGTCAAAAATCAATAATCTAAGTTTCCACCTGAAGAAACTAGGAAAGGAGAAAAATAAACCCAAAACAAGAGCAAGGAAAGAAATAATCAAGAGAAGAGCTGAAATCAATAAACTCGATACAGAAAAACAACAGAAAATTGCAATTAATTCAAAATATGTTTCTTGGAAAGATCAATAAAATTGATAAACCTCAAGCAATACTGATGAAGAAAAAAGAGTAAAGGCATAAATTACCAATATCAGGAATGGAAAAAAAGGAATGTCACCATAGAATGCAAAGATATTAAAAAGAATAATACGGAAACAACTAATGTTTACAACTATTGTAAACTAATAATATTATAAACAGCTCTACACCAAAAAAACTAACAACTTATATCAAAAGAATCAACTGCTAGGCTATCATAAAATACTACAACTCACCCATAATGAAATAGATAATTTGACTAACCCTATACCCATTAAAGAAATAAAATTTGTAGCAAATTTAAAAAGCAAGAAATTTCTAGGCCCACATGTTGTCTCTAGTGAATTTTACTAAGCATTTAAAGAATAAATATCTTTGGTATTACACATATTTCAGAAAATAGAAGTAAAGGAATTACTTCCCAGTTCAGTTTATAAGCCCCACATTATTCCAATGCTAAACCAAATGGAGAGAACACAGCAAAAAGAAAACTATAGATTAATATCCCTCACAAACCTAGATATAAAAATTCTCAATGAAATATTAGCAGAGGGAATCCATTATTATTTTTAAAAAAGTATAAGACATCAAAACCAAGTGGGTTTTATGCCAAGAATGCAAAGCTAAATCAAAATTAGGAAAAGGAGTTTATCAAGGCTGTATATTGTCACCCTGTTTATTTAACTTATATGCAGAGTACATCATGAGATACGCTGGACTGGAAGAAACACAAACTGGAATCAAGATTGCTGGGAGAAATATCAATAACCTCAGATATGCAGATGAAACCACCCTTATGGCAGAAAGTGAAGAGGAACTAGAAAGCCTCTTGATGAAAGTGAAAGTGGAGAGTGAAAAAGTTGGCTTAAAGCTCAACATTCAGAAAACGAAGATCATGGCATCTGGTCCCATCACTTCATGGGAAATAGATGGGGAAACAGTGGAAACAGTGTCAGATTTTATTTTTCGGGGTTCCAAAATCACTGCAGATGGTGACTGCAGCCATGAAATTAAACGATGCTTACTCCTTCGAAGGAAAGTTATGACCAACCTAGATAGCATATTCAAAAGCAGAGACATTACTTTGCCAACAAAGGTCCATCTAGTCAAGGCTATGGTTTTTCCTGTGGTCACGTATGGATGTGAGAGTTGGACTGTGAAGAAGGCTGAGTGCCGAAGAATTGATGCTTTTGAACTGTGGTGTTGGAGAAGACTCTTGAGAGTCCCTTGGACTGCAAGGAGATCCAACCAGTCCATTCTGAAGGAGATCAGCCCTGGGATTTCTTTGGAAGGAATGATGCTAAAGCTGAAACTCCAGTACTTTGGCCACCTGATGGGAAGAAACTCCAGTACTTTGGCCACCTGATGGCCACATTGGAAAAGACCCTGATGCTGGGAGGGATTGGGGGCAGGAGGAGAAGGGGACGACAGAGGATGAGATGGCTGGATGGCATCACTGACTCGATGGATGTGAGTCTGAGTGAACTCCGGGAGTTGGTGATGGACAGGGAGGCCTGGCGTGCTGCAATTCATGGGGTCGCAAAAAGTCGGACACGACTGAGCGACTGATCTGGTCTGATTATATTATATTAATCCAGTAGAAGAATGGCCTATTGATACAGGTAACAGTATAGATGAAAGAAATCACACACAAAAATTATATGTATATATACTGTATGATTCTATTTATATCCAATTTGAGAAGAAGCAAATTTACAGTGACAAAAAGCAGTGACCCATTTTGGGGATAAGGGATGTACTGCAAAGTGACACGATGGAACATGTTGAATTGATAAAAATTTCTACATTTTGATTATGGTATTAGTCATACAATAGTATACTTTTGTCAAAATTCATCAAATTTTATACTTAAAATAGATGAATTTTACTACTGTAAATTGTTACCTCAATAAAGCTGATTAAAGCAAGGAGATCCAACCAGTCTCTCCTAAAGGAAATCAGTCCTGAATATCCATTGGAAGGACTGATGTCAAAGCTGAAATTCCAATACTTTGGCCACCTGATGTGAAGAGCTGACTCATTTGAAAAGACCCTGATGCTGGGAAAGATTGAAGGCGGGAGGAGGAGGGGCCGACAGAGGATGAAATGGTTGGATGGCATCAATGGATATGAGTTTGAGTAAACTCTGGGACTTGGTGATGGACATGGAGGCCTGGCAGGCTACAGTCCATGGGGTAGCAGAGTTGGACACAACTAGGCAACTGAACTGAACTGAAAGCTGATTAAATAAAATTGATGTAATTTAACTTACCTTACTTGGCAACCCACTCCAGTACTCTTGCCCGGAAAATCCCATGGACGGAGGATCCTGGTAGGCTACACTTCATGGGGTCGCAAAGAGTCGGACACGACTGAGTGACTTCACTTTCTTCACCTTCACTTTCACTCTTTAGATAGTATAGCCACAGTAAAAGATGCTATATTTTATGAAGTCATGACATATCTAGGAAAAAATGAAATGTCAGTTTAATGACATACCTAGAAAAAGATGAGCTGAATCATTTTAGCATTTTGGAGCTTCTTCCAAGGTTTGAATGTATTGTGTTTTAGTCTCTAATTTGTTTTTCTTCACTGTGCAATTCAGGATCAACATCATTCCTGACATATCAGAAGTAAGTTCAATCAACTGGCCATCACTTTTTATTAATAGCTTGAGACTTAAATTACATGTCTTCTATGTCAATATTCATTTTAAGAAAAGAAAAAGTAATTCAATTTTAAGTTGTATGTACACTGATTTGATATTTGTAATAACACTTAAAGTTATTTTTATTGTATAAATCCCATGACAAGGTTCATATTAAAACTGGTCACTTTAGTAACTTCAGAGTGATGTTTTTAGTTTTACAGTTTTTAGCTTTCTTCTATAGCTTTCTTCTATAGCTTATTCTGAGCATTCCACTCCTTGGATAGAAATGCAGAGGTCCATAGTATATGTTTGGGATCATGTTAGGAGACTATCCCTGTATTAAGGATTCAGTGACAGCTGATATTTATATCACTAGTTGTTATGCTTATTCCTTTGATACTCAGGAGTATCTTTGCAGTATTTTATCCAAATTTGATGTTAAATTTTGACTCCAAAAAAGGACATACCCTAGAAAAGTGTCCATTTTCCTAGGAATATATAAGTCCTAGAACAAACTCCACATTCACAGAGCTATTTTTCGTTTCCCTAAAGCCAATTCTGCATGGCATATGGGGGAAAGGGTATTGGCAACTGAAGAACAAAGTGACCTTTTGAATCCTCTCACTCCACTATATGAAAGGCGGTAATGGATAGTTGAAAAATTATGAACCTGGAGGGCAATAATTCAACAATTTATAACTGGACAATATTACTTGTGTTAATCTTTCTAAGCCTTAGTCTCTGCAAAATAGAGATAGGATGTATCTTGCAGTGTTATTGTGATTATTAATATTAGAGGATAAATATATGTTTGTATATATAAGGGTTTCCAAGGTGGCACTAGTGGTAAAAAAAAAAAAAAAAAACCCTACCTGCCAAGGCAGGAGACATAAGAGATGCAGTTTTGATCCCTGGGTTGGGAAGATCCCCTGCAGGAGGGCGTGGCAATCCACTCCAGGTTTCCTGCCTAGGGAATCCCATGAACAGAGGAGCCTGGTGGGTCCATAGAGTTGCAAAGAGTAGGACATGACTAAAGCAACTTAGCATGCACATGTATATGTAGCCTTCCACATTGCAAGTATCTAAAACATGGTAACTGTTATTATGATTATACTTGGCATACTTGAGAATGCAGTTTGTAACACTCTTCAGAGATAAAGGACTCATTTTCCTCTATTTTCAAACATAGAATTTGTGTTAATAAAGGGTAACTTGGGGCTCAAAAGTCTAAGCAAAACCTCAATTCTTTACTTTTTTCTGATGTCCAGTCTTCAGACCTCTCTACTCTGATGTTCAAAATTAAATGTCATGAAAGAGGCCTTGGTGTACCCAGGTTGGTCATCATCTCAAAAACATATCTGTAGCCATGAGATGTGGAATTCATTTTTGTAAGATGAAGCAAAATTTCAAACAAAACTACATTCTTCTCTGAGCTAATCTTCTCAGCCATCCCTAGCACTTTACTGTTGTCTCTCATTAAAGCCTGCCAACCATTTACCATTCAAGAGTAAAAATGGAAGATTACCCAAAGTTCTAGAAAGCAAAAATAAGCTGAATATAGAAACAACAACAACTCTCCGTTATTTGAAAGAATTCTCAGCAATGACTCAGGGAAGAATGGAGGATCAAGGCAAGGAGAGAGGGAGTGGAGGGAGAGAATGCAGTCATCAACAGGATTTTGAAAACATAACTTTTCCTCTAAAGCATAATCCCCCAAACCTGCTGCTATATTCTCTGAAGCAAATAATAAAACAGAATGCAAAGTAAATTCTTATCTTACTATTGAATCCATATGCAAAACAGCTATTGATGCACTTCAGAAGAATGCATTCTTCATTTTCATCATTATTGCAGACTCATTCTGTGATTGCTCTCTCAATGGGTGACTGCAATAAGCCCAAAGGCACAGTTCACTCTTCTGAAAGAACTATTCAGAGTCACTTCCTAAATGCCTGCCTCAGAACTATCATTTTAAAAAACTCTAGGTTTTCCTTCATTCTACAAGTGCAACCCATACTTCTTAATGTTTGGAGAAAGAAGGAGGCAATAGAAAAAGACCAATAACTCAGTGACATTTCAAAGGAAGCTAAGGCAGTGGTCTCAGCTGGGATCTGGAGTGGTGGATTAAGTTTTCATTTCCCTTGAGAAGGTTGAGATCCACTTATGGGGGATTCATGATGTGGTCAGACCTAAGTGAGTGAGTGAGTGAGTGAAGTCGCTCAGTCGTGTCCGACTCTTTGCGACATTTCCTTCTCCAGGAGATCTTCCCGACCCAGGGATTGAACCCAGGTCTCCCTCATTGTAGGCATACGCTTTACCATCTGAGCCACCAGGGAAGATCAAAGTGAAAGTGAAGTCGTGTCCGACTCTTTGCGACCCCATGGACTGTAACACAACCAGGCTCCTCAGTCCATGGGATTTTCCAGGCAAGAATACTGGAGTAGGTTGCCATTTCCTTCTCCAGGAGATCTTCCCCACCCAGGGATTGAACCCAGGCCTCCCGCATTGTAGACAGACGCTTTACCGTCTGAGCCACAAGTGGGCAAGAGCTAAGTGGGCAAGGCTCAATTTGTGCATTCCATAAAGGGTTGCAACAGGCCAGAGAGATGGCAGGGGTATAGCTCTGTCACAGGCTAAAATGAAAAGTAATAGCAAGGGAAAGGCTGAGCATTCCACCATCCTTATTCTGCCTCCTCCTCCTATGAAAGGTGATTTTGACCAATGCTGCTGATTGTCAGTAAAGAGATCTGTTCTTTGCTCCTATCTCTGTCAGACTTACCCCAGAGATAGAGTGCAGAGGCTGAAAAGGAAAAGAGAAAGTTAAAGTTTGTTTGTTTGTTTACCTTATTGACTTGACTAATGTAGAAAGCAGAGATGTGCATAGCTAGCTACCTTCCAGGTTGTGCTGTTACCAACTCAAAATCTGTCACAAAGTGACCTGGAGGAAAAGACAAGACAGATGATCTGAGAGAGTGCCTCAGGCCCCTCCTATTAGCAGGCACTGATTACTAAGAACATTTTCATGAGCAGTGCAAGATTTTTGTCTTTTGCACATGACCTTTAAAACTACCTGATAAGCTATTTGCACTGCCAAGCCTAGAAGTTTCAATAGACAGAGAGAAGATGAACATTAACCTTAATGGCTAAATTACTGAGTGTCACTCAAAAGGCCTTTCCCCTTGAAAGAAGGCTGTGCAGCAGCCACTTCCTTTAAAAACTTAACAAAAGGTCTCCATTGAAATCAAAACTGCCAAGTTTTCCACATTTGGGCACTTTAAAAGTTAACATGTTACCTTTAGCAATAGACATTCTTTTTTTAAAAAATCAATAACCTGGTCAAAAAATTAGAAGGAATTTTATTAAAGCTTTCTGAAAGAACTTGAAGAAAGTTTCTTAGGATAATGATATGTGTGTGTGTGTGTGTGTGTGTGTGTGTATGTATATGTATATCTCAGGGGAACACTATACATATCGGGTTTTGTGTGTGTATATATATATATATATATATATATATATACACACACACACACACACACACATGTAGAGGCTTCCCTGGTGGCTCAGTAGGTAAAGAATCCACCCACAGTGCAGAAGACCTGGGTTCGATCCTTGGGTTGCAAAGATCCAGTGGAGGAGGGCATGGCAACCCTCTCCAGTATTCTTGCCTAGAGAATCCCAATGGACAGAGGAGCCTGGCAGGCTGCAGTTCATGCGTTGCAAACAGTCAGACATGACTGAGCAACTAAGCACAGTAGAACTTACACACACACACACACACACACACACACAAGAATATATATCTTATTCCAGAAAAGGCAAAAAACCCTGCATAAATAAAGGAAGCCATTTTAGTGTTTCCAGCCCTTCATTCATTTATGACTACCTACTTTATGCCAAGCACGATACTAAATCCTTGGGGTTAAATGGTGAGAAAAATTAGAAACGTTTACCCTCCATCATTGGACTCACTATCTAGTGGAGGAAATAGATCTTAATCAAGAAATCACACAAATACAGAAAAAGAGGACTCATTACATTGTAATGTTTCCAGTGAATGCATTCTGGTAGAAGTTTGGAGAAAATGACTGCCCAGAAATAGCCATCCTCTCTAAACAGATAAGGCAGTGATACCTCCAGGTTTTATAGAACAAAAACTGGAAGCCCTTTCTTAGCCTCTAGGAAGTCCATTATCATGAAACAACAAGTTGTATTATGACCATTGGTCTCTGTTTGACCTTAGTGCCTAACACTTTTCTCACTCATTCCTTCATTCAGTCCACAATCATTTATTAGGTTTTTACTATGTGCCAGAAACTATGTTAGACCCTGGGTATAGAAAGATATGGCAACCCACTCCAGTAGTCTTACCTGGAAAATTCCATAGACAGAGGAGCCTGGTGGGCTACAGTCCATAGGGCCACAAAGAGTCAGACACAACTGAGTGTGCATGCACACACATACAAAGATAAATAAGACCAAGTTCCTTCCATCAATGAACTTACAGTCTACTGGGAAAGACAGACACAAGTAATTACAATACAGCACAGTAATTGCTCTACTAGAGAGAAGTATGAAGTGAGATGAGAACTCAGAAGAAAAAAAAAGCTGCTTTTCTAATACTTTCTGGGGCCTAATCCATCAGCAAAATCCTCACTACACAGGACTGACAGGAAAACACAGGCAGATCGTTTGTCCTGTCACTTGGCGTTGCAGCTGCGGTCAGAGACTTCCACTCAAGAAAGGTGGGCAAGCAGGTGAAGAGGAAACAGTGACATTAACAAACATAGCATGCCATTCTAAACTCAGGGCACAAGTGAATTTCATTCCTGGAAACTCATCCCTGAAACCTCATTGCAGAAAGTAAAAAGTCTCCCACTTCACCCTACCACCAAGCTAAGGATGGTTTTGTGTCTTTGAAGCAACTTCTCTACACGTCTGTCTCAAGTGCACTTACCTGCCACCCAGGGCCCTTCTTAGCCTTTTCCATACTTTTTCCTTTTTAAATAATTGGAGACATAATTTATGTCAAACATATAATGAGAGCTACTGCTTTACCTAAGTCTACCCTTCAACAAAACACTTAACTCCAACTAGGGAGATGCAAGTATAAAGAAGTAAGCATTTTCAGGAAAAAATAATTAAATTAATATAAAATATATATACCATAACTCTCTTTTTCAGTCATCAATTACAGGAGAAGGAACAAAATTCTAATATCAGCTATTGAACTGACCATATTCCCTGTTGCAATAAGTAAGCAGTTCTAATAAAATAGTATCTGATTCTTATCTCTTTTAGGATTTAATATGTAGCAATGTGTTAATGCTCCAAACTGCCCTAGAATCCTGGGGGAATAAAGGAAACTCCTAGGATCTTTTAAAGGGAGCTCAAACCTAGTCTCTCTTGCTTAAAGGTGAAGGTCCAAGAGTTTCTAATGCTAAAGGTACTACCAACAGAAATAGAATCATTTGGGGAAAATGACACCAGTTTTCAAAGAGAATACAAACTGAGAGAATCTAGCAACACTTTTTCCATCACTATGTGGTATACATTGAGATTTACATGGATACATATGGCATCACACAAGACTATCATATGCCACATCTGAGCAAGTCACATAAACAGTCCAGGTATTCTTCATATACTACTTCAAACATGTAGTGTCTCATCACTCCAACCCGGTATAGTGCTGACTGAGGTCTCCTTAATTGCCATCCATTTTTTCTTTTACTCCTTTTGCAAGATAAAATAGACCTATTTCAGCATGGTAAAAAGAACCCAAATATCCCATTACTGCTTTTGCAAAGGTCACTCTCCTGCTTTGAGCTGGGGTTATTTTTAATCACAGGTTATATATCTTAAAGGCAAGGCCTTTATTGAAACCTCCTGTTCATTTAAAAAAGTCTCTGGACATACTGAATAAATCACACTCAGAAGTTAAATGTAGTGATAGGCTCTCCTTACATGCAAGGCACTAGGGAGCCTGTCTCCAACTAGCCTTACTTCCAATGCAAATTAGGTCTTCACCCAGCCAAGATCAAGATGATAGTACTCATCTCAGTATACTACAGGCTAGGAAACTTCAACCCATTGAGGACCATGGAACTAGTTTTAATAAAATGTAGACCAAAAGGAGCTGAACTTCATGGGTCACTTAAAATCTCCTGGAAGCATTTCAGGAAGAGAAGCAGAGAGATAATGTCCTGGCTAAGTTCCAGGCTGAAGAACAAGGCAGAAGCTAGAATACACATTCATTTAAAAGGATAACTTCTATACTTCACTTGAAATATCTCACTCTAAGTTTATCTCAACTTTTGTTACAATGTCTCTGTCACAAAGACACCTGGATTCCTTTGGTAACTGAAACTAAGAAAGTCTTATGGATAAAATTCGTATTTGTTGTGACTCACTAAAGGTAATATATAAATAACTATTTATGGATTTTATTCTCAGGCTCTATCTTTTTGATTTACAATGTTGTTTATATTACTGTTTAAGGTTAAAGCTGTGTTATATACCTGGAAATTATATATAAATAGGCCAAATTTTGAATCAGATTAAATATTCAGAAGATGAAGTGGCTGTCAGCATTTTCATTTGCTTTATTTTGAATGCCAAAGAACAAATAGCTTTCTCCAGATCTCAAAATCCAGCGTAATGAATCAGCTTCCTCCTGTTCGAGCATATTTTCTATTTAATATGTTAATATGAATTTGTTTCTTAGTTTCAAAAAATTGACTTGGAAAGTTTGATATAAGAACTAAGATGCATAATTGCATTGTCTGTAATGAAGTAGCCCCTAAGCATTATCTTACCATCAGCAAGATTGAGTTCTGATAAATAAGCCCAGTTGTCAGTGAACAGTAACAAATGTTCTTGGCCTACCCATGTAACATTTCACATGGATTTAAGTACATTCTGCCATCCTATAATGACCTTTAATGAAGCCCTTGTAAGATTGAACCTCCTTTAAGGGATAAGTATAATAAAATTCTTTTCTACATTTTGAGGGAAGGCAATAAAAATTAGATTCCAGCATATAAAGTTCTGTACCAATAAGCTTCTGTTATGCATTATTACCATTATTAATGTAGTAATCACATCTAACCTACTCTTTGGACATTAATAAAAAAGTGTTTCTAAAAGATGATTTTAAAATGATTGGTAGAGGTAGGGGATTAAGAGGTACAAACTGCTATATATAAAATAAATAAGCTATAAGGATATATTGTACAGCAGAAGGAAATATAGCCACTATTTTGTAATAACTATAAGTGGAGTATAATTTATAAAAATTTTGAACTGGTATTTGTACACATGAAACAAATATAATATTGTAAGTCAAGCATTGGACAATTTTAAATTTAAAAACTATAGGTCAAACTTTAAGATTAAAAAAACAAAATGATTGTTGTACTTTTATTAAATTTAATTTTATAAAATATCTATAGTCTTAAATTAAGGTATGTTTGGCTCAAAACTTTTCTACTGGAATAACAAGTAAAACGTCAAATTGAATAGCACTTGAAATAAGAAAATTCAAAAATCTGTCTTTTTTGCCTTATTTATATTTTAATTAATTTATTTATTTTAATTGAAGGACAATTGCTTTACAATATTGTGGTGGTTTTTGCCATACATCAACATGAATCAGCCACTGGTGCACATGTGTCTCCCCATCCTGAATGCCCCTCCCACCTCCCTCCCCACCCCATCTCTCTGGGTTGTCCCAGAGCACTGGATTTGTGTGCCATGCTTCATGCATCGAAATTGCAGTATTCATCTATTTTACATATAGTAATATATATGCTTCTCCAAGCCAGGCTTCAGCAATATGTGAACCGTGAACTTCCCTGATGTTCAAGCTGGTTTTAGAAAAGGCAGAGGAACCAGAGATCAAATTGCCAACATCCGCTGGATCATGGAAAAAGCAAGAGAGTTCCAGAAAAACATCTATTTCTGCTTTATTGACTATGCCAAAGCCTTTGACTGTGTGCATCACAATAAACTGTGGAAAATTCTGAAAGAGATGGGAATACCAGACCACCTGATCTGCCTCTTGAGAAATTTGTATGCAGGTCAGGAAGCAACAGTTAGAACTGGACATGGAACAACAGACTGGTTCCAAATAGGAAAAGGAGTACATCAAGGCTGTATATTTTCACCCTGCTTATTTAACTTATATGCAGAGTACATCATGAGAAACGCTGGACTGGAAGAAGCACAAGCTGGAGTCAAGATTGCCGGGAGAAATATCAATAACCTCAGATATGCAGATGACACCACCCTTATGGCAGAAAGTGAAGAGGAACTAAAGAGGAGAGTGAAAAAGTTGGCTTAAAGCTCAACATTCAGAAAACGAAGATCATGGCATCCGGTCCCATCACTTCATGGGAAATAGATGGGGAAACAATGGAAACAGTGTCAGATTTTATTTTGGGGGGCTCCAAAATCACTGCAGATGGTGACTGCACCCATAAAATTAAAAGACACTTACTCCTTGGAAGGAAAGTTATGACCAACCTAGATAGCATATTCAAAAGCAGAGACATTACTTTGCCAACAAAGGTACATCTAGTCAAGGCTATGGTTTTTCCTGTGGTCATGTATGGATGTGAGAGTTGGACTGTGAAGAAGGCTGAGCGCCGAAGAATTGATGCTTTTGAACTGTGGTGTTGGAGAAGACTCTTGAGAGTCCCTTGGACTTCAAGGAGATCCAAGCAGTCCATTCTGAAGGAGATCAGCCCTGGGATTTCTTTGGAAGGAATGATGCTAAAGCTGAAACTCCAGTACTTTGGCCACCTCATGCGAAGAGTTGACTCATTGGAAAAGACCCTGATGCTGGGAGGGATTGGGGGCAGGAGGAGAAGGGGACAACAGAGGATGAGATGGCTGGATGGCATCACTGACTCGATGGACGTAAGTCTGGGTGAACTCCGGGAGTTGGTGATGGACAGGGAGGCCTGGCATGCAGCGATTCATGAGGTCGCAAAGAGTCGGACACGACTGAGCGACTGAACTGAATATACATGCTTCAATGCTATTCTCTCAAATCATCCCACCCTTGCCTTCTCCCACATAGTTCAAAAGTCTGTCCTTTATATCAGTGTCTCTTTTGCTGCTTTGCATATAGGGCTGTCATTACCATCTTTCTAAATTCCATATATATGTGTTAATATACTGTATTGGTGTTTCTCTGACTTACTTCATTCTGTATAATAGGCTCCAGTTTAATCCACCTCATTAGAACTGACTCAAATGTGTTCTTATTTTATAGCTGAGTAATAGTCCATTGTGTATATTTACCACAACTTCCTTATCCATTTGTCTGCCGATGGACATCTAGGCTGCTTCTATGTCCTAGCTACTGTAAACAGTGCTGCAATGAACATTGGGGTACAAGTGTCTCTTTCAATTCTGGTTTCCTCTGTGTGTATGCCCAAGAGTGGGATTTCTGGGTCATATGGCAGTCCTATTTCCAGTGTTTTAAGGAAAAAAACTGTTCTCCATAGTGGCTGTACCAGTTTACATTCCCACCAGCAGGGTAGGAGGGTTCCCTTTTCTCTATACCCCCTCCAGGATTGATTGTTTTTAGACTTTCTGATGGCAGACATGCTAACCAGCATGAGATGATACCTCATTGTGGTTTTGATTTGCATTTCTCTAAAAATGAGTGATATTAAGCATCTTTTCATGTGTTTATCATCCATTTGTATGTCTTCTTTGGTGAAAGGAAAGGTCTGTTTTGTTCTTTGGCCCACTTTTTGATTGGATTGTTTGCTTTTCTGATATTGGGATGCATGAGCTGCTTGTATATTTTGAAGTTTAATTATTTGCCAGTTGTTTCATTTTCTATTATTTTCTCCCATTTTGAAGGCTGTCTTTTCACCTTGCTTATAGTTTCCTTCATTGTGCAGAAGCTTTTAAGTTTAATTAGGTCACAATTGTTTATTTTTGTTTTTATTTCCATTAATCTGTGAGGTGGGTCATAGAGGATCTTTCTGTGATGTATGTCAGAGAATGTTCTGCCTATGTTTTCCTCTAAGAGTTTTATAGTTTCTGGTCTTACATTTAGATCTTTAATCCATTTTGAGTTTATTTTTGTGTATGGTTTTAGAAAGTGTTCTAGTTTCATTCTTTCACATGTATTTGACCAGTTTTCCCAGCACCATTTGTTAAATAGATTGTCTTATCTCCATTGTATATTCTTGCCTACTTTGTCAAAGATAAGTTATCCATAGATGCATGGATTTATATCTGGGCTTTCTATTTTGTTCCATTGATGTATATTTCTGTCTTTGTGCCAGAACCATACTATTTTAATGACTGTAGCTTTGTAGTATAGTCTGAAGTCAGGCAGGTGGATTCCTCCAGTTCCATTCCTCTTTCTCAAGATTGCTTTGGCTATTCAAGGTTTTTTGTATTTCCATACAAATTGTGAAATTATTTATTCTAGTTCTGTGAAAAATACCATTGGTAGCTTGATAGGGATTGCATTCAATCTATAGATTCCTTTGGGTAGTATACTCATTTTCACTATATTGATTCTTCCAATCCATGAACACGGTATATTTCTTCACCTATTTGTGTCCTCTTTGATTTCTTTCATTGGTGTTTTATAATTTTCTATATATAGGCCTTTTGTTTCTTTAGGTAAATTTATTCCTAAGTATTTTATTCTTTTCATTGCAATGGTGAATGGGATTGTTTCTTTAATTTTTCTTTCTGTTTTTTCATTGTTAGTGTGTAGGAATGCAAGGGATTTCTGTGTATTAATTTTATATCCTGCAACTTTACTCTACTCATTGATTAGCTCTAGTAATTTTCTGGTGGAGTCTTTAGGGTTTTCTTTGTAGAGGATCATGTCATCTACAAACAGTGAGAGTTTTACTTCTTTTCCAATCTGGATTCCTTTTAAGGAAATTCACATAACTTTTTAAGGACACATTTTAGCAGATCAGATGCTGTATCTATATCGCTTTCTTAACATTCTCAGCTTTTTAAATTCTTTATTGGCATATGTGCGTTAGTCACTCATTTGTGTCCAACTCTTTGTGACCCCATGGACTGTAGCCCACCAGGCTCCTCTGTCCATAGAATTTTCCAGGCAAGGATACTGGAGTGGGTTAACATTTCCTTCTCCTCCCAACCCAGGGATCAAACCTGGGTCTCCTGCAATGCAGGCAGATGTTTTACCATCTGAGCTACTATATGCTGCTGCTGCTGCTAAGTTGCTTCAATCTGTCCGACTGTGTGCGACCCCATAGACGGCAGCTCACCAGGCTCCCCCGTCCCTGGGACTCTCCAGGCAAGAACACTGGAGTGGGTTGCCATTTCCTTCTCCAATGCATGAAAGTGAAAAGTGAAAGTGAAGTCGCTCAGTCGTGTCCGACTCCTAGCGACCCCATGGACTGCAGCCTACCAGGCTCCTCTGTCCACGGGATTCTCCAGGCAAGAGTACTGGAGTGGGGTGCCATTGATTCAAAATGTTGTATTAGTCCCAGGTGCACAGCAAAGTAAATCAGTTATACATGTATATATATCCATCCTTTTTTAGACTCTTTTCCCATATAGACAATTACAGAGTATTGAGTAGAGTTCCCTGTGCTACAAAATAAATCTTTATTAGCTATTTATTTTATACATAGTTGTGTGTATATGTCAATCCCAATCTCCAAATTTATCCCTCCCCCTTTCTCATCACTTAGTAACCATGATTTTTTTGCTACATCTGTAACTCTGTTTCTGTTTTGTAGATAAGTTCATTTGTAGCCATTTTTCAGATTCCACATAAAGTGATATTATATGGTATTTTTCTTTCTCTGTCTGATTAACCTCACTCAGTATGAGAATCTCTAGGTCCATCCATGTTGCTGAAAAATGGCATTACTTAATTCTTTTTATGGATGAGTAATATTCCATTGTATACATGTACCATGTCTTATTATCCATTCCTCTCTTGATGAACATTTAGGTTGCTTACATGCCCTGGTTATTGTAAATACTGCTGCAATGAATATTGTGGTATATGTATCTCTTTGAATTAAGCTTTTCTCAGGATATACCCAGGAGTGGGATTGCTGGATCATATTGTGACTCTATTTTTAGTTATTTAAGGAACCTGCATGCTGTTCTCCATAGTGGCTTTACCAGTTTACATTCCCACCAACAATGTAGGGGAGTTCCCTTTTCTGCACACACTCTCCAGCATTTATTGTTTGTAGATTTTTTGATGATGGACATTGTGACCAATGTGAGGTGATACCTCATTGTAGTTTTGGTTTCCTTTCTCTAATAATTAGTGATGGTGAAAATCTTTTCATATGCATTTTAACCATCTGTATGTCTTCTTTGAAGAAATGGCTTTTTAGACCTTACATCCATTTTTTTTTTTTTTGCATTGTTTGATTTTTTAATATTTAGCTGCATGAGTTCTTTGTATATTTTGGAGCTTAATCCCTTGCTGGTTGATGCTTTTCCAAATATTTTCTCCCATCGTGAGGGTTGTCATTTTGTCTTATTTATGGTATCCTTTGTTGTGCAAAAGCTCTTAAGTTTAATTAGGTCCCATTTGTTTATTTTTGTTTTTATTTTCATTACTCTAGGAAGTGGATCAAAAAGATACTTCATGATTTATGTCAAAGAGTATTCTGCCTCTTTTCCTCTAAGCATTTTATAGTATCCAGCCTTGCATTTAGGTCTTTAATCCATTTTGAGTTTATTTTTGTGTATGGTGTTAGAGAGTGTTCTCATTTCATTCTTTTACATGTAGCAGTCCAATTTACCCAAGGCTGCCTGAGGAGGCCTTACAAATAGCTGTGAAAAGAAGAAAAGTGAAAAGCAAAGGAGAAAAGGGAAGATATAAACATCTGAATGCAGAATTCCAAAGAATAGCAAGGAGAGATAAGAAAGCCTTCCTCAGCAATCAATGCAAAGAAATAGAGGAAAACAACAGAAGGGGAAAGACTAGAGATCTCTTCAAGAAAATTAGAGATATCAAGGGAACATTTCCTGCAAAGATGGGCTCGATAAAGGACAGAAATGGTATGGACCTAACAGAAGCAGAAGATATTAAGAAGAGGTGGCAAAAATACACAGAAGAACTGTACAAAAAAGATCTTCATGACCCAGATAATTATGATGGTGTGATCACTCACCTAGAACCAGACATCCTGGAATGTGAAGTCAAGTGGGCCTTAGAAAGCATCACTACGAACAAAGCTAGTGGAGGTGATGGAATTCCAGGTGAGCTATTTCAAATCCTGAAAGATTATGCTGTGAAAGTGCTGCACTCAATATGCCAGCAAATTTGGAAAACTCAGCAGTGGCCACAGGACTGGAAAAGGTCAGTGTTGATTCCAATCCCAAAGAAAGGCAATGCCAAAGAGTGCTCAGAATACCGCACAATTGCACTCATCTCACACACTAGTAAAGTAATGCTCAAAATTCTCCAAACCAGGCTTCAGCAATATGTGAACCGTGAACTTCCAGATGTTCAAGCTGGTTTTAGAAAAGGCAGAGGAACCAGAGATTAAGTTGCCAACATCCTCTGGATCATGGAAAAAGCAAGAGAGTTCCAGAAGAAAAAAACATCTATTTCTGCTTTATTGACTATGCCAAAGCCTTTGACTGTGTGGATCACAATAAACTGTGGAAAATTCTGAAAGAGATGGGAATACCAGACCACCTGACCTGCCTCTTGAGAAACGTGTATGTAGGTCAGGAAGCAACAGTTAGAACTGGACATGGAACAACAGACTGGTTCCAAATAGGAAAAGGAGTACATCAAGGCTGTATATTTTCACTCTGCTTATTTAACTTATATGCAGAGTACATCATGAGAAACGCTGGGCTGGAAGAAGCACAAGCTGGAATCAAGATTGCTGGGAGAAATATCAATAACCTCAGATATGCAGACGACATCACCCTTATGGCAGAAAGTGAAGAGGAACTCAAAAGCCTCTTGATGAAGGTGAAAGAGGAGAGTGAAAAAGTTGGCTTAAAACTCAACATTCAGAAAATGAACATCATGGCATCTGGTCCCATCACTTCATGGGAAATAGATGGGGAAACAGTGGAAACAGTGTCAGACTTTCTTTTTGGGGGCTCTAAAATCACTGCAGATGGTGACTGCAGCCATGAAATTAAAAGACGCTTACTCCTTGGAAGAAAAGTTATGACCAACCTAAATAGCATATTGAAAAGCACAGACATTACTTTGCCAAGAAATGTCCCTCTAGTCAAGGCTATGGTTTTTCCTGTGGTCATGTATGGATGTGAGAGTTGGACTGTGAAGAAAGCTGAGTGCCGAAGAATTGATGCTTTTGAACTGTGGTGTTGGAGAAGACTCTTGAGAGTCCCTTGGACTGCAAGGAGATCCAAGCAGTCCATTCTGAAGGAGATCAGCCCTGGGATTTCTTTGGAAGGAATGATGCTAAAGCTGAGACTCCAGTACTTTGGCCAGCTGATGGGAAGAGTTGACTCATTGGAAAAGACTCTGATGTTGGGAGGGATTGGGGGCAGGAGGAGAAGGGGACGACAGAGGATGAGATGGCTGGATGGCATCACTGACTCGATGGATGTGAGTCTGAGTGAACTCTGGGAGTTGGTGATGAACAGGGAGGCCTGGTGTGCTGCCATTTATGGGGTTGCAAAGAGTCGGACACGACTGAGTGACTGAACTGAACTGAACTTATTGAAGAGACTGTCTTTTTTCCATTGTATATTTTTGCTTATTTTGTCATAGATTAGTCGACTGTAGGTGTGTAGGTTTATATCTGCACTTTCTGTCTTGTTCCATTGGTCTATATTTCTGTTTTTGTGCCTGTAACATAATGCTCTGATTACTATAGCTATATAGGATAGTCTGAAGGCAGGGAGTCTGATTCCTCCAGCTCTGTTTTCCTTTTTCGAGACTGCTTTGTTTATTTGTGGTCTTTTGTGTTTCCATACAAACTGTACAAAATCTTTTTCTAGCTCTGTGAAAAATAATCGTTGATAATTTGATAAGGATTGGATTGAATCTGTAGATTGCTTTCAGTAGTATAGTCATTCTGACAATACTGATTCTTCCAATCCCAGAACATAGATCTCCATCTATTTATGCCAGCTTTTATTTCTTTTATCAATATCTTATAGTTTTCTGAGTACAGGTCTTTTGCCTCCTTAGGGAGGTTTATTCCTAGGTATTTTATTCTTTTTGATGTGATGGTAAATTGCATTATTTCTTTCATTTTTACTGTATAAAAATGCAACCGATTTTTCTGTATTAATTTTGTATCATACAACTTTACCAAATTCATTGCTGAGCTCTAGTAGCTTTATGGTAGTTGCTGGAGGATTTTCTATATATATGTTATTATGTCATCTACAAACAGTGACAGTTTTCCTTCTACTTTTCAAATTTGGATTCCTTTTATTTCTTTTCCCTCTCTGATTGCCGTGACAAGGACTTCCAAAATATGTTGAATAAAATCGGCAAGAGTGGACATCCTTGTCTTGTTCCTAATCTTAGAGAAAATGCTTCCAGCTTCTTCAACATTGAGAATGATGCCTGCTGTGGCTTTTTTGTATGTGGACTTTATTAATATTATGTTGAGAAAGGTTCCCGCTATCCCCCTTTCTGGAAAGTTTTTATCATCAATGTGTGTTGAATTTTATCAACAGCTTTTTTTTTTTTTTTTTTTGATGCAAGCAATAGTTTATTAAAATATTACACACACTTTCACATATACATCTTTATCATCAATCTTCTGTGAATGTTTATTTTCCTTTATGTTTTCTGATTTTAGTAAAAATAAACTGACAAAGTTGTTGGAGAACAGAGAAAAATTATGTCAACTACTCTCCAATTTCCTCTTTGTGTTGGCAGATGATTTTGGTTGGCAGAAGCCCAAAAGTTTTGAAAAGTCATTGTTTTTTTCTGGGATTTTTCACTTATTTCTTCACATATCCAGTTCTGGTCCGGTATACTAAAGAAGTCTAATTCTAGTCTGGAGAATTGTTCTACACATTTTTTTTTTTTTTTTTTTTGCATCTATTGAGATGATCATATGGCTTTCATTCTTCAATTTGTTGATGTGGTGTATCATACTGACTGCTTTGCTAATATTAGAAAATCCTTGCATCACTGGGATAAATACCATTTGATCAAGGTGTTTGATCCTTTTAATGTGTTGTTGGATTCTGTTTGCTAGTATTTTGTTGATTTTTGCATCAATCTTCATCAGTTATATTGGCTATAATTTTTTTTTTTTATTTCTTTAACTATTTTGGTATTAGGATGACACTGGCCTTGTAAAATGGGAGAGTTCCTCGTAGTTTGGGAGTGTTCCTTTCCTGAAACTTTTTGGAATTCTTTCAGAGGGATAGGTATAAACTCCTCTAAATGTTTGATAGTTTGCCTATGAAGTCATCTGGTCCTAGACTTTTGTTTCTTGGAAGATTTTTAAAAATTTATTTCCTTATTTGAATTGGAGGATAATTACTTTACAATGTTGTGATGGTTTTTGCCATACATCAGCATGAATCAGCCATAGGTATACCCCCATGTGTGCCCCCAGTCCTGAAACCCTCTCCCATCTCCTTCCCGACCCTATCCCTCTAGGTTGTCACACAGCACCAGCTTTGGGTGTCCTGCTTCTTGCATCAAACTCATACTAGTCCATTGACAGATGAATGGATAAGGAAGATCTGGTACATATAAACAATGGAATATTACTCAGCTATCAAAAGGAATGCATTTGAGTCAGTTCTAATGAGGTGGATGAACCTAGAGCCTATCATACAGAGTGAAGTAAGTCAGAAGGAGAAAGACAAATACTGTCTATTAATGTACATATATGGCATCTTGGAAGATTTTTAATCACAGTTCAATTTCAGTATTTGTAATTGGTCTGTTCATATTTTCTATTTCTTCCTGGTTAAATCTTGAAAGGTTATATTTTTCTAAGAAATTGTTCATTTCTCCTAGGTTGTCCATCTTATTGGTGTATAGTTGCTCATAGTAGTCTTTTATGAGTCTGTATTTCTGTCATATGTGTTGTAAGTTCTCCTTTTCCATTCCTAATTTTATTGATTTGAGTCCTTTCCCTTTTTTATCTTGATGAGTCTGGATGAAGTTAGATCAGTTTATCTTCTCAAAGACCCAGATTTTAGTTTCATTGATCTTTGCTCTTATTTTCTTTGTCTCAACTTCATTTATTTCTGCTCCTTATGATTTCTTTCCTTCTATTAACTTTGGATTTTGTTTGCTCTTTCTCTGTTTGCCTTAGATATAAAGTTAGGTTGTTATTTGAGATTTTTCTTATTTCTTGAGGTAAGATTGTTTTGCTATTAACTTCCCTCTTAGAACTGCTTTTGCTGTGTCCCATAAGTTTTTGATTGTCTTGTTTTCATTATCATTTGTCTTTAGCTATTTTTTTTAAATTTCCCCTTTGATTTCTTCAGTGATCCATTGGTTATTTAGTAACATATTGTTTAGCATCCATGTGTTTGTGCTTTCTACAGATTTTTTTCCTGTAATTGATTTCTAATCTCATAGCATTATGGTCAGAAAGGTTGCTTGATATGATTTTAATCTTCTTAAATTTACCAAGGCTTCATTTCTTACCTAATATGTGATCTATCCAGGAGAATGCTCCATGTGCATTTGAGAGGAAACTGTATTCTGCTAGTTTCAGAGGGAATGTCCTATACATATCAATGTAGTCTATCTGCTCTAATGTGTCATTTAAGGCTGTGTTTCCTTATTAATTTTCTGCCTGTACAATCTGTCCATTGGTGTAAGTGGGGTATCAAAGTCCCCCACTATTATTGTGCTACTGTCAATTTCCCCTTTTATGACTGTTAGCATTTGCCTTATATATTGTTGCTGTTGTTGTTCAGTCTCTAAGTTGTGTCCAACTCTTTGTGACCCCATGGACTGCTGTAGCTTCAGCAACAGTCATTCCCGAATAAATATTCAGTGTTGATTTCCTTTAGGGTTGACTGGTTTGATCTCCTTGCTGTCCAAGGGGCTCTCAAGAATATTCTCCAGCACCACAATTTGAAAGCATCAATTCTTGGCACTCAACATTCTTTATGGTACAACTCTCACATCCATATATGACTACTGGAAAAGCCATAGCTTTGACTGGATGGACCTTTGTCAGCAAAGTGATGTCTCTGCTTTTTAATATGCTGTCTAGGTTAGTCATCGCTTTCCTTCCAAGGAGCAAGCGTCTTTTAATTTCATGGCTGCAATCACTGTCAACAGTGATTTTGGAGCCCAAGAAAATAAAATCTGTTACTGCTTCCATTGTTTCTCCATATTTTTGCCATGAAGTTATGGGACTGGATGTCATGATCTTTTTTTTTTTTTTTTTTTGAATTTTAAGTTTTAAGCCAGGTTTTTCACTTTCCTCTTTCACTCTCATCAAGAGGCTCTTTAGTGCCTCCTTACTTTCTGCCATTAGAGTGGTATCATCTGAATATCTGAGGTTATTGATATTTCTCCCAGCAGTTTTGATCCTGGCTTGTGATTCATCCAGCTTGGCAGCTCACATGATGTACACTGCATAAAAGTTAAATAAGCAGGGTTACAA
Source organism: Bos taurus (assembly GCF_002263795.3). Classification (NCBI taxonomy): domain Eukaryota; kingdom Metazoa; phylum Chordata; class Mammalia; order Artiodactyla; family Bovidae; genus Bos; species Bos taurus. The sequence continues at coordinate 49,179,007 of NC_037357.1, forward strand.
TGTACAGCCTTATCATACTCCTTTCCCAATTTTAAACCAGTCAATTGTTCCATGTTTGGTTCTAACAGTTGCTTCTTGGCCAACATACAGATTTTTCAAGAGATAGGTAAGGTGGTCTGGTATTCCTAGCTCCTTAAGAATTTTCCAGTTTGTTGTGATCCACATGAAGGTTTTGCTCATTTTCAATTCGGGTAATTTATGTTTGTGTCTGTGTTTTGCTATTGAGTTGTATGAGTTGCTTGTATGTTCTGTATATTAATCACTTGTCAGATATGCAATTTGCAAGTATTTTCTCCCATTTCAAGGTTTCTCCTCAAAAATCTGCTAATGGTCTTATCGGGTTTCCCTTGAACACCATAAGTTGCTCTTTTCTCACTGTTTTTCAGATACTCTCTGACTTTTGACAATTTAACTATAGTGTTTCTCTGTATGAGTCTCTTCAGATTCATCTTGTTTCACATTCTTTGCGCTTCTTGGATTGGATATTTGTTTCCCCAAGTTAAAGAAGTTTCCAGCCATTATTTCTTTGAATATGCTTTCTTCCTCTTTCTCTCTCACTCTTCTCTTTCTGGGACCCTTGTAATGTGTATATGAGTTCACTTCATGGTATCCCAAAATCTGTTAAGCTATCCTCAACCCTTTTCATTCTTTTTAGTGTTTTGTTCCTGTGCTTAAATGAATTCCACTGCTCTGTCTCCCATGTTCTATAGTCCTATGGCACTCATGAGCACAGCCCCATTGGCTTTCAGAGCTAGATCTTTGGGGGGCCCATCAGTCATATGTGAGCCTTAAAACTAGGGGCACTAGATGTGTGGTCTAAAGCTTCTGCTTCTCAGGAAGAAGCTGGGAGTTGAGGATTCCTTCTAAATTGTATGGTGCTGTGCTGGGAGTGGGGTTTAGGGTAAGAGTGTGTCTCAACATTTTTATTTCAATGTGGATTTTTTTTTTTTTTTTTGCCCTATGTGTAGGTGTCACTCGGCTAGTTTCTAGATTTCTTTCAGAGAAAACTGTTGCATGTGTAATTGTGTATTTGGTGTGTTTTGTTTTATTTTTTGACTGTCAAAACAGCAAAGCCCCAGTGATAGGGTTACAATGGTCAAAATGAGACACCCAGAAGAGAGTGTAGATCCTCTCTATCCTTGGTTTTGAATGATAGTCTTCCTGTATACAAAATTCTACCATAGAAATAATAGCACAAATACTTGAATTATTCATTAAGCCTTTTTTTAAAGGAAGCTTGGCCATTTAATGGATAACTGTGCACTAGAAATATTAAATACTCAAGTATTTAAGGGATTGTTGGACACTGACTTTCAGTCAATGGTAATCTCTGGTGACCCATCAGTTAAAGTGGACCATGATGCAGACCAAGGTCAATACCCTTTCAATGATAAATAGGGTGTTGACCTCAGTCTGCATCAGGGGCTATTTAGTGAAATTTTAATGCTACCTTGAGTTTATTTCTTTAGTTCCTGAGTTAAATAGATACCCTTACCAACTGGTATGATTTTCCATTTATATTCCATTGAGCAATACAGTAAGAACTAATTTATGAGAAAATAAAATTTTAAATTTTGTTTTATTTTTTGAAGGACAATGCAGCAAACCCCAATGATAGGGTCACAATGGTTACAATGGAATACATACAGTAAGAGAGTATAGGTTGTCACTATTCAAAGAAGATGTCAGTGCATACATATACAAATGAATATAATATGTAAAGGCACTTCACCAAATGCTTTAATTTCCCATTTCATTTTTTTCTGAATCTTCTTCTACTTTATTATTTGGGACTGTCAGGAGGAATCAATATTTCAGGGTATAGTACTCAGTATTCAATGCTCTCTGATTAAACAGACATAACACTAGATACTATCAAGCTCTAGGATTGCAGAGATGAATAGTGCACAGTTTATATGCCCAAGCAATTCATCATCTAGCCATGGATATAGACATGAAAACAGATAATTATAATAATAGGTATATTAGTATAAGTAGTGTCACAGTGACAGGCAAACCCTGACTTGGGACTAGGGCACCAGAGAAACTTTCAGGATAAGTCTTTCATATTGAGTTGAGATCTAGATAGACTCACAGATGGATAAACATTCCAAGCAAAAGGATCAGAGCATGTAAAAGTACAGGGGCATGTACAGGGCCTTCTAGGAATACATGTAGTTTGTCATTGCTGGGATAGAAGATACAAGAGTAGTGACTAAAGGAGATTGGTAGGTAAGGAGTAGATTAAAATGGACATTATATGCCATATCAGTAAGATTCCAGGCAGCTACCAATGGAATACTCAAATTGGGTAATTTAAGAAGAGTTCAACAAAGGAACTACTTACAAAGGTGTTGTATAGGATTTAAGGCAAGCAACAAAGGGTATAGAACTCTGGTTCAAATAACAGTAGATGGTTACTACCATGAAGCTTTGAAGGGGCAAAGTATGGAGCAGGCCTAGGAGGAGCTGCAACATTCAGTAAAAGGATGAAGCCAACCCAGGAAACCTGGAAGGGAAGGAGCCAGGAAAATAAATATCACTACCACACTCAGTACTCTCTCTAATCTCCTTCTGAAGCCTTGCATTGACCAAATCCAGCTGGAAGCCAGAAGACAAGAATAACAAGAAAGTATTCATGCAATCGATATGGGGTTAGCCTCCCCAGGTATAGGGCATGAGAGAAAGGTGGACCATAAATCTGCAGGACTAAATGAAAATTTTCCAGCACATATGACATGTTAAGAAAGTTAAGCTGTATTTTGTGACGGGGAGACACAGTGATTTTTTTTGAAAGAAGTGAGACTCTGATTTCTGCTTTAGTCAAATAACTCTGGTAACAACATGGAAAAATATTTTTAAAATACTTAAGGAAAATAATACTTACAGATAATTAATTAATTAAAATGAAATTGAAAATTGCCCAATCCTGTCCGACTCTTTGCAACCCTGTGGACTATATGGTCCATGAAATTCTCCAGCCCAGAATACTGGATTGGGTAGCCATTCCCTTCTCTAGGAAATCTTCCCAACCCAGGGATCGAACCCAGGTCTCCTGCATTGCAGGTGGATTCTTTACCAGTTGAGCCACAAGGGAAGCCCTAAGTAATTAAAGTAATGGAACAAATAACTAAGCAATCTCTGGGATAGAAAATCTTTGTCCTGTGAGGATATTCATAAGTACCGATATTTAGACCTGTGCTTGAATCACATGTGTGATCAAGCTACAGAATATAGCTAGGCTCAGAGATATGATGGGTATGTGAAGAAATGATATTCCCTTTGATCTGACTCTCTGAAGATGATGTTCTAAAGGAGCTTCCCACCTCATATGATTTTTATTTAGAGATACATATTTTGTTCTGTATATTCGTAGATAGGAATATAATTCAGTTTTCTGAGAGCCATGCCAATCTGATAGGAGCTGAAATAATCAGGGACTAAACTGTAAATGATCTCATGTTTTAGACAAATATTGATTAGAGCAATAAAGAAGTGAAGGGACGTCACTCAGTCGTGTCCGACTCTTTGCGACCCCATGGACTGTAGCCTACCAGGCTCCTCCAAGCATGGGATTTTCCAGGAAAGAATACTGGAGTGGGTTGCCATTTCCTTCTCCAAGAGATCTTCCCGACCCAGGGATTGAACCCGGATCTCCTGCATTGTAGGCAGACGCTTTACCGTCTGAGCCACCAGGGAAGAGCAATAAATATAATCTAAAAATGTTTTGTGAGGCAGCACCTTAGGGAACCTTTGATATAAAGCAGTTCATTCATTGTTTATTCTACAAATATTTATCAAATACCCACTATGAGTTAGGTACTGTGCTAGGTGCTAAAAAGAAAATGGAGAACAAAACATACAGGATCTTTCATTCTTGTATGACTTAAAAACTAGTGAGTGAGAAAGATCATGGAACCATAAACAAATATCTAACATGCTGCTGCTGCTGCTGCTGCTAAGTCACTTCAATCGTGTCCGACTCTGTGCGACCGCACAGACGGCAGCTCACCAGGCTCCCCTGTCCCTGGGATTCTCCAGGCAAGAACACTGGACTGGGCTGCCATTTCCTTCTCCGATACATGAAAGTGAAAAGTGAAAGTGAAGTTGCTCGGTCGTGTCCGACTCTTAGCGACTCCATGGACTGCAGCCTACCAGGCTCCTCCGTCCATGAGATTTTCCAGGCAAGAGTACTGGAGTGGGTTGCCATTGCCTTCTCTGAATTTATAACATCAGATCAGATCAGATCAGTCGCTCAGTCGTGTCCGACTTTTTGCGACCCCATGAATCGCAGCACACCAGGCCTCCCCGTCCATCACCAACTCCCGGAGTTCACTCAGACTCACATCCATCGAGTCAGTGATGACCCGCTATCTCATCCTCTGTCGTCCCCTTCTCCTCCTGCCCCCAATCCCTCCCAGCATCAGGGTCTTTTCCAATGAGTCAACTCTTCCCATCAGGTGGCCAAAGTACTGGAGTTTCAGCTTTAGCATCATTCCTTCCAAGGAAATCCCAGGGCTAATCTCCTTCAGAATGGACTGGTTGGATCTCCTTGCAGTCCAAGGGACTCTCAAGAGTCTTCTCCAACACCACAGTTCAAAAGCATCAATTCTTCGGCACTCAGCCTTCTTCACAGTCCAACTCTCACATCCATACATGACCACAGGAAAAACCATAGCCTTGACTAGACGAACCTTTGTTGGCAAAGTAATGTCTCTGCTTTTGAATAAGCTATCTAGGTTCATCATAACCTTCCTTCCAAGGAGTAAGCGTCTTTTAATTTCATGGCTGCATTCACTATCTGTAGTGATTTTGGAGCCCAGAAAAATAGTCTGACACTGTTTCCACTGTTTCCCCATTTATTTCCCATAACATAGTATCTGATAATTCTAAGTGTTATATGTAAACGTATTTTTGATAGACAGTAACAGCGGAGACATATTAGACTGGGTGATCATCATTTTGTCCATGACAAGCCACCATTCACATACATTCCAAATACATTGTTACCACTGTATAAAGCACCTATGTCATAGGTACCCAGAATATTAAGAGAATAATAATTGCTCCAGGATAGAATATATGTTCAGACTAGCATGACTTAGCAACTGAACACAGTACAGCACATAATTAGAAAAAGTATGGTTTAGGGAAATAATACAATTATGAAACCAGGTGATTCTTAGATCAACTAGCATTCCAAAAAGACCAGACATCCCCATCAATACACTTAGTGCCTCTACACCCACGTGAGTGGAGTATTGTTCCCAACTTTTGACTCATGACCACATAGCAATCTTATCTTCCAAAAACTGGTATAAAAGTGGGGTTTTTGTCAACATGAATGTGGGTTTATGTTATTGCTGGCACTTTTTAAACCACCCACAAAAATTGTTTCAAAAGCCTTTCAAATATTTTAGAAAAATAAAATATGTTGGGTTTGGAAGACAATTCGATATCAACTTTTTATTGAAAACACAAAGCACAAATGTATTTTTAAAACTTCATTGAGACCCCATGTTAAACAATCCAAAGACATCAAGGTAAGTATGAATCCCAGAAGTCATGGAGCAGCTGAGGAGGCCTTTTTACAAATCACAATAATGCCACATGTAAATGTTTTTTTTTTTCCCCCTTTGTTATCTAAGCCTGCCAGTTTGTTGCCAACAACTGTTCAGTAGCCAGTCAATAATAATGGGAAGCCCTTGATTAATTCAGTTTTAAGAGAGCTAGGATGAAAAATGAACATTTGAATCTTGAAAACAAGCCTCAACAGAGATGCCTGACCATGTCTATAACACCTCCCACCTCCACAACCTTGGGCCTCAAGAATCCCCAAACTAACTTAACATGTTATCTTCAGATTCAGGTAAAGCAACGGACACTCATCAAGCTAAGTCACCTTTGGACTTACAGGTTTCAAATGTCAATATCACTATCCATACAATGGAACAATTAATCCTGAGATTTCAGATTCTCATTCAACTGATTTAAACAACTTTAGACACTACTTACTATGCATTTTAGTCATTATAATTGCTAAATACCAAGTACATCAATATCTCTTAGCCTGACTCATTAGCATTATATCAAATCAATATTTTATTTCCAGTTTCTGGGTTGGACTTCTACTCCAGAGAAAATTATTTGATATCAGGACTAACATCTGAAATGAACATTAAAGTTACCATAAGGAATATGATTTGCACAGAGTGGAGTATTAAGCTGTTAAAAGAAATTCAGAAATATGACAGATGGGTTTTATTTTTCAACCATGCAAAAAGCCATCAAATAGTTCTCATCAAACAGAAACTGGATCTTTCCTCTAGCGCTGAAGTCATCAATGAAATCATGTTTCCCTGCCAGCACTGTAGGCTCAGCTTGGCTTGCCTCTCTCGTCTCCTTACCCAGTTCTGAAATCCTTTCTCAATGCCTCTAGATGTATAAGGGAAATACATCCTGGACTGGGATCAAGGCTAAGGAAAGGAAAGGAAGCAGGCATTTTTCAATGTACTGAAAAGAATAAACAACCACAAAAGAACCCCAGACTTTCCTGACCTGAAAGCTTCCGTGCTAATAGTCCAACCCATTTCCAAACACAGTCAACTCTGTCCTCACCCTCTTGGTGTATAAATCCCATTCACCAAAGTTCAAAAGAAAGTTCGTGAAAAGGGCATTTTGCAATAATGGGCAACTCATCCAGGCCCAGCCCTCAGGGAATTCACCATCAAAATACACTGCTGTGGTTAACAATGCTACAGACATATGGATCACATTGTGCTAAAAACGTACAACAGAAAACAGTTGGCAATTATTAAGCTCTTTATGTGTGCTAAGCACTATGTTAAGTGATTAATCATTAATCACGTTATTCTAATTCTTATAACAATCCGACCAGATAAATACTATTGATGTTCTCATTTTACAGATTAGAAAAATGAGGCATAGAAATGTAAAGTAATTTGCCAAGTTTCACACAGCTAGGAAACAGTAGAACTAGGATTTGATCTGAGGGACTCTGCTTCTAAATACACATTCTTTCCCCCTCCCCATGCTACATTTTTATTCACCATGATATAGCATCGCACTACTCACATACAGAGGTATCAAGATGATACAGCATAAACACTAATAGGTAAACTTACAGCTCCTTTCCCACTGAAATTAAGGGAAACTGATGCAATGCTTCATTCCTACCTTGTCCTCTTTTCTCTTTCCAGATGATGTTTTACACTTTTCAGTTTCCTCTTGTTATCTCAACTCCCTGTCTTCTGACAGAAACTTCTTTCTGCTTTCTGTTCCAGAACTTGAACCATTATATTGGGCCTTCTTAATGTCTCAATGTCCTGATGCCATCAACGTGTTTTATAAAAATTGATTAACACTTCCTGTGTTTATATGTGTTTTCTAAAATTAGCTCCCCTCATTGCCTCTTGTATTTCTTCTTGCTACCTAGCACTGTATAACTTTTCTTACAAATGATTGCATGAACATATTATCCATAATCTTTTCCAAATTCAGCCATGCAGGTCCGGTGACAGTCTCTCACAGGGCACTGAAATAGGCATTTATGCACTCGAGCACTTGTTTCAGGTATCTAAATATAAACATTAGCATTCTATATTCTGAACCACTTCTCAGTTTGTATAGAGTGCTTAATCAATAAGAGTTGTATTTTGCTTGATTTTTCCCTTAGTGGTTGGTGAATACATTATAGAGGAAATTTCTTGGTTGAATTACTAAAGAAGTTTAAAGTCAAAAGTTGAATTCATATGTTTGTACAGCTGAATAACCCTCATCTGGGCAGGCAGCTAGAGATGATGAGCAAAGGTCTTCCTATTTAAAACTTATATTTGTAAGCTTCATTTATGGAGCTGTTCATAAGATCTGCTTCTAGGTGTCAACTTCCCAGGATATATAAAAGCCATGCTTACAGTGTATCATAGTGGTTAGGGGCACAAGCTTCGGCAATGAATTTGAATTTTAATCCCAGCTCCACCACTTACTGACCTTAGACAAGTCACTTCACTTCCCAGACCTCAGTTTTCTCATCTATGCATGGAGATAGTATATACCCCATAAGTTCACCGTGGGCTTTAAATAAGATATTATATGAAAAGAACATGCAATAGTAAGCAGCCGCCACAGAGCTCACCAATTCTACAAAGGCATTCTACCTTAAAAATTCTGGAACGGGGGCATAGATAAGGCAGAAAACAAGTTTTAGGCCATCATTAGCTTCAAAGACAATCTTAGGACTCTCCTAAATAAGATGAAGGGAAAAACTAAAACCACTTCATTTGCAGTGTAGTCCAGTCCCATTCTGGTTGATGTCAGAACAGATAAGCACACAGTTTTGGCATTTGTAATAAAAAGCAGGAGGAGGAAATTATAAGAGAGTTATCATGCACAACAAATGCTCTTAATTTCCCTTGTAATGAAACAGAATGAAAGTGGATCATTGAAATCTTTCACTGGGAAATCAAGTAGCTCTCATATTAACACATGTGAAACAATGATGACTTTGGCATGATTTTAGAATGAGACTGTGAGTGGCAAAATGCAAACGCCAAGGGAAATCAGTTGCCTTATTTTTTCATTATTAATGTTTTCCTTTTGTCTACTGAATTATGGAGTTACATTATTTAAATTCAATATTTGTATGTAATCTTGCCTGTGCTTGGCATTCTTCAATAAAAATAGTTCAGCAGAATAAAAATGAAATCTAGTAATTATGGCTGTAGCTACAATATTTGTTAAGACTCAAAAGCAGACAATAGAAATGGTTGTTTAATCACTGAAATTCAAAGAACAAAAAGCATCTCCCTGTTACCCTTTTGTTGAACCTGGCCCAGTGAAAGAGAATTACAGCTGAATGAACGAATGTAGATGTGTGCCTATTTTTAAAATATTTTTAAAGGTGCAAAACAGATTGTCCAAAGCAAGTTTGGTGCTGATGAACTTTCTTCATTGGTAAATACTGCCTATCAGCCTCAAGTTGCCAACATACAAGACAGGTGAAAATATGATTGTAAGAGGTGTGATGACAGTTCCTTCACTACACTTTATTAATTCCAAGATAGAGTTGTACAGGCGTTAAATACTTTTTTGTGCCTTTTACTAAAAGATTTCAGGATATTTTGAGCTGGTGCACCAAAGAGGTGATAAAGAAATATATCTGTGTTTTACTACAGTATAATGCGATGGCAGTGTTATGCCACCATGTGTAGAGATCACTCATTATTTATTAAATCTTTCAGTGAATATTTATTGAGGGCCTACTATGTGCTGGGGAATCAGCAGCAAACTTCAGTGATGTGATCCACTCATAGAACTTTAAGTCTAGTAAACATGAACAGTAAGCAAATAAATATAGTAATCCAAGTTGAGAATAAAAATATAGCAGGGGCCTATTGTTACCAAGTTCCTAAGGGAGATGAAATGTTCCTATGTAGGAGACAGGAAAAATAAAAGAAAAGCAGGCCCCAGCAAGGGCCGCAAAAGAAATTTATAATTATTGATAAACTGGATGCTGTAAGGCATGAGACGCTTGAAACAAGTCCAGAGAGAACAGTTCGTAATCTTGAAAACAAGATATGATACTGGGGTCGGAAAACCAACCCCAGACTGTTTCTCAACTGGTGTCTCAGAGTCACATGTTTTACGTATCCGGTGAAAAATCTATAGATAAGAATATTATTCTCAGTTACTGGTTTCTTAGTTACTCAGTGGTTAATGATCATTTTGTTCTTTGGTCCTGAAGGCCACCCGCATATTCTTTCCTTCACGGCTGAAAGTATAATAGACTGGCTAGGATTCAGTTTTGGCACCTTCACCTTGGAGTGGTGTTGGTCCCCTGATCCTCGTTTTTCACCGAAGTTTTGTGTCTTGTTTCTCATTCTCTTGCCATATCATGCTTTCAGAAACCCTGCTTGTCGAGCCAGTCTTGACATTCCTAGAAAGAACTGAGTCCACTGGGGAAATTTTACAGTTTGACCACTTCAAGGATGAACTGACCACCCTGAGGCATGAAGATTAATGGCCCTGGTAAGTTTAGCCCCTCTACTGTACCTGCTCATGGCATTTACTTTACCTAAGGAAAACTTAACAAAAGGGGAAAAAAAAAAAAAAACATGTTGACATTCTGGGTAACATAAATGCCCTCATTTATTTCATGTGACACATGGAAAATGATTGGCTTTGAACTTTTTTCCAGGATGATTGCTGTTTAATTTCACAAAATATTCTCTTATTCCCACATCATAGGAAAGCATAAATAAAGGTACCCCTCTGCTATCCCTCTATCATTAATCATGCTCCTTCTTGCCTCCCCCAATCCCTCCTCTCTTTTCAAAATGGAAACACTCTAGAGTGTTTAAATCTTCTCTCTTCTAGATATTTCTCATTTTGCCAATCATTTCCATTGCTGGGCTTTGTTTTTAATATTTTCTCTTTCTTTTGAAGGGATGCTGAACATGAAATAAAGCATCCTGAGCTGTTACCTCACCTTCTGCACCACAGAAGTCTTTATTGCACTGCTGACAAGATTCCACGAAAATGTTAGAGTGTAATCATTCATGTTATCAAACAGTCCCAGATCTGGCTAGAACAGCACAAAGGAACAGAGGATGTCTTAGGTGGGTAATGCATCTGCTATAAGGAGTGGAACCACTGAAAGATCTTGCCCTTGCTGCATCTGCTTATATTGCCAAGAACAGCCTTGCTTTCAAAAGGGCTGTTTATTGTGGTAGTGGTTTGTTTGAGTCTTAGAGCAGCAAATGATCAAATATGACAAATCCATGATGTTATATAAAACCATAGTCATTTATCAAATTAGGGCACACTTCCTGGCACTCACAATAGGGTCACTGCCCCAATCAACCCCTGCTCTGATCTCCTCTGAACTCTGTCAAAAAACAGGGACCGTGTTGTTTATTACCATCATTCCAGGAAGGTGCAGCTTTCTCTCATTTTCCACATTGCAACCCTCTCTGAAACGACTTTGTTGCTTCTATCCTTTATACTGTACCAAATCAATAGCTTCTTTTTGGAGGAAACTGCAGTGACTTTGGGGGAGGAGTAGTGGCACTGTGCCATAAGAAAGAGCCAAAGTATGCTCCTTGACTGACTCTTGGGGTACAGAAAAGAGCATAGTATCAGGGAGAAGCCAGGAAATGGGGTTATAAATGCATACTCTTCCCTACACTTTTCAAAATGATTTGAAAATTGTACTGAGAGTAATGCCTAATTTCCACATGGCTGAGTTCTGAACTGATAAGCCCTATATTGTTTTTGTGAAGTTTTTTGTTTTTTGTTTGTTTGTTTTTACCTTTGATTGTTGTGGGCATTTAAAAAGGAATTTAAAACAAAGAAATACTCTTCAGAATGTGTCTGGCAATAGGTCTGGATCTCTCAGTGATGGGACAGGTACAAAAGGAAGGTGTTATTCAGTGGGATTTCAAAACTGCAGAGCAATTTCTGGCATTTCAGCAAGGAGCTATTAAGCTGCAATTAAGTGCTCAGTAAGATGGCCTTTTAATAGTGTGCTTTTAGGAAATTCCTTTGTTTTTTTTTTTCCTTCACCGACATAAGAAAGTGGGGAAAATCCCCAGCACCATTGCTCAGCAGTATACCAAATTCCTATATAGTTGAGTGATACTGAATATAAGTTGAAATCATAATTCTTACATAAACCATCCATTGGGATTTATGGATATCATGAAAATACAAAAACTAGAAATTCTACAACCCTGCTTTAACAGTATCATTGATTATAGAGAGAGCACTGTTTGCAATATACTGGTAAATGCATCTGAGCGTGCCTGCTCAGTCATGTCCGATTCTTTGCAACACCATGGGCTATAGCCTGCCAGGTTCTTCTGTCCTTGGGATTTTCCAGGCGAGAATACTGGAGTGGGTTGCCATATCCTTCTCTAGGTAAATATGTCTATTTGCTTCTATATTGATATTCCAAATAATTATAGACATCTGTCCTAGCAAGCAAGCCAAATGGGCAGCAACTCTTTTTGTGTAATCAGGTTCTGTTGAGTGTATCCTAATAATCAGTTAAAGAAAGACATGTTTCTCATTTCAATTCACATAATATTCATCAAAATCTGAATTTGGTGGTATAAGGAAGCCCTGCACATAGATATGGAAGAGGATTATTTATGGGCTTTCCAGAAATGTGTACACTTTTATAAAAGTTAAACAGAAGGCCAATGTAAGAACACAAGAAACAGGGATGATCTAAATGGTCATTTGAGAAGTTGCTCCTTTCAATCAAAAAGCCAACATTGATGAAAAAGAATATGGAGGGAGGTATGCCTGGTTGATTGCTACACAAGCACTCAACGAACAGTAGCAGCAGGCTTCACAGGAAATAGAAATTTAGGGATTAATAACCTTGTCCTACCACACATGGATCTAAAATGCAAACAGCTTCTGGAAAAATAATTAAGGCTTGGAGTTGCTCATGATGTCACCAAAGGGGTGACTTGGGTAAACAATTCCCCAAGACATTCCAAATAAAATTAGAATAAGAAGAAAATCTCATATTACTGGAACAAAAATGTCTTTGGAAGATTTGGAAAATTTAAAAAAATGATATGCAACATAAAATTAAACCAGTCAATCCTAATGGAAATCAACCCTGAATATTTGCTGGAAGGACTGATGCTGAAGTTCCAATACTTTGGCCACCTGATGCAAAGAACTGACTCATTGGGAAAGACCCTGATGCCGGGAAAGATTGAAGGCAGAAGGAGAAGAGGGTGACAAAGGGTGAGATGGTTGGATGGCATCACCGATTCAATGGACATGAGTTTGAGCAAACTCCAGGAGATAGTGAAGGACAGGGAAGCCTGGAGTGCTATAGTCCATGGGGTCACAAAGAGTTGGACATGACTGAGTGACTGAACAACAAATACAAAGCTAAAGGTTTATCTTTACAACTTTAGCTATAGCTTTTCCATAAACAATATTTTAAGGGATCCACACAATTTCACTAGACGTTAGCACTGATGGTCAAAACCAATATGTGAACACTTACTTCTCAAGGCAACCCTTGGTGAAATGAAGCTGGCAGCGCATCCAAAGCTTGGTAATCTACTATCCCAAACCCTACTGCAGTGTAAAAGATCAGTTAGCTCCAAATATGTGCAAAGTGGGAGACCATCTCTGCAGAACCTTAATGTTTGATTATCAAACTCCCATTAGACTAAAGAAACTGTTCTGGGAAGATGCTATGCAGTTATACTGTTAGTAATGCTAATGTGTGTTAGTCATTCAGTCATGTCTGAGTCTTTTTGTGACCCCACGAACTGTAGCCCTCCAGGCTTCTCTGTCTATGGAATTCTTCAAACAAGAATACTGGAGTGGATTGCCATTCCATTCTCCAGAGGATCTTCCTGACCCAGGAATTGAACCCTGGTCTCCTACATTGCAGGCAGATTCTTTACCATTTGAGCTACAGGGAAGTCCTAATTGAATGCTAAACTGGGACACAAATGGGATTTTTAGTACAAGTTGCCTTTGTGAGTGGCAGTCTAGTAGGCCAAGAGTCACCCTTAAAGACTCATTTAGGATTTTATTTTTCTGATGAGTGCAATATACTCAACTCATGAGTATCCTTGTTCACATAAAATTAATCATTCTCTTGCATTTAAATATTTTTTTCCAAACAATTCTCCCCGAACTGATGTCTTTAAGCTGACTGGAGTTATACCAAGTACTGAAAGCCAGTAGTACCATCTTTCTATGGAATTGCTTGAACTAGTGAACTCCAACTCAGAGAATCCTTATGTTCCTAAATATGGAGTCTTATCACCAGACATTTGAAGACCAAACCTATGAACCATCAGTTAACATAATTTGACTTACCAAGCCAAAGACAGCAGTGCTTAAGGTAAAGGTTATCCCTCAAGTAACATAAATATATATATATATATACACACACATACACACACACACACACACACACATATATATTTAGCACATTTTCTGGCTTGAGTTCACTCAGGAGCAGATCCCGAGATAAAATTCAAATACAATAAGTTTGGGGGGAGCTAATTCCAGGAAATACTCAGAAGAATGGGAAACTGAGGCAGGGAAGGAAAAGAAACCAGTAACGAGTGGCAATAGATGGTCAGTCTTGGTGTAGAACTCTGGAGAAAATTTCCTCTCCTGAGAGACAAGGAAGCTGGAATATTTATCCATGATATTCCCATCAGACATTGGTTAAGGTCTGCTTCTAGGGCCATTAATTCTCTGGCATTTGAGGCTTGTCCTGTATACAGAGCAAGCACTCCCACAAGCAAAAAGCAGACATAAAATTTTAAAACGAACAAAATAAAACCCCTCAAGCAGAGAGTCAAAAGTGTTAGCAGTAAGCAACTTCCATGATGTAGAACTGAGTGTCAAGAAGCATAGGTACTGAGGGGACATATGTATACCTATGGCTAATTCAAGTTGATATATGGCAGAATTGTAAAGCAATTATTCAATTAAAAATAAATAAAATTTAAAAAAGAAACATGGGTAATGTACTACCATCATTTGTTACATTCTGATTTATTAACCAGGGTGTTGTCCATTGAACAGCAACATCAGAACACCTAGGGATGTTCTTAGAAACGCAGAATTTCAGGTTATACCTAAGATCTATGTGTATTAAAATTTGAGAAGAGTTCTGGTATAACAGATGAGAGAGAGAGGAAGAGTAGTCAGATAGAAACCTCTCAAAATACAATCAAGGATGTGTGCGTGCGAAGTCGCTTCAATCATTCTGACTCTGTGTGACTATGGACCATGGGAATTAATTATAGTTCCTTATCTTATAGGGTTGGGAATTATATAGGTGAAAATATATAAGTATATATGTGCAGCACATATATACTTGATATATGTTAGATTTCATGTTTATAATGATTTTATGGATTCCTCATAGAGGTAACAGTGCATTATAATACAGTTAAAATGTGTGGAAATTTGTAATTCAAGTTGCAATTCAGATTTCAGTAGGGTGTCTTCCTTGTCAACATGATAATAAAATTCTCAGATGAGTGACTGGCTACCTGGGTAACAGATTTTATTCAATTGAAGCTTCTTACTTTGTGACCTTGGCCTTCTTAACTCAGTATGCATTCCAGATATGAATTTCCAGCCCTCAGTCTCTCTTGTGCATGTGTGCCTGTTAAGTGACTTCCAACTTTTTGCAACGCTATGGCCTCTAGCCTGCTAGGCTCCTCTGTCCATGGGATTCTCCAGGCAAGAATATTGGAGTGGGTTGCCATGCCCTCTTCCAGGGGATCTTCCCGACCCAGGGAAGCAGGTTCTCTACCACTAGCACCACTGAGGAAGTCCAGTCTCTCATAGACTGTGTTAAAATATCTATGGTGGAATAGTGCTTTCTCTCCTACCTCTACCTTTCTTGTATGTATGTGGAAGTCCTAGCACTGACAATTACTTCTGGATGGCCTGCAGCATGGGCCTCTGAGGGACTGTTTTAGGGATTTAAAAAGCTTAACAATGTCCACCACTGCTTTTGATTTTATAGTCCAGTCAACATTTTCTCATTAGGATACATTTTCTAGTATCTTTAAGGAGAAAATGGATCAAATTTGGATCAGAATAACTATCGCTGTGGAAACAGTAGTATATTGAGAAGCACCCACTATAATGGTCTTGAATGGTTTTGTGCTTGGAGATTCTCAAGTTTCTAAAGCTCAAGGCAGCCTTTATGTCATGACCTTATACCCTTCAGGTATTAAGGCCACAGGAGTCTTGTCTTACAAGTGTCTGGGTTGGGAGAGCCCTTTCTTGACTTGTTGATATTTGTCTTTGAAACTTTATATTTGTTGGCTCTGACAAAGCATATTAGTAGATAACTGTGGATTCTTTTGTTAGAATTCCAGATGACTTTTGTTTGTTTCAGCTAAAAATAGCACCTTAATATCCTTGATTCTGGGTTTCCCAGGTGGCACCAGTGGTAAAGAACGTGTCTGCCAGTGCAGGAGACATAAGATACCCAAGTTTGATCCCTGGGTTGAGAAGACCCCTTGGAGAAGGGCATGGCAAGCCAATCCAGTATTCTTTCCTGGAGAATCCCATGGACAGAGGAGCCTGGCAGGCTAGAGGCCATAGGGTCGGAAAAAGTTGGAAGTGACTTAATAGGCACACATGCACAAGAGAGATTGAGGGCTGGAAATTCATATCTGGAATGCATACTGAGTTAAGAAGGCCAAGGTCACAAAGCAAGAAGCTTCAATTGAATAAAATCTGTTACCCAGGTAGCCAGTCATGCATTTGAGAATTTTATTATGTTGACAAGGAAGACACCCTACTGAAATCTGAATTGCAACTTCAATTACAAATTTCCACACACTTTAACTGTATTATAATGCACTGTTACCTCTATGAGGAATCCATAAAATCATTATAAACATGAAATCTAACATATGTCAAGTATATATGTGCTGCACATATATACTTATATATTTTCACCTATATAATTCCCAACCCTATAAGATAAGGAACTATAATTAATTCCCATTTACAGATGAGGAAACTGTGACTAAGGGAAGATAGATAACTCACTTGCACAAGACCATGCAACTAGAAAGTTGCAGAACTGGGATTTGAACAGAGACGTATGGTGACTCTAGAATCCACACTCTGACACCCAAGGCTCTTCTCTATCATTACACGATACTCGATTCCTTCCTATCACACCAGACATATTCAAAAAAGTAGTCTAACAGAAGTCAAAAGAGGATTAAAAATTATTGGACTACCATCTAAGTTAGAACTGGAGGATTTTCTTCTCTGCTCATTAAGTTTACTTTTTAATGTTGAAAGGAGATGATGTTTCTTCAGTGCACCCTCACCTTTGGATATTATTATATCCAAAGCATTATTTATATTAAAGCTAATCTTATAAAATGTAGGAGATCGGTCAGTGCTTCCTGTTGAAGACTTATGATTTCCTTAAGGATGATGTCAGTTGAAATCTGGCCTTGTGTTTAGTTGAAAAAGATCTAGATTTTCATAATAATACAGGGAAAATCAGAGAAGGCAATGGCACCCCACTCCAGTACTCTTGCCTGGAAAATCCCATGGATGGAGGAGCCTGGTAGGCTGCAGTCCATGGGGTCACGAAGAGTCGGACACGACTGAGCGACTTCACTTTCACTTTTCACTTTCATGCATTGGAGAAGGAAATGGCAACTCACTCCAGTGTTCTTGCCTGGAGAATCCCAGGGACGGCGGAGCCTGGTGGGCTGCTGTCTATGGGGTCGCGCAGAGTCGGACACGACTGAAGCGACTTAGCAGCAGTAGCAGTAGCACAGGGAAAATATTGAAGACATGAAGACAGCATGAGTCTTAGGTTTGGTGTCTTATTCTAGTCTTATGTTAAGCTGTAAGAAAAAAGAAAGAAATACAGAGAGGAATAAGGGCTCTGAGGAAAGAGCAGTAGTGCAATCAAGATCCCATCATGGAGAAGGGGTCAAGATAGGTTGACATGAAGGAAACTACCAGTGTAAAAACAGACATTTAGAAAATGTTTTAAAGACTTCTACATAGAGGGACATTAGCAAGAAAATGCAGGGTTTTTTTTAAAAAAAGATGCTTTACCTTTTGCTTCACAACTTTGCTAACTCAGAATATAGTCAAGAAAGTTTACTCTGCAACAAAAGGAACCAGAAACAGTATGGAAAAGAGCTAGCTAAAGACTATAAGAAAGGGAGAGTGAGGGTGGTGAGAGGGGAAAGGAAGAGAGTAAAGGGGGAAAGAGGAATTGAAAATAAGAAAAGATGGAGATAAAATAGAACACATTCAATTTTTTAGCTTGTAATAGAGTTGTCCAAAAAACAAGCCTAGCTATGCGTGATTGAGTAGAACATCAATTTATCAAAGTAAATGTTTTCTTTTCAATTATCATATGCAAAGTATTTTGTATTTTTTAAAATCAAAAAGATTAAATTAAGAGAAGAGTGTTTAAAGTTGCTGCAGAAAAAGAGTGAAACTCCCCAGAGACCTGATGAAATGGGAACATTTGTGGGAATTGGGATGGAGCTGAACTGAGTAAAGACAGAGAAAACAATATAGTAGCTCTCTCTGAAGGGTCAAAAGATACAGAACGCATATATATGGAATTTAGAAAGATGGTAACAATAACCCTGTGTACGAGACAGCAAAAGAGACACTGATGTATAGAACAGTCTTATGGACTCTATGGGAGAGGGAGAGGGTGGGAAGATTTGGGAGAATGGCATTGAAACATGTAAAATATCATGTATGAAACGAGATGCCAGTCCAGGTTCGATGCACGATACTGGATGCTTGGGGCTAGTGCACTGGGACGACCCAGAGGGATGGTATGGGGAGGGAGGAGGGTTCAGGATGGGGAACACATGTATACCTGTGGCGGATTCATTTTGATATTTGGCAAAACTAATACAATTATGTGAAGTTTAAAAATAAAATAAAATTAAAAAAAAAAAAGACACAGAAAGCATTACTATGGAAATTTGACCTAGAAGTACAGGTTGATTCAAACTGGCATTTAATGCCCAAATACACAATACAGCACTCAATATTGTCTGCTTTTGCTTTGATGATGATAAAGGGTCAAATCTGTCAATCCAAATCGAAACCTACCTAAGCCTCATGATGACAGCAGGACCAAATGTCAGAAGCAAACACGCTGAATCAGTCCATTGGCCTCTGAGGTTCCCACCACACCTGAACATTTCATGATGACTCTGCTTAAAGGGAACTTTGTAACAAGGGTTCTGGCTCATCAGATATGAACCAAGGTAACCCAGAAGACACCTCTGAGTAAAAACATCACAAAGTCCTCCATGCTGTTCTCCATCTGGCACATTTATCACCTTCTTCAAAGGCCAATATAATGGGAAGTATGTTATTATACCTGAATGCATTTCTGAGATCAAATTTCAGAAGTACCAGTATCTGAAAGATTTTCCCTACTGTTCACTCAATCTACCTGAGAAGAAAAGAAGCAACAACTTGCAAGTAACATCCAAAAAGGAAAATTTAGGGGAAACATGCTATTCAAAGTGTGAAGAGGGACCTCATCTCCCTCAATCTGAGGACTCCTGTGGACATCTGTCACAGTCTCATCTGAGAATACACTGAGGAAACTAGGGAGTAAAATCTTTAGAGGATACCTTAAGGAATCCTGCTGCTTACTAGAGAAAAAATAAAGCATTAACTCAGGAACCAGCCGACAAACACCCAGGGCATTGGTTGGGAGAGAATAGAAAGAGAAACCAACTAAGAGGTGGTTTAAATGGTATTCGTTGCCCCCTTTCAAGTCCACAGTTCTCCGAAACATTAAGGGCTTCAGATGTATCTGCCAAATGGAACTACATAGTGCTTGAGTGCAGGCAAAGCCTGAATTCTAGCAATTTCTATCAATAGAAAACATTACGGTGAGGAGCAGCCATGAGGTCAATCAGCCAAGCAACCCTGCAAGACAGCACTTGTTCTATGGATGATCTGTACAGAAAACAAAATCCCCCAACTAAGAGCTAGCTTAGAGTCCTTTAAAAAATATATATCCACTCACAATAACTTTGAGTCAGAGTCATTTGTCTACAAATGAGATGGGATGATCTGTACAGAAAACAAAATCCCCCAACTAAGAGCTAGCTTAGAGTCCTTTAAAAAATATATATCCACTCACAATAATTTTGAGTCAGAGTCATTTGTCTACAAATGAGATGATTATATATTATAGATACTTCATTTGTCTGACCTAAATGACAATAGACAGAAGATATTAAAAAAAGAAAGAAATCCTGAGAAAGAGACCAAATCAATGCCCCTTCTTAGAAAAGAAGAAAATGACCTTTAAATATAGCTAGCTACAAAGAAACCTCTAGAGTAGACAATCCATTCCAGCATTCTCTACACATATCTCAGCATCAAAACTATACAGTCTAAAAAAAAAAAAAAAAAAAACTATACAGCTTTGTTAATTGCCCAGGACAGTGTTTTCAAAAATAGCTTGATCCTGCCAGTGCCTAAATCCATGGCTGAGTGTAAAATCCATAGTGAGCTCTAAAAATGGAAAATTTTTCCTTCGCAGCACAGGGAAATATTGACAGATTCAACAAAAGAAGGAACATGATACTTTTGAAGGTGATAAATAGTTACAGGAAAGATGACACTATTTTATGTCCATCAAATATAAATGCTTACCATATAAGCACCTAAATTTGCAGTATCCTTGACTATAAATAAGTAAAGAAAATAAATATAAATAGTAAGTCAATTGTGTTCTAATGATCAAAATCACTGATGGTGCAAACCTCTCAAAGTGCTTAATCAGAAGTAATGGAAATAGATCCAGATAACAGTCCTATTTAGTTGACCAGTGGTTTCCTTTAGCAAATAAATAAGTTTATTTAAGTTATCATTTATCACTACTGTGCAGCCTGGATTCCTGGAAATTCTCTTGGGAATTTCAAGGGGCCTGTACATCATCAGCCAATTAGAAAGTGATAGCCAATTAAAGGGAGTTCAATCAATAACTTTGCTTTAAATTTGACCACAGAACCCTTGTCTACTCCCTCCTTTGCAAATGGGAGTGATTGAACTCCATTATCCCATAGGACCAGCATGAGGAACCATTGCAAATCATGCCTCTTACATTCTACATCAGTAGTTGCGAGGATAATGATTGTGTTGGTTTATAGCATGAACATTGAACCTAGTGTTTTTCCAAGGAGGCTCTCACAAACCACCAAATCATTTCCCTGCCTCACTCTCACTTAATTTTGAAGTTTCTGCCCTGGGCATTAGAGTGGCTAAAATATTTTAACAATTAATTACCCTAACCTCACAATGCTGCCTTCCACTCTCTTACAGAAGACTTTCCTCACTCAGGGATCAGGATATATATATATTTCTCCCTTTCTTCACTGCTGTCTTCTCTTGGCCCCAATACCACTCACCCACATTCTTTGGTACCACACTCTCAGTGGGTCTCTCTACCTCAACTCCATTCATTAACCTGTGTGTCTTAATCATGCTGCAAGCCCAACACTGCTGCTAACTGTTCTCTGACATCTGTTACTGCAAGGACTTTCTCCTGAATCCCATTTTAGAAACTTACTCCCAGGGCCACATGGTGGACTTCATCTCGCACCATAACTGCTCCACTTCAGAATCCTTAAATGCCAATAGCTCTTTCTTTGAGTACTACTTTTAATTTGATAAACTCACTCCATTACTCTCACTTCTGTTCTTCATCTTCACTGAGTTCCCCAGTCCTCTGGGGAGATTTCTTATTCTAATCAGCTTATTGATCCATTTCTGGATCACTTTTTTCCTGTCCCAGCCTCAAGTCTGTGATTCAGTCATTAAATACTATTTTGCTAATACCTTTAAATCCATTGCCTCCTTTGGCAATACTACTGAAATTGTCTTGCAAATCTTTACCTTTTAATCAATCCAATCACCTGCCTTCTCTATTCCTGTTTACCGGGTCCAAGCTCACTCTGCTTGCTGGAAAATTAACCAAGAGACAAGGTGGTAAAGCTTGGAATATGAATCAAAAAGCTGGTTGACCAAGAAGATGGCAGACTAATGTCTCAAAATAACCATCTTATCTGGGTCTGGATTCAAGTTCTTTTATAGAACAGAGATGCAGGAAAGGTGAGGAAACAAAGTGAAAAGGCCATTAATCTTATAAATATCCCCTAAAATGGCAAGCCTCAGGCAGGGGATGTGTTAAATTTTTCTTTCCTGTTTTCCACAGGTAAACATGGTCCTGTACAAAGGCACTTTAGTTTAAGCGTCAGGCAGAGGGGCAGGGTTCTCTGAGGCAAGCCATTAGGTATGATTATAATAACAAAAGCAATGAAAAGCAAATCAAAGAAATAATTCCAACATGGGGTCAGAATTGGCTCTTCCCTGCAACATTCCTACATTTGGACCACTGATCATAGCCAAATTTTTAAAAAATCAAGCAAATGTTTTTGATACTCTGAAACATCAGTCTCCAAACTAAGCTAGGCCGTAGAAAAGAATCACCTCCCCACAGGTACTCAACAATCCTTCCAAATGTCTCTGGTCTACAATTCTACTCTACTTTTCCTCTCTTATTTAACCCTTCATTCTGTTACAATTTGACTTTGTCTCCAGAAACAGCTATTGTCTATTTCACTCATCATACTTAAAGGCAAGAAATAAGGTTGCTTTGTCCCTCAGAGTATAACAGTAATTTCATTGGGCATCACTGCCATTTTACTGAGCAGTATATACAGACCAAGAGAAGAAAGATGACTTTAGCAGGATATGTGAACCTTCCATGAGCTTCAGTACACATACCAAGGATTCAGAATAACACATTCAAGATGGTAAAATGAGGAGAACAAAAACACTGAAAAGGGAGTTACACTTCTTAGTTTGTGCTTCAAAAGCCTGCTGCTGCTGCTGCTAAGTCGCATCAGTCATGTCCGACTCTGTGCAACCCCTAGACGGCAGCCCACCAGGCTCCCCCATCCCTGGGATTCTCCAGGCAAGAACACTGGAGTGGGTTACCATTTCCTTCTCCAATGCATGAAAGTGAAAAGTGAAAGTGAAGTTGCTCATTCGTGTCCGACTCTTAGCGACCCCATGGACTATACAGCCCACCAGCCTCCTCTGTCCATGGAATTTTCCAGGCAAGAGTACTGGAGTGGGGTGCCATTGCCTTCTCCGTTCAAAAACCTAGTGGGAGCTAAAACAATACAATCATGGTATGGATACTGAGCCTTAATGAATCAGAGTTATATGGGTCTTATCTACTTGGAAGTCAATTTTACTTCACTTACTCATGTTACCAAGATCCAAGTAAAGGAACATGATCTCCAGGCTTCCCTTCATTATTGTGTTACAAGAGAATTATCTCACTGCATCCATTCACTGATCAAGAATCGAGAAAATGTCCTAAAATAGTTTGCATGAAAGTCCACTTGCCTTCTGCTGTGTCAGTCTTCAGCACTCTAAACTTATAGCAGCAAGCACCTATTCCATATGTAATTGATAACAACCCTGATAGTCAGGAAATCATGCCTGGGAATGATATGATATAAGCTTTCTTTCCAAATCTATGCCAAATCAGCTACTAGCTGCATCTCAGTGGTACAGGGAGGCACTTTGTAAAACTAGCTCAGAACTTTCCTCTTTTGCTCTTGGGGAATTTGTCATTCAGTGTTTCATTGTTTCAATTCAGCATACCATCCATTTAAGAGTCAATGGCTAGAGGCGGAGGTCCTAAGGTGGCAGAGGAATAGGATGGGGAGACGACTTTTTCCCCCACAAATTCATTGAAAGATCATTTGAACGTTGAGAAAATACCACAAAACAACTTCTGAATGCTGGCAGAGAACACCAGGCACCCAGAAAGGCAGCCCATTGTCTTCGAAAGGAGGTAGGACAAAATATAAGAGATAAAAAGAGAGACAAAAGAGTTAGGAACAGAGACCCACCTGAAGAGAGAGTTGTAAAAGAGGAGAACTTTCCAAACATCAGGAAACCCTCTCACCAGTGGGTCTGTGGGGAGTTTTGGAATCTCAGGGTAAAATAAACGGAAGGGAAAAAATAAATAAAACCCACAGATAAACATGCCTAATCACAACTCCCAGCAAAGAAGTAGCCCAGATGCTCAGGACCACCACCAGCAAGCGGGGACTGAAAAGGGAGGTGCGGGCTGCATTGCTTAGGGTAAGGACCTGGCCTGAATGCCCTGAGGGCAATCTGAGGGAGCTAACTTGAGATAGAAACACAAATTGTGGGATGGCCAGAGAAAGAGAAAAAGAAAAGGAGGAAACAGAGAGAGAGAGAGAGAACTTTCCCACAAAAAGTGAACAAAGGACTGAGCTAATACCAGAGAAGAGCTAGCTGGCAGCAGACTGGCCCATCTCCCACCAGGGGCAGAGAGGCAGGTGGGTGACAGCCAGAGCCAGAAAGCAAGGGGCAAACTCAGCCCCAGAGATGGCATCATCTATCAAATATGAGCAGGCTCCCAGTTGCTAACCAAGTCTTCCTGGGATCCTGGACGGTTGACATCCACCTGGAGGGTGGCAGCCAGAGACCAGTTTCACAAAGACACATGGCACACCTGCGATGGTGTTCCCGCTATGCACCCGGGAAACCAAGGGCCAGGACCAGGGAAGTGATAAGAGTCACCATCCCACCTAGGGGGAGTGCGTTCACCAAGCACCTGATAGCCTGAGCTGCTCGGACCTGGGAATGGCACAAAACACAGGCCCAACCGACTCTGTGCCTTTGTGGACTACCCGAGAACCTGAACCTGAGCAGCTTAGACCTGGGAAGTACACGCAACCCAGGGCCTGCTTTAGACAGTTCCTTTACAGAGCAACCTAGAGCCTGAGCAGTGTACACCAGGAAAGCACACACACCATGAGTGGGGGCAAACCCAGTATGGCTCAGACACTGAAAGCACTCCCCACACACACCAGTGGCATTTGTTTGCAGAGCTCCTACCTCCCCACAGCACAACTGAACAAGTGAGCCTAAATAAGTGACCACCTTTGTCCCCTTGTGTCAGGGCAGAAGTCAGATACTGAAGAGACTTGCAAACAGAGAAAGCCAAAATAAACAAAGAAGGGGGAACCACTTTAAAAGAGAGAGGTGCAATAGATTAAAACCCTATAGTGAGCATTGACTACATTGGAAGGGACCTGTAGACCTTGAGAAGAAGTATAAGCTCAAACAAGGAACTATCTGAAACTGACATAACCCCACACTGCCCTCAACAGGTCCACAGAAATTCCTAGGTATATTTTACTATTACCATTTTTTAATTTTTTTGAAAAAATTTTAAGTTCTATATTACTCCTTCAATTTTCATTTTTATAACCTACTATTACCTCACAAAAAAAGAATATAGTTTTAAAGCAAATTTCATATATATATATTTTTTTAGTTTTTGTGATTTTGCTTTGTTTTTTCATATTGTATTTTTGAGAGTCTAATCTCTACTCTAGATTTTTAATCTTTGCTTTTTGGTATTTGTTATCGATTTTGTACCTTTAAGAACCCAATCTTCAGTACCCATTTTTACGTAGGAGTGTGATTACTGGACTGACTGCTCTCTCCCCTTTTCACTCTCCTTTTTCTCCCCCAGGTCACCTCTATCTCCACCCTCCCCCTTCTCTTCTCTAGCTAACTCTGTGAATCTCTTTGGGTGTTCTGGGCTGTGGACAACACTTAGGGAACTGAATACTGGCTAGATCTGTCTCTCTCCTTTTGACTCCCCCTCTTCTCCTCCTAGTCACCTCTATCTACTTTCTCCCTCTTCTCTTCTCCATGTAACTCTGTGAATATCTCTGGGTGTCCCTCAGTGTGGAGAATGTTTTCATCATTAACCTAGATGTCTTATCATCAGTGTTGTATGGATGGAGAAGTCCTGAGGCTACTGTAAGAATAAGACTGAAAGCCAGAGATAGTAGCTTAAATCTAAAACTTGAGAACACCAGAAAATTCGTGACTCCATGGACCATTAATTGACAACACCTCATCCAAAAGCCTCCAAACCTACAACGAAATCATGCTCCAACCAAGCGCCAACAAGTTTCAGAGCAAGCCATACTGAGCTAATTCTTCAACAACACAGGAACATAACCCTGAGAACAAAATTACAGGCCAGCAAAAGTCACATCAAACCCACAGACACCTCAAAACACACTACTGGGCAATTCATTGCAATCCAGAGAGAAGAGATCCAGCTCCACCCACCAGAACACCGACGGAAGATTCCCTAACCAGGAAACCTTGACAGGCCACTCATCCAACCACACCCACAGGGAGGAAACTCCACAATAAAGAGGAACCACAAACTTCCAGCATTCAGAAAGGCCACCCCAAACGCAGCAACCTAAACAAGATGAAAAAAAAGAGAAATATTAAGCACGTAAAGGAACATGATAAAAGTCCACCAAACCAAACAAAAGAGGAGGAGTTAGGGAGTCTACCTGAAAAAGAATTCAGAATGATGATAATCAAAATGATCCGAAATCTTGAAAACAAAATGGAGTTACAGATAAATAGTCTGGAGACAAGGATTGAGAAGATGCAAGAAATGTTTAACAAGGACCTTGAAGAAATAAAAAAGAGTCAATCAATAATGCATAATGCAATAACTGAGATCAAAAACACTCTGGAGGGAAACAACAGTAGAATAACTGAGGTAGAAGATAGGCTAAGTGAGGTGGAAGATAGAATGCTGAAAATAAATGAAACAGAGAGGAAAAAAAGAAAAAAACAATTAAAAGAAATGAGGACAACCTCAGGAACCTCTTGGACAATGTTAAAGGCCCCAACATTCGAACCATAGGAGTCCCAGAAGAAGAAGACAAAAAGAAAGGCCATGAGAAAATACTTGAGGAATTAATAGCTGAAAACTCCCCTAAAATTGAGAAGGAAATACCAACAAAGTCCAAGAAACCCAGTCCCAAACAGGACAAATCCAAGGCAAAACACCCCAAGACACATATTAATCAAATTAACAAAGATCAAACACAAAGAACAAATATTAAAAGCAGCAAGGGAAAAATAACAAATAACTCACAAGGGGATCCCCATAAGTATAACAGCTAATCTCTCAATAGAAACTCTACAAGCCAGAGGGAAGGGAAGAACAGATCAGATCAGATCAGTCGCTCAGTCGTGTCCGACTCTTTGCGACCCCATGAATCGCAGCACGCCAGGCCTCCTTGTCCATCACCAGCTCACAGAGTTCACTCAGACTCATGTCCATCGAGTCAGTGATGCCATCCAGCCATTTCATCCTCTGTCGTCCCCTTCTCTTCCTGCCCCCAATCCCTCCCAGCACCAGGGTCTTTTCCAATGAGTCAACTCTTCGCATGAGGTGGCCAAAGTACTGGAGTTTCAGCTTTAGCATCATTCCTTCCAAAGAAATCCCAGGGCTGATCTCCTTCAGAAGGGACTGGTTGGATCTCCTTGCAGTCCAAGGGGCTCTCAAGACTCTTCTCCAACACCACAGTTCAAAAGCATCAATTCTTTGGCACTCAGCCTTCTTCACAGTCCAACTCTCACATCCATACATGACCACAGGAAAGACCATAGCCTTGACTAGACGGACCTTTGTTGGCAAAGTAATGTCTCTGCTTTTCAATATGCTATTTAGGTTGGTCATAACTTTCCTTCCAAGGAGTAAGCGTCTTTTAATTTCATGGCTGCAGTCACCAACTGTAGTAATTTTGGAGCCCATAAAAATAAAGTCTGGCACTGTTTCCCCATCTATTTCCCATGAAGTGGTGGGACCAGATGCCATGATCTTCGTTTTCTGAATGTTGAGCTTTAAGCCAACTTTTTCACTCTCCACTTTCACTTTCATCAAGAGGCTTTTTAGTTCCTCTTCACTTTCTGCCATAGGATGGTGTAATCTGCATATCTGAAGTTACTGATATTTCTCCTGGCAATCTTGATTCCAGTTTGTGTTTCTTCCAGTCCAGCATTTCTCATCATGTACTCTGCATATAAGTTAAATAAACAGGGTGAAAATATACAGCCTTGACGAACTCCTTTTCCTATTTGGAACCAGTCTGTTGTTCCATGTCCAGTTCTAACTGTTGCTTCCTGAGCTGCATACAAATTTCTCAAGAGGCAGATCAGGTGGTCTGGTGTTCCCATCTCTTTCAGAATTTTCCACAGTTTATTGTGATCCACACAGTCAAAGGCTTTGGCATAGTCAATAAAGCAGAAATAGATGTTTTTTCTGGAACTCTCTTGCTTTTTCTGTGATCCAGAGGATGTTGGTAACTTAATCTCTGGTTCCTCTGCCTTTTCTAAAACCAGCTTGAACATCTGGAAGTTCACAGTTTACATACTGCTGAAGCGTGGTTTGGAGAATTTTGAGCATTACTTTCCTAGCATGTGAGATGAGTGCAATTGTGCGGTAGTTTGAGCATTCTTTGGCATTGCCTTTCTTTGGGATTGGAATCAACACTGACCTTTTCCAGTCCTGTGGCCACTGCTGAGTTTTCCACATTTGCTGGCATATTGAGTGCAGCACTTCCACAGCATCATCTTTCAGGATTTGGAATAGCTCAACTGGAATTCCATTACCTCCACCAGCCTTGTTCATAGTGATGCTTTCTAAGGCCCACTTGACTTCACATTCCAGGATGTCTGGCTCTAGGTGAATGATCACACCATCGTGATTATCTGGGTCATGAAGATCTTTTTTGTACAGTTCTTCGGTATATTCTTGCCATCTCTTCTTGATATCTTCTGCTTCTGTTAGGTCCATACCATTTCTGTCCTTTATTGATCCCATCTTTGCATGAAATGTTCCTTTGGTATCTCTGATTTTCTTGAAGAGATCCCTAGTCTTTCCCATTCTGTTGTTTTCCTCTATTTTTTTGCATTGATTGCTGAAGAAGGCTTTCTTATCTCTTCTTGCTATCCTTGGAACTCTGCATTCAGATGTTTATATCTTTCCTTTTCTCCTTTGCTTTTCACTTCTCTTCTTTTCACAGCTATTTGTAAGGCCTCCCCAGACAGCCATTTTGCTTTTTTGCATTTCTTTTCTATGGGAATGGTCTTGATCCCTGTCTCCTGTACAATGTCACGAACCTCATTCCATAGTTCATCAGGCACTCTATCTATCTAATCTAGGCCCTTAAATCTATTTCTCACTTCCACTATATAATCATAAGGGATTTGATTTAGGTAATACCTGAATGGTCTAGTGGTTTTCTCTACTTTCTTCATTTTAAGTCTGAATTTGGCAATAAGGAGTTCATGGTCTGAGCCACAGTCAGCTCCTCATCTTGTTTTTGCTGACTGTATAGAGCTTCTCCATCTTTGGCTGCAAAGAATATAATCAATCTGATTTCGGTGTTGACCATCTGGTGATGCCGTTGTATAGAGTCTTCTCTATGAAGACTCAACACAAGAAGATGCAAGTCTTCTTGTGTTGTTGGAATATGAAGGAGAAATCAAAAGTTTTACAGACAAGCAAGAGCTAATAGAATTCAGCACCACCAAACCAACTCTTCAACAAGTGCTAAAGAATCTTCTCTAGACAGGAAACACAGAAAGGGTGTATAAACTCGAACCCAAAACAACAAAGTAAATGGCAATGGGATCATACTTATTAATAATTACCTTAAATGTAAATGGATTGAATGCCCCAACCAAAAGACAAAGACTGGCTGAATGGATACAAAAACAAGACCCTTATATATGCTGTCTACAAAACCCACCTCAAACCTAGGGACACATACAGACTGAAAGTGAAGGGCTGGAAAAAAATATTTCATGCAAATGGAGACCAAAAGAAAGCAGGAGTAGCAATACTCATATCAGATAAAATAGACTTTGAAATAAAAGCCGTGAAAAGAGACAAAGAAGGACACTACATAATGATCAAAGGATCAATCCAAGATAAAGATATAACACTTATAAATAGATATGCACCCAAAATAGGAGCACTGCAATATGTAAGGCAAATGAAAGGGGAAATTAACAGTAACAAAATAATAGTGGGAAACTTTAATATCCCATTCACACCTATGGATAGATCAACTAAACAGAAAGTTAGCAAGGAAACACAAACTTTAAATGATACAATGGACCAGTTAGACATAATTTATAGGACATTTCACGTAAAACAATGAATTTCACGTTTTTCTCAAGTGCACATGGAACCTTCTCCAGGATAGACCACATCCTCGGCCATAAATCTAGCCTTGGTAAATTCAAAATAATTGAAGTCATCTCAAGCATCTTTTCTGATCACAATGCAGTAAGATTAAATGTCAACTACAGGGGGAAAAATATTAAGAATACAAACATATGGAAGCTAAAAAACACACTTTTGAAAAACCAACAAATCGCAGAATAAATCAAAAATGAAATCAAAACATGGATAGAAACAAATGAAAATTAAAACACAACAACCCAAAACCAATAGGACTCAATAAAAACAGTGCTAAGAGGAAGGATCATAGCAATACAATCCTAGCTCAAGAAACAGGAGAGAAGTCAAATAAATAACCTATCTCTTCACCTAAAGCAACTAGAAAAAGAAGAAATGATGCACCCCAGGGATAGTAGAAGAAAAGAAATCATAAAAATTAGGACAGAAATACATGCAAAAGAAACAAAGGGGACCATAGCCAAAATCAGCAAAGCTAAAAGCTGGTCCTTTGAGAAGATAAATAAAATAGAAAAACCAACAGTCAGACTCATCAAGACACAAAAGGAGCAGAAGCAAATCAACAAAATTAGAAATGAAAATGGAGAAATCACAACAGACAACAACACAGAAATACAAAGGATCATAAGAGACTGCTATCAGCAACTATATGTCAATGAAATGGACAACTTTGAAAAAGTGGACAAATTCTTAGAAAAGCATAACTTTACAAAACTGAACCAAGAAGAAATAGAAAATCTTAACAGACCCATCAATAGCATGGAAATCGAAACTGTAATCAGAAATCTTCCAACAAACAAAGGACCATGACCAGACAGTTTCACAGATGAATTCTACCAAAAATTTAGAGAAGACTTAACACCTATCCTACTCAAACTCTTCCAGAAAACTGCAGAGGAAGGTAAACTTTCAAACTCATTCTATGAGGCCACCATCACCCTAATACCAAAGTAGATAAAGATGTCACAAAAAAAGAAAACTACAGGGCAATATCACTGATGAACATAGACTGAAAAATCCTTAACAAAATTCTAGAAAACAGAATCCAAAGATTAAAAAGATCATACATCATGACCAAGTGGGCTTTACCTCAGGGATGCAAGGATTCTTCAATATTGCAAATCAACCAATGTAATACACCACATTAGCAAATTGAAAGATAAATCCATATTATTCCAATGGATGCAGAGAAAGCCTTTTTGACAAAATTCAACATCCATTTAAGATTAAAAACCCCCCAGAAACCAGGAATAGAAGTAACATACCTCAACATAATAAAAGCCATATATGACAAACCCATAGCAAACATTATCCTCAATGGTGAAAAATTGAAAGCATTTCCCCTAAAATCAGGAACAAGACAAGGGTGTCCACTCTCACCACTACTATTCAACATAGTTTTGGAAGTTTTAGCCACGGCAATCAGAGAAGAAAAAGAAATAAAAGGAATCCAGATTGGAACAGAAGTAAAACTCTCACTGTTTTCAGATGACATGATCGTCTACATAGAAAACCCTAAAGACTCCACCAGAAAATTACTAGAGCTAATCAATGAATACAGTAAAGTTGCAGGATATAAAATTAACACACAGAAATCCCTTGCATTCCTACACACTAACAATGAGAAAACAGAAAGAAAAATTAAGGAAATAATTCCATTCACCACTGCAATGAGAAGAATAAAATATTTAGGAATAAATCTACCTAAAGAAACAAAAGATCTATATATAGAAAACTATAAAACACTGGTGAAAGACATCAAAAGTGACAAACAGATGGAGAAATATACCATGTTCATGGACTGGAAGAATCAATATAATGAAAATGAGTACACTACCCAAAGCAACCTATAGACTCAATGCAATCCCTAAGAAGCTACCAATGGTATTTTTCAGAGAATTAGAACAAACAATTTCACAATTTGTATGGAAATTAAAAAAAAAAAAACTCGAATAGCCAAAGTAATCTTGAAAAAGAAGAATGGAACTGAAGGAATCAACCTGCCTGACTTCAGGCTATACTACAAAGCTATAGTCATCAAGACAGTATGGTACTGGCACAAAGACAGAAATATAGATTAATGGAACAAAATAGAAAGTCAAGAGATAAATCCACGCACCTATGGACACCTTGTCTTTGACAAAGGAGGCAAGAATATACAATGGAGAAAAGACAATCCCTTTAACTAGAACACTTTCTAACACCATAAATAAAAATAAGCTCAAAATGGTTTAAAGATCTAAATTCAAGACCAGAAACTATAAAATTCCTAGAGGAAAACATAGGTAAAACACTCTCTGACGTAAATCATAGCAGGATCCTCTATGACTCACCTACCAGAGTAATGGAAATAAAAGTAAAAATAAACAGATGGGACCTAATTAAATTTAAAAGCTTTTACACAACTAAGGAAACTATAAGCAAAGTGAAAAGGCAGCCTTCAGAATGGGAGAAAATAGTAGCAAATGAAGCAACTGACAAAGAATTAATCTCAAAAATACACAAGCAACTCCTGCAGCTCAATTCCAGAAAAATAAACGACCTAATCAAAATATGGGCCAAAGAACAAAACTGACATTTCTCCAAAGAAGACATACAGATGGCTAACAAACACATGAAAAGATACTCAACATCACTCATTATCAGTTCAGTTCAGTTCAGTTCAGTCGCTCAGTCATGTCCGACTCTTTGAGACCCCATGAATCACAGCATGCCAGGCCTCCCTGTCCATCACCAAGTCCCAAAGTTCACTCAGACTCACATCCATCAAGTCAGTGATGCCATCCAGCCATCTCATCCTCTGTCGTCCCTTTCTCCTCCTGCCCCCAATCCCTCCCAGCATCAGAGTCTTTTCCAGTGAGTCAACTCTTTGCATCAGGTGGCCAAAGTACTGGAGTCTCAGCTTTAGCATCATTCCTTCCAAAGAAATCCCAGGGCTGATCTCCTTCAGAATGGACTGGTTGGATCTCCTTGCAGTCCAAGGGACTCTCAAGAGTCTTCTCCTACACCACAGTTCAAAAGCATCAATTCTTCAGCACTCAGCTTTCTTCACAGTCCAACTCTCACATCCATGCATGACCACAGGAAAAACCATAGCCTTGACTAGACAGACCTTTGTTGGCAAAGTAATGTCTCTGCTTTTCAATATGCTATCTAGGTTGGTCATAACTTTCCTTCCAAGGAGTAAGCATCTTTTAATTTCATGACTGCAGTCACCATCTGCAGTGATTTTGGAGTCCAAAAAATCAAGTCTGACACTGTTTCCACTGTTCCCCCATCTATTTCCCATGAAGGGATGGGACCAGATGCCATGATCTTCGTTTTCTGAATGTTGAGCTTTAAGCCAACTTTTTCACTCTCCTCTTTCACTTTCATCAAGAGGCTTTTTAGTTGCTCTTCATTTTCTGCCATAAGGGTGGTGTCATCTGCATATCTGAGGTTATTAATATTTCTCCCTGCAATCTTGATTCCAGCTTGTGCTTCTTCCAGCCCAGTGTTTCTCATGATGTACCCTGCATATAAGTTAAATAAGCAGGGTGACAATATACAGCCTTGACATACTCCTTTTCCTATTTGGAACCAGTCTGTTGTTCCATATCCAATTCTAACTGTTGCTCTCTTCATTTGCATAATGCAAATCAAAACCACAATGAGGTACCACATCACGCCAGTCAGAATAGCTGCTATCAAAAAGTCTACAAACAATAAATGCTGAAGACAGTGGGGAGTAAAGCGAACCCTCTTACACTGTTGGAGGGAATGCAAACTAGTACAGTCACTATGGAGAATAGTGTGGAGATTCCTTAAAAAACTGGAAATAGAACTGACATATGACCCAGCAATCCCAGTGCTGGGCATACACACTGAGGAACCCAGAATTGAAAGAGACACATGTACTCCAATGTTCATTGCAGCACTGTTTATAATAGCCAGGACATGGAAGTAACCCAGATGTCTATTAGCAGACGAATGGATTAGAAAGATGTGGTACATATACACAATGGAATGTTACTCATCTATTAAAAAGAATGCATTTGAATCAGTTCTAATGAGGTGGATGATACTGGAGCCTATTATACAGCGTGGAGTAAGTCAGAAAGAAAAACACCAATATAGTATATTAATGCATATATATGGAATTTAGAAAGAGGGTAACACTGACCATGTGAGACAGCAAAAGAGACACATATGTAAACAATAGACTTTTGGACTCTGTGGGAGAAGGCGAGGGTAGGATGATTTGAGAGAATAGCATTGAAACATGTATATTATCATATGTGAAATAGATTGCCAGTCCAGGTTGGATGCAGGAGATAGGGTGCTCAGGGCTGGTTCACTGGGATGACCCTGAGGGATGGGATGGGGAGGGAGCTGGGAAGGGGATTCAGGATGGGGAACAACACATGTACATCCATGGCTGATTCATGTCAATGTATGGCAAAAACCACTACAGTATTGTGAAGTAATTAGCCTCCAATTATAATTTTTTTAAAAAAAGAGTCAATGGGCACAGGTACACTATCTTTAGGCAGGGTAAATTAAGTCCATTTATAAGCTCTTGAGCCAATGAATTTCCCCAGTAGGTTGCCACAGAATTGTTGAGCTCAAGTCTGTGTAATTGTGATACATAGAGACAATTCTTTACTGAAACACAGGAGTTCAGTGCAAAGTTCACTCAGGCACAGGTGCTGAGGTGATACTTGAAGGACTGGATGGAGTATAAGTAAAATTCCTACACAGAAAAATGCTCGTCTAAAACTCTGAGTCATCCAAAGTTGGGAGAGTTTCAAAGGAAGCCCAGAGGGTGAGGAATAAAGAATAACAAACTTAATTAGGAGGACTATTACCACTGGAAGCTTCAGGCAGGCAGGAACCCCAGTTAAACAGACTCCCAGACATAAATCACCAGTGCTTACCAGCTACATAGGTGAATTGGCAAGCTTTACAAAGGACATGGTTGGCTTCCCAAGTCACACCACTTGAGACTTGGGAATGGAAGAAAACGAGAAGGCACAGTAGCAGCTGAGATAGCCAAACTGCTAAAGCAATGGCCCCCAGGAGATTCAGCTATGCAGAGCTGGAAGTAAGCAATAGTTAAATCATTCTCTAGTGGGGGGTTGTGCCTCCCTATGTAATAGACTTATAACTGTACATATTTTTATAAATTTTCAGTTAAGCAATTGGATTTTTTTTCCTCCCTAATTTGGTGCTTCCAGTGCTAGTTCCTCCCCTGGAAATTCCTCTCCCCTTTGATGGCCTGCAGGGTCTGTGATCTTAGAAGCCACCTGGAGGCAGACAGAGCTCTAGTTTAGGATTCCAGGCATGCTCTTCTAGGTGATTACTTTCAGAGGTATTTACAGCTTTTCTCTGATTGATTCTTCTTGGGAGGTGAGGGTTACGTCCTGCCCTCAGGGCCTTCCTTTTAACTTGGCTGAAGGATAGACTCCTTTGAGCAGGCCTGCATTTGCTTTTATGTCACTAATGGCAGGACTGAATTTCCTTGTGCTCTGAGTCTTCTGGGAAGGGATGTTTGGCCTTCTCTCCTCTTCCCCTATCCTCCCTTCCTAATCCAAGCTTCCTACACAGGTTCTCTTTTTTTATTAGCTTTTCTAACCTCAAGTCCCACATCCTCAATAAAGGCTTCAGCTGGCATACACTTCCCCTTTTCCTGAGCAGTTATGAAGCTTAGGGAAGTATTGTAACACAGAAAAAATAAATAAATAAAACAAAGTCTTGGAGTTATACAAGCTTGGATATGAATGCCAGCTCCAGAATCTACTACCAAGGTAACTCTGAAAAAGTTACTTCATCTCTCTAAGGTTCAACTCCCTCAACTGTAAAGTGAATATCACCATAGTTTCTACTTTATGAAGATTTATAAGGATTAAATAATAAAAATAATAACAACCACAACTTCTATTTGACTTAAAATGGGCCAAACTCTTTTTAAACTATGTTGCATATATTATTCATTTACCTTTGAGGCACAGAGATGTTAAGTAACTTGCCCAAGGTCACACAGCTGGTGGGTGAAGAAAGGAATTGAATCTAGGCAGTCCATGACCTTAACCTCTATACCACAGTAACAGGCTATATGCAAATGATTTTAACAGGGATATAGCAAATATCCCTGATCAAGAGGGGTGATGGGACCTTTGTTTTTCCACAGGAAAGAGCATAGTACATACTATAAAATGAATACAGGTGGTCCTCAACTTAAGATGGTTCCACTCACAATTTTTAAACTTTATAATGGCACAAAAGCTAGATATGCATTCAGTAGAAATCATACTTTGAATTTTGATCTTTCCCTAGGCTAGCAATATGCTGTATGATACTCTCTCAAGATGCAGGGCAGCAGCAGCAAGCCACAGCCCCCACTCAGCTATGTGATCACAGCTAAACAACCAATACACTTAGATTCTGTGTCCATGCAATCATTCTGTTTTTCACTTTCTGTATAATATTCAATAAATTACTTGAGAAATTCAGTGTTTTACTATAAGACAGACTTTTTGTTAGATGGTTTTGCCCAACTATAGGCTAATGTAAGTGTCCTGAGCATGTGTAAGGCAGGCTAGACTAAGCTATTATGTTCACTAGGTTAGGTGTACTACTAAATGCACTTCTGATTTACAGTATTTTCAACTTACAGTAAGTTTATTGGGACAAAACCTCGTGGTAAGTAGAGGAAGATCTGTAGAGAACTGACAGCAGGAATCAAAATCTCAGATGTGTTACTTATTATCTGTGTAACCAAGACAAAATCACTCTACTGCTCTAAACTTGTTTACTTATCTGTAAAACGGAAATAATCATAGCACCAATCTCTTGTGATTATTTTGAGCCATCAATGGCATATAGTAGATACTCAGCAAATTCTAACTTACTTCCTAATTGTTTGCATCCATCATTTGACATTAACCTACACTGCCTCATATTGCTGATTCTCTCTTCATTTGTGAGTCCTGTCTTACTCAGTTTATAAGCTTTGAGGACTAAGACAATATCCTAAGCCTCTTGATAACCTTTTAGCATAATGCTGTGCCCCACACAAAATTCTCATTAAATGGATTCTTAACTTTGTTGCACACGTGCTTAGCCAAGCACTATGTTAGGTGCTCAAATGCATTACCAATTTAAAATCTCATAAATTATAAAATGTTCTGTTTTTTGATAGATTTTGTTTTCTGGAATAAAATTTCCACTGAGAAACTCAACGTGTAATTTTCATTGGGACTAATTTCAGAGCGTGAGGATAATTTCAGAATCTCTCAAGCCCTTTTGTTGGCTGATAGAAATGAACCTTCCATCATCCTCCTTTCTAAAATCCCTTCACCTGGTGACATTTTGTAAACAATTGATAGTGTTCACGCAGGTGGGAGTCAGGTTCTTCCTCTAGGGCTCAGCTATGTGAATCACCTTAAGATTCTTTTTCCTGGGACTTTTACTCTCAGCTACCTTTTCTCACTCTTTTGTCTTATTCATCTTTTTCAAACCTCAGATAACACGGAAGGAAGAGCTGTGTAACAATACTGATTCTTAGCTTATTTAGGACCAATGAAGAAAAATAGAAAACTGAGTGTAAAGAAATTAACCCTGGAGCTTTATTTCGATAGGCCAAAGAGTCATAATGCAGTCATGCTGAACCATGATTCTGTGCTCATTATTTTCATGATTGTGGCTTTATAGTTGCTTCTGATGAAAAGGAGGGGGATGAACATTCAACATATAAACATAAATAACCAACAAAACCTGACTGTGTGGGAAATGCACTGTACTAAAGGATTTACTTTCCCAGACAAAAGACTGAAAATAACTGGGTTTGCTGCTATTGAATTCAAAGCAACTAAACTCAGCTTCTTTCTGTAGTTCAAGTTTCCAGCAAATGATTTACAGTATAAATGTACCAATGGTTTTCACATAACAAATGGTTGTGTATTGTACATAGGATATAAATTAAGGATACTCGAGGGCGGTCCTAAGGTGGCGGAGAAATAGGACGGAGAGACTACTTTCTCTCCCACAAATTCATCAAAAGATCATTTGAACGCTGAGCACATTCCACAAAACAATTTCTGAACGCTGGCAGAGGACACCAGGCACCCAGAAAGGTAGCCCATTGTCTTTGAAAGGAGGTAGGACAAAATATAAAACATAAAAAGAGAGGCAAAAGAGTTAGGGATGGAGACCCATCATGGGGAGAGAGTCATGAAAGAGAAGAAGTTTCCAAACACAAGGAAACCCTCTCACCAGCGGGTCTGTGGAGGGTTTTGGAATCTCAGAGGGCAACATAACTGGGAGGAAAAATAAATAAATAAATAAAAACTCACAGATTACATGCCTAACAGCAACGCCCAGAAGAAAAGTAGCCCAGACACTAGCATCCGCCACCAACAAGCAGGGCCTGAACAGGGGGACGCGGGCTACACTGCTTAGGGTAAGGACAGGGCCTGAATGCCCTGAGGACAGTCTGAGGGAGCTAACATGAGACAGCAACCCAAACTGTAGGATAGCCAGAGAAAGAGGGGGAAAAAGAGAGAGAGAGAGAGAGAACTTCCCCGTGAAAAGCTCTAACCTAAGGCACTGGCAGCCCGCTCACAGAACAAAGGACTGAGCAAATACCAGAGGAGAGCTAGCCAGCAGCGGACCAGCCCATCCCCCGCTGGAAGCAGAGAGGCAGGCGGGCGACAGCCAGAACAAGAAGGCAAGGGGCAAACTCGGCCCCAGAGACAGCATCCTCTACCAAACTGAAAGCAGGCTCCCAGTTGCTAACCAAGTCCTCCTGGTATCCTGGACGGTTGACATTCACCTGGAGGGTCACAGCCAGAGATCAGCTTCACAGAGAAGACACATGGCACACCTGAGACAGCACTCCTGCTGCACACCCAAGAAACTGAGCAGCTGGGATGGGGGAGGTGATAAGAGGCACTGTCCCCCCTGGGGAGAGTGCAATTGCCAAGCACCTGGTCGCCTGAGCTGCTTGGACATGGGAAGGGCACAAAACACAGGCCCAACCGAGTCTGTGCCGTTGCGGAGTACCCAAGAACCTGAACCTGAGCAGCATAGACCTAGACCTGGGAAGTGCACGCAATCCAGGGCCCACTTTAGACAGTTCCCCTACAGAGCAACCTGGAGCCTGAGCAGTGTAAACCAGGAAACCACACGTGCTCTGAGCAGAGACAAACCCAGTGTGGATGAGACACTGCAAGCACTCCCCACACAGGCCAGTGATATTTGTTTGCAGTGTTCCTCCCTCCCCACAGCACAACTGAACAAGTGAGCCTAAATAAGTGACCACCTTTGCCCCCTTGACTCAGGGGAGAAATGAGACACTGAAGAGACTTGTAAACAGAAGAAGCTAAAAAAAACAAACAAACAAACAAACAAAGGGAACAGCTTTGGAAGTAACAGGTGCAACAGGTTAAAACCCTGATCTTTCGACAGAAACTATTCAGGCCAGAAGGGAATGGCAGGACATACTTAAAGTGATGAAAGATAAGAACCTACAGCCCAGATTACTATATCCAGCAAGGATCTCATTCAAATATGAAGGACAAATCAAAAGCTTTACAGACAAGCAAAAGCTGACAGAATTCAGCACCACCAAACCAGCTCTCCAACAAATGCTAAAGGATCTTCTCTAGACAGGAAACACAGAAAGGGTGTATAAACACGAACCCAAAACAATAAAGTAAATGGCAATGGGATCATACTTATCAATAATTACCTTAAATGTAAATGGGTTGAACACCCCAACCAAAAGACAAAGACTGGCTGAATGGATACAAAAACAAGACCCCTATATATGTTGTCTACAAGAGACCCACCTCGAAACAAGGGACACATACAGACTGAAAGTGAAGGGCTGGAAAAATATATTCCTTGCAAATAGAGACCAAAAGAAAGCAGGAGTAGAAATACTCATATCAGATAAAATAGACTTTAAAACAAAGGCTGTGAAAAGAGACAAAGAAGGACACTGCATAATGATCAAAGGATCAATCTAAGAAGAAGATATAACAATTAAAAATATATATGCACCCAACATAGGAGCACCACAATATGTAAGACAAATGCTAATAAGTGTGAAAGAAGAAATTAACAATAACACAATAATAGTGGGAGACTTTAATACCCCACTCACACCTATGGATAGATCAACTAAATAGAAAATTAACAAGGAAACACAAACTTTAAATGATGCAATAGACCAGTTAGACCTAACTGATATCTATAGGACATTTCACCCCAAAACAATGAATTTCAACTTTTTTCTCAACTGCACATGGAAGCTTCTCCAGGATAGATCACATCCTGGGCCATAAATCTAGCCTTGGTAAATTCATAAAAATTGAAATCATTCCAATCATCTTTTCTGACCATAATGCAGTAAGATGAGATGTTAATAGAAAAACTATTAAAAATGCCAACTTATGGAGGCTAAACAACACACTGGTGAATAACCAACAAATCATTGAAGAAACCAAAAAAGAAAAAAAATATGCATAGAAATGAATGAAAATGAAAACACAACAACCCAAAACCTATGGTACACTGTAAAGGCAGTGCTGAGGGGAAGGTTCACAGCAATACAGCCTTACCTCAAGAAACAACAAAAAAGTCAAATAAATAACCTAACTCTACACCTAAAGAAACTAGAAAAGGAAGAAATGAAGAACCCCAGGGTTAGTAGAAGGAAAGAAATCTTAAAAATTAGGGCAAAAATAAATGCAAAAGAAACAAAAGAGACCATAGCAAAAATCAACAAAGCCAAAAGCTGGTTCTTTGAGAAGTGAAATAAAATTGACAAGCTTTTAGCCAGACTCATCAAGAAACAAAGGGAGAAGAATCAAATCAACAAAACTAGAAATGAAAATGGAGAGATCACAACAGACAACATAGAAATACAAAGGATCATAAGAGACTACTCAGAAAAAGCAATGGCACCACACTCCAGTACTTTGCCTGGAAAATCGCATGGACGGAGTAGCCTGGTAGGCTGCAGTCCATGGGGTGGCTAAGAGTTGGACACGACTGAGCGACTTCACTTTCACTTTTCACTTTCATGCATTGGAGAAGGAAATGGCAACCCACTCCAGTGTTCTTGCCTGGAGAATCCCAGGGACGGGGGAGCCTGGTGACTGCCGTCTAT
This sequence comes from Bos taurus, assembly GCF_002263795.3. Lineage (NCBI taxonomy): Eukaryota > Metazoa > Chordata > Mammalia > Artiodactyla > Bovidae > Bos > Bos taurus. The sequence goes on from NC_037357.1 coordinate 49,219,887, forward strand.
GGGGTCGCAGAGTCGGACACGACTGAAGTGACTTAGCAGCAGCAGCAGTAGCAAGAGACTACTATCAGAAACTATATGCCAATAAAATGGGCAACTTGGAAGAAATGGACAAATTCTTAGAAAAGTACAACTTACCAAAACTGAACCAGGAAGAAATGGAAAATCTTAAAAGACCCATCACAAGCACGGAAATTGAAATTGTAATCAAAATCTTCCAGCAAACAAAAGGCCAGGACCAAATGGCTTCACAGCTGAATTGTAACAAAAATTTAGAGAAGAGCTAACACTTACTACACGCAAAATCTTCCAGGAAATTGCAGAGGAATGTAAACTTCCAATCTCATTCTATGAGGTTACCATCACCCTAATACCAAAATCACACAGTTCAGTCCAGTCGCTCAGTCGTGTCCGACTCTTTGCGACCCCATAAAGTGCAGCACGCCAGGCCTCTCTGTACATCACCAACTCCCGGAGTTCACACAAACTCATGTTCATCGAGTAAGTGATGCCACTGAGCCATCTCATCCTCTGTTGTCCCCTTCTCCTCCTGCCCCCAATCCCTCCCAGCATCAGAGTCTTTTCCAATGAGTCAACTCTTCGCATAAGGTGCCAAAGTATTGGAGTTTCAGCTTTAGCATCATTCCTTCCAAAGAAATCCCAGGGCTGATTTCCTTCAGAACGGACTGGTTGGATCTCCTTGCAGTCCAAGGGATTCTCAAGAGTCTTCTCCAACACCACAGTTCAAAAGCATCAATTCTTCAGCGCTCAGCTCTCTTCAGAGTCCAAGTCTCACATCCATACATGACTACTGGAAAAACCATAGCCTGGACTAGACAGACCTTTGTTGGCAAAGTAATGTCTCTGCTTTTGAATATGCTATCTAGATTGGTTATGAATTTCCTTCCAAGGAGTAAGCATCTTTTAATTTCATGGCTGCAGTCACCATCTGCAGTGATTTTTGGAGCCCAAAAAAATAAAGTCTGACACTGTTTCCACTGTTTCCCCATCTATTTCCCATGAAGTGATGGGACCAGATGCCATTATCTTCGTTTTCTGAATATTGAGCTTTAAGCCAACTTTTTCGCTCTCTTCTTTCACTTTCATCAAGAGGCTCTTTAGTACTTCTTCATTTTCTGCCATAAGGGTGGTGTCATCTGCATATCTGAGGTTATTGATATTTCTCCTGGCAATCTTGATTCCAGTTTGTGCTTCTTCCAGCCCAGCGTTTCTCATGATGTACTCTGCATATAAGTTAAATAAGCAAGGTGACAATATACAGCCCTGACGTACTCCTTTTCCTATTTGGAACCAGTCTGTTGTTCCATGTCCAGTTCTAACTGTTGCTTCCTGACCTGCATACACGTTTCTCAAGAGGCAGATCAGGTGGTCTGGTATTCCCATCTCTTTCAGAATTTTCCACAGTTTATTGTGATTCACACAGTCAAAGGCTTTGGCATAGTCAATAAAGCAGAAATAGATGTTTTTCTGGAGCTCTCTTGCTTTTTCCATGATCCAGCGGATGTTGGCAATTTGGTCTCTGGTTCCTCTGACTTTTCTAAAAGCAGCTTGAACATCTGGAAATTCATGGTTCACGTATTGTTGAAGCCTGGCTTGGAGAATTTTAAGAATTAATTTCCTAGCATGTGAGATGACTGCAATTGTGTGGTACTTTGGGCATTCTTTGGCATTGCCTTTCTTTGGAATTGGAATGAAAACTGACCTTTTCCAGTCATGTGACCACGGCTGAGTTTTCCAAATTTACTGGCATATTGAGTGCAGCACTTTCACAGCATCATATTTCAGGATTTGAAATAGCTCAACTGAAATTCCATCACCTCCACTAGCTTTCTTCATAGTGATGCTTTCTAAGGCCCACTTGACTTCACATTCCAGGATGTCTGGCTTTAGGTGTGTGATCACACTATCGTGATTATCTTGGTCATGAAGATCTTTTTTGTACAGTTCTGTGTATTCTTGCCACCTTGTCTCAATATCTTCTGCCTCTGTTAGGTCCATACCATTTCTGTACTTTATTGAAACCATCTTTACATTAAATGTTCCTTTGGTATCTCTAACTCTCTTGAAGAGATCTCTAGTCTTTCCCATTCTATTGTTTTCCTCTATTTCTTTGCATTGATTGCTGAGGAAGGCTTTCTTATCTCTCCTTGCTATTTTTTAGGAACTCTGCATTCCGATGCTCATATGTTTCCTTTTCTCCTTTGCTTTTCGCTTCTCTTCTTTTCACAGCTATTTGTAAGGCCTCCCCAGACAGCCATTTTGCTTTTTTGCACTTCTCCATGGGGATGGTCTTGATCCCCATCTCCTATACAATGTCATGAACCTCCATCCATAGTTCATCAGGCACTCTATCTGTCAGATCTAGTCCCTTAAATATGTTTGTCACTTCCACTCTATAATCATAAGGAATTTGATTTAGGTCATACCTGAATGGTCTAGTGGTTTTCCCTACTTTCTTCAGTTTATGTCTAAAATTGACAATAAGGAGTTCATGATCTGAGCCACAGTCAGCTTCTGGTTTTGTTTTTGCTGACTGTATAGAGCTTCTCCATCTTTGGCTACAAAGAATATAATCAGTCTGATTTCGGTGTTGACCATCTGGTGATGTCCATGTGTAGAGTCTTCTCTTGTTTTGTCGGAAGAGGGTGTTTGCTATGACCAGTGTGTTCTCTGGGCAAAACTCTATTAGCATTTGCCCTGCTTCATTCCGTATCCTAAGGCCAAATTTGCCTGTTACCCCAGGTGTTTCTTGACTTCATACTTTTGCATTCCAGTCCCCTATAATGAAAAAGACATCTTTTTGGGGGGTTAGTTCTAAAAGGTCTTGGAGGTCTTCATAGAACTGTTCAACTTCAGCTTCTTCAGCATTACTGGTTGGGGCATAGCCCAGGAGGGCGGAGAGGAGCTACTCCACATTCAAGGTCAGGAGGGACGGCTGTGAGGAGATACCCCTCATCCAAGGTAAGGAGCAGCAGCTGCACTTTGCTGGTGCAGCCATGAAGAGATATCCCACGTCCAAGGTAAGAGAAACCCAAGTAAGATGGTAGGTGTTGCAAGAGGCATCAGAGGGCAAATGCACAAACCATAATAACAGAAAACTAGTCAGTCTAATCACACGGACAAGAGCCTTGTCTAACTCAGTAAAATTAAGCCATGTCCTGTGGGGCCACCCAAGACAGGCAGGTCAGGGTGGAGAGGTCTGACAGAATGTGGTCCACTGGAGAAGGGAATGGCAAACCACTTCAGTATTCTTGCCCTGAGAACCCCATGAACGGTATGAAAAGGCAAAATGATAGGATACTGGAAGAGGAACTCCCCAGGTCAGTAGGTGCCCAATATGCTACTGGAGATCAGTGGAGAAATAACTCCAGAAAGAATGAAGGGATAGAGCCAAAGCAAAAACAATACCCAGTTGTGGATGTGAATGGTGATAGAAGCAAGGTCCAATTCTATAAAGAGCAATACTGGATAGGAACCTGGAATGTTAGGTCCATGAATCAAGGCAAATTGGAAATGGTCAAACGGGAGATGGCAAGAGTGAACGTTGGCATTCTAGGAGTGAGCGAACTAAAATGGACTGGAATGGGTGAATTTAACTCAGATGACCATTATATCTACTACTGTGGGCAGGAATCCCTTAGAAGAAATGGAGTAGCCATCATGGTCAACAAAGAAGTCCAAAATGCAGTACTTGGATGCAATCTCAAAAATCAGACAAAGATGCCACACAGAAAAAGAAAACTACAGGCCAATATCACTAATGAACATAGATGCAAAAATCCTTAACAAAATTCTAGCAAACAGAATCCAACAACATATTAAAATGATCATACATCATGACCAAGTGGGCTTTATCCCAGGGATGCAAGGATTCTTCAATATCCACAAATCATTCAATGTAACACACAACATTAACAAATTGGAAAATAAAAACCATGTGATTATTTCAATAGATGCAGAGAAAGCCTTTGACAAAATTCAACATCCATTTATGATAAAAAAAAAAAACCCTCCAAAAAGCAGGCATAGAAGTAACATACCTCAACATAATAAAAGCTATATGTGACAAACCCACAGCAAACATTATCCTCAATGGTGAAACACTGATAACATATCTTCTAATGTCAAGAACAAGACAAGGGTGCCCACTCTCAGCACTACTATCCAACATAGTTTTGGAAGTTTTGGCCACAGCAATTAGAGCAGAAAAAGAAATCAAAGGAATCCGGATTGGAAAATAAGAAGTCAAACTCTCACTGTTTGCAGATAACATGATCCTCTACATAGAAAACCCTAAAGACTCCACCAGAAAATTACTAGAGCTAATTAATGAATATAGTAAAGTTGCAGGATATAAAATCAACACACAGAAATCCCTTGCATTCCTGTACACTAACAATGAGAAAACAGAAAGAGAAATTAAGGAAACAAGCCCATTCACCATTGCAATGAAAAGAATAAAATACTTAGGAATATGTCTACCTAAAGAAACAAAAGACTTATATATAGAAAACTATAAAACACTGATGAAAGAAATCAAATAGGATACAAATAGATGGAGAAATATACCGTGTTCATGGATTGGAAGAATCAATATAGTGATAATGAGTATACAACCCAAAGCCATCTATAGATTGAATGCAATCCCTATCAAGCTACCAATGGTATTTTTCACAGAACTAGAATAAATAATTTCATAGTGTATGGAAATACAGACCTCGGATAGCAAAGCAATCTTGAGAAACAAGAATGGAACTGGAGGAATCAACCTGTCTGACTTCAGGCTCTACTACAAACCCACAGTCATCAAGACAGTATGGTAGTGCCACAAAGACAGAAACATAGATCAATGGAACAAGATAGAAATTCCAGAGATAAATCCACGCACCTATGATCACCTTTTCTTCAACAAAGGAAGCAAGAATATACAATGGAGAAAAGGCAATCTCTTTAACAAGTGGTGCTGGAAAAACTGGTCAACGACTTGTAAAAAAAAATGAAACTAGAACACTTTCTAACACCATACACAAAAACTAAACTCAAAATGGATTAAAGATCTAAACATAAAACCAGAAACTATAAAACTCCTAGAGGAAGACATAGGCAAAACACACTCCAACATAAATCACAGCAGGATCCTCTATGACCCACCTCCCAGAATACTGGAAATAAAAGCAAAAGTAAACAAATGAGACCTAATTAAAATTTAAAACTTTTGCACAACAAAGGAAACTGTAAGCAAGGTGAAAAGACAGCCTTCAGAATGGGAGAAAATAATAGCAAATGAAGCAACTGACAAAGAATTAACCTCAAAAATATACAAGCAACTCCTGCAGCTCAATTCCAGAAAAATAAACGACCCAATCAAAAAATGGGCCAAAGAACTAAACAGACAGTTCTCCAAAGAAGACATACAGATGGCTAACAAACACATGAAAAGATGCTCAACATCACTCATTATCAGAGAAATGCAACTCAAAACCACAATGAGGTACCACCTCACGCCAGTCAGAATGGCTACTATCCAAAAGTCTACAAGCAATAAATGTTAGAGAGGGTGTGGAGAAAAGGGTACCCTCTTACACTGTTGGTGGGAATGTAAATTAATACAGCCGCTATGGAGAACAGTGTGGAGATTCCTTAAAAACCTGGAAATAGAACTGCCATATGACCCAGCAATCCCACTGCTGGGCATACACACTGAGGAAACCAGAATTGAAAGAGACAAGTGTACCCCCAATGTTCATCATAGCACTGTTTATAATAGCCAGGACATGGAAGCAACCTAGATGTCCATCAGCAGACGAATGGATAAGAAAGCTGTGGTACATATACACAATGGAATATTACACAGCCATTAAAAAGAATGCATTTGAATCAGTTCTAATGAGGTAGATGAAACTGGAGCCTATTATACGGAGTGAAGTAAGCCAGAAAGAAAAACACCAATACAGTATACTAACACATATATAAGGAATTTATAAAGATGGTAATGATAACCCAGTATGTGAGACAGTGAAAGAGACACAGGTGTATAAAGCAGTCTTTTGGACACTGTGGGAGAGGGCGAGGGTGGGATGATTTGGGAGAATAGCACTGAAACATGTAAATTATCATATGTGAAACGAACCGCCAGTCCAGGTTCGATGCATGATACAGGGTGCTCGGGGCTAATGCACTGGGATGACCCAGAGGGATGGTAAGGGGAGGGAGGTGGGAGGGGGGTTCAGGATGGGGAACACATGTACACCCTTGGCGGATTCATGTCAATGTATGGCAAAACCAATACAATATTGTAAAGTAATTAACCTCCAATTAAAATAAATAAATTTATTTTAAAAATTAAAAAAAAGAGGAGCCAAGATGGCGGAGGAGTAGGACGGGGAGAACACTTTCTCCCCCACAAATTCATCAAAAGAGCATTTAAACATCGAGTAAATTCCACAAAACAACTTCAGAATGCTGGCAGAGGACATCAGGCACCCAGAAAAGCAACCCAACTCTTCGAAAGGAGGTAGGAAAAAATATTAAAGACAAAAAAAAAAGAGACAAAAGAGGGAGGGACAGAGTTCCGTCCCGGGAAGGGAATCTTAAAAAGAGAGAAGTTTCCAAACACCAGGAAACCTTCTCACTGCTGAATCTGTGCCGAGCTTTGGAAGCACAGAGGGCAACATAACAAGGAGAAAAAATAAATAAACAATTAAAACTCGCAGATTGCAAGCCCTACGGTAACTCCCCCAGCGGAGAAGCAGCGCAGACGCCTGCATCCGCCATTAGCAAGCGGGGGCTGGGCAGGGAGGCACGGCGCGGGCTGCATCGCTGAGAGTAAGAACCTGGCCTGAATACCCTGAGCGCTATCTGAGCGAAATAATTTGGGATAGCAAACCAGACTGTGGGATATCTACCACGCGAAAAGCCAGCCCTAACCTAAGACCGCCAGGCCCGCGCACAGAACAAAGGACTGAACAGAGATAGCCGGCTGCAGACCTTCCCCCTCCGGTGACAGGCAGCCAGAGCCAGAAGAGGGCAATCACAGCCCCAGAGAGACATTATCTATAAAACTGTAAGCAGGCTTCTTTGCTAACTAAAACTTCTTGGGGGTCTGGACGGTCAACATCTGCCTGAGAAGGTGCGCCGGTTTTACACCCAGATAACCGAGTGGCGGGGAGGCGATAAGTCGCAGCATTGGCGCTCGCCAAACACCTCATCACCTGAGCTGCTCGGACCTGGGAAGAGCACAAAACGCAGGCCCAACTGAGTCTGCGCCTCTGAGGACTACCCGAGTGCCTGAACCTGAGCGGCTTGGACCTGGAAGGTGCATGCAGCCCAGGGCCAGCCTCGGATTGTTCCCGGCGGAACAACCTAGAGTCCGAGCAGTGTGGACAGGGAGGCTACACGCGCCGTGAGCGGGGGCAGACCCAGGGTGGCTGAGGCACTGCGAGCCCACGCCAGTGTTATTTGTTTGCAGCATCCCTCCCTCCCTCCCCACAGCGCGACTGAACAAGTAAGCCTAAAAAAAAAAAAAAAAAAAAGTGTCCTCCACCGTGCCCTTTGTGTCAGGGCGGAAACCAGATACTGAAGAGACTAGCAAACAGAAGAAGATATAACAGAGGGAAACGCCTTGGAAGCTACAGGCAATAGATCAAAATCTTGTGGTTACTACGGACTACATAGGAAGGGGCCTATAGATCTTGAGAAATATAAGTCGGACCAAGGAACTAGCCAAAAATGAACTGAACCCACAACACCCACAACAAAATCAGGAAAGTCCTAGATATATTTTTATTATTTTTACAATCATTCTTTTTTTTTTAATTAAAAAAAAAGAATTTAAGTCCTCTATTGTTCCTTTAATTTTCACTTTTATAACCTATTACTTTGCAAAAAAAAAAAAAAAAAGACCCTATTTTTTTCTTCTTCAGCAAACTTCATATATATATATTTTATAATTTTTTGACCTTGTTTTTTTTGTTTTTGTTTTTTTCTTCTTTTCTTTAACATTGTATTTTTGAAATTCCAAACTCTACTCTAGATTTTTAATTTTCGCTTTTTGGCATATGTTATCAATTTTGTACCTATAGTTTTTTTTTATATAATTTCTGTGACTTTTTTTTTCTTCTTCTTCTCTGTTTCTTTCTCTTTTTCTTTTATATAACATTGTATATTTGAAATTCCAAACTCTACTCTAGATTTTTAATTTATGCTTTTTGGTATTAGTTATCAATTTTGTACCTGTACTTTCTTTATAATTTTCACGACCTTGTTTGTTTTTGTTTGTTCGTTTTTTCTCTCTTTCTTTTCCTTCTTCTTTTCTTTAACATCGTATTTTTGAAATTCCAAACTCTACTCTAGATTTTTAATTTTTGCTTTTATGTATTTGTTACCAATTTTGTACCTTTAAGGACCCAATCTTCAGGACTCATTTTTCACTAGGGAGCGAGATTACTGGCTTGACTGGTTTCTCTTCCTTTGGACTCTCCTTTTTCTCCACCAGGTCGCCTGTGTCTCCTCCCTAACCCCTCTCTACTCTACCCAGCTCTGTGAATTTCTGTGTGTTCCAGAGAGTGGAGAACACTTAGGGAACTGATTACTGGCTGGATCTGTCTCCCTCCTTTTCATTCCCCCCTTTTATCCTTCTGGCCACCTCTGTCACCTTCCTCCTCCTTCTCTTCTCTGTATAACTCCGTGAACATCTCTGAGTGGTCCAGTTGTGGAGTGCACATAAGGAAGTGACTACTAGCTAGCCCACTCTCTCCACTATTGATTCACCTCATCTCATTTGGGTCACCTCTAACTCCCTCCTCCCTCTTCTCTTCTCCATGTAACCCTGTGAACCTCTTTGAGTGACCCTCACCGTAGAGAAACTTTTCATCTTTAATGTAGATGTTTTATCAATGGTGCTGTATAGAAGGAGAAGTTTTGAAACTACTGTAAAAATAAGACCGATAACCAGAAGCAGGAGACTTAAACCTCAAACCCACCTCAAACCCTGACTCCAGGGAACTCCTGACTCCAAGGAACATTAATTGACAGGAGCTCATCAAATGCCTCCATACCGACACTGAAACCAAGCACCACACAAGGGCCAATAAGTTCCAGGGCAAGACATACCAAGCAAATTCTCCAGCAACAAAGGAACACAGTCCTGAGCTTCAAGATACAGGCTGCCCAAAGTCACCCCAAAACTATAGACATCTCATAACTCATTACTGGACATTTCATTGCACTCCAGAGAGAAGAAATACAGCTCCACCCACCAGAACACCGACACAAGCTTCCCTAACCAGGAAACCTTGACAAGCCACCTATACACACCCACACACAGTGAGGAAACGCCACAATAAAGAGAACTCCACAAACTGCCAGAATACAGAAAGGACACCCCAAACTCAGCAATTTAAACAAGATGAAGAGACAGAGGAATACTCAGCAGATAAAGGAACAGGATAAATGGCCACCAAACCAAACAAAAGAGGAAGAGATAGGGAATCTACCTGATAAAGAATTCCGAATAATGATAGTGAAATTGATCCAAAATCTTGAAACTAAAATGGAATCACAGATAAATAGCCTGGAGACAAGGATTGAGAAGATGCAAGAAAGGTTTAACAAGGACCTAGAAGAAATAAAAAAAGAGTCAATATATAATGAATAATGCAATAAATGAAATTAAAAACACTCTGGAGGCAACAAATAGTAGAATAACAGAGGCAGAAGATAGGATTAGTGAATTAGAAGATAGAATGGTAGAAATAAATGAATCAGAGAGGATAAAAGAAAAACGAATTAAAAGAAATGAGGACAATCTCAGAGACCTCCAGGACAATATTAAACGCTACAACATTCGAATCATAGGGGTTCCAGAAGAAGAAGACAAAAAGAAAGACCATGAGAAAATACTTGAGGAGATAATAGGGGAAAACTTCCCTAAAATGGGGAAGGAAATAATCACCCAAGTCCAAGAAACCCAGAGAGTCCCAAACAGGATAAACCCAAGGAGAAACACCCCAAGACACATATTAATCAAATTAACAAAGATCAAACACAAAGAACAAATATTAAAAGCAGCAAGGGAAAAACAACAAATAACACACAAGGGAATTCCCATAAGGATAACAGCTGATCTTTCAATAGAAACTCTTCAAGCCAGGAGGGAATGGCAAGACATACTTAAAATGATGAAAGAAAATAACCTACAGCCCAGATTATTGTACCCAGCAAGGATCTCATTCAAGTATGAAGGAGAAATCAAAAGCTTTTCAGACAAGCAAAAGCTGAGAGAATTCTGCACCACCAAACCAGCTCTCCAACAAATACTAAAGGATATTCTCTAGACAGGAAACACAAAAACGGTGTATAAACTCGAACCCAAAACAATAAAGTAAATGGCAACGTAATCATACTTATCAATAATTACCTTAAACGTAAATGGGTTGAATGCCCCAACCAAAAGACAAAGACTGGCTGAATGGATACAAAAACAAGACCCCTACATATGTTGTCTACAAGAGACCCACCTCAAAACAGGGGACACATACAGACTGAAAGTGAAGGGCTGGAAAAAGATTTTCCATGCAAATAGGGACCAAAAGAAAGCAGGAATAGCAATACTCATATCAGATAAAATAGACTTTAAAACAAAGGCTGTGAAAAGAGACAAAGAAGGTCACTACATAATGATCAAAGGATCAATCCAAGAAGAAGATAGAACAATTATAAATATATATGCACCCAACACGGGAGCACCACAGTACGTAAGACAAATGCTAACAAGTATGAAAGTAATAAATTAACAATAACACAATAATAGTGGGAGACTCTAATACCCCACTTACACCTATGGATAGATCAACTAAACAGAAAATTAACAAGGAAACACAAACTTTAAACGATACAATAGACCAGTTAGACCTAATTGATATCTATAGGACATTTCATCCCAAAACAATGAATTTCACCTTTTTCTCAAGTGCACATGGAACCTTCTCCAGGATAGATCACATCCTGGGCCATAAAGCTAGCCTTGGTAAATTCAAAAAAATAGAAATCATTCCAAGCATTTTTTCTGACCACAATGCAGTAAGATTAGATCTCAATTACAGGAGAAAAACTATTAAAAATTCCAACATATGGAGGCTGAACAACACGCTGCTGAATAACCAACAAATCACAGAAAAAATCAAAAAAGAAATCAAAATTTGCATAGAAACGAATGAAAATGAAAACACAACAACCCAAAACCTGTGGGACACGGTAAAAGCAGTCCTAAGGGGAAAGTTCATAGCAATACAGGCACACCTCAAGAAACAAGAAAAAAGTCAAATAAAAAACCTAACTCTACACCTAAAGCAACTAGAAAAGGAAGAAATGAAGAACCCCAGGGTTAGTAGAAGGAAAGAAATCTTAAAAATTAGAGCAGAAATAAATGCAAAAGAAACAAAAGAGAACATAGCAAAAATCAACAAAACCAAAAGCTGGTTCTTTGAAAGGATAAATAAAATTGACAAACCATTAGCCAGACTCATCAAGAAACAAAGGGAGAAAAATCAAATCAACAAAATTAGAAAAGAAAATGGAGAGATCACAACAGACAACACAGAAATACAAAGGATCATAAGAGACTACTATCAACAATATATGCCAATAAAATGGACAACGTGGAAGAAATGGACAAATTCTTAGAAAAGTACAACTTTCCAAAACTGGACCAGGAAGAAATAGAAAATCTTAACAGACCCATCACAAGCACGGAAATTGAAACTGTAATCAAAAATCTTCCAGCAAACAAAAGCCCCGGTCCAGACGGCTTCACAGCTGAATTCTACCAAAAATTTAGAGAAGAGCTAACACCTATCCTGCTCAAACTCTTCCAGAAAATTGCAGAGGAAGGTAAACTTCCAAACTCATTCTATGAGGCCACCATCACCCTAATACCAAAACCTGACAAAGATCCCACAAAAAAAGAAAACTACAGGCCAATATCACTGATGAACATAGATGCAAAAATCCTTAACAAAACTTCTAGCAATCAGAATCCAACAACACATTAAAAAGATCATACACCATGATCAAGTGGGCTTTATCCCAGGGATGCAAGGATTCTTCAATATCCGCAAATCAATCAATGTAATACACCACATTAACAAATTGAAAAATAAAAACCATATGATTATCTCAATAGATGCAGAGAAAGCCTTTGACAAAATTCAACATCCATTTATGATAAAAACTCTCCAGAAAGCAGGAATAGAAGGAACATACCTCAACATAATAAAAGCTATATATGACAAACCCACAGCAAACATTATCCTCAATGGTGAAAAATTGAAAGCATTTCCTCTAAACTCAGGAACAAGACAAGGGTGCCCACTTTCACCATTACTATTCAACATAGTTTTGGAAGTTTTGGCCACAGCAATCAGAGCAGAAAAAGAAATAAAAGGAATCCAAATAGGAAAAGAAGAAGTAAAACTCTCACTATTTGCAGATGACATGATCCTCTACATAGAAAACCCTAAAGATTCCACCAGAAAATTACTAGAACTAATCAATGACTATAGTAAAGTTGCAGGATATAAAATCAACACACAGAAATCCCTTGCATTCCTATACACTAATAATGAGAAAACAGAAAGAGAAATTAAGGAAACAATTCCATTCACCATTGCAACGGAAAGAATAAAACACTTAGGAATATATCTACCTAAAGAAACTAAAGACCTATATATAGAAAACTATAAAACACTGGTGAAAGAAATCAAAGAGGACACTAATAGATGGAGAAATATACCATGTTCATGGATTGGAAGAATCAATATAGTGAAAATGAGTATATTACCCAAAGCAATTTATAGATTCCACGCAATCCCTATCAAGCTACCAACAGTATTCTTCACAGAGCTAGAACAAATAATTTCACAATTTGTATGGAAATACAAAAAACCTCGAATAGCCAAAGCGATCTTGAGAAAGAAGAATGGAACTGGAGGAATCAACCTACCTGACTTCAGGCTCTACTACAAAGCCACAGTTATCAAGACAGTATGGTACTGGCACAAAGACAGAAATATTGATCAATGGAATAAAATAGAAAGCCCAGAGATAAATCCATGCACATATGGACACCTTATCTTTGACAAAGGAGGCAAGAATATACAATGGATTAAAGACAATCTCTTTAACAAGTGGTGCTGGGAAATCTGGTCAACCACTTGTAAAAGAATGAAACTGGACCACTTTCTAACACCATACACAAAAATAAACTCAAAATGGATTAAAGATCTAAACGTAAGACCAGAAACTATAAAACTCCTAGAGGAGAACATAGGCAAAACACTCTCCGACATACATCACAGCAGGATCCTCTATGACCCACCTCCCAGAATATTGGAAATAAAAGCAAAAATAAACAAATGGGACCTAATTAACCTTAAAAGCTTCTGCACATCAAAGGAAACTATTAGCAAGGTGAAAAGACAGCCTTCAGAATGGGAGAAAATAATAGCAAATGAAGCAACCGACAAACAACTAATCTCAAAAATATACAAGCAACTCCTACAGCTCAACTCCAGAAAAATAAATGGCCCAATCAAAAAATGGGCCAAAGAACTAAACAGACATTTCTCCAAAGAAGACATACAGATGGCTAACAAACACATGAAAAGATGCTCAACATCACTCATTATCAGAGAAATACAAATCAAAACCACTATGAGATACCATTTCACACCAGTCAGAATGGCTGCGATCCAAAAGTCTACAAATAATAAATGCTGGAGAGGGTGTGGAGAAAAGGGAATCCTCTTACACTGTTGGTGGGAGTGCAAACTAGTACAGCCACTATGGAGAACAGTGTGGAGATTCCTTAAAAAACTGGAAATAGAACTGCCTTATGATCCAGCAATCCCACTGCTGGGCATACACACTGAGGAAACCAGAAGGGAAAGAGACACGTGTACCCCAATGTTCATCGCAGCACTGTTTATAATAGCCAGGACATGGAAGCAACCTAGATGTCCATCAGCAGATGAATGGATAAGAAAGCTATGGTACATATACACAATGGAGTATTACTCAGCCATTAAAAAGAATACATTTGAATCAGTTCTAATGAGGTGGATGAAACTGGAGCCTATTATACAGAGTGAAGTAAGCCAGAAGGAAAAACATAAATACAGTATACTAACGCATATATATGGAATTTAGATAGATGGTAACAATAACCCAGTGTACGAGACAGCAAAAGAGACACTGATGCATAGAACAGTCTTATGGACTCTGTGGGAGAGGGAGAGGGTGGGAAGACTTGGAAGAATGGCATTGAAACATGTAAAATATCATGTAAGAAACAAGTTGCCAGTCCAGGTTCGATGCACAATACTGGATGCTTGGGGCTAGTGCACTGGGACGACCCAGAGGGATGGTATGGGGAGGGAGGAGGGAGGAGGGTTCAGGATGGGGAACACATGTATACCTGTGGCGGATTCATTTTGATATTTGGGAAAACTAATACAATTATGTAAAGTTTAAAAATAAAATTTAAAAAAAAAGGAAAAAAAAAAAGAGTAAAGAGAAAAAAAAATTTTTTAAATGTATGGCAAAACCAATAGAATATTATAAAGTAATTAGCCTCCAATAATAAATAAATTTTTTAAAAGAAAATAAAAGGATGCAATTGGTAGTGTGTGAGCTATAGAAAAGCAATCTTTGTAGCTTTACAAAACATTTTTATTTTTTCTAGACATTAAAATACACTGCTGCTGCTGCTGCTGCTGCTGCTAATTCACTTCAGTCATGTCCGACTCTGTGCGACCCCATAGACAGCAGCCCACCAGGCTCCCCCGTCTCTGGGATTCTCCAGGCAGACTAAAATTAAAAAGTAACACATTCAAGGGAAAAAAAGTCAAAGAGGGGCTGTTAAATGACAAGTTAGTACCCTAACTCAGTAGAAAGACTTAATTGATATAATAGGCAATCCCTAGCCCCTCACTCTCTGCTCCAGCCTGAGGAACATCTTCCAGTTGTCCCAGTGTCCTGTTCTCTTTCATTCCTCCAAGCTTTCACCTCAGCTATTCTCTCTGCCTAGTTTATTCTTACCCTTCTACTTCACTTGTTTTACTTCTCTTTCTGGTCTAATCTAAAAATGTCATTTTGTCAAAAAGATTTCCTTGACCAGCCCCTCTCCACAAGTCTAAGTTAGTTGATACTTCCACATGTAATCAGAACACTATAAACTATTCCTGTCAGAAAACATATCACAGTGTATTATAATTGCTTATTTGCTTACCTAATCATCTGTGTTAAAATGTAAGCTCAATAAATCAGAGACAGTGTGTTTCTTTTTCACCATTATATCTTAGTAACTAGCACACTGCCTAGTAAAAAATATTTGTTGAGTTGAATCAAATTGAATACTACAGTATTTGAACTTCCATAGATATGAAAGCTACCAAAGGAGTAAATTTATGATTTGGAAAATTAACTTTCTCTGGCAATATAGTGCAATAGTTATGAGCCAGATTTTAGAGTCATCCAACAAAACTGTAAGCTTCTAAGTGCAATTACCATGTCTTTCATGTTCATTACTATATCCTCACTACATTGAACAGTTCTGGGGATATGATGGGAGCTCAATAAATGTTCAATTAATGAATGAACAAACAGTTCTCATATCAGACTTTCTCTCAATCAGGAAAAGTTCATATCCTTGGAGAATAAGGGAGTCCCCACCAGGACCTTAACACAGAATCTACCTCCTTTGTGAAGCACTCTCTAATTCCTACTAATCTTCCTAAACAGAAAGCTTTATACCAACTTAAACGAATAGAGAAGACAAACCTATAAAATGTGAGCATTACATAGAGCTTAGAAAGAATAGTCAATAGGATGGATTACCAAATCAGGATTCAAAATGATCTCAGTAAACCAGAATAAAATGCTTACACCCAGAAGATTCAATTTAACTGAAATATGCACAAAGTCCAGCATTCAGGTTCAAAATATCAATGTCACAATACAGGATAGGATGAGACTGGTCTCGACAGCAGTGTGTGTGAAATAGATCTGTGGATTTTAGTTGGCCTCAAGATCAATATGAGCCAGCAATGAGATGTCAGTGCTAAAGATGTGAGTGCAATATAAAAACTATCCTAGAAGTATTTTGTCCAGTTCACTAAATGCAATGGTCCCACAGTACACTGTTCCAGTCTGACCACATCTATGCTACTGTTTCCGACATTTTGAGAGAACCATTTACAAACTAGATAAAGTTCACAATAGATAAACTAGAGAGCTGAAGGGCCTGGGGACATTTGTATTGAGAATAGAAAATCTGAGGTCAGAGAATGTAATAGCATCTTTGAGTAGGTGAAAAGGAACAAGAGGTAAGGAGTGATGAGGGTCATATGTAATTTGAAGACATCTCACCAGTGAATCTAATATACACACTATCCACCATATCCACCCCCGTAATGGTTGAGAACCACTATTCTTGAAAACATAAACTACTCAGCTGAATAATACAGGAAGGCAATCCTAGCAATAATATTATGTTACTATAGTTGAGGCAATCAAACAATGCAAAAGACTGCCTTATGAGGCAGATAGCATCACCACCACCCCTGTGTTAGTGTGTGTATTAATCTCTGTCATGTCTGACTCTCTGCAACCCCATGGACTGTGGTCCGCCAGGTACCTCTGTCCATGGGATTTCTCAGGCAAGGATAGTGGAGTTGGTTGCCATTTCCTTCTCCAGGGGATCTTCCCAACCCAAGGATCAAACCTGGGTCTCCTGCATTGTAGGCTGATTCTTTACCATCTGAACCACCAGTGAAGCTCACTGTGTTCCTGGAAAATTAAAAAGAAATTGGACACTCACTGTCAGGACTATTAAAGGGAAAATTATCTTTGGAGTTAGTTGTTGGAGAAGATGGCCTGAATAATGTCACCATGTTGTAAAGACGCTATGATTCTATACTCTTCCAATTCTCTAAATTCCTAAATCATCTTACCCTGTTTCTCTCACAATTACCATTCATTTATTTCAGACAGTATTTATATTTAAGACAACATTGAGGTTGGATTCTATGCACAGAATTATGTGCAGAGTAAGCTGTCAAATGTTTAGTGAATACATGAATTTTTGAATTGTAAAAAAATATTAAGAGGGTTCAGAAAACCAAATGTCTGCAATGTTTACTAGAAAACCACTGAGTTTGGATTTAGAATGCCAGGATTCTAAATCCAATTTATTTGTTACCTTAATCAAGTCATTTGAAGTTAATTAACATCAGCTTTCTAATCTGTAAGATAAAAATAATGATGCCTGCCTTGGCTATCACATAAAGTGATAATTAAATGAGATAGTATATCATAAATTATACCGCTGGAGCAAGGGGCAGTGGCCGGATGGCACTAGAGCAACAGGCAGCCAAGAGGAGATACTCCATGTCCAAGGTCAGGAGCAGGGGCTGTGAGGAGATACCCCACGTCCAAGATCAGAGAAATCCCAGTAAGATGGTAGGTGCTGAGAGAGGGCATCAGAGGGCAGACAGACAGAAACCACAATCACAGAACACTAACCAGTCTAATCACATGGACCACAACCTTGTCTAACTCAATGAAACTATGAGACATGCCATGTAGGGCCACCCAAGACAAACGGGTTATGGTGGAGAGTTCTAAAAAAATGTGGTCCACTGGAGAAGGGAATGGCAAACCACTTCAGTAATCTTGCCTTGAGAACCCCATGAACGGTATGAAAAGGCAAAAGGATAGGACACTGAAAGATGAACTCCCCAGGTCGGTAGGTGCCCAATATGCTACTGGAGATCAGTGGAGAAATAATTCCACAAAAAATAAACAGATGGAGCCAAAGCAAAAACAACACCCAGTTGTGGATGTGACTGGTGATGAAAGCAAGGTCCGATGCTGTAAAGAGCAATATTGCATAGGAACCTGGAATGTTGGGTCTATGAATCAAGGCAAATTGGAAGTGGTCAAACAGGAGATGGCAAGAGTGAATGTCAATATTTTAGGAATCAGCAAACTAAAATGGACTGGAATGGGTGAATTTAACTCAGATGACCATTATATCTACTACTATGGGCAAGAATCCCTTAGAAGAAATAGAGTAGTCATCATAGTCAACAAAAGAGTCCAAAATTCGGTAGTTGGATGCAATCTCAAAGAAGACAGAATGATCTCTGTTTGTTTCCAAGGCAAACCATTCAATATCACAGTAATCCAAGTCTATGCCCCAACCAGTAACACTGAAGAAGCTGAAGCTGAAAGGTTCTATGAAGACCTACAAGATCTTTTAGAACTAACAACCAAAAAAGATATCTTTTTCATTATAAGGGACTGGAATGCAAAAGTAGGAAGTCAAGAAACACCTGGAGTAACAGGCAAATTTGGCCTTGGAATACGGAATGAAGCAGGGCAAAGGCTCATACAGTTTTGCCAGGAGAATGCAGTTTTGCCAAGAGATGCAGAGAGATCATACCAAACACCCTCTTCCAACAACACAAGAGACAACTCTGCATGTGGACATCGCCAGACGGTCAACACTGAAATCAAATTGATTATATTTTTTGCAGCCAAAGATAGAGAAGCTCTATACAGTCAGCAAAAACACGACAGGGAGCTAACTGTGGCCTAGATCATAGACTCCTTATTGCCAAATTCAGACTTAAATTGAAGGAAGTAGGGAAAACCACTAGACCATTCAGGTACGACCTAAATCAAATCCCTTATGATTATACAGTGGAAGTGGGAAATAGATTTAAGGGACTAGATCTCATAGACTGAGTGCCTGATGAACTATGGACCAAGGTTCGTGACATTGTACAGGAAACAGGGATCAAGACCATCCCCAAGAAAAAGAAATGGGAAAAAGCAAAATGGCTCTGTGAGGAGACCTTACAAATAGTTATGAAAAGAAGAGAAGTGCAAAAAAAAAAGGGGGGGGGAGAAAAGGAAAGATATACCCATTTGAATGCAGAGTTCCAAAGAAAAGCAAGGAGAGATAAGAAAGCCTTCCTCAATGATTGGTGCAAAGAAATAGAAGAAAAAAAAATAGAATGGGAAAGACTAGAGATCTCTTCAAGAAAATTAGAGATACCAAGGAAACATTTCATGCAAAAATGGACTTAATAAAGAACATAAATGGTATGGACCTAACAGAAACAGAAGATATTAAGAAAAGGCAGCAAGAATACACAGAACTGTACAAAAAAGATCTTCACGACCCAGATGACCACGATGGTGTGATCACTCACCTAGAGCCAGACATCCTGGAATGTGAAGTCAAGTGGGCCTTAGGAAGCATCACTATGAACAAAGCTAGTGGACTTGATGGTATTCCAATTGAGCTACTTCAAATCCTAAAAGATGATGCTGTGAAAGTACTGCACTCAATATGCCAGCAAATTTGGAAAACTGAGCAGTTGCAACAGGACTGGAAAAGGTCAGTTT
Organism: Bos taurus; assembly: GCF_002263795.3. Taxonomy (NCBI): domain Eukaryota; kingdom Metazoa; phylum Chordata; class Mammalia; order Artiodactyla; family Bovidae; genus Bos; species Bos taurus. The sequence goes on from NC_037357.1 coordinate 49,239,378, forward strand.
TCATTCTTTTCCAAAAGAAAGGCAATGCCAAATAATGTTCAAGCTACCACACAATTGCACTCATCTCACACACTAATAAAGTAATGCTCAAAATTCTCCAAGCCAGGCTTCAACAATACGTGAACCGTGAACTTCCTGATGTCCAAGCTGGTTTTAGAAAAGGCAGAGGAACCAGAGATCAAATTGCCAATGCCTGCTGGATCATCGGGAAAGCAAGAGAGTTTCAGAAAAACATCTATTTCTGCTTTATTGACGATGTCAAAGACTTTGACTGTGTGGATCAAAACAAACTATGGAAAATTCTGAAAGAGATGGGAATACCAGACCACCTGATCTGCCTCTTGAGAAATCTGTATGCAAGTCAGGAAGCAACAGTTAGAACTTGACATGGAACAACAAACTGGTTCCAAATCGGGAAAGGAGTACGTCAGGGCTGTATATTGTCACCCTGCTTATTTAACTTATATGCAGAGTATATCATGAGAAATGCTGGACTTGATGAAGTACAAGCTGGAATCAAGATTGCCGGAAGAAATATCAATAACCTCAGATATGCAGATGACACCACCCTTATGGCAGAAAATGAAGAAGTACTAAAGAGCTTCTTGATGAAAGTGAAAGAGGAGAGTGAAAAAGTTGGCTTAAAGCTCAACATTCAGAAAACTAAGATCATGGCATCCAGTCCCATCACTTCATGGCAAATACGTGGGGAAACAGTGGCAAACTTTATTTTGGGGGGCTCCAAAATCACTGCAGATGATGACTGCAGCCAAGAAATTAAAAAACACTTGCTCCTTGAAAGGAAAGTTATGACCAACCTAGACAGCATATTAAAAAACAGAGACATTACTTTGTCAACAAAGGTCCATCTAGTCAAGGCTATGGTTTTTCCATAGTCGTGTACGGATTTGAGAGTTGGACTATAAAGAAAGCTGAGTGCCGAGGAATTGATGCTTTTGAACTGTTGTGTTGGAGAAGACTTTTGAAAGTCCCTTGGACTGCAAGGAGATCCAACTAGTCCATCCTAAAAGAGATCAGTTCCAAGTGTTCATTGGAAGGACTGATGATGAAGCTGAAACTTCAATACTTTCACCACATGATGCAAAGAACTAACTCACTGGAAAAGACCCTGATGCTGGGAAAGACTGAAGGCAGGAGGAAAAGGGGTCAACAGCGGATGAGATGGTTGGATGGCATCACCAACTCAATGGACATGAGTTTGGGTAAACTCTGGGAGTTGGTGATGGACAGGGAGGCCTGGCTTGCTGTTGTCCATGGGGTCAAAAAAGAGTCGGACACAACTGAGCAACTGAACTGACCTGAACTGAACTGAAACTCTAAAGTGTAAAAGTATTTCATTAACTATGAAGCACCAGGCATCATCCAACCACTGGCCTATGAATAAGTAGTTGACTACCTCTTTGGCAGATTTCTATTGCTATTGATATCAGTATTACTCTCCACACCACTTACCTTTCCTCTCACTACATGAGCATGTAATCCTTCCTATGGCTCTAGCTATTTGGCCCTTCTTATTAAGCCCTATTCCTCTCCCTGTTTGTGAGTATGAGGAACATCTGGTGTGTTAAGATAATGGAAACCATTTGCATATATGGTCACGATATACACTTTGTAGCCTGTCTTTTAAGAATTCTCTCTTTTACCCTTATAAACGTCAGCCAGGCTCCCGATTTCTTCTTATCCTTATGCTGATGAGGACAGCTATTACAGCATCCTATAGTCTTTTCCTTTCCAGCAACCCCACTCCCCTTGGGATTCCCTCTCCTTCCTCTTTACTTTAGTAACTTACTTGTTTTGCCTATCTGCCTTGGAAAAGTTAAGACAAAAACCTTCCAGACTAAAAGCTAAAAGCTGATACCATGTCTTTTTTCCTCCTTTCTGAGAGAACTGTCTATTGATAGGGAACAAATACAAAACTATCCCAAAGGAATGAGCCATGAGAGGACAGGATTACCACAATTTGAGAGCACAGATTCCTCTCCGGAATCCTTCACATACTATTATCCAGGCAACAGACTACGCTGAGTAGTCAACCTTTACCCTCCGAGCTCAGTCACTTTCTAGTCTGTATCTAGGTGTACGTGGTTGGCCACATAATCTAGCCTTGGGTCAGAAAAATTTGGATAGCTGAAACCCCAGCAATCTGTAGGTTGTGGTGTGAATATTGATAATAAAGTGAGGGCATATGCCCCTTCAAATTCTCCTCTGTAATTTTCTGAGATAAAAGTGGTACACATACAGTCACTTGTTATGCAATGTAAATGTATATTTGAGGCTCTACAAAACAGTTGATTCACTGAATTACTCTAAAGCAACACAAATATTTAAAGCAATGTGAAGAGGCCACCTCGCCAGCAATTGTAGATTAAAAGAAAAAATTGTGCTAAAGTTCCTGGCAAGGTTTCGTATATAGACACTAATGCAATGTAAACAATTTTCACAACCTTTTAACTTACGAAATCATTCTGTGTATTTAACTTCTCCTTCCATTTACTCTTGTAAAGTCAACTGGATAATAAAGAATAAATTAAATCAATGCAACCAGCTGTGTGTCTCAAATCACATTCATCTCTTTATATAGACAAGCACAGCCCAAAACTTATGTAAGTTGCTTGAGACAAATTTATTAAGGAAGAGCTTGAAGTAGCATCTGCTATAGGGGTAAAAATCATGTTCTTTTTTCTAATTTTGTCATAATAGGTGGTGTCTCATATGAAAAATAAATCTCCTTACTTCATGTTCTATGTCAGGACTGGAGAAAATAATTGACCAAACTATAAGATCCATATTCTAGCCTCACTCTGTCAATAACCAGTTGTGGGTCCCTAAGTAAATCACTTTCCCTCTCTGGGTCTCACTTTATTCACCTGTAAAATGAATGTAGTTGGACTAAATTGCTTGTTCCCGAATGGTAGCTCATAGTCAAGTACCACTCAGTGACAAAATTTAATGGTCCTGAGCAAAAATGAGATAATGAAAATGTAGCAGGTTTTTCATTAAGCTAATTTTTTTTTAACTCTGAACCTATGGACTTATTGGTATTGGACAAAAAAGGCATTGTTTTTATTATATGGTAATAATAGAAATGGTAATATTTTTCTTAAACAATGTCTCTAGTTGGCAAAATTTAGTTCACAAGCCTATATCAGTTTTCATGTCTTGATTTCCTTAAAATTAATGATAGATTACAATCAAATGTCAATTACATAGTTTCTAAGATCCCTTCTTGCTTTAAAGTTCCCAGGATTATGCATCCTAGAACCATTTCTTATCCAGGTTTTGCCATATATCATTAGCACTACACTCAAAAGTTTTGTCTTAAGAAACAAGGTATTGAGCAGTCACTTCAGAGGCATCTCCAAGAGATGCTGAAGGAGTCTTAAAATTTGGGGGTTTCTCTATTTTCTCAACCCAAACCCCAATAAGTTTCAATATCCAAATGTTGGCCATCTTCAAAATTGGAGGATCCAACTATAGATGATATTTTAAATACTCACACACACACACTGAGAGAGAGAGAGAAAGGACCAGAATTTCACTTTTTCTTCCCAAAGGATTTCGGGATCCTAGGATAGTCTGCCTTAAACATCACTGCCCTCAACATGAAGTCTTGCCTTTCTCAGTAACACACAAGAGTTTGCCCAGCTTGTCCTTACTGTGGTAGCCACAGATCCTGGTTAATCTACAGTGATACCACTACCTCACAAAGGTGCAAAGGTTTATGCTTTTCAGAAATTTTTCTGTACTTTATCTTGTTGGAGTTACCCTCCATGAGCTGGGTTTACCACATGAGGAATACAGGTCAATTCAGTTTAGTCACTCAGCCATGTTCAACTCTTTGCGATCCCGTGGACTGCAGCATGCTAGGCCTCCATGTCCATCACCAACTCCTGGAGCTTACTCAAACTCATGTCCATCGAGTAGGTGATGCCATCCAACCATTTCATCCTCTGTCGTTCCCTTCTCCTGCCTTCAGTCTTTCCCAGCATTAGGGTCTTTTCAAATGAGTCAGTTCTTCACATCAGGTGGCCAAAGTATTGGAGTTTCAGCTTCAGCATCAGTCCTTCTAATGAATATTCAGAACTGACTTCCTTTAGGATTGACTGGTTGGATCTCCTTGCAGTCCAGGGGACTCTCAAGAGTCTTTTCCAACACCACAGTTCAAAAGCATCAGTTCTTTGGTGCTCAGATTTATTGATAGTCCCACTCTCACATCCATACATGACTACTGGAAAAACAAAAGCTTTGACTAGATGGACCTTTGTTGGCAACGTAATGTCTCTGCTTTTTAATATGCTGTCTAGGCAACCCACCCCAGTACTCTTGCCTGGAAAATCCCATGGACAGAGGAGCCTGGTAGGCTGCAGTCCATGAGGTCGCTAAGGGTTGGACATGACTGAGTGACTTCAATTTCACTTTTCACTTTCATGCATTGGAGAAGGAAATGGCAACCCACTCCAGTGTTTTTGCCTGGAGAATCCAAGGGACAGGGGAGCCTGGTGGGCTACCATCTATGGGGTTGCAGAGTCAGACACGACTGAAGCAACTTAGCAGCAGTAGCAGCAGCTAGGTTGGTCATAGATTTTCTTCCAGGGAGCAAGCGTCTTTTAATTTCATGGCTGCGGTCACCACCTGCAGTGATTTTGGAGCCCAAGAAAATAAAGTCTCTCACAGGTCATTGGCATGAAATTTGTTGCATAAAAACAACAATAAAAAAATAGTTACCATTAACCCAAGAAGTGTCTCTATTTTCCTGATTTAAAGTAGTCTTTGTAAAATTGTTCCAGGTTACTCTTAGAAGCTCAAAAGAGAAATAAGTGTTTGTTTGCTTGTTTGTGGGGAAATGTGTGTGTGATATAGGATTTTTTTTAAAAAAACACAGCTGCAAGTGAAGATTTACCTGGTTGTATTGGTGATATATCAAACCTAGCCTTGTTGTTTTTGAGAACCCTTCTAAAGAGAATTTCTAGAAAGTTGTAGAACATTAGTCTCATGACTTGGCCAAGGAGTTTTCAAAATGAAAAAAGAACATCAGAAACCTGGAATGAGGAAGCAGTAGAAGTGAAATAGGCAGAAAAGAGGTTTTTGATGTCCCATTTCAAAGATGTGTGAAATAATCAGGAATCTCCTTCTCAATGCAGAAACTTTGAAACCAAAGTTGCACCTCAAGATGGAAGCAATATTAGAGAAAATGGGGGGCTTCCATGAATTACCCTATTCCAAGACAGCAAAGATTATCTAAAAAACTAGTGAATAGTAAAGTTTCTTGCCAGTAAAGACTCTGCAACTTGTCATTCTTTGCTCCCTTCTGCCATGCAATGAAGGAAAGAGTGACTAGAATCAACAGAGTATTTTGTCATAAGGTAGCCCCATAGAACTTCAGCTAGCAGAGAACTTGACATATGTTGTTGTTGTTGTTTATGCGCTAAGTAGTGTCAGACTCTTTTTTGACCCCGTGAACTGTAGCCTGCCAGGCTCCTCTGCCCATGGGATTTCCAGGCAAGAATGTTGGAGTGTGTGGCCATTTCCTTCACCAGGAATCTTCCCAACTGGGAGATATTTAAAATTTGGTAACTTGGTTATGGTCAGAGGATAATCAAATATTTTTTATCATTCAAACTGAGACATTTTTAGGAAAAGCCTGGCTGCTATTAATAATTACACTTGGGCTTCCCTGATAGCTCATTTGGTAAATAATCTACCTGATATGCAGGAGACCCCAGTTGAATTCCTGGGTCAGGAAGATCTGCTGAAGAAGGGATAGGCTTCCCACAGTATTCTTGGGCTTCCCTTGTAGCTTAGCTGGTAAAGAATCTGCCTGTAATGCAGGAGACCTGGGTTCTATCCCTGGGTAGGGAAGATCCCCTGGAGAAGGGAAAAGATACCCACTCCAGTATTCTGGCCTGGAGAATTCCATGGACTGTACAGTCCATAGGGTCGCAAAGTGTTGGACATGACTGAGTGACTTTCACTTTCACTTTCAGGATAGCAGGTATAAGCTATAATTGTCCCCAGGCAAACCAGCATGTCTCATTATCCTGGTGATGAAGAACAGAATTCAGATGGTGAATTTAGTCCCAGAGACATAGCTAAAAAAATAGAGGCTATGAAGTCTGATTGCAGACAGAGGAGGGTTAAAAGATAACCAGATGTTCAAAGATAACCAGATGTTCTCCAAAGAGAACAAAAATCTGTCTGAACTTATCTCTAATTTTAGGTTTACGATGATTTTAATTATGTAAAACTATTAATTAAGAAAGACAACTGTCACAGCACAGAATAAAAAGTATGTAAACAATCAGACTGCATTATCATATTACCAAGAGTATGTAACAGGAAAAAACTTTCCATTGAAGATCCAACGATCTCAATAGAACAAAAAAACTGGTTCTCCCCCAGGAAGTTTCCCAAACAGCTCACTGCACTGCCAATAAGCTAACTTACACCAAGGTGAAAATGGCTTTTACTAAATGTCCATGAATCAAGTTTCCAGTCCCAACATGATTGCTTGAGTTGGAGGACAGGCCATCCAACCCTTCTTATGAGAAACTGAAAAGTTCTATGGATCCACAATGCAGCCTCCATTACATCTGACCCTCTCTCAACATTTATCAAATAGAAATCTTTCTGAATTAAGAGATATCGTACATTCCAGAATGCAGTAGGCATTGTGCTGGTAGTCTTTTCAGCATCTTTGGAAACAAAACTTACCAGGTTGGTCAAAGCACCCACTATACCAGTAAAGGCCACATGACCAACCAGCAGCCACTTAGCAACAATTCAAGGCTGGCTCCAGAATAGCTGGAAGCAATACAGTTCCTGAATTCTTATTCAGGGAATCCCAACAGTTCTGACAAAATTGGAGTTGGTCATTTAAATCTTTTAGGAAAAAGAAATTAACCCCGTGTATTAGCATTAAGAAACCATGTTGTTGAAAGTAAACATAATTCTGAGGGTATAGAAAAATGCACCTAGATTTGTGGGATCAGTAAACATCCTCAGTTCTGGGCTGCAAAGAGTATTATTGGCAAAGACAATATCTAAATTACCTATGACATCCCTCTCCAAAGCACCAAATGGCCCTTTCTTCAATGGCCAAATTAATGGAGAAAAGATACATTCATAGATGGCAACAAGACATGTACAATCTATCCCACCAATGCTTTTACCATACATCAAGCAACTATCAAAGTATCAGAAAAATACCCTGAAGTTAAGCAGCAGAAGAGAGGTGCAGTCTGGTTTGTCCGTAGTCCAGATGGTTACGTGCACACGTGCTAAGTTGCTTCAGTCCTGTCCAACTCTTTGTGACCCTATGGACTGTAGCTCGCCAGACTCTTCTGTCCATAGAATTCTCCAAGCAAGAATACTGGAGTGAGTACCCATTCCCTTCTCCAGGGAATCTTCCCAATCCAGGGATCCAATCCACGTTTCACGTCTCCTGAACTTGCAGGCGGGTTCTTTACCACTAGCACCACCTGGGAAGCCCCTAGATGGTTAATTGAAGTGAAGTCACTCAGTCGTGTCTGACTCTATGACAGCCTACCAGGCTCCCCTGTCCATGGATAGAGGCAAGGATACTGGAGTGGGTTGCCATTTCCTTCTCCAGAGGATCTTTCCAACCCAGGGATCAAACCCGGGTCTCCTGCATTGTAGGCAGATGCTTTTACCATCTGAGCAACCAGGGAAGTCTCCTAAGGGAGAGTGAAGTGAAAGTCACATTTGACACTTTGCGACCCTGCAATTCTCCAGGCCAGAATACTGGAGGGGGTAGACTTTCTGTTCTCCAGGGGATCTTCCCAACCCAGGGACTGAACTCAGGTCTACCACATTGCAGGCAGATTCTTTAAAACCTAAGCCACCAGGGAAGCCCTAGACGGTTATTCCTGAGTAATTAAGAGCTGGCTTAAACATTCTTGGGTGGCCATACACTCAAGACAGGCAGGTCATAGTGGAGAGTTCTGACAAAATGTGGTCCACTGGAGAAGGGAATGGCAAACCACTTCAGTAATCATGCCTTGAGAACCCCATGAACAGTATGAAAAGGCAAAAAGATAGGACACTTAAAGATGAACTCCCCAGGTCGGTAGGTGCCCAATATGCTACTGGAGATCAGTGGAGAAATAATCCCTGAAAAAAAAATGAAGAGATGGAGCCAAAGCAAAAACAACACCCAGTTGTGGATGTGACTGGTGATGAAAGCAAGGTCCGATGCTGTAAAGAGCAATACTGCATAGGAACCTGGAATGTTAGGTCCATGAATCAAGGCAAATTGGAAGTGGTCAAACAAGGGATGGCAAGAGTGAACGTCAACATTTTAGGAATCAGCGAACTAAAATGGACTGGCATGGGTGAATTTAACTCAGATGACCATTATATCTACTACTGTGGGCAAGAATCCCTTAGAAGAAATGGAGTAGCCATCATGGTCAAAAAAAAAGAGTCCAAAATTCAGTAGTTGGATGCAATCTTAAAAATGATAGAATGATCTCTGTTTGTTTCCAAAGCAAACCATTCAGTATCTCAGTACCCCAAGCCTATGTCTCGACCAGTAATGCTGAAAAAGCTGAAGTTTAACAGTTCTATGAAGAACTACAAGACCTTCTAGAACTAACACCAAAAAAAGATGTCCTTTTCATTACAGGGGACTGGAATGCAAAAGTAGGAAGTCAAGAAACACCTGGAGTAACAAGCAAATTTGGCTTTGGAGTACAGAGTGAAGCAGGGCAAAGGCTAAAAGAGTTCTGCCAAGAGAACACACTGGTCATAGCTAATACCCTCTTGCAACAACACAAGAGATGATGCTACATATGGACATCACCTGAAATCAGATTGATTATATTTTTTGCAGCCAAAGATGGAGAAGCTATATACAGTCAGCAAAAACAAGACCAGGAGCTGACTGTGGTTCAGATCATGAACTCCTTATTGCCAAATTCAGATTTAAATTGAAGAAAGTCGGGAAACCCACTAGACCATTCAGTTAAGACCTAAATCAAATCCCTTATGATTATGCAGTGGAGTGACAAATAGATTCAAGGGATTAGATGTGATAGACAGAGTACATGAAGAACTATGGACAGAGGTTCATGACACTGTAAAGAAGGCAGAGATCAAGACCATCCCCAAGAAAAATAAATGCAAAATGGCAAAATGGTTGTCTGAGGAAGCCTTACAAATAGTTGCGAAAATAAGAGAAGCGAAAGGCAAAGGAGAAAAGGAAAGATATATACATTTGAATGCAGAGTTCCAAAGAAAAGCAAGGAGAGATGAGAAAGCCTTCCTCAATGATCAGTGCAAAGAAATAGAGGAAAACAATAGAATGGGAAAGTCTAGAGATCTCTTCAAGAAAATTAGAGATACCAAGGGAACATTTCATACAAAGATGGTCTCAATAAAGGACCAAATCTTATGGACTTAACAGAAGTAGAAGATATTAAGAAGAGGTGGCAAGAATGCACTGAAGAACTATACAAAAAAAGATCTTCATGACCCAGATAATCACGATGGTATGATCACTCACCTAGAGCCAGACATCCAGGAATGTGAAGACAAGTGGACCTTAGGAAGCATCACTTCGAACAAAGCTAGTGGAGGTGAAGGAATTCCAGTTGAACTATTTCAAATCCTGAAGATGATGCTGTGAAAGCGCTGCACTCAATATGCCAGCAAATTTGGAAAACTCAGCAGTGGCCACTGGACTGGAAAAGGTCAGTTTTCATTCCAATCCCAAAGAAAGGCAATGCCACAGAATGCTCAAACTACCACACAATTGCAGTCATCTCACACGCTAGTAAAGTAATGCTCAAAATTCTCCAAGCCAGGCTTCAACAGTACATGAACCCTGAACTTCCAGATGTTCAAGCTGGTTTTAGAAAAGGCAGAGGAACCAGAGATCAAATTGCCAACATCCATTGGATCTTCGTAAAAGCAAGAGAGTTCCAGAAATACATCTACTTCTCCATTACTGACTACGCCAAAGCCTTTGACTGTGTGGATCACAACAAACTGTGGAAAATTCTTAAAGAGATGGGAATACCAGACCACCTGACCTGCCTCTTAAGAAATCTGTATGTAGGTCAGGAAGCTACAGTTAGAAGTGGACATGGAACAACACTGCTTTCAAATTGGGAAAGGATTGCTATGTATTGTCACCCTGCTTATTTAACTTATATGCAGAGTATATCATGAGAAATGTTGGGCTGAATGAAGCACAAGCTGGAATCAAGATTGGTGAGAGAAATATCAATAACCTCAAATATGCAGATGACACCGCCCTTATGGCAGAAAGTGAGGAACTAAAGCGCCTCTTGATGAAAGTGAAAGAGGAGCATGAAAAAAGCTGGTTTAAAACTCAACATTCAGAAAACTAAGATCATGGCCTCTGGTCCCATCACTTCATGCAAATAGGTGGGGAAACAGTGACAGACTTTATTTTGGGGGGCTCCAAAATAACTGCAGATGGTGACTACAGCCATGAAATTAAAAGATGCTTACTCCTTGGAAGAAAAGTTATGACCAAACTAGACAGCATATTAAAAATCAGAGACATTACTTTGCCAACAAAGGTCCATCAGGTCAAGGCTATGATTTTTCCAGTAGTCATGTATGGATGTGAGAGTTGGACTATAAAGAAAGCTGAGTATCAAAGAACTGATGCCTTTGAACTGTGGTGTTGCAGAAGACTCTTGAGAGTCCCTTGGCCTGCAAGGCGATCCAACCAGTCAATCCTAAAGGAAGTCAGTCCTGAATATTCATTGGAAGGACTGATGTTGAAGCTGAAACTCCAATACTTTGGTCACCTGATGTGAAGAATTGACTCATTTCAAAACACCCTAATGCTGGGAAAGATTGAAGGCAGGAGGAGAAGAGGATGACAGAGGATGAGATGGTTGGATGGCACCACTGACTCAATGGACACGAGTTTGAGTAATCTCTGGGAGTTGGTATGGACTTGGAGGCCTGGCATGCTGCAGTCTATGGGGGTCGCAGAGACTCAGACTGAGCGACTGAACTGGAGTTAAACATTTTTAGTTCATAACTTTACATGTAAGGCAAGCTTCTGATTAACTAAGCAGCTTTATAGCTCTCTCCTTCTATCCCATCTCTTACCAAGTCACCTGATGCTATACCAAAGATGATAAAAACTTATTGATTTTATCAAATGAAATACTAACATGTTACTTCCCTGCTTATTTGTATTTTGAAAGAGAATTTAAGCCTGCAACTTGTCTTCAAAGATAAGCATGCCTATAGTGAGGTAAAAGACAGCTGGTTTAAAGCAAATGTCACTAAAATGGAAGCCAAAATTCTAGCTTCTTCAGCAACTCTCTGTTTTATCTTAACAAAATTAATTTTGTCCTTACATTTTTTCTTTTATGTGGTGGAAACTTTATAGTAAATGACCTATAATTGCACTTCCAGTATTGACAGTCTACATTAACTTTGGTCAGAAGAAATTTCATCTAGAGGAAGGCTGAACATATTCACAAATTTTATTTGTGTGAGTATCAAGACCACCCCACATCAAACACACTTAATTCCATATCCTTGAATTACAGTCTCAGTCATACCACTGGAGCATCTTGGGCAAATCATTTAATTTCTCTGGGTCTTTCTCTTGCTCTGTAAAAATATTGAGATAAAAAGGATCAGTAATTTTCAAATGACATTCCATGGAGACCTTGAATTTCACATACCTACAGAGCTTTGGGGCTTCCCTGGTGGCTCAGATGGTTAAAAAAAAAAAAATCTGCTTGTAATGCAGAAGACCTGGGTTCGATCTCTGGTTTGGGAGGATCCCCTGGAGAAGGAAATGGCTATCCACTCTAGTATTCTTGCCTGGAGAATCCCATGGACAGAGAAGCCTGGTGGGCTACAGTCCATAGTGTCACAAAGAGTTAGACACGACTGAGTGACTAACATATACATAGAACTCTGAGTACTTCAAAAACTGCCATGAGAGAAAGAAGAAGGAACACCAGTGTTATGTGAGCCTCATGGAAACTATCACTATTACATACCAATCAAAGTAGCTCTGTTTTTATCTATATTAAATTGAGGGTTAAGTAATATTTCACTTGAAGAGGGTGTTCAACAAATAATAGGAAATTTGAAAACCATATGACTAAGTGGCTTCTTGAGTTCTGCTTTATAAAAAGCATTTATTATTTATTAAGTGACTGATTCTATGGTTTTAAACCAGGCATCAGCAAACTTTTTATTGGAAAGGCCAGATGGTTAATATTTTAGGCTTTGTGTGCCATTCAGTCTGCCACTACCACTCAAATCTGCCACCATAGTGTGAAGGCAGCCTCATTAGGCAATACATAAATGAATGGTCATGGGTGGCTGTGTTCCAATAAAAACATATTTATGGACCCTACAGGTTGATTTCATGAAATTTTAATGTGCCACAAAATGTTCTTTCTGGTTTTTTTCCCATCATTTTAAGATATAAAAGCCATTTTTAGTGTGCAGGTCAATAAAAACAGGTAGTGGGCCATATTGGGCCATAGACCAAAGTTTGCTGGGTTTTTTTTCTGAACTACATGATACTAAAGGAACATCAGATGGAAACAGCTATGTTATGAAAGGTACCTGCTCCCTTTCTGCCAAGCTGTGATTTGGAAGTTCCTATCAGGTGGCCTTCTCTGTATGGATCTCCTTTCCAGTTCTCAGTAGCACCAATTTCTCCTCTGTCTCATCAAGTCTAGAGTAGTAATCACTTCCTATTGTTGTTAGTCTCAGGGAACTTCACCATCCCTTGTTAGTTCCCTTTACCTTGTTCACACCTTTGTAAATACTGCCTTCATCAATATCTCTTCAGTTGCCATATGCTTCCTATTAGAACCCTGACTAACACAGAGATGCTAAGTACATATTCACAACCCCATACCTCTGAATACACGCTTCTCAGTATGCTCCGTTTCATTTATTTGATTCAGGAATAACCAACCCCAAATGCAATACAGATCCAAATCAGTTTCCTTAGCAGAAAGCTCTTTGTCTCCCAAAACCTGAATTATCCTTCATTAAACAATTGCTAAATACAATAAACTTCATAAAGTCCTACTTTCATATTTGCAAGTGTCTTACAACTCGTTGAAATTAAGAAAGAAGAAACAAGAAATGTGTCTTGGAGATTTAACAGGAAGCTTTTCTGTGTGAATTGCCTGACTCCTCTAAGGTTAAAATCAGCTCTCCTTCATCTTTGGGAGTTACAGTTCTGCTTTCATGAATCTATGGATCAAGCCAATGGCAACCAGTAGTTACATAACCCCTGCACAAATGTCTAAAAGCGACTTCTGATAATAGAAACACTGGAGGCATCACATACAAATCTGACAGATTTTTGTTTGTTTATAAATGGTGCAATGTGTTGATAAAGATATGAGGAAATAGATACACTCATTTAAATTGGTGAGAGTTCATACTGATAAATCCTTTCAGGAAAGTGATTTCAAAATAAGCTTTAGCATTCAAAATGAGTAAAACATTTGACACATTTGATCAAGTAATAATGAGAGACTTAATGAAGAAATAATGAGAGACTTAAAGATGTATATACAAGGATATCCTTACAGAATTATTTATTACCATAATATTAATGTTAAAATAAGGAAATCAATAGAGTAGTATATTATAATCAATATAATTGGGCACTAAAAGTGAAAGTATTATTCACTCAATTGTGTCCAACTCTTTGTAACCCCATGAACTGTAGCCCACCAGGTTCCTCTGTCCATGGAATTCTCCTGGCAAGAGTAAGGGAGTGGGTAGCCATTCCCTTCTCCAGGGAATCTTTCTTACCCAGAGATTGAAAGAGGGTCTTCTGCACTGCAGGCAGATTCTTTACCATCTGAACTACCTTGGAAGCCCCACTTAGGCACTATGTAGTCATTTTAAAGTATATTTTCAAATAATATTTAATTTTATAAAAATGTTCATAAGCATTTGTTAAATATAAAGAAATGTGTTGTTGTTCAGTCTCTCAGTCATGTCCGACTCTATACAACCTCATGGACTGCAGCAGGCCAAGCTTCCCTGTCCTTCACCATCTACCACAGCTGGCTCAACTCGTGACCATTGAGGCGGTGATGCCATCCAACCATCTCATCCTTTGTCATCCCCTTCTCCTCCTGCCTTCAATCTTTCCAAGCATTAGGGTCATTTCTAATGAGTAGGCTTTTCGCATCAGGTGGCCAAAGTATTGGAGTTTCAGCTTCAGCATCAATCCTTCCAATGAATATTCAGGATTGATTTCCTTTAGGATTGACTGGTTTGATCTCCTTGCAGTCCAAGGGACTCTCAAGAGTCTTCTCCAAAACAGTTTAAAGGCATCAGTTCTTTAGCACTTAGCCTTCTTTATGGTCTACCTCTCACATCCATACATGACTACTGGAAAAACCATAGCTTTGACTATACAGACCTTTGTTGGAAAAGTAATGTCTCTGCTTTTTAATATGCTGTCTAGGTTGGTCATAGCTTTTCTTCAAAGGAGCAAATGTCTTTTAATTTCATGGCTGCAGTCACAATCTGCAATGATTTTGTAACCCAAGAAAGTAAAGTCTGTCACTGTTTCCATTATTCCCCATTTGCCATGAAGTGATAGGACCAGATGCCATGATCGTATATATATACATATGTATATACACACATTTATATATGTACACATACATACATATACACATGCATATGAATGCATGTGTATATAGATACAGATATATAGATATTATACAGACAAATATATAAATATAGAAACCCAAGTAGCTCAGTGGTAAAGAATATGCCTACCAATGCAAGAGACGTGGTCTTGATCCCTGGGTCAGGAAGATCCCCTGGAGAAGGAAATGGCAAGCCACTCCAGTATTCTTGCTTGAAAAATCCCATGGACAGAGGAACTTGGCAGACTACAGCTCATGGTGTCACAAAGAGTCAGACACAACTGAGTATGCATGCAGCAATAGTATAGATTTAGATATATAGTGGAGAAGGTGATGGCACCCCACTCCAGTACTCTTGCCTAGAAAATCCCGTGGACTGAGGAGCCTGGTAGGCTGCAGTCCATGGGGTCGCTACTAGTCGGACACGACTGAGCGACTTCACTTTCACTTTTCACTTTCACGCATTGGAGAAGGAAATGGCAACCTACTCCAGTGTTCTTGCCTGGAGAATCCCAGGGACGGCAGAGCCTGGTGGGCTGCCGTCTATGGGGTCGCAGAGTCGTACACGACTGAAGCGACTTAGCAGCAGCAGCAGCATACTTAGTGAAATTAGAGAAAAACAAATACTGTATGTTATCACTTATATCTGAAACCTAAAAAATAAAACAAACAAATGTTCCCATTTGATCTTCGTAACCTTGTTTAACTCTTTAAACCCAGTTCTCTTGACTCCATCTCATGTGTTACTAATGTCAGTATTTTTAATTCTTACTTTTACGTCCTTCAAGATAGTCAGGACAGGGTATCGATGCTTCGTAGAATAAACGGTTGTTAAATTTACTCATGTTTACTAATTTCTTAGGTTTCCCTAAGCTCAATTGGTAAAGAATCCACCTGCAATGAAGGAGACCCTAGTTCAATTCCTGGGTCAGGAAGATCCACTGAAGAAGGGATAGGGTACCCACTTCAGTATTCTTGGGCTTCCCTTGTGGCTCAGCTGATAAAGAATCTGCCTGCATTGCAGGAGACCTGGGTTCAATCCTTGGGTTGGGAAGCTCCCTTGGAGAAGGGAATGGCTACCCATTCCAGTATTCTGGCCTGGAGAATTCCATGGACTGTATAGTTGCAAAAGTCAGACACAATTGAGTGACTTTCAGTTCAACTAATTTCTTATTTGCTAGCTCTTGCATCTCACTCCCTTTTTCTGAATTCAGTGCTGTTCATTGTTTTAACCTTTACTTTGAAGACTTTAGGACTTCCCTGTAGCTCAAATGGTAAAAAATCTGCCTGTGATGCAGGAGACCAGGGTTTGATCCCTGGGTCAGGAAAATCCTCTGGAGAAGGGAATGGCAATACACTCCAGTATTCTTGCTTGGAGAATTCCATGGACAGAGAAGCCTGGCAGGCTACAGTTTGTGGGGTCACAAAGAGTTGAACGTGACTGAGTGACTAATACACACACACTCATTGAAGCCTTTATTCTACTTTCTTCTGACTTCTATTGTTGCTATTAAGAATTCTGCTGTCAGGCTAATTGTCATTCTTTACAAATAAATTGTCCTTTCTTTCTGCTGCCTTGCAAGATCTTCTCTTTGTCCTTGGTGTTCTATAGCTTCATTGTGATGAAACTAAGTATAGATTTATTTCTATTTTCACTGCTAAGGATACACTGTACTTCCAGAATGTGAATTCAAGTCTTTCATCAATGTTGAAAAATTCAGAGGTACCATTTCCTTGAATTTTGCTTCTCTCCCCATCTATTTTCTCTTTGGAGATGCTAATTATTCCCTGGTGTCTCAGAGGTTAAAGCGTCTGCCTGCAATGTGGGAGACCTGGGTTTGATCCCTGGGTTGGGAAGATCCCCTGGAGAAGGAAATGGCAACCCACTCCAGTATTCTTGCCTGGAGAATCCCATGGGCGGAGAAGCCTGGTACGCTGCAGTCCATGGGATCGCAAAGAGTTGGACACGACTGAGCGACTTCACTTACTCACTTACTTACTTACCTACTTGCATAATTTCTTATTATTCTTTAATATTTTTAGTTCTTTCTCCTATTTCTATAATGACTTTAAATACTAATTTTATTGCCTATCATATTGTGCTATTTTGTGATGTGCTTGGGATTCTAATCTTGTGTTTTGTTGTATTTTCACTTTTCATTCATGGTGATATTTCTTTTTCAATTAATTTTGAGTTGTGAGCTCTGCAACAGGACTTTGCATGTGAAAATCTTTTGCAACCTGGTTTTATCACTAAAATCAGTTTTATATCAAACAAATTTTCTGCTAAATCCTTGGCTTGCAGGTTCCTAAACCATGCAGGTAAATAAAATATGAAGGACACCATCCATTGTTACAAATTTTCAGGAGAGATTTTTTCGTCACCGAGATTCCACATAATGATAGGCTTCCTTGTTATTTTTCTGTATTATTGCATATAATTTTTTCTACTGCACATTTTCATTGATGTTGTAACCCTCATGTTCTTGTGTTTTTTGTTTTTTGTTTTCTTGTGAGAGGCACTTTGCACTGACCCAAGGTTTTACCTTTTGTCCCCTAACCCTATAACCCAAGCCTTTAGACCACTGAGTGTGATACTCCACCCACTACCTCTAGGGTATTTGTATCATCAAATATATTACCTAATTGATTTTCCCTCTTTGTTTCTGAATCCTACCAATATTCTTTACTTTATTGATAGCTTAGTTATGTACTTAATAGAATGCTTGTTATAATTTATCTAATATTTCCAGAACCCTCCTGAAGGGTTCTCACATCTAGTTCACATCAAATCTCTCAATATTATTAAAGTATTTTCAAAATTTACTTTTTAGAAAAAGGGGTACATGGAAGCACAAAGGAAATTTTTAAATAATAATGAAATGCAAAATGAAGATATGAAACCTGAATCTGTAAAGGAAATATTTGATAAATTTGGCTACATAAAAAACTTCTGCATGACAAAAAAGTTACTTAAAAAAACATACAACAAATGACAAGCTAAGAACAAGTATTAGCTATATATTTGTCAGGAAAAGGCTAATTTCTCTCAAAGAACTATTAAAATTCATTAAGAAAAAGACATAAAAATAAAAAATGAAAAGTTCACAAAATGAAAAATGAAAATCACCAATAAACATACAGATACATATTTAACCTCACTTATAATTGAATAAACTAAAAATAAAACAGTAAAATACCATTATTTACACATTGTATCAACAAAGATGATGATAATATCAACATTTTTTAAAGCTACACAAGGGTCTATATATGTGCATAAATATATCTGCATATAAAGTTTCCAGAAAGATATATAAAAAACTTAAGTGACTACTGACTGCTACAAAGTAGAGGTGGGGAAGGAAGAGAATTTTATATTTCAACTTTTGTTCTTTCTTTACAGCTTGAATTTTCACATGAATAGAAATCATTTTTCAACAGCAAAAGGAAAAAAAAATACTAGATAGTAAGAGTAATAGGAACAATAATAAATGCCAAAATGAATAGGGCTCCATGGCCATAAACACAGGGAAGCAAAGAGGAGAGGAGGAGGGAAAACTAGGACCCAAGCAAGCACTGAGCTATTATATTTTCTGGTTGCTTCAAGAAACACAAGCCCACATAGAGATGAGGGACAAGGTGACTGTAAGCTCTTCAATGGGGGCAAGTGAGGCTTATTTCTATGCTCAGAGTGTTACATTACATTCTGCACTGTAATACTCTGCGTTAATTTGACAATTTTCATTTTCATGCACATTAATTGTAATTGCATTCTAACTTTCAATCCTTTTTTGAGGAATACAGGTGGCAGCCATTATCATTAGCTATTTACCAAGTACACAGACATATATAAAAATGTATTAATATTAAAAAAGAAGAAAATAGACATATGCTAGCAAGAATTATAGTTTGAGAAATTCAAAAGTGTTTGAATCTCTTTCTCTTCCAGCTTAACTTGCAAACCCTTAGTCTAAGATCCAAATGTTCAAGCTCCCCTCAGATATTGCCCTTCCATTTTGATAAAGCATATAGTGCACAGAAGGGGAAAGTTCTGTCATTAGACTGGATCTGAATCCTAACTCTACCACTTCCTAGCTGTGTGAACTTGAGCAAGTTGCTTAAGCTCTCTGAATCCCAGCCAGTTTCCTCATTTATAAAACAGAGAACATAAAAGTACCTACATGTGTTGTTGGGAGAATTAAATGAGGTGATAAGCATGTAAAACACTAAGTGAAGTGGCTGGCACATGGCAAATAATCCATAAATATTAGCTATGATTATTGTGCATAATTAATCAACTGTATATTGAGGTCCCAGAACCATACTAAGATAATGTGAGGGATAGGCTAACATCTTATAATGTTGCTGAGTGATAGAGCATGTAAATTCCAAGATGAAGCTATTGAAACCTTATATTGCTCACTGCCAGTACCCCAGAACAGCCTTACACTCAAAGTTTAAAGGTTCAGCAGTTAAGCCCCAAAGAACAAAACTTCTCTTGTCAATAGTGGGTCCAACTAAAGCAACATTTCCAAAATGTAGTGGGAGGTAGTTTCATGGTCATGGAAATAAAAGAAAATTCAATGAGTGGGGAAATCCAGACTTCAGCGGAGTTGAATAGGCCAAATCCACAACACTGATTATTCTCAAGGTACATGATCTAAAATAAGTCACTAATTGAACCTTAACAGCTTTATATAGCCCAACCTAGAACTCTTTGATTACACTGATTTTGTATGAACTGGCCAACCAGCCAGTCAGCCAGGAACTATCAGCAGAGGACAGACCACCCTTTCCACAAGTGTTTCCCACAAAGAACAATATATCAATCAAGTGGTTTACAAATGAAAGACAACTGTATCTGATGGTGCCAGAGATGGGTGGGAGTTGATGATAATAACAACACTGACTGGTAATGAATCTCAGAAGTGCTCTTAAGCATTATAAATAACAAAATTGGGACTAGTCAAAAACTCATAGAAGTACAAAATATTAGAGCTCGTGAAAACAGTTGTCAGACTTTATTTTTCTGGGCTCCAAAATCACTACAGATGGTGACTGCAGCCGTGAAATTAAAAGATGCTTACTCCTTGGAAGGAAAGTTATGACCAACCTAGATAGCATATTCAAAAGCAGACACATTACTTTGCCAACAAAGGTCCATCTAGTCAAGACTATGGTTTTTCCTGTGGTCATGTATGGATGTGAGAGTTGGACTGTGAAGAAGGCTGAGGGCCAAAGAATTGATGCTTTTGAACTGTGGTGTTGGAGAAGACTCTTGAGAGTCCCTTGGACTGCAAGGAGATCCAACCAGTCCATTCTGAAGGAGATCAGCCCTGGGATTTCTTTGGAAGGAATGATGCTAAAGCTGAAACTCCAGTACTTTGGCCACCTCATGCGAAGAATTGACTCATTGGAAAAGACTCTGATGCTGGGAGGGATTGGGGGCAAGAGGAGAAGGGGACAACAGAGGATTATATGGCTAGATGGCATCACTGACTCGATGGATGTGAGTCTGAGTGAACTCCGGGAGTTGGTGATGGATGGGGAGGCCTGGCGTGCTGTGATTCATGGGGTCGCAAAGAGTCGGACATGACTGAGCGACTGATCTGATCTGATCTGATCTGAAAGGACATAAGTCCTTCAAAGCCTGGTATATGGCCTGTGGGCATCAAAATTACTTGTGGATGTGTAAAGAATCTGCCTGCAATGTGGGAGACCCAGGTTCGATCTTTGGTTTGGGAAGATTCCCTGGATAAGGGAATGACTACAGCTCCAGTATTCTTGCCTGGAGAATTCCATGGACAGAGGAGCCTGGTGAGCTACAGGCCATGGGGTCACAAAGAGTTGTACACAACTAAACAACTAACACTTTTCATGTATTTGTTAAAATGCAGGATCCTGGGCTCATTTGAATTCTGACATTTTCATATTTATCAATATTCCTATGCAATTTTTATGCAGCCTAAAGTATAAGGGGGCTTCCCAGGTGGTGCTAATAGTAAAGAATCCACCTGCCAATGCAGGAGACAGACATGAGAAGTAGCTTCTCTCCCTGGGTCCAGAAGATCTCCTGAAGGAGGGCACAGCAACCCACTCAGTATTCATTCTTGGAGAATCCCATGGACAGAGGAGCCTGGCAGGTTATGGTCCAAGGGGTCGCAAAGAGCCAGACATAGCTGTAATGACTTAGCACGCATGCACACAAAGTATCAGATCAGATCATTCGCTCAGTCGTGTCCGACTCTTTGCAACCCCATGAATTGCAGCACGCCAGGCCTCCCTGTCCATCACCAACTCCCGGAGTTCACTCAGACTCATGTCCATCGAGTCAGTGATGCCATCTCATCCTCTGTCGTCCCCTTCTCCTCCTGCCCCCAATCCCTCCCAGCATCAGGGTCTTTTCCAATGAGTCAACTCTTCGCATGAGGTGGCCAAAGTACTGGAGTTTCAGCTTTAGCATCATTCCTTCCAAAGAACACCCAGGGCTGATCTCCTTCAGAATGGACTGGTTGGATCTCCTTGCAGTCCAAGGGACTCTCAAGAGTCTTCTCCAACAGCACAGTTCAAAAGCATAGGGTCATTTTTTTTTAATTAATTAGTTTATTTTAATTGTAGGCTAACTACAATATTGTGGTGATTTTTGCCATATATTGACATGAATCAGCCACAGGTGTACATGTGGCCCCCATCCTGAAACCCCCTCCCACTTCCCTCCCCATGCCATCCCTCTGGGTTGTCCCAGTGCACTGGCTTTGAGTGTCCTTTTTCATGTATTGAACTTGGACTGGTCATCTATTTCACATATGGTCATATACATGTTTCAATGCTATTCTCTCAAATCATCCCATTCTCTCATTCTCCCACAGAGTCCAAAAGCCTGTTCTTTGTATCTGTGTCTCTTTTGCTGTCTCGCATATAGTGTTATCATTACCATCTTTCTAAGTTCCATATATATGCATTAATATACTGTATTGGTGTTTTTCTTTCTAACTTACTTCACTCTGTAAAATAGGCCTCCAATTTCATTCACCTCATTAGAACTGACTCAAATGTATTATTTTTAATAACTGAGTAATATTCCATTATGTATATGTACCACAGCTTTCGTATCCATTTGTCTGCCAATGGACATCTAGGTTTCTTCCATGTCCTGGCTATTGTAAACAGTGCTGTGATGAACATTGGGGTACACGTGTCTCTTTCAGTTCTGGGTTCCTTGGTGTGTATGCCCAGCAGCAGGATTGCTGGGTCATATAGAAGTTTTATTTCCAATTTTTTAAGGACTCTCCACACTGTTCTCCATAGTGGCTATACTAGTTTGCATTCCCACCAACAGTGTAAGAGAGTTCCCTTTTCTCCACACTGAGGGCCATGTCTTTAGAGACCATTATTTTATTTTACAAAAGACGATCTTTAGCTGTGTTGAGAGTTACCTGTCATAGAATAACCAAGAAACATGCTTCTTGGAAACAGCATAATGAAAGTGCATTAGCATAAAATTAGGCAGCCTGTGTGCTTGCTCAGTCACTTCAGTCAAGTCCAACTTTTTGCAACCCTATGAACTGTAGACCACAAGGCTCTTCTGTCCATGGAATTCTCCAAGCAAGATTACTGGAGTGGGTGGCTGTGCCCTCCTCCAGGGGATTTTCCTGACCCAAGACTCAAACCCGTGTGTCCTGCTTTGCAAGCAGATTCTTTACCCACTGAGCCATCTGGGAAGCCCTAAAATCAGACAGAGGTATGTTCAAATTATACTTGCGCTATAGTTCAGTCTTAGACAAAATACTTAATCTTGTGACCCTCTGTTTTTCTGATAAGATGAAAAGATTTACTTCTTAAAGTTGTTTCAAGGATTGAATAATATCCCAAGACTAAGCACACAGAACATAGTAGATGTTCAGTAAGTGTGATTTCTTTAATGCTGCATTGGCCGAAGAGATTTGAAAAGAAAGGAAGTTAATTTGGATTTAGTGTTCCCTGTGTGTTGGTAGTTTACATACATGTAAACTCCACAGGCTTCCTTGGTGGCTCAGATGATAAAGAATCTCCCTGCAATGTGGGAGAGTTGAGTTCAATCCCTGGGTTGCAAAGATCCTCTGGAGGAGGGCATGGCAACCCACTCCAGTATTTTTGCCTGGAGAGTCCCATGGACAGAGGAGCCTGGCCGGTTACAGTCCATGGAGACACAAAGAGTCAGACAAAACTAAGAGACTAAGCACAGCACAGCACAAACTCCACAAGAACAGGGAACTTTTTCTGTTTTTATAACTGATGTATTTTGTTCACTGATACCTAAGACAGGATCTGGAACAAGGTAAGTGTGAAATAATAATGTGTGAAATAGATATTCTTGTCCATTCTCTGGATTTCACGCTACTCTTGACAATCAAATGGAAAGGGGTGTGGAGTAAGTTTAGGATAAAATTCAGGAATGGGCGAAAAGAGAAAGCTGTTGTGCATATTATCTGTAACAAATACGAAGTTTGTATATGTGTGTGTTCTATATAACTGTTTTAACACTTGGACTAACAACATAAGTCCATAAATAGTTAATGTCAATTGTGGAAAAGACATGAGTGCTATGTAAGACCTAGTGCAGAAAATGAGAATAGGCCTTGATCTAAAAACATAAATCATGTTCCATATTCAGGCAGTAGAATTCAGATGAACAGAACTTGGAAAGTTATCTTGGATGTTATTTAAACTCCCACCTCCAATATAGGAATTCTCTCTACCATATCCCTAACAGTTTACTATCTGACCCCTATTTCAACACTCTCATGGAAATGAAGGTCATTATCTGGCTAGTCAGCCTATCCTTTTTAAGCACCCCTGATTTTGACCAGGTACCCAGGTTAAACCAAAGTCTGCCTCTTAATAACTTCTGCCCATTAGTCCCAGATTGTCCTCTGAAACTCCAGAGAGTATCTACTCACTTTCCCACATGACAACTCTTCACATTTGAGAAGGCAGCTCTTCAGTGCTTTTAAGTCAGGCTGAAGTGAGGAATACATTCCTTCCTTGCACTCATATACAACATGCCCAGGGCCAGTGATCTCAGGAACATCCCCAGTGGAGCCTACCCAAAGGTGGAAGCATTTCTGAAAAAAAAAAAAAATAGAAATGTAAGTGAGCCTGGTGAGATAATCACTGCTAAAAACAGCAACTTGCTGTGTGGCCTCCAATCCACCAAAGCAAGCAGCCAGCACAAATATGTTCAAGTGAGAAACTGGGAAAATGGATCCATTTTCTCTTCAGCAATTGTTCTTCCTGAAATTGAACAATTTCTCACACTGTTCTGCATTACACACTAATTATTCTCTGGTGCAAGGTCAGTGGAGGCTCCTTAACTTAAGTCCCAAAGAGAATAAGCCCCTCCCTCTCACGCCCTCATTTCTACTGTGTTAGGTCAGGGTTTATTTGTCCTTGGAATCTAGGGGGAAACTGGAGTGCCCACAGAATGGATGAGCCTGACACATGTGTTTTCATAAAATGACAAGGGGAGTGATTGCACTTGCAGAATTTCACCGCAAATTCGAAAGAATGTTGAGGATGTGAAGAATTTTACAAGAAATATGAGCATTGTCAAAAGTAGTAGAATTTCTGTGAAAATCTCTAAAATTCAGCCACACTCATCTCACAAGGAAATTGGTCATAACCTAATGGAACAGATTTTAATTTCATACTCTGTCTATGCAGCTTTCATTTATAGTTTAACAGTTTTAGTGAAGAGTTCATACTGCCCACTTTTGCTGAGCAGATTCATGTTTCCTAGATAATTTCAGGCACTTTCTCTCCACAGACTAGCTGTTGCCTACATTTCCAATGGTAACCTCCATTCCATCTTTTACAGATCAGTTTATTGGCCATGTTTCAATAAAACTCAGTGTTTCTTTACTCTACATTTCTCTCTTAGTGGCTTCCTCTGCCAGAAATGTCTCATTCCCTTGCCTCCATTCCTTCACATATCAAAATTCTGTTTTTTTTCAAGGCCCATTACAAACTATTCTTTTTCCATGAACCTTCCATAATTCTCCCATCCTAGCCCCCTTCTCTGAATTCTCAGTTTACCTAAACAAAGCATGTTTTAGTCTTAGTGACAGAGGGGCAAGATGATGCTAGAATTCAAGGGGGAAAAATCAAAGGTGCAAAGCCAAGCAAACTGCTGCAGCAAGTTGAAAAGGCTACAATCGGGTTAATAAAATTTACTTATTCAATAAATGCCTATTGAGTACTCACTATGTGTCTGGTACCCTAAGAGGCCAGTACTTACAGGAATAAAGGAGAGAGATGATACTTAAGAGAGGCAGATATTTATCAATTCACCACACAAACATAGATCACACAATATCTTTTGCTTGAGCAACTAGATGAATGGTGGTGCCATTTACGGACATGAGGAAAACTGAGAGAGGTATAGGTCAGGGTGAAGTGCTAGGGACTCAAGAGTTCAATTTCAGTTCCTATAAAGTTGGAGTGACCTGTGCAACATCCAGCTGGAGATGTCAAGTAAGCAATTGGATATACAAGTCAGGGACTCAGAAGAGAGGCCAACACTAGAAATGAGAGGAAGTGTTGAAGCTCAACAACCAGGAAGTCAAGAGCCATTAGAAAGCAAGTAAAAAGTGGCCAGCCTATCACCATTTCTGTACATGTTGAGCATCTCAAAAGATATTCCTTTTCTATATTGGTGACAGGCTTTGCAGAGTGAAGAGAAGTCTCTTAAAGGGCCAAGTCACACTTATGGTACTGATCATATTCACCTTTTCTTATAGTCCAGTACTTTGGCCACCTCATGCGAAGAGTTGACTCATTGGAAAAGACTCTGATGCTGGGAGGGATTGGGGGCAAGAGGAGAAGGGGACGACACAGGATGAGATGGCTGGATGGCATCACTGACTCGATGGACATGAGTCTGAGTGAACTCCGGGAGTTGGTGATGGACAGGGAGGCCTGGTGTGCTATGATTCATGGGGTCGCAAAGAGTCGGACACGACTGAGCGACTGATCTGATCTGATTGTAGGCAGATTCTTTACCCATTAAGACATCTGGGAAGCTCTAACAGATACATAGATAAATATAAAATAGGTAAACAACAAGGACCTACTCTATAGCACAGGGAAATATATTCAATATCTTGTAATGGTATATGGACTTGTCTTATAACTCCTATTAGTCCCTGATGGGAGTAGAAAGAGGAGGCCAAATAAGTAACATTCCTTTGGATTGTGAGTCAATCACCTGCTAGACAATAAATTCAGACTGAAGAAAATCAAAATATCACCTTTCTTACTGCTAAAGCCTAGAGTCAAGGACACAACATGCATGTGCTTCCTAATATCTGAACCCCAGAGTTACCCTCATCCCAAGTGACACTGGAAGTTAGAAGTCCTTCTCATCTAAGGACCTGCAGCTGTGCAACTTCAGGCATGTAGGAGCAGCAGAATGTACCTCAAAGACACAAGTCACAGGGATCTCAAACAAAGCAGGAGGGCTCAGCTGAGCTACATCTGCCCAGCACCTTCTCTGAAACTCACCAATCAGAGCAATCATGTCTTCTCCACAGGAGAGGAGGGGGTGAGGGGGTAGAGAGAGGCCAGAATGTTCTGCTAATGAGATGTCACTCCATATGGAAGGAAACATCAGGACTGGGGAAGAAGTGAACCTCCTTAACAGATTTGAAGCTCCTGGGGGAAGGCAGATCTGGAGCTTTATACCTCCGTGTATCCCCCAAAGCACCCTGCAGAGTGCCATGCTACAACAGATGCCAAATAAATACTCCCTGCATAAAAGAATGGTGCCAGAAGCTCTGTGTGTGTGTGGTATGGGCTTCCTTCATTCAAAACTCAGCTTAAAATTCTCCTCCTCAGGGAAGCCTTTTCTTTCTCTATTTTTTCTTAAATCGAAGTGTAGTTTATTTACAATGTTGTGTTAATTTTAAGTGTACAGCAAAGTGATTCAGTTATACATATATATATATATATATATATATATAAGTATATTTTCTTTTTCAGATTCCTTTCCTTTATAGGTCATTACAAGATATTGAATATATTTCCCTGTGCTATAGAGTAGGTCCTTGTTGTTTACCTATTTTATATTTATCTGTGTATCTGTCAGGGCTTCCCAGATGTCTTAATGGGTAAAGAATCTGCCTACAAAGCAGGAGATGTAAGAGACATGGGTTCAATCCCTGAGTGGGGAAGATCCCCTGGAGGAGAGCATGGCAACCCGCTCCAGTATTCTTGCCTAGAGAATCCCCATGGACAAAGGGGCCTGATGGGCTACAGTCCATAGGGTCACAAAGAGTCAGACACGACTGAAGCAACTGAGCACTCATGCATGTATATCTGTTAATCCCAAACTCCTAATTTATCTCTCCTCCCTATCCCCTGTCTCACCACTATCCCCTATGGTAATGGTGAGTTTGTTTTCTATCAAGCCTTTTCTTTTTAAGCCTCCTTCACTGTGATCACCTCTTCATTCTGGACTTCCACAGCCCATTCCTATTCTAGTTGATCATTTGAATTTGCACTCATTTGTATGATAATTTGCAAATATAAGTCATTTGCTATGAAAAAATTCCTCCTTTCCTCAGCTGGATAGCAAGCTCCTTGTAATCATGTGTTCTGTCCTTCCCTGTGCCTAGAGGAGTGGTGAGCTCCAACAGGGCCAGTACTGGCATTGCTAATTGTTGAGGTTGTCAGTCTCCCATGAGAAGCAGAATGCAGTAACCTCTGAGACACAAGTCTCTGCTGCAGCTCTGACTTCAGTACTGGATGCATTCCTCCCTGCCTTTCTATCCTATGCTCTCAGAACAAGATTCCTTGCCTACTGCCTTTTTCTGTCTATCACAAGTTCAGTTCAGTCACTCAGTCATGTCCGACTCTTTGTAACCTCATGGATTGCAGCACGCCAGGCCGCCCTGTCCATCACTATCACAATGGAGTGCCTAAAGAATGACAGGCTCCCAATAGACGAAGTTTCTTCCCACCCTTTTGCACTGAAGGAACACACTCCACAGTAACAGGTTTTTGAAGGAGATGACAAAAAGAAGCCCCCAAATGAAAGCTGATGACATGGAGATTTCTCTGCATGAGGTCGGTCTCACCCTAATTTCTCTGTGAGCTGAGTTATGAGCCATCACAGGTCACACAAACTGATAATGCATTTGATAGGGCATTCAAAGTAGCAGATAGGAAAAATTCTAGAAATAAGCTTTCACCCTAATGGAATTCATAGAAGAAGGAACTAACCCAGCAGATGTTAATGGAAATGCTAGTTCTAAAACTGAGGGTCCTTCAGTTTCTAGTGCCATCTTGACCTCATTCACCGCAGAATGATTTGACTTATACCAGGGGTAAAATATAAATTAACTGCACAAGGGAGGCAGAGCTTTGAAATGAATTAAAAATGAAAATATTTAGTGGGATCAAAGTTCATGTCTTAGCACATTTGTGCATCATTCTGTCAGCATGTGATATGTATGTGTGCTAAGTAGGGAAAGTGTACGTGATCAAGAGTAGACTGTTTGTATATGATGGAGGTTAATTAGCCTGATCTACAAATATATAAAATATCAGACCTGAGAAGCCCTGATTCAAAGTCCTTATTCTATAAATCAGGAAAGTAAATCAAGAGAGGGAGTAAATTAGGTCTCAAAGTGGGCTTCTGATTCCTAGTATGTATCTGTCTGCTCGCTATAGGATAGGAATTACTGTAGGGTAGGCTACTTAATGGCAGTTCTCAACCGATTTGTCCTTTTAATTGTATAAACAATAGTAATAATATCTTTTTGGCCATTTTACTTCCATGTAACTCCAGAAGCACTATTCATATTATTATATGTTATGACTCTGTAAATTAAACACCCGTCTCATCTTGCATATGTCACCACTGGGGACAATGACTAAAGAACTTTTCCAAATTCACAGAGCTGATTACAAACCCCAGTATTCCACCTTTACTCCCTGGACTACTTAGAAAATTGGACTTTAAAATAAAAATTAACTCATTTCTACTTCTCCCTTAATATGCCATATGTTTTCTCCACAGTATACCTTGCCTTGTGCTATTCCTTTGCCTGGAACATCTTCTTACCAGCCTAGTCATCTTCATCGCAGTTTGTCAAAGTTCTATCTTTCCTGGTACATACAAAGTATTACCTCCTTTATGCAGCCTTCTTTAAACCCAGGCTCTCAAGCAAAATATCTTATTTTCTTTGAAACTACAGAGTCCTCAGTTTATTCTGCCCCCAAATACATGTTGCACTCTCTCTTAATTATAGTTATTTTTTTTTAATGGCAAACACTGATGCCTACTCAATAACTATTTCCTCTACTTTCTTGCCAAAAGAAACCTGTATTGGAGGAGCAATGCGCCTAGCACCATGGAATAAATTCTAATTTAGCCAAGCCAAATATGATTATTCCACTGTCCTTTTGCCATATAATCTTCTAGCTTTGCTTCTCTCACAGCTAGCCGTGCCCATATGAAAAAAAAAAAAAATATGACCAATTAGACTGTCAAGAACAGGGAAAGATCTGAGATTTTACCCTATTTATAAACAAACAAGTTAACCTGCCACAGTGTTTCAAATTCTGGCAGAAGACACACGGCTCCTGAGCTAGAGACAAGGACTGTATCACTCACAGAAGTATTAATGATCAGAAGTGAAGTGAAGTGAAGTCACTCAGTCGTGTCTGACTCTTTGAGACCCCATGGACTGTAGCTTACAAGGCTCCTCTGTCCATGGAATTTTCCAGGCAAGAGTACTGGAGTGGGTTGCCATTTCCTTCTGCAGGGGATCTTCCCGACCCAGGGATGCAGACACTTTACTGTCTGAGCCACCAGGGAAGCCATTAATGATCAGAGTATAGCTATTTTTTCAAACTTATTCTCCAATCCCCAATTTCCACAGGATGATAAAAAGAGAGCTGTTCAATGACTGTAGACTCAGTGGTTTAGGTTACTGAAGATCTCTGAAGCACAAATCATTTATAACGGGCAGTAAGCAGACCTGCCTTTGCCCTAAAAAGAATATTATCTCTATCTTCCAAGGTGATTTACTACACAAACATCCTTGAAAATAGTCCAGAACAAATGTAGCCAGTGTCTCTGCTCATAAGACATGTTGAAATGCAAATGACAATTGGAGAATCATCTTCCAACAGAGATATAATTAGAAAGAAAAATTTTAAATTCATGGCTGCACTAGGTCTTTGTTGCTGGGCCTGAGTTTTCTCTAGTTTTGGTAAGGGAGGACTACTCTCTAGTTGCAATGTATGGGCTTTTCATTGTGGTGATTTCTCTTGTTGCAGAGCACAGGCTTTAGGCTTGTGGGCTCAGTAGGACTCACAGATCTAGTTAGCCTCACAGCAAGTGGAATCTTCCCAGACCAGGGATAGAACCTATGTCCCCTGCATTAGCAGGCAGATTCGTAACCACCAGACCACCAGTTAAGTCTTCATAAGTAGAAATTTGATGTAGATGTTTTGCAAAAGATTTTTCTCCATAATAAGAAGAAAACTCTGCAAGAAATTAGAACTCCTTCCATTTCTTCCTGCCTAGAGCACTTGCATTGGAGAGGCGATGGCACCCCACTCCAGTACTCTTGCCTGGAAAACCCCATGGATGGAGGAGGCTGGTAGGCTGTAGTCCATGGGGTTGCTAAGAGTCAGACACAACTGAGTGACTTCACTTTCACTTTCATGCACTGGAAAAGGAAATGGCAACCCACTCCAGTGTTCTTGCCTGGAGAATCCCAGGGACGGGGGAGCCTGGTGGGCTGCCGTCTATGGGGTCACACAGAGTTGGAAACGACTGAAGTGACTTAGCAGAGCACTAGCATATGAGGACGTGCAACACTTCTGCAGCCATCTTGAAATTCTGAGAAGAGGCCGAGAGAACTCCAGGGATGGCTACCTAGTGCCCATGAATCATCTTGCTCAAAAATACCTCTGAAGTCACCCCCTTCCATAGAGTGACCTTAGGGCTTAAACCACAGTCAGTAAAGATTTCTATATCTTCAGGCAAAAGTGCCCAACCTGAAACATTTTTTCATAGTTCTTACCATTCACTCACTTTCTGAAAGAACTGTGTCAAATATAATAATTAAGATAGACACAGGTTTGAATCCTTAGTCTTCTGTTGACAAGCTGTATGTTTTAGATTGTTACCTAAACTCTCTAAGCCTTAGTTTTCATGTTTTAAAATGAATAGAATAATGTAACCCACCTCAGAGAGTATTGTGAAGATTAAACAAAATTATAAATACCAAGAACTTAGCCTAATGTCCAGTATAATAAGCATCCAATAAAGGATAGCCATCAGTATTTTTTCCTCCCATATAAGGCCTATGGCAAAGCCATTTACAGAGTCAGATGAATGTGTAAAATGAATTGTGCAGGGTCACATAGCTTGAGATTTAAATATAACTACTTCTCAACTCTCTATGAGCTAACCAGGAATAGGAAGAACACAGCTGAATAGTGCCTTTGGATAATCTCTCAAATTCATTTTTGTCAGTATTTTCAATTCCTACCCCAAGCCCCACTGACTATTTTTTGAATAAGATTTTCCCAATATAATAGTAGAGCATGTTCAGTGAACAAAACTGGGGAAAAAAATTCAAAAAAAATAGAAACAAAAATTGGGAAGAAAATCAACTATAGCACCACCACCCAAATTCAACAATTGTTACCATTCAGTTGTATTTCCTTCCATATTTTTTTACTTCGCATTTATATGCATATTTTAAAATATAGTTGTGCTCACTCTAAATAAGTGCTTGTGTTTTTTTCTCCAGTTAACGACAACATAAGTATTGTCCCATATTATTAAAAACTCCTTGTAAGCACATATTTTAATGGCTGCCTAATAGCACATCATGTAAATATGCCATAATGTACTTAAACATATTCCCACATTCTCACACATTTTGGTTGTATCATATATTTGGCTAAAATAAATAAGTCACACATATATATATGCTTAAAACTTTACCTACTTAATATCATTTACTTAGGTTATATAGATTCCCAGAAGCCAAATGGTTTCATCAAAAATATTTCAGTTCAGTTGCTCAATCGTATCTGACCCTTTGCAACCCCTTGGACTGCAGCAATCCTTGCCTCCATGTCCATCACCAATTCCCAGAGTTTATCCAAACTCATGTCCATTGACTCAGTAATGCCATCTAACCATCTCATCCTCTGTCATTCCCTTCTCCTTCTGCCTTCAATCTTTCCCAGCATCAGCATCTTTTCAAATGAATCAGTTCTTCACATCAGGTGGCCAAAATATTGGAGTTTCAGCTTCAGTCCTTCCAATGAATATTCAAGACTGATATCCTTCAGAATGGACTGGTTGGATCTCCTTGCAGTCCAAGGGACTCTCAAAAGTCTGCTCTAATACCACAGTTCAAAAGCATCAATTCGCCACTCAGCTTTCTTATAGTCCAACTCTCACATCCATACATGACTACTGGAAAAACCAAAGCTTTGACTAGATGGACCTTTGTTGGCAAAGTAATGTCTCTGCTTTTTAATTTGCTGTCTTAGGGATCCCCAACTAGAGATTGGTCATAACTTTTCTTCCAAGGAGCAAGGTCTTTTAATTTCATGGCTGCAGTCACCATCTGCAGTGACTTGGGAGCCCCCTCAAAATAAAGTCTGTCATTGTTTTAACTGTTTCCCCATCTATTTCCCATGAAGTGATGGGACTGGATGCCATGATCTTAGTTTTCTGAATGTTGAGCTTTAAGCCAACATTTATACTCTCTTCTTTCACTTTCATCAAGAGGCTCTTTAGTTCTTCTTCACTTTCTGCCATGAGGATGGTGTCATCTGCATATCTGAAGTTGTTGATATTTCTCCTGAAAATCTTGATTCCAGCTTGTGCTTCACCCAGCCCAGCGTTCCTCATGATGTACTCTGCATAGAAGTTAAATAAACAGGATGACAATATACAGCCTTGACGTACTCCTTTTCCTATTTGGAACCAGTCTGTTGTTCCATGTCGTTTTAACTGTTGCTTCCTGACCTGCATACAGGTTTCTCAAGAGGCAGGTCAGGTGATCTGGTATTCTCATCTCTTTAAGTATTTTCCAGAGTTTGTTGCTGTCCACACAGTCAAAGGCTTTGGCATAGTCAATAAAACGGAAGTAAATATTTTCCTGGAACCCTTTTGGTTTTTTGATGATCCAACAGATGTTGGCAATTTGATCTCTGGTTCCTCTGCCTTTTCTAAAACCAGCTTGAACATCTGGAAGTTCACAGTTCATGTACTGTTGAAGCCTGGCTTGGAAAATTTTGAGCATTACTTTACTAATGTGTGAGATGAGTGCAATTGTGTGGCAGTTTGAGCATCCTTTGGCATTGCCTTTCTTTGGGATTGGAATGAAAATTGACCTTTTCCAGTCCTGTGGCCACTGCTGGGTTTTCCAAATTTGCTGGTATATTGAGTGCAGCACTTGCACAGCATCATCTTTTAGGATTTGAAATAGCTCAACTGGAATTCCATCCCCTCACTAGCTTTGTTCGTAATGATGCTTTCTAGGGCCCACTTAACCTCGCATTCCAGGATGTCTGGCTCTAGTTGGGTGATCACACCATTGTGATTATCTGGGTTGTGAAGATCTTTTTTGTATATTTCTTCTGTGTATTCTTGCCACCTCTTCTTAATATCTTCATCAAAAATATAAACTGTGTTAAACTGTTTTCCAAAAGAGTTGTGCACATTTCTACTCCCACCAACACCATTTGAGTGTGGCTATTTCATCATACCTTCCTTGGCCCTAGTATTTTCATTTTCCCCCTTTGCTATTTTGATGGGGTAAAAGCTTTAATATTCTAATTTGAATTTCTTTGATTATCAGTGAAGCCAAACATTCTTTTTTCCATGTATTCCCACTAAACTGTCTGATCAGTGATGCTGACATATTACAGATTTTACTGATTCACACTCGCCCTATTCCTACCATGGAAGTAATCTCCAGAAGACAGGAGGAGGCGAAACAAACAATAACCTAAAAGCCTCAAAAGTCCAACATGGCTCCTAAATAATCTGATTTGACTGTACGAATAGTTGACTAGAAGTTCTCCTTCCCACGGTATTTCTGTCCTCACAAACATTCCAGTCACTGACTGAGCTACATTTGAAGTGGTTAAGAAGTGAGGTCCTTTCCCACTGCCTCTGAGTTTCATTTTTTTTTTGGGGGGGGGAGGGGGGGGCGGTTTCATAAACATAACTTGTAAGTGGCTTATTAAAGAACAAGCAAGAAGTGCCTGCTTTGGAAATCTCAACTTCGAAGTCTTGCTTAATAGGCAGTTAATCAGTCATCATGCCTGCTTTTAACTTTACTTAACACCAAGAGGCCTCTCAATTTACAAGGAGTATGGTACATGCTGTAAGTCTTTGTGCATCAAGTTCTGACATATTTCTCACACCTGCCTCTCACCCCTCCTCCCTCACATCCACACAGTTGTCAGTGGCATGTCCCAAACTGTGATGAAGGCTGACCTCACTGGCTGACCACTCTGTCAGAAGAGTTTGCCGGGAGGGGAAGATGTGTACCTTCATCATTAGTGCTTCTCCCAGGTGACCAACTGCATTCCGAAGATCAGGAAAGAGTCCTGCAAGGCCCCTCCACTAGCTCTGCCTGAATATCCACACGGTGAAAAATAATTCGCAATTCCCTATCAAGTTTTAGATGCCTACTATCCAGGACTGTCACAACCATCCAGGCCCAGCTACACAGCTTTTCTGCCTGAAGGAGCTGACCTTGCCTCAAAAGTCTCTTCACTTGAGCGTGTTTAACTTCAAAGAATCAGCCTGAGAAAAAAATTAAAGCTGTTCAGTATATGATGTAGAAATTCACTTCTGCTTGATCCAGATTCCTTTCTCAGCTTCCAAAGATTAATTGGATCCAAGAACTAGCTCACGTCGTTTTCTGAAGCAAGGCCACTGCTGTGTTAGCCAGGCAACACAAAAGATCAACATAACAGGAGGAGTCACTGAAGGTGTTTTAAGATTTAACCCATTTGCACTTACCCAGCCTGACATAAAGTCGTTGCAAGCTTGCATCTCTTTTAAAACATAATGGGCATTCTGCAGCTCACTGAAATCAAGAGTGTGAGGCTTGTAATGGAGGCATCAACCTATGACCATTTTCAGGAATAAATCCCAATAATATGCTTGCTCTGGGGCTGAAAGTAACATTATCATACTAACTTGGTCTGATTATCATGTCCCAGCCCACTCCTCTCAGCAGCTCTCTGATCCACTGCTGACATGTCAGACAAAGCAAAGCCAGGAAATTATGGACTCACCCTCCAGGGAGCATGTTGCAGTTTGACTCAAAGAGATATAAGTTCCATCCAGAAATCCCTTTTTCATCCTCAGTTGATAATCTAGCTGTCTTTTGTACTTATTTTTTAAAAGATGACTTTCTGTCCTGGTGAGAGTTGAGTGACTGGCTTGGGTGTCAGTACCATGTCACAGAAGTGATTCTGTATTGGCCGAACCCACACATTCAGCACCAGAGCTCGGTGCCTGGCATTTGCTTAACATGCGATAAATGTCAAATTGAATTGAACTGAACCACACACAGTCAAACTGAATAGAATAGAATTCAATTTATTTGGGTATGTTAAATGGGGTCTTTCCTTTCACATATATGGCAGCTTCCCAAGTGTCTTATTTCCAACTTCCTCAAACAATCTGAGAATAACCAAATGATTACTAAAACATACAGCATAGAAAAAACAAAGATAGAACTGAGTTCTTGTTTTGCTTTTGTTTTTGTGTGTTTTTTTTAATACCATAACTTACTCACTTATTTTCTTCCAGTTTTATGGAAGTGTAATTGACATACAGCACTGTATATGTTTAAGCCGTATAGCATAATTATTTGACTCATACATATGATGAAATGAGTAGCACAATATGTGTAATGAACATCCATCATCTCATATATCTATACATACAAAATTAAAGAAATAGAAAAAATATTTTTTTCTTGTGATGAGAATTCTTGAGATTTATTCTTTTAACAACTTCCATATAAAATATACACCAGTGTAAATTATATTTATCATGCTGTACATTATCTTCCTAGTATTTATTTATCCTATGACTGGAAATTTGTGCATTTTGACTTGCTTTTATAATAATCATCTAACTAGAGGAAGGCCTAGAATGGAAAGGTCAAGTTTTCTGAGGACAAACTTTGTTCTGATTACAGTATTTTCTAAAGCTGACTTCTCCTTAGACTCTCAGCTTTCTGAGCCAACTACACAATTATCCTCCTTCTTTAGTTCAGTTCAGTTCAGTTGCTCAGTCATTTGAAAGTCTAGAAGGCAGGGTATCTAGAAGGCCAAGAAGTGTAAGGCTGGCTACAGAAAGCATTAAGCAGGCAACTCACTTTGCAGAGACCTGACCCTGGCCTCTCCCTAGGGGTTGGGCACTAACAGCAGCAGCTAGTCCTGGCCTTGGACTTCTTTCTTGCTTCTGCTAATGTTTTAGATCAGGGCCAGATGCAATTGAATATAGGGGATTGAGACTGATTTCCTTGGAGTCCTTGAAGCAGGGAGCCTGGCTGTGCGAGTAAAAGTAGAAGGTCTCCCAGAATACTGTGTGAGAGAGAAAAGAATGGAAATGTATCTTGGGGGCTGACATCAGAGTGCCTCCCTGAAGAGAATCAGCATTTGGCCATTGCCCTTTTTAGAGACCAATCAAAATTAGAGAGGGAGCAGAAGCAGCCTCTTATTAAGCTGTTTTTAAACTGTAAAATTTTATGCCTGGTTATTCTGCTTGCTAGTTTCCTCTCCTGTGATGTGAAGAAGGAATGAGTTTTTGCTTCACTGAAGATTCTACTTCTAAGTTGTGTCCTTAAGGTATTACGTGTTAACAAAATGTTGACAGATAAGACAGAATTTTTAAGTGCTTCTTTTTTTTTTTTCCTTACTAGGATTTTTTTTCTTAAGCAGAAGTACTGCTAGCAGCACCTTCAGTGTTCATTTCATCAAAGGACTCTAAACATATCGTATATTTATTGGATCTTTGGGAGTAATAATTTTCTTTCCAGCTTTCAAATTACTATATATTTGTTACTGCACCACTGAGGGAGGAGATCATTTGTTATTAGTTCCTTGTCTGATGTGAAACATTTAATTTGAACTGATACCACCCCACAAGAAAATAAACAGTGCATTTCATACACAAAGTGTCTACTTCTCTCACTGGGAGGCAGGGGGAATCATTTTGACCATATGGTGGGTATTTATCATCCAATGGCTTATGAGCTGCTCTGCTGTCTGCCTCCCTTTTCCCCTCAGATATGAGCACTGGCTCTTTTTCATAGAAGCGAGGTCAACGTACTCTTAGAGCTTCTAAACACTGGAGGTTCATCAGAATCCTCAGGGGAGATTTTTTTAAATACTAATGACCAAGCCACATCACTCTTAGGTCTATCACCATGGTGGGACAGTTTAGTCAAGTGGTTACTCTCTTGGGCTCTAAAGCTAGATTGCGTGACTATGATACCTAGCTTTGCCACTAAAGACTGGGAGCTGGTAAGCAAATTATTTAGTCTTTCTGGGCCTCAGTTGCCTCAATTGCAAAATGGAAGTAATATTATTAATATTACCTAAATCACAGAATTGTTTATATATATAATTATATAATATTTTATAATTATATAACATAATACTAATATATTATCAGTATTACCTAAATCACAAAGTTATTCATGTAAAGTGATTAAAACAAATCCTGATTCACAGGAAGTACCTGATAATGTTGGCTATGACCTTTACTGATGAATACCACAATTCTCACTTTTTCAAATTTTATTCAAGTATAGTTGATTTTCAATATTGTGTTTAACTTCTGCTGTATAGCAAAGGGACTCAGTTATATTTACATACACACACATACATATATTGAGATGGTTGGATGGCATCATTGACACAATGGACATGAGTTTGTTTGAGCAAACTCCAAGACACAGTGAAGGACAGGGTAGCCTGGCCTGTTGCAGTCCATGGGGTCGCAAAGAATCAGACATGACTTAGCAACTGAACAACAACAAACGTAGTTTTATATATATATATATATTCTTTTTCATATTCTTTTCCATTATAGTTTATCATCAGTTCAGTTCAGTCACTCAGTCGTGTCCGACTCTTTGCAACCCCATGGACTGCAGCACACCAGGCCTCCCTGTCCATCACCAACTTCCAGAGTTTACCCAAACTCATGTCCATTGAGTCAGTGATGCCATCCAACCATCTCATCCTCTGTCATCCCCTTCTCCTCCTGCCCTCAATCTTTCCCAGCATCAGGATCTTTTCAAATGAGTCAGCTTTTCACATCAGGTGGCCAAAGTATTGGAGTTTCAGCTTCAACATCAGTCCTTCCAATGAACACCCAGGATTTATCTCCTTTAGGATGGACTGGTTGGATCTCCTTGCAGTCCAAGGGACTCTCAAGAGTCTTCTCCAACACCACAGTTCAAAAGCATCAATTCAAGTTTATCATGGGATATTGAATATAATTCCCTGTGCTATACATAAGGAAATTCTTGTTTATCTACCCTATATATAATAATTTTCATCTGATAATCCAAAACTTTCAATCTTTTCCTCCACCACCACCCCATTTGGCAACCACAAGTCTGTTCTCTATGTTTGTGTGTCTGTTTCTGTTTTTAGATAAGCTCATTTGTGTTGTATTTTAGAGTCCATGTATAAGCGATATCTTACGGTATTTGACTTACTTCAATTAGTATAGTTTCTCTGTTGTTGATCGGTCACTAAATCATATCCAACTCTTTGTGACCTCATGGACTACAGCTCATTAGGATACTCTGTCCTCCACTATCTTTTGGAGATTGCTCAAATTCATGTCCACTGAGTCAGTGATGCTATCTAAGCATTTTATCCTCTGCCACACCCTTCTCCTTTTACCTTTAATCTTTCCCAGCATGAGGGTCTTTTCCAGTAAGTTGGTTGTTAGCATCAGGTGGCCAAAGTATTGGAGCTTCAGCTTGAGTATCAGTCCTTCCAGTGAATATTCAGGGCTGGTTTGATCTCCTTGCTGTCCAAAAGACTCTCAAGAGTCTTTTCTAGTACCACAGTTTGAAGGCATTGATTCTTCAGTGCTCAGGCTTCTTTACAGTCCAACTTTCACATCCATACACGCCTACAGGAAAAACCATAGCTTTGATTATACAGACCTTTGTCAGAAAAGTGATGTCTCTACTTTTTAATACGCTGTCTAGGTTTGTCATAGCTTTTCTTCCAAGGAACAAGCTTCTTTTAATTTCATGGCTGCAATCACTGTCTGCAGTGATTTTGGAGCCCAAGAAAATAAAATCTGCCACTGCTTCCACTTTTTCTTCATCTATTTGCCATGAAGTGATGAGATCAGACGCCACGATTTTAGTTTTTTGAATGTTGAGTTTTAAGCCAGCTTTTTCACTCTCCTCTTTCACCCTCATCAAGAGGCTGTTTAATTCCTCTTCACTTTCTGACATTAGAGTCGTATCCTCTGCATATCTGAGGTTGTTGATAATTCTCCTGGCAATCTTGATTTCAACTTGAGATTCATCCAGCCCAGCATTTCATACATGATGTACTCTGCATATAAGTTAAATAAGCAGGGTGACAATATACAGCCTTGACGTACTTCTTTCCCGACTTTGAACCAGTTTGTTGTTCCATTTTCGATTCTAACTGTTGCTTCCTGACACACAAACAGGTTTCTCAGGTGATAGGCCAGGAGGTCTAGGATTCTCATTTCTTTAAGAATTTTCCACAGTTTGTTGTGATCCACACAATCAAACGCTCTAGCCTTTGTCAATGAAGCAACTGTTTTTGTGGAACTCCCTTGCTTTCTCCATGATCCAACGAATGTTGGCAATTCAATCTGTGGTTCCACTGCCTCTTCAAAACCCAGCTTGTACATCTGGAAGTTCTCAGTTCATGTACTGCTGAAGCCTAACTTAAAGGATTTTGAGCATAACCTTGCTAGCATGAGAAATGCATACAATTGTTTAGTAGTTTGAACATTCTTTGACATTGCCTTTCTTTGGGATTAGAATGAAAACTGATCTTTTTAAATCCTGTGGCCATTGCTGAGTTCTCCAAATTTGCTAACATTATTGAGTCCATACTTTAACCGCATCATTTTTTAGAATTTTAAACAGTTCAGTTGGAATTCCTTCACCTCTACTAGCTTTGTTCATAGTAATGCTTCCTAAGGCCCACTTGACTTCCCATTCCAGAATGTCTGGCTCTAGGTGAATGATCACACCATCGTGGCTATCTGGGTCATGAAGATCTTTTTTGTATAGTTCTCTGTATTCTTGCCAGCTCTTCTTAATATCTTCTGCTTCTGTTAGGTCCTTTCCATTTCTGTCCTTTATCATCCCCATCTTTGCATGAAATGTTCCCTTGATAGCTCTAATTTTCTTGAAGATATCTCTAGTAGTTTCCATTCTATTGTTTCCATTTCTTTGCCTTGTTCATTTAAGAAGGCCTTCATATCTCTCCTTGCTATTCTCTGGAACTCTGCATTCAGTTGGGTGTATCTTTCCCTTTCTTCTTTGCCTTTCATTTCTCTTCTTTTCACACCTATTTGTAAGACCTCCTCAGACAACCACTTTGCCTTCTTGCATTTCCTTTTCTTTGGGATGTTTTGGTCAGTGCCTTTTGTACAATGTTATGAACTTTTGTCTATAGTTCTTTAGTCACTTGTCTACCATATCTAATCCCTTGAATCTATTTGTCAGCTCCACTAAATAAGCATAAGGGATTTGTTTAGGTCATACCCAAATGGCCTAGTGGTTTTCCCTACTTTCTTCAATTTAAGCCTGAATTTTTCTATATGGAGCTCATGTTCTGAGCCACAGTCAGCTCCAGGTATTGTTTTTGCTGACTGTATAGAGCTTCTCCATCTTTGGCTGTGAAGAACATAATCAATCTGATTTTGGTCTGACTATCCAGTGATTTCCATGTGTAGAGTCATCTCTTGGGTTGCTGGAAAAGGATGTTTGCTGTGAGCAGCGTGTTTTCTTGTCAAGACTCTTTTAGCCTTTGCTTTGCTTCATTTGTACTACAAGGCCAAATTTGCCTATTATTCTCAGTATCTCTTGACTTCCTACTTTTGGATTGCATTCCAATCCCTTATGATGAAAAGGACGTATTTTTTTGGTTAGTTCTAGAAGGCCTCGTAGGTCTTTGTAGAACTGGTCAACTTCAGCTTCTTCAACATCAGTGGTTGGGGCACAGACTTGGATTACTGTGATGTTGAATGATTTGCCTTGGGAATGAAAGATCATTCTGTCATTTCTGAGACTGCACTCAAGTACTCAGGACTCTTTTGTTGAGTATGAGGGCTACTCCATTTATTCTAAGGGATTCTTGCCCACAGTAGTAGATATAATGGTCAACTGAATTAAATTCTCCCATTCCCATCCATGTTAGTTCACTGATTCCTAAAATGTCAATGTTCAATCTTGCCATCTCCTATTTGACAACATCCAATTTACCTTGATTCATGAACTTAACATTCCAGGTTCCTATGCAATATTGTTGTTTATAGCTTCATTCCTTAATTTCACAATCAGACACATCCCTACTGAGCATCATTTCCACTTTGGGCGAGCCACTTCTTTCTTTCTGGAGCTGTTAATAATTGCCCTCCACTCTTCCTTAGTAGCATGTTGGACACATTCTGACCTGGGGTGCTCATCTCCTGGTGTCATATCTTTTTGCCTTTTCATACTATTCATGGGATGCTCCAGGCAAGAATACTGGAATGGGTTGCTATTTCGTCCTCTGGTGGACTGTGTTTTGTCAGAACTCTTCACACTATGACCCGTCTGTCTTGGGCGACTCTGCACAGCATGGCTCATAACTTCATTCAGTTATGCAAGCCCCTTCACTATAACAAGGCTGTGATCCACAAAGGGGATAATATCTCCTAGGTCATTCCACATTGTTGCAAATGGAAAGATTTCATTTTTATGGCCCAGTATAAAAGTATTACAAATAAAGGAATGGGCTTCCCTGGTGACTCAGTGGCAAAGAATCCACCTGCCATGCAGGAGATACTGGTTCAATCCCTAGGTCAGGAAGATCCCCTGGAGGAGAGTTTGGCAACCCACTCCAGTATTCTTGCCTAGAGAATTCCATGAATAGAGAAGCCTGGCAAGCTACAGTTCATGGAGTAACAAAGATTTGGACAAGATTGAACAACTAAACAACAAAGTTGCTTTTAGCCACTGAGTCTTTCCCCAGCCTTTATTAATTGATTGATGCTTCACACACACACACACACACACACACACACACACACACTCTACATGCACACAATCTACAAGATTGGAAAAGCCCAGAGCCAGTTCCAAAGAAGGCCCAGTGCAAGGTAGATTGGATCTTTTGTTTTGCTAAGAATCAGAAATGTCAAGAACAAGTGAAAAGAACCCTTTCAAGAAACCCTGATGCTTTTCATTCAACAAATTTTAATACACACATACACACACACACACATGACAAAATGCTTTGATATTGCAAACTTTTTGTCTAAGTATCTTTTACCATCTACACATCACTAAAAGATCATGTACCAAAGTGGTATAAAAAGAGTTTATCATCCAAATGATCAGAGCATTAGGTTATGAGACCATAGATACACATGATAAAATACAGCAAACACTGTAGTATCATATACTTCCTATATCATCAAATTCAGACCTGATAACTGGTTACAATGCATCTGGAAACACACACATTACATTTCTGATGTCTTCTAGTCTTAGCTCTTTAGGATGAGTCAGAGTCATAGGAGTGTTATTACCTTGAAACATGTCCTTTGGGCTTCGTAAATACATGCACCATTATATGGTTCTTTAGATTGAAATCATGCTGCTGTTAAGCCGTCTCTTTAGTCTGCTTTAATATTGCAGACTGTCACACGTTAATGAGTTGTCAAAAATATAAAATATAAAGAGAATGTGAAGAAGAAAGCATATTGGACAGTGCTCTGAGTACTGTCATTTTACATGTGAATAAGTTAATTATAAACCCATTTTTTTCTTCCCATAGCACCTAGCAGTGCTTTCCACAGAGTATGTAGTTGATCAAGATTTTGTGGCTGTTGAATAATATAAAACATTCTGTACCTCCAGGAGGGTTTACATGTATTTAAGATGCAATGTGTAGTATTATCATCAATCCCCTTATTTTAATTTTTATTGCTTAAAAATATAAGTTAAACATGTCTTCTTTCCAGAGACACAAAATGGAGTGATGAAATGTCTTTTACTTACAGGAAGTTTTAGATCTCTTCTGGTTATTGCTTATTTTTTTCATCATTCATATTCATCTTCTTTTATTGATGCTCAGCTACAAATCATAGCACTGTATTTATCATGGCTTATTCATAACTCTGAATGAACCATCATTTGACAAGTGAGCATGAATCACTAGCCTCTCTTATCTAAGTCTATCATTCTAGATATTTCTAGTGTCCATTAGCCCATCAGCCATAGATACAAAGCTAAATATATTAAATATATTATCCTTTCCTATTAGAGATAAGAATGACACTTTGGCACACAATTTAAGAGCCCCTGCATCACGTTTGGGGCTTCCCTGGTGACTAAGTGGTAAAGAACCTGACTGCCAATGCAGGAGACATAAGAGATGAGGGTTCGATCCCTGCATCAGGAAGGTCCCCTTGAGAAGGAAATGGCAACCCACTCCAATATCCTTGCCTGGGAAACCCCACGGACAGAGGAGCCTGCTGGCTACAGTCCATAGGTTCGGAAAAGAGTCAGACACGACTTAGCGACTAAACAAGAACAAATCACGTTTTGACTGTCATTTTCAAAATATCAGTATATTGTGTTAAATTTAACCCTCAGAATGTAACTACCTGTCTTCAAGTGAATCTGTTAAAGAAACTAGTTGTATTGCTAAATGGCTATGATTTTCCACTCCTGGACACAATAGGAAGTTAAAATAATGGAAAGTTACTAACACACAATATTCTTTCAGCACAACCCTGCCATGTTATAATAAGGTTTTACTTTTAGATCTTCAGTTTAACACAGTATGGATTTCATTA
The DNA here is from genome assembly GCF_002263795.3 of Bos taurus. NCBI lineage: Eukaryota > Metazoa > Chordata > Mammalia > Artiodactyla > Bovidae > Bos > Bos taurus. Next base: position 49,283,208 of record NC_037357.1, read on the forward strand.
TCTTAAGAAAACTATTGACGAAAAAAAAAAAGGTGGAGAGGGGGGGAAAAAAGCATTTTACAATCAGAAGGCTAACGGCTTTATGTGAAAGGGAATTTTGCAAATGCTTTTCCTTTAAAGTGAAATTGGACAAAGGCCAAACTGATTATTTGAGGGAACAATGCTGCCATGGTTAGGAGGAAGTGAGTTAATTGACCTGATAGGTTCTTTCCATATGGGATAGTCATGACTTTATCATTCAATTCACAAGAATGCATCCACTGACAAATGGACTATGATCTTTCCATGTATACATTACAAGGAAACATGTAATTATCTGAGCCTTGGGTCTCTCATCAAAAGAGTAGTGTTGAAATTGACACATGGGAAAGTCTTTTTACTGGAAAGACAATGTGTACTCTTTTGGCATCTGCAGGTTCAAAGCCACTAGACACGAAACTATTTAGGAAGCAATCTGGTGAGATGACAAACTTCAGTCTCCAATGCTCTGTGAATTTCCAGTCCACGCCACTTCCATCTGCTAAAAGTGTAGCAGCCCCAGTATGGCCCCTGCGTTCTGTATTAAGAGCAGATGTTCTCTCTGCAAATAGGTTTCCCTTTTAAAGTTGAACCATCAGACTCCATTATAATCTACTCATCTGTCATTTCCTTTGTTACACTTTTTGTGCCAACTGATTGTGAGGCACTAAACATTTTAAGCAAAGTTCTGCAAAATTGCTAATATCTAGCAATAAATATTAATGCTCAACTGTTACATGATAATGAGAGGTGAATATAAAGTTGGCTAACCCTTGACAATAAGTGGCAAATCATTACCTGATATTCACTTTAACAAATGTGATCAAGTAGGAGAAGGCAATGGCACCCCACTCCAGTACTTTGCCTGGAGAATCCCATGGATGGAGGAGCCTGGTGGGCTGCAGTCCATGGGGTCGCTAAGGGTCAGACACGACTGAGAGACTTCACTTTCACTTTTCACTTTCCTACATTGGAGAAGGAAATGGCAACCCACTCCAGTGTTCTTGCTTGGAGAATCCCAGGGACGGGGGAGCCTGGTGGGCTGCCGTCTATGGGGTCACACAGAGTCGGACACGACTGAAGCGACTTAGCATTAGCATGGAAAGAGTAACATGGAGACTTATATTACCATATGTAAAACAGATAGCCAATGGGAAGTTGCTATATGGCTCAGGAAATTCAAACAGGGGCTCTGTATCAACCTAGAGGGGTGGGACGGGGAGGGAGATGGGATGGAGTTTGTGGCTCAGACGGTAAAGCATCTGTCTACAATGCGGGAGACCCGGGTTTGAGCCCTGGGTTGGGACGATCCCCTGGAGAAGGAAATGGCAACCCACTCCTGGACTATTGCCTGGAAAATCCCATGGACAGAGGAGCCTGGTAGATTACAGTCCACAGGGTTGCAAAGAGTCGGACACGACTGAGCGACTTTACTTTCACTTTCATGGCTGATTCACATTGAGGTTTGACGGAAAACAGCAAAATTCTGTAAAACAGTTATCCTTCAATAAAAAATAAATTAATTAAAATAAAAAAGAATGAACTCTTATTAGTAGGATAGGCATGAAATACAGTTTTACAGGTGATTCTATTATATAGCACTTTCTAAAGGGAAAATCATAAAGGATGACTAAATGAATGGCAGACATACTTTATTATATTGTAGTTAATTGGGATGGAGAAGTTGAGGTCAGGGAGACTGAGTCTATACTTTCACATTTACAGGCGCATACACACACAAGGCACTGAAAAAATAAGTATTTCTCATCCTTCTTCAAAGAGGCTTTTCCCTCCTCTTCAGGCTCTTGAAGAATTTGCTTTTAGTGCTAGGAAGTGAAAGTGAAAGTGAAAGTCGCTCAGTCGTGTCCAACTCTTTGTGACTCCATGGACTATACAGTCCATGGAATTCTCCAGGCCAGAATACTGGAGTGGATAGCCTTTCCCTTCTCCAGGGGATCTTCTTAACCCAGGGATTGAAGCCAGGTCTCCCATATTGCAGGCGGATTCTTTACCAGCTGAGCCACAAGGGAAGCCCACTAGGAAGCTATGGTACAGAAATATTAAGTAATTTGCCAAGTCTGAAAGAGGTAGTAGACTGGATTTGAACTCTAAGCTGAAAGAGTCTAAAGATAAGTTTAGCCATTATACCATCTGCTTCTTCCACCAGGACAAAGCACCAGTTTTGAAAGGCCCTACAAAATGCTATTATGAAAGCAGCCTGCAGCACCAGCACAAACTTAGCAGACCTTCTAGAGACATTAGGCCAGCAATATCTAAGAAATTGAGCAGCTAACTTAAGTTGCCTTTCAGAGACCATCACAGAGAAGCACAGGGCCTGCAGTATAAACAAGCTACCAAAGATCAAAAAATAAGCAAAAACAAAGGCTGGGGGTGGAAGGGTTACAACTTTGTTATTCTGTAAGACAGACTGTTCGTGTGCTGTGGTGCTATATCTTAAATACTTATTTGGAGAGCACTACATTACTTGTAGTTAAGGACATGGGATATAGAACCTGATGTTTCATCTGTAAAATGGGGTTCATAATATAATTCTTTAGGGCTGTTAGAAAGATGAAATGAAAGAAAATATGTCAAACTCTTACCACAAAAACTGGAACAAAGTAAGTACTCAGTAAGTGTCACGTCTTCCTGTTTTTGTTGTTTTATAGTTGATAATTTCCTTGCCTGTCTTCATAAATTGTCCATGAATCACTTGACAGCAAAGACTCTTATTTCTCTTTGAAAGACAATGAGGAACACATGTACACCCATGGCTGATTCATGTCAATGTATGGCAAAAACCACCACAATATTGTAAAGTAATTAGCCTCCAGCTAAAATAAATAACTTTTTTTTTTTTTTAAAAAAAAGAAGAAAAACAAACAGAAAAAAGAAAGACAATAGAATGCAATAGTTGAAAGCAGTCCTGGGAACCATACTACCTGGATATAATCCTGTCTCTGCCACTTCCTCCCAATGAGATCTTGAACAGGTTATTAATCACTCTACGTCTAGGCTTCTCTATCTATAAAATGAGCTTAAAGATAGGATTAACCTCCTAAATGTGTCAGAAGGATTAGAGCATAAGTTCCATGAGGACTTTAATTTTTGTTTGTTTTGTTCAATCATGTAACACCAGTGCCCAGAATGTAACTGGTATACAAAAAGTGCTCCATACAAATATGCTAAACAATTAGACAAAAATCACCTCGAACAGATCCTGTAAAGGTTAGCTCTTATTTACATCTCTACCATTGGAACTTAGTACAGTGCTCTGCACAGGTTAAGCCCTCAAGAAATATTAGTAGAGTAAATGAATGAATGTTGTCCCTCTAGTCAGGGCCAGCCCACATTCATGAGAAACTGTGAAGTTATTGAAGTTTCATCTTTCACACCATGGCCTCCATCACCTACATCACATATGTACATGTGTAACTAGCTTTAGTAGTTAAGAAAAATTTCTGAGGAACAAACGAAATAGAATGTCAGATATGTAAAAGTTTTCAGATCCATAGTTCAAACCTTCCATTTGCTGATTTATTCTGTAGTCAGTAAAAATTATTTTATTGAGCACCTACTACAGGCTTGATCCTGTGATTAGAAGCCGGGCCTACAATGGTAAGCAAAATATTTATGATCCCCACCCTCATAGAGTTATAGATCTTATAACCTCATCATTTTCCTCTTCTGTGGTTCATTTTCCTCTGAAAAAATAGGAAGTTGAATGATCATTAAGGTACTTTCAACTTGGAAATAAAATGTAACATGTTGGTTAAAATCCCAGGTTTTCAGATAAGGCTACTTGTATTTGAATCTCATTTCCAGTACTTGAATAGCTGTTTGAACGTGAATCAAGTAAAGGCTCTCTAAGCCTCAGTTTCCTCATCTGCAAAACAGGAATGATCTTGATAATAGGAACTATGTTGCTATGATGTTAGTTGGATTAAATGAGAATATATACATTTCATTTTGATGGTGCCTGACACATACTAAATACTCAACAAATGATGATGAATATTTTTCAACCTCTGCCAGTCTATAGCATGCAATCCCTGAGGCCCCATGTAGGAAAATGTTCCCTATAAGGCCAGCTGTATTTACAGAGGTCAAATAGAGCCAATCTGCATCTCAGAACTATTTTTCTGATATGTCTTTGGATTTCACTTCCTTTTGATTGTCAGATAAAAAAGTGGAAGCTCTCAGCTCCTGAAATACTTGCTTACCTGTGCCATATTGCTAAGCAGCATCTAGATAGTGTCAAATTGTGATAAATCATAACAAAAATCAGGCAGGAAAAAATGGATAGTAAATGTCTAGGATGTTACTAAAACTTTAGTTAGGGCAGTCAGGAAAGGCCTCAATGAGAAGTGCCACCACCACTCAGAACCCCAATATGTGTGTTTACTCCCTTGAGGTTTCCCAATATGGGATTCTCTTTCTTAAGGTGTCCTGGGAATGAAGGTCCTCTTGTACTCACTGCTTTCTGACTGAGGCTGCTGTTCTAATCACAGTATTCTTTGGTTTATCACAGCCAGAGGCAACTCCCTGACAAAGCTCTGGGAGGGATTTAAAACATCTTCAATTGCCTTTGGAGACCTCAGAAGGGATTTATCCAGGCTAAATATTTGACCTGTCATCTGAAAATAAGTAAGGGAAAAACTACCATATGCTTAACTCAAGCAACACACAGGTGCTGTTTCCGGAGCTCAGCCCAGTCCTCTGCACCATTCCCCAAGGCCCGGACTGTGACCAGTAAGCACAACCTTCTCTGATAGAAACTCACTAGTGAGTTCTTTGTGTCAAACTAGCTATTTTCTAAGCAAAATTAAAACAGTAGATCCAACAATTATCAGTTGGCTCCCTTATTTGGCATAATTACTGATCAAAAGAATGTAAACATTTGTAGGCACTCTCCCTTCTCAGTTACCCCATCCCAGAACCTTCTAACCACCCTTCTCCATACACATACACACACACAAATAGACATACCTACACCTTTTTGTCTCAGTACAATCAAATTTCAGGGATAAGAAAAGTGAAGATGGTGCAAAAAGTTAAGCTTGACATTCATTCTATGAGAAAACACTATAGTAAACTGTTAAGACTTCATATTTTTCAAGAAACAAAGAGCCTGAACTTTAAAAAGTCAATGTACTGTGAAAAGAAAAAACTGGTGAGTGAAAAATAACTATTGGCAAAGTAAATTACTTTTCCCATGGAGTTTTTATGCTGAAATATGACAGTGAGGTAATGTTTCATTGAAAGAAAAAGAGGAAACACCCTAAATATAATGAGTAAACTGAACTGCAAACTTTGAGGAGAAAAAAGTCAGTCATCAGATACCCACTTCATAACCTCTATACAGTTGCACTCCACCAGCAGCTCAGGGATTTCTACTTTTCCTTAGTAGACTTTTCTAAATTCTAGAAGTTAACATTTCCCTTCTCTCTACCTCTGGATGTTATTCAGTACACAAAACCAGAAGATGTCTCCTATTTCTGTACCAGACTATCCTTTGAGTCTTCTGACTGCAAGGGAATAGAATGTCACAATTCCAAAAGACAGGGTCTACCCACAGTTCCATTCCCCTTTATTCTCTAGGAAATATAAAGCCCAAGTGTATTAACAATTATTAAATTATTAAATACTATCCCCTCAACTACTATGTATTGATATATTGGAAATTTTTCATAATAAAATTCAAGGCCCCCAAAATTTCCAGGTACTTGTTACTCTGCTTCCAGCCTTCTACCAACAGGAAGGAATTCTAAGTTGTCTAGATGGTCCTGAACCTCAGGAGTGGCATCATACATTTGATGATTGTAGAGCAGACCAGAGGGGATTTTGCCTGTAGCCCATTCATACAGGGAATACTGCTCAAGTAAAAAAAGAAAAAAAAGGATCGTGTTATTCTGATCCATTAATTACTTTTCCCAGGGCCTATTAGGGTTTCCTTTTACTCATAGGGCTTCCCTGGTGGCTCAGACGGTAAAGAACCTGCCTGCAATTTTGGAAACCTGGATTTGATCCCTGCGTTGGAAAGATCCTCTGGGGGAGGAAACGGCTACCCACTCCAGTATTCTGGCCTGAAGAATTCTATGGACAGAGGAGCCTGGCAGGCTACAGTCCATGGGGTCGCAAAGAGTTGGACACAACTGAGCGACTTTCACTTCACTTCACTTCACTTTACTTCACTTTTACTCATTTAACTTAGAGAAGAACAAGTATATATAAGAACTTGTATATATATATGCAGGATACTTGCATATATACATATATGTGTGTATATATATATACACACATATATGTGTGTGTGTGTGTGTGTGTGTGTGTGCATGCACAGGTGTGTTCGTGTGCTTAGTTGCTCAGTCATGTCTGACTCTGCGACCCCATGGACTCCTCTGTCCATGGGATTCTCCAGGCCAGAATACTGGAGTGGGTTGCCATATCCTCCTCCAGGGGATATTCCCAACCCAGGGATGGAACTCAGGTGTCTGTCCCATGTTGCAGGTGGATTCCTTACCATCTGAGCCACTAGGGAAGCCTATCTTTCAAAATGCTGCAAATCACACTTCTTTGCAAGGTGATAGACACTGCTAAAGGGATGGTTACTGTGCACTGTATATAATCAGAAACACCTGATATTGAAAAAATGATTTCAAACACATTCTAGTTGCCTGCTTTTTTTTCTCCCACATGGCCCTATCTTTTATTTCTCACAATTATTTCCTCCCCTCCCCATTACCTATTCTGTTGCACCTAACAGAACCTTATACCTCCCCAGCATCTTGCAACTATTCTTGCCTGTCTCCAGTCTTTATTATTTATTGATACTGATATCATAATTTTGGGCTTCAAAGAGACAATGGAGAATGTATCCAGATTGGATCACTTCTCACCTTCTCAATGGCCATCACCCTGATTCAGGCTACCATTTTCTCTGGCCTGAATTATTGTAATAGCCTTCTAATTGGTCCCTCTGCCTCTGCCTTTGACCCTCTGCAGGCCATCAGTCAGAGTGATACTATTAAATTCTGAGTCAGATTACCACTCTGCTCAAACCTGAAGATGTCTCATATCTCTGGACCAGATACAAATGTGGCTACTAATTCACTTTTCTTAGGTCTTTATTCAAAAATTACCTTCTCCGTGAGATCTTCTCTGGCTGTCCTAACAAAGTTTCAGAAACACCTAAGGCTATCTTATTTCCCTGAATGAGTATTTTCCTCTCCTTGGCATTTATCACAATCTGACATAACATATTGTACTATCTATCTTATTTATTGTCTGTATTTTTCACAGAATGTAAACTTCATGAGGGTACAGATTTTTGTGTATGTTGTTCATTAGTATATTCCTAGCACCTAACCAGGAGATGGTGAGGGACAGGGAAGCCTGGCATGCTGCAGTCCATGGGGTCACAAAGAGTCTGATACGACTGGGTGACTGAACAACAGCAACCAGCACCTAACAGACTACCTATCATGTAGTAAGTGCTCAATTAGTATTTGTTGGATAAATGAATGAATCAGAAACCACAATAGCTACATGTGTATGTCTTTGTGGGTGTGTGTTGGTGGTGGTAGAGCTGTTGGTTGAAGAATAAGGTAGGAAATAGTATTATATGATCATATTCCCCTAATCAGACCATTATAAATTCTCCCATTTGCCAATTCTTTTTGCTCATTTTTGCCCTTTAACCCTCAATCAAATAATAAAATTTGTCAAGTTTTCTTTTTAGTATCACTGCCACTGTCCTAATTCAAGTCCTGAAACCTCATGCCTAAATTATAGCAAATCTTCCACTTATTTCCTCAATGTTCCTGGCACTGTCAAGCCATTCTTCAGAGGAATCTGGAACTCAGCAAGCACTCAGAAGTGATACTTTCTGAAACTGCTCAAAGCTTAGGCTATGTGCAATGGGCCAGGGTCATAAAGGTAGAAATATCGTATATGAGGCTCAGAAAGAAGGAGGGTAGACACAGCTAGATTTCATGTCATGTTCAGAGATGGGCTACTCCTTGAAGAAGGAAGAAAGACAGAAACAGGCTGAAGAGGAAAGTAACTAGCTCAATTTCTCAGACACAATAGTAAGCACAAAAATGAGAAGAATTGAGAAAAAGAAAGTAGAAAAAAAAAAAAAAAGAACTGTACAGCTAACTCTAAGATTTAAGCTTCAGCATTCTCCTCAAAATGTGCAAGGTGTATAGGTGACATCATCTAGCAATTCGAGCTAAAGTGCTATGAAACAAGGGTACCTCTTTCTTCCTCTGAGTTGTGTTCTTTGAAAAGATTCATTTTGTAAAGTTGGGTTGGAGATTGAATTTATGTAAAATTGTGCTTTACTTGTCACATACAGGTATGTACTTATTTGTACACATACATGTGACATACACATTGATAAAGGAAAGAGAGAAAGAATTTGTTCTGTGACTTTTTTTCTCTCTCTGGTGATTGTGAAAAGTATTTTCTAGCTCATTGCATGCTAATCAAGGTTAGATAAATATTTCAGTTGTATTAATACTTCAAGGGGAAGAAATATAGAAAATAAGGAGTATGACATATAAAGGGGACACTGATGTGGAGCTTCTCAAGATCTGGGCCTATGAGTAAGACACTGTATGATGCTGAAATGTCTCTAGTTACAGTGCTTACTACTCAGGATTGGGGGTGAGTTGCTCTGCATGTGAAAACTGGGGGAGTCTTTGTGTGGGGAATGTACAAACTCCTGGGAATTGTAAACAAAAGTATCTGTATACACACTGCAACAGTACAGTTAAGGAGTGGCAACAGAGATCATCCAGCCTATGCATGCATGCTGAGTCCACTTCAGTCATGCCCGACTCTGTGCAACTCCATGGACTGTAGCCCGCCAGGTTCCTCTGTCCATGGGATTCTCTAGGCAAGAAGATGGGAGTGGGTTGCTATGCCCTTCTCCAGGTAATCTTCCTGAAACAGGGATCAAACCCACATCTCTTACATTTCCTACATTGGAAGGTGGGTTCTTTACCACTCATGCCACCTGGGAAGCCCATCATCCAACCTACAAAGCCTAAAATACATACTATGTGTTCCTATACAGAAAAAGTTTGCTGATCATTGGCACGCAGAGTTGAATGGAAAATCTCAGAGTACATTGCAGGTAACAAAGATTAAGTGTTTGTGAAATGTTTGTTTCAGTTATGTGTGTGTGTGTGTGTGTGTGTGTGTGTGTGTGTGATACTAAGTTATCATGCAAAATGCATTTCTTACTTTGGGGAGCAATCCCCCAAAATTGAAAAGTACTCTTGTAGTCCATGGTAAGGAGTTTGAACTTCACCTTAAGAGAAACCATTGAGAGATTTTAAGCAGAGTTGTGATTTAACCAGCATTGTGTTTTAACAAGATCTTTCTGGCTACAATGTGAAAAATGTTAAAAATAGAGGCAAGGTGGATGAGAGGAGGAAAATTAGGGGACTATTTCAGTCATACAAATGAGGGATGCTGTGGCCTGGATCACAGTGGTGGCAGAGTAAAGCTTATCAGATATTTGCGGGAAAGCCCTTCTCTATTAATTTGGGAATATAAAATGCCTCTGTCTTGGTCTATGACATGCCATATTTTTCTGCTAAAAGAAAAAAAAAAATGCTAGAATAGAGTTGGCAAAACACCTCAGTGCTTACTTAGCATTGCCTGTAACTCAATTCTGACATCCAAAACCCTAAAGAATTGTATCCCAGACTGAGAAAGTTCTGGACCACTGAGGCAAACTGGACAATATCTTTTCAATAAAAGGAATTTTAAAATGGGTTGGTCTGTAAATTCTTTACCTCAAGGCTTCCTTTAGGGGAACCTGGTATATTTATCACCAAAAACTTCATGCATGTAATTGGGAACATTCCTCTCCAAACTTACAATTCTTCTTTGAACACACTTCCTAGTTTAGCTCTGTGATAGGGCCTTTGCTGACTTTGAAGGGCCAGATAAAGGGCCTTTGAGGGCCTATCAACACCTCTTTGTGACCCCACTTGAACAATGAAGCAGGCATGGTAAGCAATTCCTAGGCCTCTGGTGGCGAAGTCCTCACAACTGACTCAGCCACTTTTCTCAGCTAGTTTTTTTGACTCCTTGATATCTTTCCTTGCAATAATCTAGGTTTCAATTTCTCTTTCACGTACGTCTCCCCTCCGCACCCCCACAACCACCCTGCTTTAGCCTTCAACCTCTCACCCTCAACCAACTTTTTGGATCTAAAAATCTCACCAAGGCCTGTTGTGGACATATTTTGGTATTAATTCCAGCTGTGCTGACCTGTAACACACATGAACACATCCTTGACAGATTGTTTGAAACCTAGAGGGACAGATGAATATAGGGTTCAGTTCAGTTCAGTTCAGTTCACTCGCTCAGTCGTGTCCGACTCTTTGAGACCCCATGAATCACAGCACACCAGGCCTCCCTGTCCATCACCAACTCCCGGAGTTCACTCAAACTCATGTCCATCGAGTTGGTGATGCCATCCAGCCATCTCATCCTCTGTCATCCCCTTCTCCTCCTGCCCCTAATCCCTCCCAGCATCAGGGTCTTTTCCAATGAGTCAACTCTTCGCATAAGGTGGCCAAAGTATTGGAGTTTCAGCTTCAGCATCAGTCCCTCCAATGAACACCCAGGACTGATCTCCTTTAGGATGGACTGGTTGGATTTCCTTGCAGTTCCAAGGGACTCTCAAGAGTCTTCTCCAACACCACAGTTCAAAAGCATCAATTCTTCAGCACTCAGCTTTCTTCACAGTCCAACTCTCACATCCATACATGACCAATGGAAAAACCATAGCCTTGACTAGACAGATCTTTGTTGGTAAAGTAATATCTCTGCTTTTCAATATTCTATCTAAGTTGATCATAACTTTCCTTCCAAGGAATAAGCGTCTTTTAATTTCATGGCTGCAGTCACCATCTGCAGTGATTTTGGAGCCCAAAAAAATAAAGTCTGACACTGTTTCCACTGTTTCCCCATATATTTCCCATGAAGTGATGGGACCAGATGCCATGATCTTAGTTTTCTGAATGTTGAGCTTTAAGCCAACTTTTTCACTCTCCTCTTTCACTTTCATCAAGAGGCTTTTTAGTTCCTCTTTACTTTCTGCCATAAGGCTGGTGTCATCTGCATATCTGAAGTTATTGATATTTCTCCTGGAAAACTTGATTCCAGCTTGTGCTTCTTCCAGCCCAGTGTTTCTCATGATATACTCTGCATATAAGTTAAATAAGTAGGGTGACAATATACAGCCTTGACGTATTCCTTTTCCTATTTGGAACCAGTCTGTTTTCCATTTACCAGACTTTTATTTCAAGGACTGTTGACTAGCTAGAGTGCACAGACTCTAAAAGGAGCCATAGTTCTGTTGTGTATGAGTGATGCAACTTGAAAGGCAGGCCCTGGGTATAGAAGGAGTAGGGGGTTGCCTGTGAGGCTAATCAAAAGCCCCCTGGCTTGAAAATCCCACTGCTGCTATCACTTCTTTGGACCATGACACTGAGCTCACAAAGACCTCAGTTTAAATGTATGTTTTTTAGATGGATAAATGCCTTAAGACATTAGCATCAATTGTTAATATTCTAGTAAGGAAGAACTTGCCAGGTTAATTTCATGTTCCTTAAGAGTAGTTGAGAAGAATAATAATGTCTAAGTAGATAGATGTGGTTTTGAATCGCAGCTCTGCTACTTAATAGGACCTGGGGCAAGTCTCCTAACCCTCTAAGCCTCAATTTACTTATGTATAAAATGGAGATAGCATCATCTACCACACAAAGCTAATGTGAGGATAAAATGAGGTAATGTTTTCAAAAATGCCTGGCACATGGTAGGTTTCAATAAAAGTGTGACTCCCTTAAACCCTAGCAGAGAAAAACCCTAGAAGAGATGAGATTCAGATAAGTTTTAGAGATAAAGTGGAATGGGAAGTAGGAAGGCCCTTACAAGAGAAAAACGAGTTCTGGCTGGGAATAGGGGACAACTGGAAAGCCCAGACAGCTAAAAGAAATTAAGGCTCTGGGCATCTGTGCAAAGTCAAGACACAAAATTACAAGGAAAAGGAGAGTAGAGAAGTATTGGCATCCTACTAGCCAACAGCTTCCTTCCTAGCCCAGCTCCCTCCTCACTTCCAGGCAGAAACAGCAGGGTTTCCTAATAGGGCCCAGTAGACTTCCTGAAGTGCACTGATTCTTGAGAGTAGGGTGGGGTTACAGCCAGTGATCCAGGAATTGCATGTAATGGAGGGAACCTTGTGTCAAGTCCTGCCTATCCTCCTTCTCCACATAAAAAAGGTACATAGAGCAGTGTCAGACATGTGCAACTAGGTCATTTGTCAACATGAAGGAAGGTTAAGGACCGAAAACTCTAAGAGAACACCTCTCTGCTCCCATCCTGGAGAATTTTGTTTTGGGGGTTAAGGGTCCAATCCCTTTACAAGCATTGGCAATGTATCCAAGATGCTCCTCTCTCAGGCATATCTCTACCCCAAAACCAAAATAATCAAAATGGTTAGTCCTATATTTGTTCCTGGAGCAGCTGTCACCTCCTATCAGAAACTGTCCTCTTAGGCATCAATTCCCAACATGGTTTCTTGACAGCCATACACAGCAAATCAGTGACATATTTGATGTAAGTCACGAGCACTTTGTTAACCAAAATGAAGGGGATTATTTTAATAATTTGTTTTGTTGTGCTGTATAAATTTCAATAGCCTTGAGGTTATGCCTCTAACTTGGTCACTCTCCAACATTAGGTAGTGATCCATGACTTTGGATATACGTATGTTGCATATGTGAATGCCCTTCATCACATGAGCATTTATTTTCTCTTGCTCACTCTTCTTTTATTTATTTTTTTAATTTTATTTTATTTTTAAACTTTACATAATTGTATTAGTTTTGCCAAATATCAAAATGAATCCGCCACAGGTATACATGTGTTCCCCATCCTGAACCCTCCTCCCTCCTCCCTCCCCATACCATCCCTCTGGGTCGTCCCAGTGCACTAGCCCCAAGCATCCAGTATCGTGCATCGAACCTGGACTGGCATCTCGTTTCATACATGATATTTTACATGTTTCAATGCCATTGTCCCAAATCTTCCCACCCTCTCCCTCTCCCATAGAGTCCATAAGACTGTTCTATACATCAGTGTCTCTTTTGCTGTCTCGTACACAGGGTTATTGTTACCATCTTTCTAAATTCCATATATATGCATTATTATACTGTATTGGTGTTTTTCTTTCTGGCTTACTTCACTCTGTATAATAGGCTCCAGTTTCATCCACCTCATTAGAACTGATTCAAATGTTTTCTTTTTAATGGCTGAGTAATACTCCATTGTGTATATGTACCACAGCTTTCTTATCCATTCATCTACTGATGGACATCTAGGTTGCTTCCATGTCCTGGCTATTATAAACCATGCTGCGATGAACATTGGGGTACATGTGTCTCTTTCCCTTCTGGTTTCCTCAGTGTGTATGCCCAGCAGTGGGATTGCTGGATCATAAGGCAGTTCTATTTCCAGTTTTTTAAGGAATCTCCACACTGTTCTCCATAGTGGCTGTACTAGTTTGCATTCCCACCAACAGTGTAAGAGGGTTCCCTTTTCTGCACACCCTCTCCAGCATTTCTTCTTTTAAAGCAAGGAGCTTCCATTTCTTGTTCAGTGTTAGTCACTCAGTCATGGACTGGAGTAGATAGCCATTCCATTCTGTTCTCCAGGGGATCTTCCTGACCCAGGGATTGAACCCTGGTCTTCTGCATTGTAGGTAGATTCTTTACCATCTGAGCCACCAGGGAAACCCCCCCAAAACAAAAGGTAGGTGGAAGAGGTTTGAAAAACTTTTCTTTGCTCTCTTGCTATGGACCAACCCAGAAGCACTCACGCGTGCATACATCCCAAGCCGTTTCACTCATATATGACTCTTTGCATCCCCATGGACTGTAACCCACTAGGCTTCTCTGTCCATGGGGTTCTCCAAGCAAGAATACTGGAGTGGGTTGTCATGCCCTCCTCCAGGGGATCTTCCGGACCCAGGGATCAAGCTCACGTCTCTGGCATCTCCTGCATTTGCAGATGGGTTCTTTACCACTAGCACCACCTGGGAAACACTCATAATGGCCTGAAAGTGAAAGAAGGTGAAAGTGAAAGTCACTCAGTCGTGTCTGATTCTTTGCGACCCCAGGACTATACAGTCCATGGAATTCTCCAGGCCAGAATACTGGAGTGGGTAGCCTTTCCCATCTCCAGGGGATCTTCCCAACCCAGGGATCAAACCCAGGTCTCTCACATTACAGGCGGATTCTTTACCAGCTAAGCCACCAAGGAAGCCCAAGAATACTGGAGTGGGTAGCCTATCCCTTCTCCAGTGGATCTTCCCGACCCAGGAATTGAACCAGGGTCTCCTGCATTGCAGGCGGATTCTTTACCAACTGAGCTACTAGGGAAGGCCTACTAAGACTTAATGGACTCCGAGCAAGTGACAATACACTTTTGTGAGCATCTGTGAGTCTGTGTGAACATCTGCACATTTATCAATCAATCCATGTGACTTGTGTGTCCCCGCACGTCCGTATTTGCATTCTGAGGTAACATCTGCTAAACTACAGCACCAAATATCTGGCTATTGCTGCAGCTTTAGGGCTAACGTGGTGGGGAATAAGATGCAATCTCCATTTAATACAGGTTAGTAGAGATAACAGGAAGATGGAGATCCAAGGAATCAGTGGATTTCCTGGAGGTCAATTTTTTTAATTGTCAAGATGGTAGGTCATGCTAAAGCAATTTAGCCTTTAACCACTAAAGGCACTACTTGGAAATTGGTCTGCCATGCTCCTTTTTTTCCCTCTTGCTCTTGATTTTTTTTTTTTTTCCTGCCAGTTGCAGCTAGAATGAATACTTACAGCCCAAATGCTGATTCTCAGAGAATAATAGTTTGGATAAAGAAAGCTTGTTAGGGCTTTCACTGCAGCCTTGTTATGTGCAAAGTCAGAGTCTCTCCTGTTTCTTTGCTTTCAAACCGGAAGGCATCAAAGGGGCAGCTAGATCATCTTTGTTTTAAACTCTCTTTTCCCCTGCTGTCAGCCTCTACTATTTCTCACCTTTTTTAAAATTAATTCTTCAGAGAAGTCCCACTGTGAAGTTGGCCTGAAATGGTTTATTCTAAAGAATGGTTTTAGTGCTCTTGTATAAGGTACCACCCAGGAAAGTTCCTCTCTGGATGTGAGTGGGTCTCCTTCCTCAGAAAAAGGTATTGACTAGGATGGGAAGGACAGGAGGTACTGAGGAAATGAGTGGAGCCTGACTGATGGCAGAATCCCCTCTTAGTTGGAGAGCTGGTGATTGTGTGGAATGAAAAAGGCAAGAGAAATCCTTTGGGTCCTCATGGACCCACAGTCACTCCCAACACCACCCCCACCCCGAGCCAACCAACACCCTCCGAGACACAATTCACCAATCATTTTTCCATAATAGCCTTTAATACTAAAATGCATTATATTTTTGAAGCAGAGAAAACACATTTAAGGGGAAAACAGAGAACCACCAGATAAAAGGAAACAATGTGGCAGATAACACCATTTAAAACATAACTGTAATAATTTAATAAAGCTGCTTTATCATCTTCATAAAATAGAGTGGTGATTCTTTTTTGTCTTTTTTCTTTTTACAATGATTCAATCACTGTGAAAATGTACATAACATACAGATCAGCATATACAACAATTTCACCTTCATATAGTCAGCAACAGAGACTGCTTAATGAGACATACTGTACTTGCATCCCTCTAAATTTCCACCCTGGTTTGACAGGTAAACAGTAATAGTGTCATCAGGCTCATTCCCCTCACTAGAGGAGCGAAGGCGTAAGCCTTTTGCAACTAATACCTTAGCATTCAAATAGCACAAGAAGGTATTTGTTGCTGAATTTCTAGCTCAAGCTAGTCTGGCTCTTGGTCATTAAAGTCTGCGTTCTAGCCTTCCTCAGCTGAACGCCAGCCAGTGCCAGTAAAAATCTACTTAACCAGTGCTGTAATGGTGTTAGCTGGTTTGTTTGCTAAGGTTGACAGCAACTTTCAGTTAGTAACAAGGTCATTTTTAATTGCCAATACAGCTGGAGCAACAATCAGCATCATCAGTTTTCCCTAATGACCTACAATGCTTTCCAATCAAGATCAGGTTTTCGTGGGTTGTTCTTTACCAAGAGCACCTTACAATATATATTTCAGACAAGGTGGTTGATTTTCTTTGTTTTTACAAAAAGCAATATGAGTTCTATTGGAAATTAATTCACTTTTACACAACATGTGACCCACAGGCCAATTCCAGCTTCACAAGAAAATAAAGAGAGCTGCAACAACTTCATTAGGACAATGTGTTTTGCTCTGGAATATTTCATTATCAATATAAAGCCACCCAGTCCCAGCCCCACCCCCACACATCCCCTTTGAATATTACTTTGTTACATACTTAAACTAAAGAACAACATCTCAATACACTTTAGTGTCAGCAGATACAATTTGACTCATGAAATGACATCCTTAAATGTAATTTTACTGAGAAGGCAAACACTAGGACTGTATACAATGGACTTCTTAAGCTCATTTATGCCAGTTTTTCAAAGTCAGTTAGGGTCTTATTACCCTGGATAAAGAGCCAAGTGGACCAGACTTGTCAGGATGCTCTGGGGACCATTCAACATCAAAATGATCCTCATAGAGTGAATTGGAATTCCAGCCAGAACTTCTATTATGTACAGTAATGATCCTTTTCCCACACTGGATGCCCAGTCAAGCTATTCTTACATACTTGTGTCTCCCAAAACTGCCCTTTGTCCTTGATGCTTCAAGTGGACCACTTTCGTTTTGCTTGTTAATATAATAGAGCAATATGAAAAGTTCAACTGAATTCCCTTCAATCCGGTGTATGTTGAAGTAACACTATTGGGATGACACTGGATGGCTCCAGTTTTCAGAGTTCTAAGTTGTATTCCTCTAATATTTTTGAGTAGTGATCAATGGGTCACCAACTTATCAGTCTAAATGGACACCTTAGGTGCAATTAGCTCTACTAGGCAAGTTTACACTGGAGCAGTGATACTCAAAATGTGATCCCTGGACCAGATGCATCAGCATCACTTGGGAATTTTTAAATCAGCAAAGACTCAGGCCTCACTCCAGACCTACTGAGCCAGAGACTCTAAGTGCAGGGCCCATCAACCTGTGCTTTACCAAGTCCTCAATCTTTAGTGGGCATTTGATCCACATAAATTGCTAGGTCTCACCCCCAGAGGTTCTGCTTCAGTTGGTCTTTGTGAGGACAGAGAATTACCATTCCTAACAAGTTCCCAAGTGATGTTAGTACTGCTGGTCCAAGGACTACACCTTGAAACCACTGCCTTTCAGGAAGTGCAGGGTCCCTTGGCCCATTACCTATTTGGGCAATAAAGTGGGCCATAATTTACTCTACTGGCTTTAAGAGAATCCAAGGGATGGTAAGTTTCCTTCTGAACGGGTTCATAGATTAGTCAGTATAGAGAAAAGAAAAAAGAGACTCCACACAGCACGGCTCCCTTCTTCCTATTTCTTATATGTATATAGCATGTTCCCATATTTGGGGAGAAGCAATCAATCAATGCAAACTAACCTGTTTATATTGCATGAAACCATTCACAGGCTCAGGGACATGCCCAAAGCAGTTAGTAGTAAAGCATGTCATACCTCAATATGCCACACCTAAACACACCTAAAACGTCAATTCCTCCCCAAAAGGGACATCAGAATAAGTGGAATAGAACTCCTTAAGATTTAGGAACTGAAATTGATCCCTCATATTTAAGTGTGTAACATATTTAGAGAGGAAAAAAAGGGAGAATGTTTGGCCCTCTGGCCTTTGTGGCTTTTCATCAGACATATTGGAAAGGAGAGAAAAACATGAACCAAAAGGGAAAGTTAGGATCCTTGCACAAAATTTCTTTTTGCAGGCACAGCCTGACTATAAAACCAGCATACAAAGCCCTCCTAGGATGCACTTGTGCTTCTGGGAGGATGTATACATCAGACAACTGTAGAGGGGGAAAAAAGATATTTTCTTAATGAGGGAAATTCTCTGAACATACTCAGTAAAGGATTTGGAAGCCAAAAAATATCTGACTGCCCATTGCGAACAAAGTATTTTAAGAAGGAAAAAGGATTGGTCTATTGCTTGAAACTGAATTCTGGAAAGAAAAAAAAAAAAAAAAAAACAGGGTGGGGGGCGGGGGTGAACACAAGAGAGAAGCAGAATCAATGTCACTTCTACATTAACCATTTTAAATTTGGCTGGTAAGAGACATGGCAGCCAGTGGCCACATAACATTGAATGCTCCCACTTGCCACAATCTTTTCAGCTCCCTCATCCCCACTGAGCACATAAGAAATACACCTGTACAAAAGCTGTCAAATCTGACTTGAAAGTGAGGTGGTAGCTAACAGTATAGCTAATATCTGGATGGATCAGCAGAGGAACAGTCTAAATTCTATGGGCAGCCATCATAAATTAAATGGAAAAAAAAGTTAATTTTAACATGCTAAATAAACTATTCACTTGCAAACAGAAATAAATACTTAATTCAAAATCTACTACTAAAATAAAATGAGTTAAAGGGGAAAAAGCGAGAGAATTAAATGAGCCAAAATGAAGATGCTATGATAATTGATTTCTAATTGTGTCAGTTTCAGGGGGAAATTTGCAGTCACACCAATATTCTGCATGAGGTAGTATTCAGCACTGAATAAGAAATAAGAATGAATTTGTAGCTTCATTTATAACTTCTTTTTCAGAAATATTCTCCCCTACTAACCCCATTCCCACTTCCTTACCCAGCCCCCTCCCTCAAACCCTCCTTCCCACAAAAGAAAATGTCCCCAGTTAATGTATAAAGCAGGAACTCAGGCAAAAATAACTAAAACATTTAAAAGAGTGGACTTATCTACCTAACTTAAGAAAATAAATCATCTTTTGCATTCTTAATGCTCTAAGCCTTTTTCTCTGCATATTCTTGAATTTCAAAAAATGAAACAAATGAGAACATAACCACAAAACTTGTTTCTCTAGAAACAACTCTTTTAAGACCAAGACAGAGCAAAGGTGACATATTTGTTTTTAAATTATGAACTCTTAGGCTGCAAGAATACTATGTTGGCTAGTGAATATTAATAGACAGTTAATAAACAGGGGAGTTTGAGGAATGTTAAACAAACAGAAAAAGAATGTGTGTAACAAACTTGTTAATAAAAATGGTGTATTCCTAGCCTACAGCAAAGAGTTGGCTAAATCTAAAGGATTTTTATTTTAATAGTTTCCTGTTCACATTTTTAATTTAAAAAATGTATCACTCATAAATACGAGTTCAAATGTCCAAGTGTCTCCATTCAGAAGGCACGATAATTGGATTAGGGATGCTGTTACCTGTTACCTGTCTTTTCCTAAACATACACTTTGTACTGCTTACTCTGTTCCTATTTATACTCCTATGATACAGAGCCACATGGAGTTCTCAATTCCAGTCCATGACGTGCTTTGCAGTCTAATTTCTAATCATGTTTGGGAAGCACTGAATCAGGAAGTATGTGTCTGAAAAAATGCTAATTTAAAATTCAAAATAGATTCAGTCTTTTTGAGTTTTAGATGATTGGAGATAGGGAATTTCTAAGCCTGGAAACTGATAACTTCAGGAGCAACTTTCCTGTTCAGGGCCTGAAAGTCAGAAAAATTGATCTCATAAAATTTTCAGCACAATATTTCTGACAACTGCAAATTAGATAGCAGAATATCCAAAAATGACTTTCTGTAATGATCTATCATGGATCTAGGCAAAAGCCTGAAAGTCAGGAAAAATACTCTGCAACGTGGTGAGCAACCATTCTGTGGGTATCCTATGTGAATGAGTACCCTCCAAGTACTCAGCCTATACATATGGCATTACTCATTCACTTGCCATCTCAGTTGTTTGCACTTTGTTTTTGTCTGTAGTTTTTTTTTTTTTTTTAAGAAAAAAACACCAATTTCTATAAGCCTTTTGCCACCACCACACATGTAGCAATTTGCAATATCAAATACGACAATAGCACAGCTAGCAAAAGTGTTCTTTAAAGCAGGGGTGTCCACAGCAAAGTAGCGGCATTGGAAAGTACTCGAGCTTCAGAAACAACCATTTGAGGACTCAATTTCACATCACTGAATCAATGAATAGCACACAATAAATGACCGTTAACTTGTCTATACTACAAACAGTGGCAAACTTATTCAAGGTGTCCAGAGCCTTTTTTTTTTTTTTTTTTTTTTTTGCTTTTTTTAAGTGTAATCCTCCACAAACAATGGTAATTTTTATTATAATTTTGACATAGAAAAATATATAAATTCAAACACTTAATACATAATACTTTTCCCAACTGAATTTGTCTCTGTTTCCCCAACATCAAGGCCCCATGAACGACTCAAGCCAAAGCTAATTTGCTCCAATGGAACACCCCTGCTGCCTGTTGAAACGAGAGGGATTGTCACAGATTGATAGTCATTTATAAACAATACATTTAGGGAAAGCTCTGAAATACAGCCACTCAAGAACCAACCATTGGTGAACAATTAAATGATCAGCTACTGCTTCTTAGCTAGCCAGCATGGTTTCTCTCTTTCTTCTTCCCCAAGACTGATTTAGAGAATGATATCCTTCAGACGCTTCACGCCAGGAGACTCTTTGTCTCGACCTTCCTTCAGAATGGGGTTGACCTCATGCACGACTTTCTCACCATCAGCTCCACGGGGTTCAGCTTCAGAGGGACGAGAAGGACCATTGTTGACATACTGCTCCAGATCACGGGCAGGGGGTGCCAGGGCAACAGTGTAAGACACAGAAGGCTTGGTAGGCAGAGGGCTCTTGAGGTGCAGAGGGGAAGTGACAGGGCTAATAGCCTCACAGCCATTGCCCGCCTCCCGGATAGCGCTGTTGACCTTGGGGCTGCAGGTGGTCACATCAACAGTCCTTCTCCCTTTCAGGGTGGGCCTCTCCTCAGCTGGGTGGTCGCTGACATCCTTTCCAAAGGTTGCAAAAGTCCGCTTGGTGGGGCCGCAGTCATCATAAGCTTCAACATCAGCAGCAGTAGCTTCAATGGACAGTGTGATGATGTTCCTCACATGCTCAGGGGACTTGGAGCAGGTGGGCATGGGGTTCCGGGGCATCCAGCACCTGTCAGAGTGGCCAAGAATACGGCATTCTTCCCTGCAATGAAATCCTTCATTCTGATCTGTTTGGAGAAAATTAAAAATATCAATTTCATCAGCTTTTCCCAGGAATCATCATTACTTCCCAGTGCTCAAGTTTCTTAGGTACCCAGAGGGGAATGACACTTTTAGATAGTCTTTTATTGCCTTTTGGGACAAGTGTGAAGAATTGGATTTTTAAAAAGCTGTAGATCTCCCCGCTAAACACTCTCCTCTCCCTTTTTATGATTATTTTTGTTGCTGCTTCCACTGCTGACAAAACTGAAAACCTAAAGGGAAACACACTATGATGAAAAATTTTATTTTTTAAAAAGTTTATCTGATGGTAAAGGTGCTGAGACTCAGCATTTTATCAACAATTCCTGCTAAAAATCAACTGTGTTTGAAACAGGTTCTAGCAGATATACTGAGAAGTCTTAGCCATGTTTTTGAGTAATAGCACTGTCAACCATGTTTCTACCCTGCTGCTGCTGCTGCTAAATCGCTTAAGTAGTGTCCAACTCTGTGCGACCCTATAGACAGCAGCCCACCAGGCTCCCCCGTCCCTGGGATTCTCCAGGCAAGAACACTGGAGTGGGTTGCCATTTCCTTCTCCAGTGCATGAAAGTGAAAAGTGAAAGTGAAGTCGCTCAATCGTGTCCGACTCTTCATGACCCCATGGACTGCAGCCCACCAGGCCTCTCCATCCATGGGATTTTCCAGGCAAGAGTACTGGAGTGGGGTGCCATTGCTTTCTCTGGTTTCTACCCTAGTCAATGATATTCAATGCTTAATTTTAGATTAGTAACATACTCTTTGAAAACCCAATCACATCACTTCTTTTTGGCCACCAATCTCACCAGCCAATCTCCTTACTAAACCCTTTACATGACTTCTCATGATTTCCCATGAGGAGGAATATACTGAGATCTCTTCCTTCCATCTGATCCAGAAGCTATACCTGGCCTTGTGCACACATCCCTCATGGGTTGAACATCATTTAATTATACTCAGCTAGCCATTCCTTATCTTTCTTATCTGCAATTTCATTTGAGTCATAGTTCTTAACATAATTTCTTCATGGATTACTTTAACCCTATCATAGATGATCTCAGCAGACAGAATTCATAATTATTGGCAAGACATGTTTTTCTCATTTTATCCCAGGTTCATTTGGAGTTAAGGTTTTAATTTGGCTCTCAGAAAAGCTTTCTATATGGGCTTCACTAAAGTATGGACTCAGGGTTAACTTCTACCTGTCCATTGGAAAACTGTTAATGTCTGGTTTAGACCTCTAGTTTTCCAGATCAATTTATATTTATGTTACATTCTTGCATGAGGATGACCTAGTGAAATTTTTCATATCACATTGCACAATGCATCAAAATATGAGCAGCTTAACATTTATAGATGTCCTTGGGGTAGGACTGGAGGAGGTAGGGAGACAAGAAGAGATTGCAAAGACAAAAAAAAAGTTGGAAATATGTGCTATGAGTGCTTTTTTTGCAGGAAGAAGTCTGCAATTCAGGGACTTGCCTGATATTAGTCTACATATAACACACCTTCCTTATACAATTGTATTTCTATTTTTTAGTATTTTTCTTGAGTTTTTAGAGTAAATGATACAGCAAAGAGATAATTCTCTGCCTCATTTACCAAAAGTTATTTTGGTAAAGGGGTACTTGGGAGGACGTTCAAGAAATAATGATTGAAATGAGTGCATATTTCATCATTTGGAGAAAAAGTGTTAGAAGCAGCTAAATGTCAAGGCTTAATCCAGGCTGAGTTCACATTTCAACATGACTCTGGAAATGGCTTTTGACCTAAATTACAGAAAAAAACAGCCAAAGATAAGACCTCCTTCAATATACCTGGACACAATTTACTGACTTATCTTTAAGATGGCCAGTTTAAGCCCCCTTTCAATGATGGAGAATGAAACTCTCAGAATTTTGCAGTTGGAACCAAATAACAAATGAGCATCATCACGAAGAAGATAAGTGCCTTCTTCATACATAGGACAAAGCTCCCGCAAACTGCAGGACACTTCTACATCAGGAATGCCTGGCCACCTCTGAGAAACGAGGGTTTGTCAAAGCCCTTTCTCTGCCTCTTCCCTGTAAACTTTCATTGCTGCCACCTGATGACTTGTGCGCACCAGGACCCAGAGACCCCACAGAGACTGAGACAGAACTGTGTCTGAGTGTCTCCTGTGGAGGTATGGGTCAGCAGTGGACTCCTGCAGGGGCAGGGGGTCTGGGTGCAGCAGACCTGGGTATGGCATAAGCCCTCTTGGAGGACGTCACCATTAACCCCACCACCTAGCTACCAGAACTCTCCATCAGAGGGCAGACAGACTGAAAACAACAATCACAGAAAACTAACCAATCTGATCACACAGACCACAGCCATGTCTAACTCAATGAAACTATGAGCCATGCCGTGCAGGGCCACCCAAGATGGGTGGGTCATAGAGGAGAGTTCTGACAAAACATGATCCACTGGAGAAGGGAATGGCAAACCACTTCAGTATTCTTGCCTTGAGAACCCCATGAACAGTATGAAAAGGCAAAATGATAGGATACTGAAAGAGGAACTCCCCAGGTCAGTAGGTGCCCAATATGCTACTGGAGATCAGTGGAGAAATAACTCCAGAAAGAATGAAGAGACGGAGCCAAAGCAAAAACAACACAGAGTTGTGGATGTGACTGGCGATGGAAGTAAAGTCTGATGCTGTAAAGAGCAATACTGGATAGGAACCTGGAATGTTAGGTCCATGAATCAAGGCAAATTGGAGGTGTCAAACAGGAGATGGCAAGAGTGAACACTGACATTTTAGGAATCAGGAAACTGAAATGGACTGGAATGGGTGAATTTAACTCAGATGATGAATATGTCTACTACTGTGGGCAAGAAGCCCTTAGAAGAAATGGCATAGCCATCATAGTCAACAAAAGTTGGAAATGTAGTACTTGGATACAATCTCAAAAGTGAAAGAATGAACTCTGTCTATTTCCAAGGCATACCATTCAATATCATGCTCATCGAAGTCTATGCCCCAACCAGTAATGCTGAAGAAGCTGAAATTGAACAGTTCTATGAAGACTTACAAGACCTTCTAGAACTAACACCCCAAAAGATGTCCTTTTCATTATAGGAGACTGGAATGCAAAAGTAGGAAGTTAAGAAATACCTAGAGTAACAGGCAAATTTGGCCTTGGAGTACAGAATGAAGCAGGGCAAAGGTTAACAGAGTTTTGCCAAGAGAATGCACTGATCATAGCAAATACCTTCTTCCAATAACACAAGAGAAGATTCTACACATCGACATCACCAGATGGTCAATACCAAAATCAGATTGATTATATTCTCTGCAGCCAAAGATGGAGAAATTCTATACAGTCAGCAAAAACAAGACCGGGAGCTGACTATGGCACAGACCATGAACTCCTTATTGCCAAATTCATACTTACATTGAAGAAAGTACAGAAACCCACTAGAACATTCAGGCATGCCCAAAATCAAATCCCTTATGATCACAGAGTGGAAGTGAGAAAGAGATTCAAGGGATTAGATCTTATAGACAGAGTGCCTGAAGAACTATGGATGGAGGTTCCTGACATTGTACAGGAGGCAAGGATCAAGATCATACCCAAGGAACAGAAATGCAAAAAGGCAAAATGGTTGTCTGATGAGGCCTTACAAATAGCTGTGAGTAGAAGAGAACTGAAAGGCAAAGGAAAAAAAGGAAAGATACATTCATTTGAATGCAGAGTTCCAAAGAATAGCAAGGAGAGATAAGAAAGCCTTCCTCAGTGATCAATGCAAAGAAATAGAGGAAAACAATAGAATGGGAAAGACTAGAGATCTCTTCAAGAGAATTAGAGATACCAAGGGAATATTTCATGCAAAGATTGGCACAATAAAGGACAGAAATGGTATGGACCTAAGAGAAGCAGAAGATATTAAGAGGTGGCAAGGATACACAGAAGAACTGTACAAAAAAGATCTTCACCCTCCAGATAATCACAATGGTGTGATCACTCACCTAGAGTCAGACATCCTGGAATGTGAAGTCAAGTGGGCCTTAGGAAGTATCACTATGAACAAAGCTAGTGGAGGTGATGGATTCCAGTTGAGCTATTTTGAATCCTAAAAGATGATGCTGTCAAAGTGCTGCACTCAATATGCCAGCAAATGTGGAAAACTCAGCAGTGGCCACTGGACTGGAAAAGGTCAGTTTTCATTCCAATCACAAAGATAGACCATGCCAAAGAATGCTCAAACTACCACACAATTGGACTCATTCACACGCTAGTAAAGTAATGCTCAAAATTCTCCAAGCCAGGCTTCAACAGTACATGAACCATGAACTCCCAGATGTTGAAGCTGGATTTAGAAAAGGCAGAGGAACCAGACATCAAACTGCCAACATCTGTTGGATCACAGAAAAAGCAAGAGAGTTCCAGAAAAACATTTCTGCTTTATTGACTATGCCAAAGCCTTTGACTATGTGGACCACAACAAACTCTGGAAAATTCTTAAATAGGTGGGAAAACCAGACCACCTGACCTGCCTCTTGAGAAATCTGTATGCAGGTCAGGAAGCAACAGTTAGAACTGGACATGGAACAACAGACTGGTTCCAAATAGGAAAAGGAGTACGTCAAGGATGTATACTGCCACCCTGATTATTTAACTTATATGCAGAGTACACCATGAGAAACACTGGGCTGAATGAAGCACAACCTGGAAATACCAATTACCTCAGATACACATATGACACCACCCTTATGGCAGAAAGCAAAGAAGAACTAAAGAACCTCTTGAGGAAAGTGAAAGAGGAGAGTGAAAAAGTTGGCTTAAAGTTCAACATTCAGAAAACTAAGATCATGGCATCTGGTTCCATCACTTCATGGCAAATAGATGGAGAAACTGTAGAAACAGTGACAAACTTTATTTTGGGGGGCTCCAAAATAACTGCAGATGGTGACTACAGCCATGAAATTAAAAGATGCTTACTCCTGGGAAGAAAAGTTATGATCAACCTAGACAGCATATTAAAAATCAGGGACATTACTTTGCCAACAAAGGTCCATATAGTCAAAACTATGGTTTTTCCAGTAGTCATGTATGGATGTGAGAGTTGGACCATAAAGAAAGCTGAGCACTAAAGAACTGATGCTTTTGACCTGTGGTGTTGGAGAAGACTCTTGAGAGTCCCTTGGACTGCAAGGAGATCCAACCAGTCAATCCTAAAGGAAATCAACCCTGAATATTCATTGGAAGGACTGATGCTGAAGCTGATACTCCAGTACTTAGGCCACCTGATGAAAAGAACTGACTCATTGGAAAAGACCCTGATGCTCGGAAAGATTGAACGCAGGAGGAGAAGGGGACCACAGAGGACGGGATGGTTGGATGGCATCACTGACTCAAAGGACATGAGTTTGAGTAAACTCTGGGAGTTGGTGATGGACAGGGAGTCCTGGCATGCTTTATTCCAAGGTGCTGCAAAGAGTCAGACCCAACTGAGTGACTGAACTGAACTGAACTGAACTGATCACTTATCATCATTCAAAACACATATGTTCCTGGGAGGCTGAAAATATGGGAAACATGTTGGGATATACATGGGAAACACTTAGTGTAGACCCAAACATTATGAGTGAAAGAGTCTATAGCTGATCCACCCACATTTTTTCATTCAAATCTAGTGCTTTCTCCAGAAGACCCCAGGATCACTACAGTAGGACAGAATTCACACCTCAGAGTTTTCCCAAATATGTTTCTTCTTCAACATTTCCTCTGAGGCCTATTTTATAACTCTTCAAGTAATAGCTGTAAAGAATTAGTGTGACTATTTGTTTGGAGGTGGAGAATAAAGAGGTGCAACTGGGGGACCAGTCCAATAACTAACTTCCCCATCTACAAATCTGAGTAAGAGTTCCCTAGAAGTCTGGAGAGGCAGGTAGGGAGGAAGGGAGAGAGAGAGAAGAAGGAAGAAAAGAAAAAAAAAATGTTCAGAAGGTTATGGGATCCCTGGCCATTTTGTCCACAATTAAGGCAAGGAGGCATAGAGCTCTTAGCCTTTGAACCCTGAAACTGCAGCCATATGACCAGCTATGAAGAGGAAATCCCAGGTGAACTTCAGACTAATATTGCTCATACTCCCAGGGCAGAGCAGTGATGAACTACAATCTAGTAGAATATTCCCAATAGGTTCAAAATAAAGCTCTTTTAAGTCTCAAGTTTTGAGTTTCAAGTGGTTGTCTTAAAATGTGAAGATGCAGCTCTTTTTTCAACACAGTTCAGTAAGAGAACGCCATCCATGTGTCATCCCCAATCCATGTACAGTTCTCTTTCCCTATGCTGAGTGAGTGATAGTCACTCAGTCATGTCCGACTCTTTGTGACCCCACAGACTGTAGCCTGAAAGGCTCCTCTGTCCTGTCCTCTGGAATTTTTCAGACAAGAATCTTGGAATGGGTTGCCATTTCCTTCTCCATTCCCTATGGTAGGCTGCTTCAAATGAATGTGAGGAGAACTTGATCGCCAGCATACACAGAGGGCAAAGACTCCAGAGTCAGACATCTGTGAGATCTTATGAACTGAGGAAGACCAGAGCAGGGAACTTAGTCATGTGAGAAGTTTCTCTGCAAAGACAGTACTTGCTTTCAGCTGACCCACTGCCTAAGTGAATAGATCACTCTCAGGGAAGAGGAAAAGGTAAACTTACTCAGGGACCCCAGGAATGCAATTAGTTTAAGCCTACATACCAATTTCACTAAGCCCACTTCAGTCCTATAGAGTGAGAATAATATGCAATTTTCTTGGATTAATTACATGTACATATTAGGTATACTGCTCTTACCCCATGCAAGTGAAGACTTGAATCTAAAAGATTTATTTACTCACAGTGTCTCACTCTTAGCTTAGATCTAATCTCTTTATTTCCTTAAATCCTTACCAAGGGCAGAGACAAGACTTGCTATTTATCATTTTAGTATCAAACAACACTCAGTGACATTTGTGTCAATACTATTGAAACAAAATCTAACCTAGCTTTAGTGTTTATGGACATACGAAATATGAAAGAAAACATAGAGAATATAAGTGGACAGAAAGAAAGTGTCTTCCCAACCCAAAGCAACCTACATTCACAAATGTAATGTAGATGAATTGTTGTGTGTTTAGTTGCTGAGTCATGTCCGACTGATTTGTGACCCTATGGACTGTAGCCTCTGAGGCTCCTCTGTCCATGCAATTCTTGAGGTAAGAATGCTGGAGTGGGTTGCCATTTCCTTCTCCAGGGGATCCTCCCAACTCAGGGATCGAACCCAGATCTCCTGCATTGGCAGGTGGATTATTTACCACTGAGCCACCAAGGAAGCCCCTAATGCAGATGAATTACCTTTTGAAAATAAAAACTTCAGTTTAGTAAGGAAATTAAGTGTGTATTAAAAGTGAGAAAGTCATGGCACAAAGTCCCTTTAAGAATAGCAGTGATGACAAACCAGATGAAAAAGGCAAAGAGGCTACTTCTGGAATTGCCTAGGCCTGATACAGATCATATGCCTGCCATCATGTAACACTGTGGCTAGGGATGGAGCTATGAGACTAGAGAGAAACCATTTTGTATCATCACAAGTTAATTGTCAAGATGCTGGCTCCAGGTGAAATAGAGGTAAGCTAACAATTCACCAGTTCCTGGCTAAGATTTCTCACATGAGCCTATTTGTGACTCTATACCTTGTTATAGATTGCCGGGAGAAATATCAATAACCTCAGATATGCAGATGACACCACCCTCATGGCAGAAAGTGAAGAAGAACTAAAGAGCCTCTTGAGGAAAGTGAAAGAGGAGAGTGAAAAAGTTGGCTTAAAGCTCAACATTCAAAAAACAAAGATCATGGCATCCGGTCCCATCACTTCATGGCAAATAGATGGAGAAACAGTGGAAACAGTGAAAGACTTTATTTTGGGGGGCTCCAAAATCACTGCAGATGGTGACTGCAGCCATGAAATTAAAAGACGCTTACTCCTTGGAAGAAAAGTTATGACCAACCTAGACAGCATATTAAAAAGCAGAGACACTACGTTGCCAAGAAAGGTCCATCTACTCAAAGCTATGGTTTTTCCATTTGTCATGTATGGATGTGAGAGTTTGACTATAAAGAAAGCTGAGTCCCAAAGAATTGATGCTTTTGAACTGTGGTGTTGGAGAAGACTCTTGAGAGTCCCTTGGACTGCGAGGAGATCCAACCAGTCAATCCTAAAGGAAATCAACCCTGAATGTTCATTGGAAGGACTGATGTTGAAGCTGAAATTCCAACACTTTGGCCATCTGATGTGAAGAGCTGAGTCATTTGAAAAGACCCTGATGCTGCTGGGAAATATTGAAGGCAGGAGGAGAAAGGGATGACAGAGGATGAGATGGTTGGATGGCATCACCGACTCAGTGGGCATGAGTTTGAGTAAACTCCAGGAGTTGGTGATGGACAGGGAGGCCTAGAATGCTGCAGTCTGTGGGGTTGCAAAGAGGCGGACATGACTGAGTGACTGAACTTACTTACCTTGCTATATCTTTCTGTGAAAGTATTAACCTGTGTGCGTGCTAAGTCGCTTCAGTCATGTCCAACTCTTTGTGACACTATGGAATGTAGCCTACCAGGTTCCTCTGTTCTTAGAGTTCTCAAGGCAACAATACTGTAGTGGGTTTCCATTCCTTTCTCCATGGGATCTTCCCAACCCAGGGATCAAGCCCACATCTCCTCCAGCTCCTGCATTGCTGGCGTATTCCTTACCACTGAGCTACCAGGGGAAGCCCAAAAGTATTAACCTAAGCCCAAAAGTATTAACCTAAGTTTTAACCTAAGCCTAGGCAAAGCAAAATATGACTCTAGAAACCATACATAGTTGTAGAAATTTAAACATATGAACATGTACAGATGAATGAAAGCAGCTGTCTTTATTTCAAATACAGACATGATTAGGGGTGAACCATGAATTTGCACATTGGTCTTCCCTGCTTCTGAATTTGTCCCTAGGATCTGCAAATAAATAAATGAAGAGAATGCATAAGTTTGGAAGAGAACACGAATCTTAAGGCCACAGAACTCCTTTCTAGACAATTTTTTTTTAAATATAGAGAAAAGATAAAGCTTCTTCAATCTAGGTAATAATAAATAAATTTTCGGTCACAACTTTTCATTAGGGAGTTTGGTGAGAGGCTCCCAAAACTTCTGGCCAAAAAAAAAAAAAAAAAAAAATTTAAATCTTAAAACATGAGTCTTATGAGACACAGGAGGCCTAAGAGGCAGCAATGTCTAAGTCACAATGGATAAGGAAGTAATTCAAATAGAAAACGAATAGAATATGTTATTTTGTGTAGATAATAGCAAAACTTTTTGCAGCAATTACTCTCTTCCTCAGGACACGAAACTGCTGTCTCTTCAGATGTGGGCAAACAATATGCTTCCATGCTGTAGAAGGAGCCTACCAAAGGTCCCAACCAAAGTAAAAAAGAAAAAAAAGAAAATGATGAAAACATCACCTCAGGCTTTGTTAAAACTTTCAAAGTCCTAGTGGAATAGAACAGCTGAGAGGCTCGGGTTTGTATAGATGTCCAGTTACAATGGATGTGTTCAATAATGCTGGCACTCTGTATTGTGATTCAGAGTTTGCTGTATTAATTCAAAGGTCCCGATGATCAGAGACAAAACTCCAGCACTAAAATAGCTAAAGGTAAGAGTTACAAGAGCAATGTGTTACCTCCTCAAAAGTGATCTGCAATCAGTGAGGCAGAAAGGGAAAGTTAAAGTGAGTTCCAGTTCCTGAGAGCTCAAGTAGTTAGCTATTTCTGCTGCTGCTAAGTTGCTTCAGTCGTGTCCGACTCTGTGCGACCCCATAGACGGCAGCCCACCAGGCTCCCCCGTCCCTGAGATTCTCCAGGCAAGAACACTGGAGTGGGTTGCCATTTCCTTCTCCAATGCATGAAAGTGAAAAGTGAAAGTGAAGTCGCTCAGTCGTGTCTGACTCTTAGCAACCCCATGGACTGCAGCCCACCAGGCTCCTCCGCCCATGGGATTTTCCAGGCAAGAGTACTGGAGTGGGTTGCAATTGGCTTCTCCATAGCTATTTCTAAGTAACAGCAATAACATAACCTCGAAACAGGTGATGTATAAATCAGAAAAGCTTCCTGCATTGTATTCATATATATTCACTTAGCTTACCCTTCATAACCCCATAAGCAAAATAATCTATGACCAAAGTGGGCCATTTTTGTGAAAAACAATGAAAGGGATTGTGGCAATGATTATGAAGTGGTTAAATGCTATTAAAATTGATCACATGAACCTAATCAAGAAAACATAGCTATTGAGAAGTGTCCCCTCTTGGCCTACCTAATTCCCATACATCTGAAGCAGACATAACAAACTGCCTACCAAACATTCATATCTATTTTTTATACTTAGAAATGGGGCTTCCCTCATAGCTCAGTCAGTAAAGAACCTGTCTGCAATGCAGGAGACCCTGGTTTGATTCCTGGGTTGGAAGATCCCTGGGAGAAGGGAATGGAGTATTCTTGCCTGGAGAATCCCCTGGGCAGAAGAGCCTGGCAGGCTGCAGTCCATGGGGTCACAGAGTCAGACACAACTTAGCAACTAAACCACCACCATACTTGGAAACAGAACCCCTCTCCTGTTAAGACTGGCAATGTGCCAGCTAAAAATCTACATTTTCCAGTATTCTTTGTAGACAGGGGTGGCTATGTAACTAAGAGTGAGTCAATGTTATGCAGGTAGGATATCAAAAAAACTCCTTAAAAGAGGGGAACTGACTTAGCTGGGGGACCTTTCTCCTTATTTCTCCCTGCTTTGTCCTCTCTGAAATGGAGACATAATAGGTAGAGCTATAGCATCCATCTTACTACCATGGGGCAACTCTGAGGATGAAGTCACGTGCCTATGAATAGCAGAGTAAAAAGATATAAGGACTATGGGATATTGGAGATACTTTAGACCCATCTCACTAGACCAGAACTTCTTTTAAATAAGAGAAAAAGCCTCTCTCTTATTTAATTCAGGGGCTTCCATGGTGATAAGGAATAGAGATAAGGAATCTGCCTACAGTGCAGGAGATCTGAGTTCAATCCCAGGGTTGAGAAGGTTCCCTGAATAAGGAAATGGCAACCCACTCCAGTTTTTTGCCTGGAGAATCTCCTGGACAGAGGAGCCTGGTGGGCTACAGTCCATGGGGTCACAAAAAAGTCAGATACAACTTAGCAATTGAGCACGCATGCTTATTTAATTCATAATTTATTTTCCTTAGTTGAGAAAAAAGGATCTTTATTACAAGCAATCAAACACTAGTCATATCTGATCCATTATCCCTTAAGTCTCAACTTGAATGTTACTTTCTCAGGGAATCTTTCGCGGATTCCTTAGATTAAGGTAGGCCCCATCAGTTGGGTTCAGTCGCTCAGTCATGTCTGATTTTTTGTGACCCCATGGACTGCAGCATGCCAGACTTCCCTGTCCATCACCAACTCCTGGAGCTTGCTCGAACTCATGTCCATTGAGTCGGTGATGCCATCCAACCATCTCATCCTCTGTCGTCCCCTTCTCCTCCTGCCTTCAACCTTTCCCAGCATTAGGGTCTTTTCCAATGAGTCATTTCTTCGTATCAGGTGGCCAAAGTATTGGAGTTTCAGCTTCAACATCAATCCTTCCAATGAATATTCAGGACTGATTTCTTTTAGGATTGACTGGTTGCATCTCCTTACAGTCCAAGGGACTCTCAAGAGTCTTCTCCAACATCACAGTTCAAAAGCATCAGTTCTTCGGCACTCAGCTTTCTTTATAGTCCAACTCTCACATCCATACATGACAAATGGAAAAGCCATAGTTTTGACTAGATGGACCTTTGTTGGCAAAGTAATGTCTTGCTTTTTAATATGCTGTCTAGGTTGGTCATAGCTTTTCTTCCAAGGAACAAGCATCTTTTAATT
This sequence comes from Bos taurus, assembly GCF_002263795.3. NCBI lineage: Eukaryota > Metazoa > Chordata > Mammalia > Artiodactyla > Bovidae > Bos > Bos taurus. The sequence continues at coordinate 49,316,492 of NC_037357.1, forward strand.
TCATGGCTGTAGTCACCATCTGCAGTGATTTTAGAGCCCAAGAAAATAAAGTCTGTCACTGTTTACATTGTTGCACCATCTATTTGCCATGAAGTGATGGGACCAGATGCCATGATCTTAGTTTTCTGAATGTTAAGTTTTAAGCCAGCTTTTTCACTCCCCTCTTTCACTTTCATTTTGCTTTCTGCCATAAGGGTGGTGTCATTTGAATATGTGAGGTTACTGATATTTCTCCAAGCCGGGAGAAAGATAGGTCTCATACCATCTCCTTTTATAGAACTCATCATACTTGTAATTGTTTGTTTAATATATATATATATATATATATATATATATATATATATATATAATGCCAGCTTGTAAACTCTAAATGAGAAAAGATTATATATGTTTTGTTCCCTCTCAGGCCAACATAGCCTTCCAGTGGCACAGCACAAAACAGGTACTCACATAACACTTTAACTGAATGAAAAAAGTAATGAAAAAGTGATAGCAACAAAATGAGAATCTTGGTCAACACACCAGATACTGTACCACTAACACAATGCCTAAAAGTGGAAATAACTAGTATATTCTATCTAGTAGAAATGCTATGAAAACCTACAAAGAAAATTATGTAGCTTTGCTGAAGACTTTAAAGTAAATGAACACTTGAGAAACATAAAAGTCAAGTGTCATCTTGGCCTCTTAGTGGTTTCCTGCACACTACATACAGATCTTAAAGAGATCTGTTATGTTTTGATGTCCCGTTGAAAATAATATTTGTCATGTACCTTGGAGTTTTTAATTCTAACAATAGTTAATTGGGCCTGTACTCTGATAAGTTAACAACACAATAAGCAGAAACATCTATTTTATGAAATTAATCTATTGTTCAAATACCCACCGCAGATGCTGGCTCCTCCTGGCAAAACTAATTTAGATACCCAATGAAGAATTAATGCTTAAGTCAAATATGCTTGGGAATTACCAAATGAAAGAATTATCCTGTAAATAAGTCTTAAAGTATTTTAAGGCCTGCAAAGAGTCAGGAGATAAACATCCATCCTTTATTTCTAACTTAACAAGGTGAACAGAGTAGCAAGGGGCTCAGTGGAAAAGGAAAGGAGGGAAGGGAGAGGGAAAGAAAAGAGAGCAGGAAACACTATCTAGGCTTCAGATATTGCATCTTAGTTTTATCTGACTGACATTTTAAGGACTGAGCTTCTTTGGGTTATTTAGATACCATTTGAGCATCTAGTGAAAATTCAATAAGGGCTTACTTTGAAAAATCACAACTTCCCAAAATCCTACCTTTCCCCAGCTGTAATTCTGGGAGTTTATACTCATTTTCTAATGGACTCAAAGTTTCTTCAAGAAAAGATGGGGCTCCATCTGTAAACTATTCAAGGCTACATCAGAGACTTTTCTAGAGACTCATGAACCAATGACACCAAGCTATCCTGCAGCCGTTCCTGTGTGACAAGAAGTAAATCACAGATTACATACACTACAAACAGCTCCTTGTCTCTTTCTCACTGTCCTCATCTCTTTCTCTCAGCATCTTCTACCATTTTGGTGCCTCTCTAATGCTTTCTCTCTGTTCTCCTGTTCCCTAGCCTCCTGCTAGTCAGCAGCCCTACCTACAGCACTATGGCCTCACAGACAACAGGCAGAAGGGGTAGGATGCCAGAACTGTGATTGGCATTCAAAACACCTAAGTGGTATTATTTGACAGATGCCAAAGAAGTATACAATAAAACAGCACTTAGACCATGAAGAGGGATTCCCACATTTTTTATTTACTATGTACAGGCATTAAAGGTCCTTGTTAAAATAAGAGGATTCACTATCAAATTGAGATCATCAGATTATCTTTGGTCATATAACAAAGCCTTGGGTAAACAGTACCAGGAAAGGAGAGTTTGATAGGGTAAACAGGACTAGAAATGTCTGGAGGCAGAGATACCTCAGGAAAGGCAAGGTGGGGATAGGGTGTGGAACTTTGTTCCAAAGTTCCTGAGACAGACAGGGAGAAAAGTCAGCCCTGATCAGCATAAGTTGGCATTTTCAGGATGGCTAACAAGTTAAACAGCAGGAATTCTGTGAACTTTAATTTTAGTTTACAATAAAGAGGATGCTTGAAAAGACTGATGAACTCCAACTTTGTCCTAGACCATTTGACAGATCAGCATCAGTTAGCAAGTGCCACCCAATATTTGGTCTCTGTGACGCCAAATAGTATGTGGGCCTCTACTCTCATTCACAGTCTATGCACCTGTAATTCACTTACTGGTACAACATTAAAATAGATTAAAAAGATGCCCCTTCCAGAATGCAGAGCAATTGAATTATCTTCAATGGAATATTCAGTGCTGAGCTGGTCAGAGAGACAAAGTTAAAACATATTGAAGTATAAGTGGTTGAGAATTTAATATTTATGATAGATGAGAGTGTGGCATATACAGTCATACAATTGAAGTTGCAATTTTGGCAATCACAATAGTTCCTGGAGTTTTCATTTTTGTACTGGGGCTCAATTCAATTCAATCCATAAAGAAGAGATTTCAAGATGTGTATAAGTATAAATCATTTGTGCTGATGCATGGGGAGCAAGGAAATGAAGCAGAAGGCTGCCTAGAAAATTGAGACAGAGAAATAAGAGGTGCTGACAGTGACTGAGATAAGCAGAGATTGACTAGACTGGAATGTTTGTATTTTGGTTTCTATGGTGGAGCAAATTATTTGACTAAGTGCTGGACTTCATTGAGGTGCTTAGCAACCATTTGAAAAAGCTATACAAGTAAAATACGAGGTGTCACAGAAGACCACTGAACTATTCCCCCAAAGTAGGAACACTGAGATACTGCAACTCTGAGCAAAGAGGGACCATTTTCGAGAGTTTCATTCTACCATATCCACAGAATTAAGTCTCTTAGCCTATATCCATGGGACAGCTATCACACCTCATCACTTCTGCAAGAGTTCAAACCAATTTTGACTTTGTGTAGATAAAAAACACCATTTCACACATTATACAGGTGGTTATGTCACTGTGAAGACAGAACTTTTAGATGATACTTAGTAGCCCTAAATCTAATATTATTGCCAACTTGGTTTCGCTCTTTCATCCAAAATAAGGAAGTCACTGATACATCATTAGCATGAGAAAAAAGCCACTTTTATTCTGGTCTTAAGTTTCTAGGTATAGGTAACAATAGGTTGTGAAGATGGCAGAAATAAGGCTGGTACAGAAAGCAAGAGGGACAGGGCATGTTAGGTAAAAGAAAAATCTTCCCTTTTTGAGTGAAAATTTAATGTTGGTGGGAGAAAATGGAGCCAGCTGCTAGAGTTCTTAACAGGAACTGACACTTCTTTCAATCAAGTCCCAGGACATTTAGTTTTGTGGAACAGGCAATGCTATACATGAGTCAATGAAAAGTTTTGCAATTGTAACTCCTAAATTCTTTAAAGATTCTCAACTGCAAAAATGTCCCTGTTACTGGGTGGAGAAGCTAAGAAACAACATAAGTAATTCTCCAATCACTTCCTTCCTGTTTGAAAAATAAAGTGCTCAATAAACCAATCACTGTTTCTTGCAATGATTCAAAAAGATAGTGTGTGTCATATCATCAGCTAGGTAAGAATCACTAGAAATAGCCACTGGAAGCAAATAAGAGTGTCAGAGGGATTAATATCTATCTATTAACTACCTAGGTTGGATTATTCATTACCAACAAAAGGAAAAGTCTATCATTATCTTGATATTTCAGCATAACTTCAGCAACCATCTGGAATATTGTAATTGCAATGACACTGCTTCTGGGTAGCAAACAGCACAATCATTAATAAAAAAAAAAAAAATCATTTCAAATATCTTCCTGGAAGCTAATAAATTTTACAGCAGTTTCAACCTTTCCTCATTGCAACAAAGAAAAGCTTCATTCCAGACAAATTAAAAGTAAATTGATTGCTTAGGGGAATCGATTCAAATATCACTTTTCCATGTTAGAAATCTCTTTTCTTAAAACATTAGAGAGAGAGAGAGAGAATGAATGAATCTTAGATGGGGGAGAGAGATGGATGATGGAGATAGTGAGCGTGAAAGGGACAGAAGCCAGTATATGGGAAAAAAAAAAATATATATATATATATATAGCTGCAAGGGAGAGTGAGAGATAACCAAAACCATTAAATCCTTGTTTGCACAACCAGGTAGATGTCAACTTAAAATGAATGCAAATATGTCACTCATTGGGGTGCAGGCCTAACATTTGTGCTGGAATTTATTAATAATAACTATGAATAATGAATACCAGAATTGAAGGGATCAAATGCCATTTTCTGTGTTTACCCGTCATTATCCATCTTTCACAGACAATGCTCAATTTTATTCATTTGCTCTTTTCCTTAGAATTAGTTAGAATTATTCTTTTTCCAGTTGTCCACTTAATCATAAAGAAAGCTGAATGCCGAAGAATTGATGCTTTTGAAATGTGGTGTTGGAGAAGACTCTTGAGAGTCCCTTGGACTGCAAGGAGATCCAACCAGTCCATCCTAAAGGAGATCAGTCCTGGGTGTTCATTGGAAGGCCTGATGTTGAAGCTGAAACTCCAATACTTTGGCCACCTGATGCGAAGAGCTGACTCATTTGAAAAGACCCTGATGCTGGGAAAGATTGAGGGCAGGAGGAGAAGGGGATGACGGAGGATGAGATGGTTGGATGGCATCACCCATTCAATGGATATGAGTTTGGGTAAACTCTGGGGATTGGTGATGGACAGGGAGGCCTGGCGTGCTGTGGTTCATGGGGTCGCAAAGAGTCAGACATGACTGAGCAACTGAACTGAACTGAACTGAACTCAGTTATACTAGTAGGAGAAGCCAAGCTATATTTTTCAGGGTGTTGCCTCAAAAGCGATTAGACAAATTCAGAAGCAAGGCCAAGTAATAAAGTTTTTAAGGAAGCTTGATAATTTGAAGGCACCAGACACTAGTCTTGCTGCTCATTTTAGGAAGAAAAAACCCTTTACAATTTTAGCACATAGTGGTTCCAGTATAACCTCCTGACCTTCAACTTGTCCAACTGCACTTGGAAAGAAAGAATGGCTGGTCCATCTGAAGCATCAAGAAAGTCTTGGATTCTCTCTAGAGCACAGATGTGAGGGCTTTTTCTGAGTTGGTTTGAACTCTGAATACAGGAGTAGCAGAAGGTTTTTCGGTTGAGATAACCTGAGTTCAGACATTCTGACATGGCTCTAGAAAAAAATCTATGTAAGAGCTGATGCATAGTAATCCTGAATTATAGCCACAAAAATCTATCACAGATACACATGTGTGTACACACACACATTCACCGGCACCACTATTAGTCCTCATCATCCTGAATACTCATCTCCATTCACAAGTTAAAATAATGGAGCATTACACATCAATCATATCTTAGTAAAGCTGGAAAAAAATTAAATAGAACAAATCAAAAGATTACTAAAAACCAGTCTGGTAAATTTAAATGCTCTGTCTATTTAGTACAGATCATGTATCTTTACACCCTTGGAATAATCTGTTTTTCTAAAACATTGCATCTTCTGAACTCCAGTTTTACTGCATTTGCCCCTTGTTGGTTAAAATGCCGATCTTTCATGACTGGATCTGTGAAACATGAGGCTAATGAAGGAATGCCATGCTCTGGCTAAAGAAGCCCTGAGGAGTCTAGTTCTAGTACAGAAAACAAGAGAGCACTGGGAGTAGAGAATTTGACGCTTCATTCAAACCTACATGATTTCTATCATCTGAGATGCCAATTTGGCAATTACAGAGAGGGAGGGGGCAGACTTGTTTAATATAAGGTGTTGGACTATAGCATAAAAATATTCTAAGAGTAAATGGAAATTATTAATTAAAGAAAAAAGCCTTCTTTGGCCCCAGAGCTTTCTTATCGCCTTAATTCCACTTTGCAATCTCTTTTCCTTTACTTCTATCAGTTAGTGAACAGCAAATAATCTATCTTTTTATTAAAACTTCAGGTAAAATAGTCAGTTTTAGCAAAATGCAAATGGTGACTAGCTGAAGAGCTAAGGGTCATCATCTGCTCACATATTAAGACATGACACAACTCCTTTAACTATCCTAATGGTCCTGGATTGGGGACAGGGGGTAGAAAAGGGTTGGAAAGGAAAAAAGAATGGGGCAGATGCAAAATTATATTTTCAAACCTCCTGCTGGCATTCAACAAGCTTTTGCTGTTCTTAATCACACACATATACACATGCAACACAGAACTGTAATGCTGACATAGCTTCCTGGATGAGATACTTATAGGACAGTAACAAACAAAGACATTGACCCATGGTTTTATTCTCCTGGGGAATCTTTGTGCCCCCACTTCTTCCAGAGTTTATGCAAACTGAAAAGTTTATATGTTTAACACCCTGTTATCCATTCCAATATGGGAGGTCAGCGGTATTTCAACAAAGAAACCACTCATGAGTAATGATTTCATGGAGACAAGAGTTTTTATGGAGACAAGAGTAGGAAAACAAACTGTTTGAAATGAGTTTAATTCCTTGTGTGACGGCTAATAAAAAGAAACATCCGAACACAATGCTTGAGAAGCATTTTTGTACTGTTCAACAGACTGAAAATAATAGCTTTTTTTCTGGTCTGCATTACCATTAATAACAGCCTTCCCTTCTGGTCATCTGTGTTTACAGAGGGAATAAAGATTCATACAAGAGCTCGCCTTTCTTCTGTACCACCCAACTAGACACAGACTGTCCAGATGAATTTTTTAAACACAAACCAACTTCCATTTTCAAAAGTAAAACTAATTAGGGTACCTAAGTGTTTCAGAAATTATTTAGGAAGTGTGAGGAAGCAAGAGAATTGTCAAGATAGCTCTCAGAAAGGTTGTTTGTGGAGAGTACAAAAAAACGTTGACATCTCGCCTTTGTTTAAGAAAGTGCTTGAACGCTCCTGAGAGGAAATTTTTCATCTGTTCTATTTGCTTTCCTCTGACCACACCCCAAAAAATATCTAAGGCAGGGGAACAGTAGACTGATTATGTACCAGATAGAATATTCCACGAACTGCAGGTTTTCAGCTCCCCCAGTGTATTTAAGATGGAATTGTCTTCACAAAATTTCAACATATTCACAGGCATTGCATACCGGAAGGTTCCCCTGGAGTTCAATGGACCTTTTATTCACACCTGTAAATAATAAGTGCTCTCATGAATTAATTCTCATTTCTCTTTTCTCATCTCATTTCCCTTGTCTCCATTCCATAGTATTCAACTCATTTCTGCCCTCCCCAAAACATCCTCTTGTCTTACCATTCTGCTCAGACCTTGTTTCTCTTCATTTAGCTTTGTAGCCTTTCCTCATTGCATCAAATCTTTCTGCCTAGAAATTCACACCTCCAGGGAAGCTACAGGGAGGCAATCAAAAACAATAGCAATGGCCAAGTCTCTGACAGAAAATCCACCAATATGATAAAAGGCCTGTTCCCTTGGACATTTCTCACTTCCCACCAAGGAAACTTCAGAGTAAGCCTGATAGTTCTGTGGGAGCCCCTCTGAATATTCGAAACAGCTGTGTCTGGAATTTCCTTAGCCCAGTATGTCCACCAGCACCCCTTACAAGAAACACTTGAGGACAGGAATATTTGTACAACTACATAGTCTGCACACCGTATAATAGAGCCCACATTTTCCTATTAGGAGAGTTAATAGTTAACATTTATTATAAAATAAAATTTTAAGACTTATGATTTCCTCAAATTCTAAAAAAGTTGCCATGAATTTTATGTCTGCCAAAAAATATCAAAAGGGTATTCAGTAAAACACACAACTATTTGCTCACTGGAAACTCAGTCTAATTTAACACTGGCCCTCTCCTGTCCTTCATGTTAATATCACTGGGCCATCAGCCAAGGCCCAGAAAAGTAGTAAGCTTCATCTTGGTGAATTGGAATCTCTGTGTCAGATACAGTCAGCCTGACTAATGGGAACCACTGCTTGCCAAAATCTATAGCCTCACTGTTCCACCTATCAGATATGCTTAGAAGTCCCATGGCACAAGCCCAGCAGTCTACAGATCCCAATAAACTATCAATAGCTTAAGTGTAAGTGATTGTAGATGAAGTACAAGCCAAATGTGTTTCCTTTTTAGTTGCAGGAATTCCAGTGCTATTATGGCACCCATAATGCTCATACCTAATGATTCAGACAAGCATCCAGGAGCTAAGTGTTATGGGATGCTCTCCACATGCTACAATTACAGCATTCGGCATAGCACTAATAGGGATCCTAGGCTCGAGTTCCAAGGGCACCACACATGCACAGTATTGACAGGATTGCCCTCCCCCCCGGTTAAATATGATGGAAGATGTAAGGGTTCTCATATGCCCTGCTGCTAGTCTGGAGGCCTGTTTCTCCCTCTTCAGACTCCCACAGCTAGTGAACAAAGAAATGCATGTGTATACATTATAGGCTATAACTCTCCAGTGAGTCTAGGTTTCCTGACACCCCAATATTGCATCAAATGGTAATTTATTGAATTTTCCTCCCCTTTCTATTCTTGAACACTTCCCTTATGATTCAAACTCAGTGCTCTATTAAAATAGCTTTTCTTCTCAAACCAAAGGCTCCCATCCTACAAACAAATATTCTACCTCAGAAATATTATTTTGAAGTGAGCTGCTCAGGAAAATCATTTTTCAATAGCCAGTTGTGTCAGGAGTGAATCTGACTGAGTTATCTCTGAATGCAACAGCATCCCAGTGCGTTTCAAAGGTAGTACTTTATTTTCTTTCTTGATCAGGATCATATCCTGATATTCACATCCAGAGGAAAGCCAACTGCCATTGTGCTATCACTGGCCCTCCCCCAAGAATAATCAGGAGAATCCAAGGCATGGAAACCTGCTGTCTCTTCAGAAAGTCCATACATTGGGTTTCAGGAATATGCATGTCCGTGTGCCTCTTCAAAGGGACAGAATAATTACTAGATCCCAGACTCTACTGAACTGAATAGAGTCAACTTTGAACATAACTGTGGGTGGAGGGTGGAGATGGAAAAATTGGATAATCCATAATATTTGTATTTGTATCACTTCCCTTCACTGATCATATATTAAAAGTCTTTAGCATTATTGACCTAGCCATTATTTAAACAAATCTCAGTAATAAAGCAGTCCAGATATCACAACAAATCAGTCCCTTCCAAAGGCAATATTGCTCTGCTCTTGTTTCCAGTGAACATGGAGAGAATCAAACTGAATATAAATGTAGCTACAATTTCATCAGGCATTTTCTTTTCACTGTCATATTTAACCTTTCGGGGGTCCTTATTTTGTCCCCTGATTTCCATTCCTTTGTTTTCTAGCATCATAACTGGAGCATATTTGAGGATGTGGCTTTAGATTTTCCCAACTTTTGCCTAGTTTTCACCCCCTACTGATAAAAAGGCATGACAGTATAATTAACACCAGCTGTCCCATCTTCACTTCTGACTCTGCTGCTGCTGCTAAGTTGCTTCAGTTGTGTACGACTCTGTGCAACTCCAGAGACGGCAGCCCACCAGGCTCCACCGTCCCTGGGATTCTCCAGGCAAGAACACTGGAGTGGGTTGCCATTGTCTTCTCTGCTTCTGACTCTAGGAGTTAAGAAAGCCAATCTCATGGGGTGTGGACTAAAGTGGGTGGAAGAATGTCAGACTCCACCCCAGCCACAGTGGGCCTCTCCCAAATTGCAATCCTCCTCCATTAGACAATACCTAAGTTCTTCCATCATGTTTACACAGCTGGAACTGTGCAGACCCTGAAAATCATGCAAAGCACAGATCACTGAAGACTCTTCCTTGCTTCATTCTGGATTTAATCCTGTTTATCTAAGGAAGAATACATGAATGTATTAAATTCCTAGCACTGGGGTAAAGGCTACCAGGAAAGATAGCTCCCCTTTCCAGAAGCAGCCCACAGGTGTGAGGGTTTATGTCTGCTTGTAAGTAAGCAACAGCCAATACAAGTTTAGTCCAGAAGGAAAAGCAGTAATACAGGAAACACAACCATTAACGTCAGAAGATAATTTATTGTGTGACTGCTTTGAAAACTACCTCTAGTGAAGAGACTGGCACTGCCTTAGTGAGGCAGGGTTTCTAGCCATCAGCCCTTGAGCATATGGTTGAGCCTGCTCTCACCTTCACAGAGCCTCTGCCATGAGTTTGTCATGTTCCTGCTGGTCAACACCGAGGAAAACCCTCCATACAGCTCCATCAGCTCCAAAAGTAGAGAACTGATAGAGTGTATGTTTGGTCCTAGGAACTTGACAGCCATTCCTCCTGAGGACCTAAAGCCATAGGGACTTGTGAAGAAAAATTTTAGCACAGCTAATTTTGGCGATGCAGAAAAGCAAAAGTATACTGTTCTGATGCAGCACTATGTCCAAAGGCAAGCTTCTCTCCAGACAGAATGAGGTGTATGTACACTGCTATATTTAACCAACAAGGATAACCAACAAGGACCTACTGTATAGCACATGGAACTCTGCTCAATGTTATATGCCAGCCTGGATGGGAGGGGGGTTTGGGGTAGAATTGATACATGCATATGTATGATGGAGTCCCTTTGCTGTTCATCCGAAACTATCACAACATTGTTAACTGGCTATACTCCAGTACAAAATAATAAGTTTTTTGTTTTTAAAAGAATGAGGTTTATGTAAATCAGACCTACTGGAGTAATCTGCAATCTGCTCCTTGCCAAAAGGAAGCTTACCACCCTGCAGTGCATCTGAAACCAGCTTCTCTCAGTGAACTGTGTGTTTGAAAAAGGTACCATCTCTCTCTCCCAGAGGCAGTGTAGTATAGAGTGTACACTGTAGGCTCTGGAACAAGACTGCCTGGTTCAAGTCTCAGCTCCACTACTTAATAGCCTTATTGGGAAATTACTTAAAATTATTCTCTGTGTCTTGGCTTTTTCCTTCAATCTATAAGATAGGAATAATACCACTGGCCTCCTGGGCTTGTTGGGCTAGTTAAAAGTATGTATGTGCATGCTAGGTCACTTCAGTCATGTCTGACTCTTTGCAACCTCATGGACTGTAGCCTGCCAGGCTCCTCTGTCCAGGGGATTCTCCAGGCAAGAATACTAGAGTGGGTTGCCATGCCCTCCTCCAGGGAATCTTCCCAACCCAGGGGAACCCAAGTCTCTTAGGTCTCCTGCATTGGCAGGTGGGTTCTTTACTAGGGCTACCTAGGAAGCCCCAGTTAATAGTATAAATGCACGTAAACCAAGCTAAAGAGTACCTGGGACAAAGGAAGAACTCAATACATATTTAGCTAAGGATGCTCTAACTCTTTTGGGATATAAAGGAAGGGATGCTGGGAAAGATCTCATGCTAAAGACTCATCAGGCTACCTGAGTGGCCCAAATGCCACCATTAATTATTCCCTTATATTATCATCCCATCAAGATATCAAATGCTTGGAAAGAGAGATCAATGCGTTTAGCAGATATTTTTGAATAATTAGGACCTTGGGGAAATGGAACATGGAACAGATAAGTTTATATGTGAGAAGCAGGGAACAAAGAAAACCCGAGAATGCAGGACCCTGAGTAGTAGGGCTAACAGTGACAGAAATTAACAAAACCCAAGGGGAGTATTAGATGCCAGTGCTCCCAAATGGAGGGGAAGGGGCAGACAGATAGATATAGTCACAAAATAGACACAATTTTGCCAAAGGCTCACCCTTACACACTCCTTCTGAGAATGTGCGGAATGCTCTTTCCCTCTATGCTTTTTTTCTTTCTTTATTTCTAGGCACAAACTAATTCTGACTCTCTGCTGCAGTAGATTTCATCACTTAAGTGAGGGGGCAGAGGACACATGCAGAATGCATTCAAATTAAAAAAATAGATCTCAGAAAGGAAATATTGACAAGATGCTTAATATGCTAAGTCAATTCAGTTCAGTTCAGTCACTCAGTCGTGTGACTGAGTGACCCAATGGACTGCAGCATGCCAGGCCTCCCTGTCCATCACCAATTCCTGGAGTTTACTCAAACTCATGCCCATTAAGTCAGTGATGCCATCCAACCATCTCATCCTCTGTCATCCCTTGCTCCTCCTGCCTTCAATCTTTCCCAGCATCAGGGTCTTTTCAAATGACTCAGCTCTTCACATCAGGTGGCCAAAGTATTGGAGTTTCAGCTTCAACATCAGTCATTTCAATGAATATTCAGGACTGATGTCTTTAGGACTGACTGGTTGGATCTCCTTGCAGTCCAAGGGGCTCTCAAGAATCTTCTCCAACACCACAGCTCAAAAGCATCAATTCTTCGGCACTCAGCTTTCTTTATAGTCCAACTCTCACATCCATAAGTGACTACTGGAAAAACCATAGCCTTGACTAGATGGAACTTTGTTGACAAAGTAATGTCTCTGCTTTTTAATATGTTGTCTGGGTTGGTCATAACTTTTCTTCCCAGAAGTAAGCGTCTTTTAATTTCATGGCTGCAGGCACTATATGCAGTGATTTTGGATACCCCAAAAATAAAGTCTGTCACTGTTTCCACTGTTTCCCATTATTTGCCATGAAGTGATGGGACCAGATGCCATGATCTTTGTTTTCTGAATGTTGAGCTTTAAGCCAACTTTTTCACTCTCTTTCATTTTCATCAAGAGGCTCTTTAGTTCTTCTTCACTTGCTTCCATGAGGGTGGTGACATCTGCATATCTGAGGTTACTGATATTTCTCTCCACAATCTTGATTCCAGCTTGTGCTTCATCCAGCCCAGTGTTTCTCATGATGTACTCTGTATATAAGCTGAATAAGCACGGTAACAATATACAGCCTTGACATACTCTTTTCCTGATTTGGAACCAGTCTGTTGTTCCATGTCCAGTTCTAACTGTTGCTTCCTGACCTGCATACAGATTTCTCAGGAAGTAGGTCAGGTGGTCTGGTATTCTCATCTCTTGAAGAATTTTCCACAGTTTATTGTGATCCACACAGTCAAAGGCTTTGGCATAGTCAATAAAGCAAAAATAGATGTTTTTCTGGAATTCTCTTGCTTTTTCGATGATCCAGCGGATGTTGGCAATTTGATCTCTGGTTCCTCTGCCTTTTCAAAAACCATCTTGAACATCTGGAAGTTCACAGTTCATGTACTGATGAAACCTGGCTTGGAAAATTTTGAGCATTACTTTACTAGCGTGTGAGATGAGTGCCTTTGTGTGGTAGTCTGAGCATTCTTTGGCATTGCCTTTCTTTAGGATTGGAATGAACACTGACCTTTTCCAGTCCTGTGGCCACTGCTGAGTTTTCCACATTTGTTAGCATATTGAGTGCAGCACTTTCACAGCATCATCTTTTAGGATTTGAAATAGCTCAATTGGAATTCTATCACCTCCACTAGCTTTGTTCATAGCGATGCTTCCTAAGGCCCACTTGATTTTGCATTCCAGGATGTCTGGCTCTAGGTGAGTGATCACACGATCGTGATTATCTGGGTCGTGAAGATCTTTTTTGTACATTTCTTCTATGTATTCTTGCTACCTCTTCTTAGTATCTTCTGCTTCTGTTAGATCCATACCATTTCTGTCATTTATTGAGCTAATTATGAGGAATTAAATTGAAAGAGGCACTTGGGGCAGGGAAGCAAAAACAGGTTGCAGCACACACATTTGGAATGACAGTAATAAACTGATAACACAAAATGCTTTTGGTTGCTTAACAGGGAGCATAATGTGAGAGGGAAGATGGAGTGGAGTGGAGAAGCTGACTTGATATCTTATATATAAGGGCAAACTATGATAAGCGCAAAGCCCACCAATTAACAATGGAAGTCAGTCATCTGTTATAAAATTAGAGGCCGGTGGGGGCGAGGGGGGGCAGATAACATCAAAGCACCCAAAGAAAAAACAGGAATTGCTTTCTAAAATACAGGTACATAAAAGTAAAACAAAAATATCATGGGCAAGAAGATTTCTTAGGAACTGAAGTGGAGAATCTGTGAAACAGACAAAGGAGAGCCACTTAATTCAGTGAAAGTGTAAGTGTTAATCGCTCAATCGTGTCCAACTCTTTGCAATCCCATGTGCTGCAGCTCACCAGGCTCCTCTGTCCATGGAATTCTCCAAGCAAGAATACTGGAGTGGGTTGCTATTCCCTTCTCCACGGGATCTTCCCAACTCAAGGATTAAACCTGCATCTCCTTATTGCAGGCAGATTCTTTACCATCTGAGTGACCAGGTAATTCAGGGGCAAAGTATATTTAGGATCTTTCTTATCCTCTGTTTCTCCATCCAAACCACATCAGAGACATTGGCCTAGGTTCTTCTCACAGACTAATTAGCATCTCAAAAGGCTGAATAACAGAATCACTGGAGATTATTAAAAAATAATCTTAAAAATATTTTCCACATTGTTAAAAATGCCTCTCATAATGAGGCAAATGGAGCTTTGAAAGATTGATAAATCCTCCATTTTATGTGAATTAATTTCCCCCAAAGATTGAAAGGCACCAAAAGGCACAACTTTGGTCATCGGATTTGGGACTTGGATCACCAGGAGATGGGCTAGGAGTCCTGAACAAATGAATACCTAAGAAATTGAAAGAGCTAACCATTCCACTTGGGGAAAAGCAGAGGCAGCTGCTAAAGCAACAGAAAGGGAACATCTGTGTTCTTCACTTAGGGGAAAGACCTAATTAAGTTGAAAATTGCAAACTATTCAGAAATTGATGATTCGGTAAGGGAGAAGGAAGATGAGAACATGAATTGGTTGTAAAAGGAAAGGAGGACCATTTCCACAAAAATACACACACTTGAAAGCAGAGTTAAGCTAAACACATGTAAACAAAAGTCAAAGAGGAGGAAGAAACTCAGAATGTTTAATCCACGCTATCTTCACCAATGTTTCACCCTAATCTCATTTGCCACAACAGGAGGATTTTTACAACCCAAAGCCCCATGGATGAGTCACATTTCCTATCCTGTCTTGGTCTTTAGAAATACAAAGGAAAATCTAACTAACATGCCTTCGACTTCCCCTTCTACATCTACTTCATACTTTCATACTAATGAAAATTGAACATTCATAAAGAATCAGTAATAATAAGTCCCTATAAATCATTCCAGTCTGAACTTTTCATCTACAGATGAGGAAACTGGGGCCCAATATGATAAGGAAGTAAGTCATTTAAGATCACAAATGAAGCCAGTTATGGATCCAGGACTTGAATCCAGACGCCTGAATCAGGGCTTTTCCCCTCAAAAAACAAAAATCCCAATAAAAAGAAAAAACAACAGGAAACATTCCAATAAATATTAGGAAGTGAAGAGTAACATAGGGTGTTTTAACCATGTGGAAAATATTTTTTTAGATCATCTTTGAGAAATGACTATCACCAAAATGCCCATACAGTACCACAAAGAACAAACCAGTCTAGAATGACTGGGGCTCAGCAAACTTGCAGTCCCTTAAGTGAAAAAGAATGAAGCCATCTGATAAAACAAGACATTTATCTTAATGAAAACATTTGACCCCAAATAGTCCAGATCAGAGGAAATGATGAGGGGAACAGAAGCTAAAGATTTTAATTTCATCAGGCATTTTTGAAAGAAAAAGTTCTAAGCCCCAACATGGGCAAGAAATTATCAAGGTTAGAGGGAAGGAAACTTCAAGACTCAAGCTGTGATTCAATTGAAGTGTTGTGGTCAATGGAATTGCCAGTGACACAGATTACACAGCAGGCCAACTCAAAGAGTAAAATGTTAAGAAACAAAATAAAAAGTCAGTATCTATACAGATGCCAACACTGTAGACACACCCACGTACTATCAAACATGCCCCCTGGGCTAGTTAGGCATGCCATTTCTTTCCTTCCATCTTATAGTAATGCTTCTGCCTCCCTGATCTTTCTGGCTCCACTGTTATACTCAGCTGAAGTTTCCCTAAGCAACATGTCTTCTAAATTGGAGGACGTAGTCCTTTTGTAACAGGTATGAAAACTTCCTGCCAGCCCAGTAGCCTTTGAGATTTCAAATGGAAAAAGAACAATGCTCTTGAGTCACATAACAAATCCAGGAAATATAAACTGTCTTCTAATTCTCGCCCTGTCTTAATCATTTTACCTCCGGCATCTCTAGAATGGGGTGGATGAGAACTGTCCAGGAGATCAAACATTGGTGGCTGGCATCTGTTGTTTGGTAGTGTTTAAAGCAATAAACTGATCAACATTTGTCCACTAAGGGTCTTCTCTATTCATAGAAGTGTGTTATGAGCTGTGTGGAAGGAGTGGAAAAGTAATAAAGTCAGCTCTACCAAATGAAAAGAAGCCATAAAAATCTTCCATAAGGGAACACTGTAACCCAAGAAATTCTTATGTGATGTCATTAAAAATATCTCTATTTTTCATAAAAACATAATGATGATTGAGAAGTTACCCCTAGAAGAAAAGAGGACAGAATTAAGCTGAGCTTAAAAGAGGGAGATTTGGAGAAAGAACTAAAAAAACATCAAGGGGAAAAGTGGGGGAGGGGAGGGGGGGAGAGTCTATAGTAAAGTTAGCAGCTAACAACTGACCCCATAGAAGAAATGACAATAGATTTGGCTTAGTGTGTTAGATTTAAGAACAGGTTGACTGTGAGAGGTGTGACATGGTAGCCAAGGAGGACTCCTGAAGGATGTTTAAGGAAAATGGAGTCAGGTACCAACCAGGTATGGTCAACTTGCTTAGGGAAAGAAGACTGAACAGACAATCTAAATCCTCCGTGCCCTTGTTTGACCTCTAACACTAGGGTGAAAAGCCCCTTCTTGGTAGAACTTCACTGATCCTTAGTTTTTAACCATAATTTTTTTCTGAAATAGACAAGTGACCTGCTACTTCAGTTTAATTTTCACCCCATGCTTCATGACATTGCCATTGAGCAGTTTCCAAGAAAGGAACACCAAAGGGAGGACATTAAGATGAAAGAGCAATTAGCCCCCAAAGCAAACACACAATATCACCTGTTAACCTGAGCATGGCACTCATTACAGATCCATTGGCAAATGGCTGTGTGCTCTAAAAAGATGGTGCCCAGAACCCAAACTGTAGAATAAAAAGAGCTTGGAAGTTGAAAGGTCCTAATAATTATCAACCCCCTCATTTTACATTAAAAAAAGACAAAATGCAAATTACTTTGATATAAACTGTGTATATAGTTGTTGAAGAGGTGTCAAGTAAAGGAGATATCAGTCAAGCAAAGCTGTTTATAGTACTTAAACTTTCCCCAACTAAGAAAGAGATATAGATAATTGAAGAGGGAAAATAAGCCAACAAGGAGAATGACTTCATCAGCATCATCTTACCAGCATCATTCTTTGAATGTCTACTGTACAACAGGTTCTTTTCTAAGTGTTTTACATACATTATCTCATTTAATACTTACAATCACCTCATAAGGTAGGTACTACCAATAACCTCTGTTCTACAGATGAGAAACCCAAAGCCTGGACAGGACAAGTAACTTCCATACAGCTGCACAGCTATGAATTTGTGCAACATAATGAGAACCAAAAGCCCCTGACTCTCAGGTCAGTGATTATCTGCTAAACTAGATTGGGCTGAGAGTAAAGTGTTCAGGTCAAAAGGCAAGGAGAAGAATGGCAGAGAAAAAAATAGCTATCTGACTCACAATTATATTGTACCAAGAAAAGGTATTCTACACATATAAAAAGCACTTTGGTTATTGATCCTAGCAACATTATTGCAATATTGCTCATCAGCCCCTCTATAAACATATGAATTAAAATTTTGAGAGGTTAGTGACTTATCCAGGGCTCTGTGATAAATAAATAACAGAGCAAAAACTACACTTCTCTTCACCCTGGGCAAAAAGGCATTAAATCATTTTAGGACTATAATGATCTTTTTAGCATTTTGCATATTGCCTGTGACACAGATTACTGGATTCTGTATGGATTATGTGGATTGCAATTATTAGGAAGGCAAAAACTATGCCCTTCCATTTACATTGATCATCAGATTTTATGTTCAAGCTAAGAAAGTTTGTTTTTGATTTTCAGAATCTGCCTTTAAAAAAAAAACAAAAACACTGTGTGTTCCTGTGTTATAAGTCCTTTTTGCATCTCCCTAATGCCACTCTGAGCTTCCCTGGTGGCTCAGTGGTAAAGAATCTGCCTGCCAATCCAGGAGACGTGAATTCCATCCCTGAGTTGGAAAGATCTCCTGGAGGAGGAAATGGCAATGAACTCCAGTATTCTTGCCTGGGAACCCCATGGACAGAGGAACTTGGTGGGCTACAGTCCATGGGTCACAAAGAGTAAGACATGACTTAGTGATTCAGTTCAGTTCAGTTGCTCAGTCATGTCAGACTCTTTGTGACCCTATGAATTGCAGTATGCCAGGCCTACCTGTCCATCACCAAATCCCAGAGTTCACCCAAACTCATGTCCATCGAGTTGGTGATGCCATCCAGCCATCTCATCCTCTGTCGTCCCCTTCTCCTCCTGCCCCCAATCCCTCCCAGCATCAGGGTCTTTTCCAATGAGTCAACTCTTCCCATGAGGTGGCCAAAGTATTGGAGTTTCAGCTTCAGCATCAGTCCTTCAAATGAACACCCAGGACTGATCTCCTTGAGGATGGACTGGATGGATCTCCTTGCAGTCCAAGGGACTCTCAAGAGTCTTCTCCAACACCACAGTTCAAAAGCATCAATTCTTCAGCGCTCAGCTTTCTTCACAGTCCAACTCTCACATCCATACATGACCACTGGAAAAACCATAGCCTTGACTAGATGGACCTTTGTTGACAAAGTAATATCTCTGCTTTTCAATATGCTATCTAGATTGGTCATAACTTTCCTTCCAAGGAGTAAGCGTCTTTTAATTTCATGGCTGTAGTCACCATCTGAAGTGATTTTAGAGCCCAGAAAAATAAAGTTTGATCCTGTTTCCACTGTTTCCCCATGTATTTCCCATGAAGTGACGGGACCAGATGCCATGATCTTTGTTTTTTGAATGTTGAGCTTTCAGCCAACTTTTTCACTCTCCTCTTTCACTTTCATCAAGAGGCTTTTTAGTTCCTCTTCACTTTCTGCCATAAGGGTGGTGTCATCTGCATATCTGAGGTTATCGATACTTCTCCCGGCAATCTTGATTCCACCTTGTGCTTCTTCCAGCCCAGCGTTTCTCATGATGTACTCTGCACATAAGTTAAATAAGCAGGGTGACAATATACAGCCTTGACGTACTCCTTTACCTATTTAGAACCAGTCCGTTGTTCCATGTCCAGTTCTAACTGTTGCTTCCTGACCTGCATATAGGTTTCTCAAGAGGCAGGTCAGGTGGTCTGGTATTCCCATCTCTTTCAGAATTTTCCACAGTTTATTGTGATCCACACAGTCAGAGGCTTTAGCATAGTCAATAAAGCAAAAATAGATGTTTTTCTGGAACTCTCTTTCTTTTTCGATGATCCAGCAGATGCTGGCAATTTGATCTCTGGTTCCTCTGCCTTTTCTAAAACCAGCTGGAAATCTGGAAGTTCACGGTTCATGTATTGCTGAAGCCTGGCTTGGAGAATTTTAAGCATTACTTTACTAGTGTGTGAGATGAGTGTAATTGTGTGGTAGTTTGAGCATTCTTTGGCATTGCCTTTCTTTGGGATTGGAATGAAAACTGACCTTTTCCAGTCCTATGGCCACTGCTGAGTTTTCCAAATTTGCTGGCATATTGAGTGAAGCACTTTCACAGCATCATCTTTCAGGATTTGAAATAGCTCAACTGGAATTCCATCACCTCCACTAGCTGTATTCATAGTGATGCTTCCTAAGGCCCACTTGATTTTTCATTCCAGGATGTCTGGCTCTAGGCCAGTGATCATACCATTGTGATTATCTTGGTCATGAAGATCTTTTTTGTACAGTTCTTCTGTGTATTCTTGCCATCTCTTCTTAATATCTTCTGCTTCTGTTATGTCCATACCATGTCTGTCCTTTATTGAGCCCATCTTTGCATGAAATATTCCCTTGGTATCTCTACTTTTCTTGAAGAGATCTCTAGTGTTTCCCATTCTGTTGTTTTCCTCTATTTCTTTGCATTGATCGCTGAGGAAGGCTCTCTTTTCTCTCCTTCCTATTCTTTGGAACTCTGCATTCAGATGCTTATATCTTTCCTTTTTTCCTTTGCTTTTCACTGCTCTTTTCACAGCTATTTGTAAGGCCTCCTTGGACAGCCATTTTGCTTTTTTGCATTTCTTTTCCATGGGGATGGTCTTGATCCCTGTCTCCTATAAAATGTCACGAACCTCTGTCCATAGTTCATCAGGCACTCTGTCTATCAGATCTAGTCCCTTAAATCTATTTCTCACTTCCACTGTATAATCATAAGGGACTTGATTTAGGTCATACCTGAATTGTCTAGTGGTTTTCCCCACTTTCTTCAACAATTCCATGCTAGTCTTTATATGTGTCCTCAATCCCTCTCTCATTCTCTGTCCTTCTCTCTCGCCAACTCAATCTATTGGCAAACACAAACATGTCATAAGGTCCGTTATAAGCCAAAGCATTTTATGACACAAAACCACAGCCTGCCAACTAAATTCATTGCACTAAAACCAGTGAAGATGAGTCACCTGACTTACATTAATAAATGACAAACAGCTCTAAACAAGGCAAGAGTAAAAAGAAAGAAAGAAAATTCATTTATCAACTGAGTACCTGAGTGGCTCTCTCTTGGCATTTATATAGAGAGAATTTTATTAAGGGGCTTTGGTTGAGTTTTTTTTCTATCATTAACAAATTCATTTTTTCACTACAAAAGAGGCAGAAATCCAAAGACACATAAATTCCCATCATTGCTCAGATGACATTGTCCCCATGGACCTGCTGTGAGCTCATTCATATGACAAGGAGATATGACCTTTCAGGTACTAGCTGTATATTTTTCAATCCACTGGCAGAAAAAAAAGAATAGAAAGGGTTCTTTGCAGAGTCAGTTTTTAGAGAAAAACTATAAATGAAAAATATATCTCCTCATTTATTTTTTAATGAAAATCTGGGCATGAGGTAGAAATAACAACAAAAAAAGGAATCAAAATGATGTCCCATTAGCCATTTAAGAGCAGTGAGGCACGAGGAGAGCAGGGAAGGATAGAGCCCTTGGGAGTTGGGACATGCACATTTTTGCATAGGGAAAGCAAAGCAGAGTCAATGCCAACAGAAAAGAACTAGAACTTTGCTTGCCTTACCACAGGTGCTCAAGAATATGTGCATTTTGTACTGTAAATGAACATGGACCTCTCTTCCCAGTTCCACAGTGAAACCAAGGAGGATCCTGTGGGGCTCCTGGGCACAGAAGCCTTTCCATGTCTCCCATTTCTTGTTTGTAGGAAATAGACTCTAGCCTCTGTGACCTTCTCTGAGTTCCAAAGGGCAGATTTAAACAGTTGCTAATTAGGGAAGGGAGGGGAAGCAGAGACAGGTAAGGAGAGCAGTCAAGAAACAATAATGTAGCCTTGGAACAGGATCTTGATTTTGCTTAAGGGATACACATAAAAATATCTTTGAGCTCTTCTCCAGAACTAAGTTCAGTTCAGTTCAGTCCCTCAGTCTTGTTCCACTCTGTGCGACCCCATGAACCATAGCACACCAGGCCTCCCTGTCCATCACCAATTCCCAGAGTTTACCCAAATTCATGTCCATTGAATCAGTGATGCCATCCAATCATCTCATCCTCTATTGCCCCCTTCTCCTCCTGTCCTCAATCTTTCCCAGCATCAGGGTCTTTTCAAATGAGTCACCTCTTTGCATCAGGTGGCCAAAGTATTGGAGTTTCAGCTTCAACACCAGTCCTCCCAATGAACACCCAGGACTGATCTCCTTTAGGATGGACTGGTTGGATCTCCTTGCAGTCCAAGGGACTCTCAAAAGTCTTCTGCAACACCACAGTTCAAAAGCATCAATTCTTCTGCATTCAGCTTTCTTTATAGTCCAACTCTCACATCCATACATGACCACTGGAAAAACCATAGCCTTAACTAGACGGACCTTTGTTGGCAAAGTAATGTCTCTGCTTTTTAATATGCTATCCAGGTTGGTCAAAACTTTCCTTCCAAGGAGTAAGTGTATTTTAATTTCATGGCTGCAATCACCATCTGCAGTGATTTTGGAGCTCAGAAAAACAAAGTCAGCCACTGCTTCCATTGTTTCCCCATCTATTTGCCATGAAGTGATGGGACCAGTTGAAACGATCTTAGTTTTCTGAATGTTGAGCTTTAAGCCAACTTTTTCACTCTCCTCTTTCACTTTCATCAAGAGGCTCTTTAGTTCTTCTTCACTTTCTGCCATAAGGGTAGTGTCATCTGCATATCTGAAGTTATTAATATTTCTCCCAGCAATCTTGATTCCAGCTTGTGCTTCCTTCCATGTGCATTTCTCATGATATACTCTGCATATAAGTTAAATAAGTAGGGTGACAATATACAGCCTTGACGTACTCCTTTTCCTATTTGGAACCAGTCTGTTGTTCCATGTCCAGTTCTAACTGTTGCTTCCTGACCTGCATACAAATTTCTCAGAGGCAGGTCAGGTGGTCTGTTACTCTCATCTCTTGAAGAATTTTCACAGTTTATTGTGATCCACACAGTCAAAGGCTTTGGCATAGTCAATAAAGCAAAAATAGATGTTTTTCTGGAACTCTCTTGCTTTTTCAATGATCCAGCGGATTTTGGCAATTTGATCTGTGGTTCCTCTGCCTCTTCTAAAACCAGCTTGAACATCTGGAAGTTCACGGTTCACGTATTGCTGAAGCCTGGCTTGGAGAATTTTAAGCATTACTTTACTAGTGTGTGAGATGAGTACATTTATGTGGTAGTTTGAGCATTCTTTGGCATTGCCTTTCTTTGGAATTGTAATGAAAATTGACCTTTTCCAGTCCTGTGGCCACTGCTGAGTTTTCCAAATTTGCTGGCATATTGAGTGCAGCACTTTCACAGCATCATCTTTCTGGATTTGAAATAGCTCAACTGGAATTCCATCACCCCCACTAGCTTTGTTTGTAGTGATGCTTCCTATGGCCCACTTGACTGGGCATTCCAGGATGTCTGGCTCTAGGTAAGTGATTGAACTATCATGATTATCTGGGTCGTGAAGATCTTTTTTGTACAGTTCTGTGTATTCTTGCTACCTCTTCTTAATATCTTCTGCTTCTGTTAGGTCCCTACCATTTCTGTCCTTTACTGAGCCCATCTTTGCATGAAATGTTCCCTTGTTATCTCTAGTTTTCTTGAAGAGAACTCTAGTTTTTCCCATTCTATTGTTTTCCTCTATTTCTTTGCATTGATCACTGATGAAAGCTTTCTTCTTTTTCCATTTTATTGATTTATTCATTTATTTTTATTTGACTTTTTTTCCCAATTTTTAAGTTACTTTTTTTTTTTTTTTTTTTTACTTTACAATATTGTATTGGTTTTGCCATACATCAACATGAATCCGCCATGGGTGTACACGTGTTCCCCATCCTGAACCCTCCTCCCTCCTCCCTCCCCGTACCATCCCCCTGGGTCATCCCAGTGCACCAGCCCCAAGCATCCTGTATCCTGCATCGAACCTGGACTGGCAATTCATTTCTTATATGATATTACACATGTTTCAATGCCATTCTCCCAAATCATCCCACCCTCTCCCTCTCCCACAGAGTCCAAAAGAGTGTTCTATACATCTGTGTCTCTTTTGCTGTCTCCCATACAGGGTTATCATTACCAACTTTCTAAATTCCATACATATGCATTAGTATACTGTATTGGTGTTTTTCTTTCTGGCTTACTTCACTCTGTATAATAGGCTCCAGTACTCTTGCCTGGAAAATCCCATGGACAGAGGAGCCTTGCAGGCTGCAGTCCATGGGGTCAAGAAGAGTTGGACACGACTGAGCAACTTCACTTTCACTTTTCACTTTCTTGCATTGGAGAAGGAAATGGCAACCCACTCCAGTGTTCTTGCCTGGAGAATCCCAGAGATGGGGGAGCCTGGTGGGCTGCCGTCTACGGGGTCGCACAGAGTCAGACATGACTGAAGTGACTTAGCAGCAGCAGCTTTTATAGGTTGAGGTATGTTCCTTCTATTCCTGCTTTGTGGAGAGTTTTTATCATAAATGGATGTTGAATTTTGTCAAAGGCTTTCTCTGCATCTATTGAGATAATCATATGGCTTTTATTTTTCAGTTTATTAATGTAGTGTATTACATTGATTGATTTGTGGATATTGAAGAATCGTTTAATCCCTGGGATAAAGCCCACTTGTTCATGATGTATGATCTTTTTAATGTGTTGTTGGATTCTGATTGTTAGAATTTTGTTAAGGATTTTTGCATGTATGTTCATCAGTGATATTGGCCTGTAGTTTTCTTTTTTTGTGGCATCTTTGTCAGGTTTTGGTATTAGGGTGATGGTGGCCTCATAGAATGAGGTTGGAAGTTTACCTTCCTCTGCAATTTTCTGGAAGAGTTTGAGTAGGATAGGTGTTCGTTCTTCCCTAAATTTTTGGTAGAATTCAGCTGTGAAGCCATCTGGTCCTGGGCTTTTGTTTGCTGGAAGATTTCTGATTACAGTTTCAATTTCTGTGCTTGTGATGGATCTTCTAAGGTTTCTATTTCTTCCTGGTTTCGTTTTGGAAAGTTGTACTTTTCTAAGAATTTGTCCATTTCTTCCACATTGTCCATTTTATTGGCATATAATTGCTGATAGTAGTCTCTTATGATCCTTTGTATTTCTGTGTTGTCTGTTGTGATCTCTCCATTTTCATTTCTAATTTTATTGATTTGATTTTTCTCCCTTTGTTTCATGATGAGTCTGGCTAATGGTTTGTCGATTTTATTTATCGTTTCAAAGAACCAGCTTTTGGCTTTGTTGATTTTTGCTGTGGTCTCTTTTGTTTCTTTTGCATTTATTTCTGCCCTAATTTTTAAGATTTCTTTCCTTCTACTAACGCTGGGGTTCTTCATTTCTTCTTTTTCTAGTTGTTTTAGGTGTAGAGTTAGGTTATTTATTTGACTTTTTTCTTGTTTCTTGAGGTATGCCTGTATTGTTATGAACTTTCCCCTTAGCACTGCTTTTACAGTGTCCCACAGATTTGGGGTTGTTGTGTTTTCATTTTCATTCGTTTCTATGCATATTTGGATTTCTTTTTTGATTTCTTCTGTGATTTGTTGGTTATTCAGCAGCATGTTGTTCAGCCTCCATATGTTGGAATTTTTAATAGTTTTTCTCCTGTAATTGAGATCTAATCTTACTGCATTGTGGTCAAAAAGATGATTGGAATGATTTCAATTTTTAACAATTTACCAAGGCTAGATTTATGGCCCAGGATGTGATCTATCCTGGAGAAGGTTCTGTGTGCGCTTGAGAAAAAGGTGAAATTCATTGTTTTGGGGGTGAAATGTCCTATAGATATCAATTAGGTCTAACTAGTCTATTGTATCATTTAAAGTTTGTGTTTCCTTGTTAATTTTCTGTTTAGTTGATCTATCCATAGGTGTGAGTGGGGTATTAAAGTCTCCCACTATTATTGTGTTATTGTTAATTTCCCCTTTCATACTTGTTAGCATTTGTCTTACATATTGCGGTGCTCCTATGTTGGGTGCATATATATTCATAATTGTTATATCTTCTTCTTGGATTGATCCTTTGATCATTATGTAGTGACCTTCTTTGTCTCTTTTCACAGCCTTTGTTTTAAAGTCTATTTTATCTGATATGAATATTGCTACTCCTGCTTTCTTTTGGTCTCTATTTGCATGGAATATCTTTTTCTAGCCCTTCACTTTCAGTCTGTATGTGTCCCCTGTTTTGAGGTGGGTCTCTTGTAGACAACATATGTAGGGGTCTTGTTTTTGTATCCATTCAGCCAGTCTTTGTCTTTTGGTTGGGGCATTCAACCCATTTACGTTTAAGGTAATTATTGATAAGTATGATTACGTTGCCATTTACTTTATTGTTTCAGGTTCGAGTTTATACACCTTTTTTGTGTTTCCTGTCTAGAGAAGATCATTCAGCATTTGTTGGAGAGCTGGTTTGGTGATGCTGAATTCTCTCAGCTTTTGCTTGTCTGTAAAGCTTTTCATTTCTCCTTCATATTTGAATGAGATCCTTGCTGGGTACAGTAATCTGGGTTGTAGGTTCTTTTCTTTCATCACTTTAAGTATGTCTTGCCATTCCCTCCTGGCCTGAAGAGTTTCTATTGAAAGGCCAGCTGTTATCCTTATGGGAATTCCCTTGTGTGTTATTTGTTGTTTTTCCCTTGCTGCTTTTAATATTTGTTCTTTGTGTTTGATCTTTGTTAATGTGATTAATATGTGTCTTGGGGTGTTTCTCCTTGGGTTTATCCTGTTTGGGACTCTCTGGGTTTCTTGGACTTGGGTAATTATTTCCTTCCCCATTTTAAGGAAGTTTTCAACTATTATCTCCTCAAGAATTTTCTCATGGCGTTTCTTTTTGTCTTATTCTTCTGGGACTCCTATGATTTGAATGCTGGGGCATTTAATATTATCCTGGAGGTCTCTGAGATTGTTCTCATTTCTTTTAATTTGTTTTTCTTTTTTCCTCTCTAATTCATTTATTTCTACCATTCTACCTTCTACTTCACTAATGCTATCTTCTGCTTCCGTTATTCTACTGTTTGTTGTCTCCAGATTGTTTTTGATCTCATTTTTTGCGTTATTCATTATATATTGACTCTTTTATTTCTCCTAGGTCCTTGTTAAACCTTTCTTGCATCTTCTCAATCCTTGTCTCCAGGCTATTTATCTGTGATTCCATTTTGATTTCAAGATTTTGGATCATTTTCACTATCATTATTCCAAATTCTTTATCAGGTAGATTCCTTATCTCTTCCTCTTTTGTTTGGTTTGGTGGGCATTTATCCTGTTCCTTTACCTGCTGGGTATTCCTCTGTCTTTTCATCTTGTTTATATTGCTGAGTTTGGGGTGTCCTTTCTGTATTCTGGCAGTTTGTGGAGTTCTCTTTATTGTGGAGTTTCCTCACTGTGGGTGGGGTTGTACAGGTGGCTTGTCAAGGTTTCTTTGTTAGGGAAGCTTGTATTGGTGTTCTGGTGGGTGGAGCTGGATTTCTTTTCTCTGGAGTGCAATGAAGTGTCCAGTAATGAGTTATGAGATGTCAGTGGGTTTGGAGTAACTTTGGGCAGCCTGTATATTGAAGCTCAGGGCTGTGTTCCTGTGTTGCTGGAGAATTTGTGTGGTATGTCTTGCTCTGGAACTTGTTGTCCCTTGGGTGGTGCTTGGTTTCAGTGTAAGTATGGAGGCATTTGATGAGCTCCTGTCGATTAATGTTCCCTAGGGTCAGGAGTTCTCTGGTGTTCTCAGGATTTGGACTTAAGCTTCCTGCTTCTGGTTTTCAATCTTATTTTTACAGTAGTCTCAAGACTTCTCCTTCTCTGTGAACTGGTGCGAACCCACATGCCACTGGTTCAGGCCCTCAGCCCCCTGCTCCATTTGAACTTGGGATGGGTTGCACACTGACACTGCACTAGGGTCCACCCACACCCGAGCAGAGCTATGACTTGCAACGTGTTGCAGGTCTGGTACTCTACCACAGCTTTCTTATCCATTCATCTG
The DNA here is from genome assembly GCF_002263795.3 of Bos taurus. Taxonomy (NCBI): domain Eukaryota; kingdom Metazoa; phylum Chordata; class Mammalia; order Artiodactyla; family Bovidae; genus Bos; species Bos taurus. The sequence continues at coordinate 49,344,105 of NC_037357.1, forward strand.
CTTATGGACATCTAGGTTGCTTCCACGTCCTGGCTATTATAAACAGTGCTCCAATGAATATTGGGGTACATGTGTCTCTTTCGATTCTGGTTTCCTCAGTGTGTATGCCCAGTAGTGGGATTGATGGATCATATGGCAGTTCTAGAAAGCCCAGTGATAAATCCAAGCACCTATTGATACCTTATCTTTGACAAAGGAGGCAAGAATATACAATGGAGAAAAGACAATCTCTTTAACAAATGGTGCTGGGAAAACTGGTCAATCACTTGTAAAAGAATGAAACTAGAACACTTGCTAACACCATACACTAAAATAAACTCAAAATGGATTAAAGATCTAAATGTAAGACTAGAAACTATTAAACTCCTAGAGGAAAACATAGGCAAAACACTCTCTGACATAAACCACAGCAGGATCCTCTATGACCCACCTCCTGGAATATTGGGAAAAAAGCAAAAATAAACAAATGGGACCTAATTAAAATTAAAAGCTTCTGCACAACAAAGTAAACTATAAGCAAAGTGAAAAGACAGCCTTCAGAATGGGAGAAAATAATAGCAAATGAAGCAACAGACAAAGAATTAATCTCAAAAATATACAAGCAACTCCTGCAGTTCAATTCCAGAAAAATAAAAGACCCAATCAAAAAGTGGGCCAAAGAACTAAGCAGACCTTTCTCCAAAGAAGACATACAGATGGCTAACAAACACATGAAAAGATGCTCAACATCACTCATTATTAGAGAAATGCAAATCAAAACCACAATGAGGTACCATTTCACGCCAGTCAGAATGGCTGCTATCCAAAAGTCTACAAGCAATAAGTGCTGGAGAGGGTGTGGAGAAAAGGGAACCCTCTTACACTGTTGGTGGCAATGCAAACTAGTACAGCCACTATGGAGAACAATGTGGAGATTCCTTAAAAAACTGAAAATAGAACTGAGGAAGGCTTTCTTATCTCTCCTTGCTATTCTTTGGAACTTCCCCAACAAATGGAAGATGTTACCGTCCTTCATTCCAGAGAAGATCACAGTTTGATAACATCAAGAGAGAAACTCATCAGGAGACTACCTGAGGCCAGTTTAAAGGAACCAGAGAAGTTCATCAGAAGACCATCTGAGGCCAGATTAAAGAAGTGAAGACCCTACACACACCCTGATCCTTAGTAACCCCACTTTTGAACCCTTGCTATAAAACTCACCAAATCCTCCTGAGTTGGGACAGATTTTGAGGCATTACCCTGCTGTATCCCCTTTGCCTGGCAAAGCAATAAAGCTCTTCTTTATACTTCAGCCAAAACTCTGTCTCCAAAATGCTATTGGTCACTGGTGCACAGAGGCCACATTTTCAGCATCAGTAAGAACCTTTAGCAGACACTCTTTAATATCTCAAATCAAAGACTGGGCTAATTCAGAAACATGATTTGATAGTGAAGGCAGCTTTTCAGCATTCAGATATTTCACAGTGAGTAATTCAAATAATTATTCAGCATTCATTTGGACATTGATTGCTCTGGTCAAACTCATGAGATTGTCATCTTTGACACCCCTTTTCAGTGCTTCTCCCCAACTGCTGAGACTCTTATAGTCTTCAATGTTCTAGAAACTATTCCTCCCCCCCACTCACCCCAAATCCCAAAGTTAGAAACAATCTAATAGCATTCATTTACAATTTAGTGTGAAACAGAATAAATGCATTCCCTCTTCCCAAAGGCTACTTGAAATTTGAACTATAATTATAAAATGAAATGCTTGACCCTCTGTTAAAGGTATTATAGACAGCAGCAAGCAGATGAGAGGCTCTGAAATCATGCAAAGTAGATATTTTGAAAATTGAAATCTCCATAGTAATAATAGCATTTTCTATTTTTGAACACTCACTATGTGTCAGGAAGTAACACTAAGTGCTTTACCTAGATTATCTAACCACCCTGATAAGTAATTTCTGTGTTTACTCCTATTTTATAGATGATAATATTTAGGGCTCAAAAAATAAGTAATTTCAGTAAGGTGAATAGCTATTAAGAAGTAAAGATAAGCACGGCACTTTCTCTTATTCAAAAATCTGTATTCTTAGTCACTATGATGCTATGCTTGTCTTCAGATTTACAGGCACACTAGTGATATTGATCTTATAGAAAAGGAATAGGGTAGAAGCTGTTTTTCTGGCTCATTGGGACTTGCTTATATTAGTTGGAGCCTGAATTGATGGGACAGTGTCTAGAAGATTCTAACGACAATTAGAATTCTCGGGTTTACCTGTGAGGATTAGGTATGACACCAACCTTATGGCAGAAAGCAAAAAACTAAAGAGACTCTTAATGAAAGTCAAAGAGGAGAGTGAAAAAGTTGCCTTAAAGCTCAACATTTAGAAAACAAAAATCATGGCATCCAGTCCCATCACTTCATGGCAAATAGATGGGGAAACAATGGAAACAGTGACAGACTTTATTTTTGGGGGGCTCCATAATCACTGCAGATGGTGACTTCAGCCATGAAATTAAAAGACGCTTGCTTCTTGGAAGAAAAACTATGACCAACCTAGACAGCATGATAAAAAGTAGAGACATTACTTTGCCAACAAAAGTCCATCTAGTGAAAGCTATGGGTTTTCTAGTAGTCATGCATGGATGTGAGAGTTGGACTATAAAGAAAGCTGAGTGCCTAAGAATTGATATGTTCGAACTGTAGTATTGGAGAAGACTCTTGAGAGTCCCTTGGACTACAAAGAAACCAAGCCAGTCAATCCTAAAGGAAATCAGTCCTGAACATTCATTGGAAGGACTGATGCTGAAGCTGAAACTCCAATACTTTGGCCCCCTGATGCAAAGAACTAACTCATTGGAAAAGACCCTGATGCTGGGAAAGATTGAAGGTGGGAGGAGAAGGGGATGACAGAGGATGAGATGGTTGGATAGCATCACAGACTCGACGGACATGAGTTTGAGCAAGCTCCAGGAGTTGGTGATGGACAGGGAAGCCTAGCGTGCTGCAGTCCACGGGGTCACAAAGAGTTCATGAGGGGAAACATCATACTTACGGAAGCCTTAAAGTAGACTGTGTTTCTTGGAAAACTGGATTTTAAACCAAAGATCCAAAGCAGATAGTTTTATGAGCCCCTAATTAGCATCACAAAGGAAATAACAAAAGGTTAATGAGAGATGGTTAGTTTGGAAAGGTGGTTTCCTGGTGCCAGCTCCAGCAGCTCAGTCTGTTTGCAGACTCATTAGATGCTTAGATTGATCATCAGCTGAATTCAGGAAGTGCTCACTTGCTGTGTTAGCAGAAGGCTAGCGTGATTCACGGAGAAGGCGATGGCACCCCACTCCAGTACTCTTGCCTGGAAAATCCCATGGATGGAGGAGCCTGGTGGGCTGCAGTCCATGGGGTCGCTAAGAGTCGGACACGACTCAGAGACTTCACTTTCACTTTTCACTTTCATGCATTGGAGAAGGAAATGGCAACCCACTCCAGTGTTCTTGCCTCGATAATCCCAGGGACAGGGGAGCCTGGTGGGCTGCCGTCTATGGGGTCACACAGAGTCGGACATGACTGAAGTAACTTAGTGGCGGCAGTGTGATTCAAGACATCTACCCTATAGATAACTAACTAGGACCCAACAGTAAGGTAATGTTTTCTGCAGTCAAATAAGGCAGGTTTTCTTTGCCTTCAACTTCAATTGACATCAATTATAAATCTGAAAGTGTTTGGTGAAACTCCGAGATAATGAAACTTTCTAAGTTGACAGTTGGTACAAAGGTCTGGCTCCAGGTCCTTAAGATCCAATTTGTGCATTAAAACCATATTTCTGAATTCACATTTTGCACTAAGCAGAATCATCCAGTGAAAGAAAATCCAAACTTAATAGGGTACTCACAGATAATCACTCAACTTCTAAAATGTACAGCTTGATGGACAGTGAGTCAACAAAAAGAATTTGCACTTTGGGCTTTACTCTGGACTTTGCCACTGATTTGTGTTCTGACATGAATAAAGTCTTCAAATTCTTAGTGTATCAGTTTTTCTTCCAGAAAAAAATATATGGAACAGATAATTATATGAAGCATATCTCTGAAATAAAATGGTTCCTTGAATTAAAAGAACTAAATTTTCTAGCTAGTGATAATAGTTCTCTAAATAATAGTTCCCTAAATTTAAATAATAATAATAAATAAGTATAGTTATCAAATAATAATAGTTATTATATTAAATAATAGTTCCCTAAATTTAATAGGATTCACATTTGCATATGAATGATGGTTCAGCTTCTGCATTGGACTTGCTTCAGTTTATCAACAGTTTACATGACTCTCACAAGCTGGAGGCATTTTTTTTCCCAATAAGCTGATTTTTAAATTAAATTAAAATCAAAACCATTCTTTTAGTTTACTTCCCATATTAAAACAACTGACAATCTCATTAGTGATTTAAAACAGCAGGTGGTGATGTCTTAGAACAGTCTGACCAGTCTATCTTGGAACCTATATCACTCCTCTTCCCCCTTTTTCCATGTATTAAAAAGGGAATATTCTATTGTTCACTCAGGTTGGAAACTCCATGGGATGAAAGAGGAGGGAAGAAAGCAAGTAATCAAATATCTATTATTATCCAAACTAAGAAGAGAAAAGAGAGACTATATGAGCTTACAAGTGGTGAAAGAAGCCATATATTGGAAAAAGTATTTCTGGATTTGAATTTACAAACTCATGGCTGGGAAGCTGCCTTGCTGTAATCAACTAAAATTACAAAGTTTCTCCAGGTGATTACAGTAGTGTTTGTTTACAGATATCTATTAAAAGGGAAGCAAAATAATGAGTTGCACTTTTATTTTAAAGCGGATTACAGTTGCACTCCTGCATGATTTAGCATAGGTATTAAACCACAAATTAGAAAGAACTTAAGATCAAGATTTCCAGAAGAAATATCAATAACCTCAGATATGCAGATGATGCAAGCCTTATGGCAAAAAGTGAAGAAGAACTAAAGAGCCTCTTGAGGAATGTGAAAGAGGAGAGTGAAAAAGTTGGCTTAAAGCTCAACATTCAGAAGACAAAGATCATGGCATCCAGTCCCATCACTTCACGGCAAATAGATGGGGAAACAGTGGAAACAGTGACAGATTTTTTTTTTTGGAGGGGGGGCTCCATAATCATTGCAGATGGTGACTGCAGCCATGAAATTAAAAGACACTTGCTCCTAGGAAGGAAAACTTTGACCAACCTAGACAGCATATTAAAAATCAGAGACATTACTTTGCCAACAAAGGTCCGTCTAGTCAAGGCTATAGTTTTTCCAGTAGTCATGTATGGATGTGAGAGTTGGACTATAAAGAAAGCTGAGTGCTGAAAAATTGATGCTTTTGAACTGTGGTGTTGGAGAAGACTTTTGAGAGTCCCTTGGACTGCAAGGAGATCCAACCAGTTCATCCTAAAGGAAATCAGTCCTGAGTGTTCATTGGAAGGATGAATGTTGAAGCTGAAACCAATACTTTGGCCACCTGATGTGAAGAACTGATTCATTGGAAAAGACCCTGATGCTGGGAAAGGTTGAAGGCAGGAGGAGAAAGAGACAACAGAGGATGAGATGGTTGGATGGCATCACCGACTCAATGGACATGAGTTTGGGTAAACTCCAGAAGTTGGTGATGGACAGGGAGGCCTGGTCCATGCAGTCCATGGGGTCACAAAGAGTCAGACACAACTGAACAACTGAACTGAACTGAACTGAACTGAAGACTTAGCTAACTGGAGCAGGGGGAGATGAAGGTGTTTTTAAGGTTTTAACTTCTGCCAAAAATCTTCCTGTTCAAATAAGACAGAAACCTAAAGAGTCTCATTTGCCATGAAAGTCAAAATTATGAAGATTTGAAAGAACTAAAGATATGATGTTGCCTATTGTTTCATATTTAATAGCTTACAAGTTTGTTGACTATGCTGTTGTGAAGAATAATGGAATACAATGATTGTTTCTGATAGCCAGAAACCCTCAAAAGACAAAATGTCTCTCTCTCATGAGGCCACCTCAATGAAACAGAACTCTGAATGAATTCACCAAGAATTCATTTTCTGATAACCTCCTTTGGCCCCTTCTGAATTTAGTACCTTTCAAATCACCTCTGGTACCTATCTATCTCACCTATTCCTCCAACTACAACAGTAGATCTTTGGGGTGCACATTTTGGGGTGATAACCTGTATTTACCATATCCAGTATTTTACCATAATACCTAAAATGCCACAATATTCTTCTGACTTTTCACCTTCACACAAATGCTTAGTAGTGAAGGATTTGCTCTAAAATGACTCTAGATACTGATAGCCCACTGATAATCTCTTTAGGCCACCATGGATAACTGCCTTATAGTCTCTCTGCATGGCAAAATAACTGGTTTAAGGGCTCCATTCTTCCTAATTGCAAAAGCATCTGTTTTGTCTACCCACTTTAGGCTGTGCATAAGTTTCTAAAAAACAACTCTTCTGATGGCTCTAAAGGTCAGTTCAAACCTTTTCTAATTTGGTCCTTGGTGATTTTTCCATGGCTAAAGTTTTATTGGGGGTAAGCCTTGTAGGAAGAGAAATTGAAAAGACTTCCTTGGCAAGCCACACTTCCAAAGTGATGTGTCAAATTAGCTTTCATTGGCCCAAAATAAACAGATAATGAGCCATCTGGTAAGGACAGAGATCAAATATACCTGGGGCAAAGACCTGATCCTGGATGATAAAAAAGCATCTACAGTAAGAGACGAAAGCCATCTCACAGATATTTTGCCTATACAATAAGGAAGTAATACAGGATTTTGGTATTCTTGAAATTGCTTTTTAAATCAGGACTCAATTCTTCATATTTATTTCATAAGAAGAGGGTTAAAGGGAAGATGAACAGAAAAAAATATTTCATAAATATTTAAATGGAAAGTTCAGTTTGTTTTCCCATCCTGATGGAGTTTATTTATGGTGCTTAACCACCTTAATGATGGAATAGAAATGACGTTAAATAGATTGAAAAACCCAAAGAAGATAATGATCTTGATATTTCAATGGACTGTTTTAGTATGTGAATCAATCATATGATTTATCCCTATAAAACAATTTTATTTGCTTCTCATCTGTTGTCCTATTGCCAGCATCCCTACTTATCATGGCCTACAGAACTTGCTTTATCATAAAGCAATTGGAAAAACTTCACCTAGCAAATCACCCAAATAGAGCTTAATTTTATCTCACATGCTATCTCAGGGCGTGATCCACTTGGAACTTTTAGTTGTCTCAAAGTCATTGTCTATTTTAAGTTTTATTATTAATAATTACCTATAGTAAAGGATTCATTATTCATCAGGAGAATAAATACCAAGGTCTTTCCTGACTGGTTGACACTGAGAATTTCTATATTTCTGAGCACTTGGAAAGAATTGGAGGATGGAGGCTATATAAAGGGAGCACACTGAACAGTTAAGAATTTCATTCTCTAGGAGTTTATGGCCAAATAGCACAAATGGTCCAGTATGGAATAGATTGCATCGGATCAGTGAAGAAATTAATTAAGACAACTTCAGCTGGAAAGCAAAATCCTTTTCAAAAGACACTTCTGTGTAATGGGATTCCTTTGGAGGAATACTGGAAACCACGCCCTGAGAGAGCATGTGAGATAAAATTAAGCTCTATTTGGGTGATTTGCTAGGTGAAGTTTTTCCAATTGCTTCATGATAAAGCAAGTTCTGCAGGCCATGATAAGTAGGGATGCTGGCAATAGGACAACAGATGAGAAGCAAATAAAATTGTTTTATAGGGATAAATCATATGATTGATTCACATACTAAAACAGTCCATTGAAATATCAAGATCATTATCTTCTTTGGGTTTTTCAATCTATTTAACATCATTTCTGTTCCATCATTAAGGTGGCATTGAAACATGTAAAATATCATGTATGAAATGAGTTGCCAGTCCAGGTTTGATGCACGATACTGGATGCTTGGGGCTAGTGCACTGGGACGACCCAGAGGGATGGTATGGGGAGGGAGGAGGGAGGAGGGTTCAGGATGGGGAACACATGTATACCTGTGGCGGATTCATTTTGATATTTGGCAAAACTAATACAATTATGTAAAGTTTAAAAATAAAATAAAATTTAAAAAAAAGAAAACATTATTATATAAAAAAGAGGAAGAATGCTTTTATCTCAAAGTAGATAAACTTGAGCTGTCCTAAAAGAATTCTCTGACCAAAAAGCCCAAGCCAAAATAACGCTAGCAAACAACCACTAAGAGCATGGATGTTTCCATTAGTTCGGCTGTGCTGTGCTTGTCGTTCAGTCATGTACGATTCTTTGTGACCCCATAAACTATAGCCCACCAGGCTCCTCTGTCCATGAAGGTTCTCCAAGCAAGAATACTGGAGTGGATTGCCATGCCCTCCTCCACAGGATCTTCCCAACCCAGGGATTGAACCCAGGTCTCCCACATTGCACGCGGATTCTTTACCATCTGAGCCACCAGGGAAGGCCAAGATTACTGGAGTGGGTAGTCTATCCCTTCTCCAGCAGATCTTCCTGAAGCAGGAATTAAACCGGGGTCTCCTTCCATGCAGGTAGATTCTTTACCAGCTGAGCTACCCAGGAAAAACCTTCCATTAGTTAAGGACAACATTTTATTCTAGTGGCCACCTTATCAATAAAATGTAAATAATGCTTTGGAAGGAATCCATTTATCTGGTGCAACAATGTAGTTGAAATAAACAAAAGCATCCACCTGTTATCTCTCTTCCCACCTACCCAGCCATTGCTGAGACTGAGAATGGATAAAGGTCCTGGACCTCAAAAGGAAAGAGAAACTGGGTATTGAGTATCACTGAGTACTTCCTAACCAGAAAGGTAAACAGGCATGTCAGAGATTAAACCTACCATTTTACAATGACATTAACTAAAATTAAGCAGGAAGTTCAATCTCAGAGCAGAAGAATTTAAAAAGAAAATCCTTAACATTGTGACTGTTCAAATTAGAACATCAAGGAAGACTCTTTCATGATACTCTTATTAAAAATATGACCTTGACTGTAACCATCTTCTTTTATAGTTTCTTCTGCTTTATTGGCACAATATTAATAAGATTCATATTAGTCCCAGGCTCTATTCTTAGAAATATTTCTAAAATAAGAGTTATTCATTTCATCATTGAGCTGACCTTGTTCACCCCAGTAAAACTCAGATAAGCAAATCTAAAAAGGTGATAATTTTCACAGTCAATAACAAAAGTAGCTGACACTTTCCCAGAGCTGGACCTATTGCTGAATGAATGAACAACAATATCTACGTATGGATTGCTCCTACCTGGTATTAGAATGCTGTATACCTGAGGCAAGATGAGAAAACCTGAAAGCCATATATATAGAAACTCTGTATACATATACTTTACTGTGTTCAAGTAATTAAACATTTTACCTGGTATGTTTTCAAGAGGCTAAAGACATCTTTAAACAATTCTATATGAGCAAAACCAGGGGAGAAATAACCACATGAATTGCAAAACAGTATATCTAGCCTCAAAGATGCTAATTTGACTCCAGGGGGAGCTAATCAACCTCTTTGTTGAACTAAAGATAAACCTTTTTGACAGCAAATACTATCTGATAAAATGGAATTTTCAATTACTCTATGAACATCTGGTTCATGCTACCATTTCTGGAGCCCAGCAGCACACTGCCTTGCAATGTCACAAAATATTCTCCGTTGAGAACTCCCTATTTTGCTAAGAGACTAATTGAAATGAATGGCAATTTAGTGAGGTGAGAGGTGAGTCAGGGGATAGGTAAGAGGATAAGGAAGGGACATTCAGTCATGGAATCATAATTTCATTAAAAGGCTATAGGAAATGAAATTACATACTGTTGATAGAGTGTTGAAAGTGTAAACATCCTAATACACCTGTGCTTGAAACTAGAATATGCATAGTGTGCAGCCTCCAGATAATTTTCATGGCTAATTTGCAACAGCGGTTGCATTAGGCACAGCTCAAGTTCTTTAAATCCATGTTTTACACAACAAACATGTTAAATGATATACAGGTGATGAAAATAGCAAATGAATAAGTTTAGGAAAATGCGAAGAACCTACACTTTCAGAAATAAAGCAATTATTATATTGCATTTGGGTGCTTTTGGATGTGAAAATCAGATAGATGTTCTCACAAATTTCTGTACATTGCTTCCATTTGGTATCAATTAGCATGGGAGGGAAACCAATTCAGTGTTGTAGTGAGTTCCAAATTAGGTGCATATTATAGCAATTAAATTCAATTTTTCAGCTGATGAATTTATAATCAATAATTAAATCATAAGGTAAGAGAGACCGAGTGTGATTTGAAACAAATTAGTTGGGCTTGGGACGAGTATGTACAGTTCTAAGACATGAACCCATAAACTCTAATTTCATCAGAACTACACATTTGAGAATTCATAATGGGATATACAAGTCATCACAAATGAGCATGCAAAGAAGCAAGGAGACAAAAGCCTATTAAACCCAGCACTATTCAACCCAGAAATAACCTTGACAGGAAGGGCTTGCAGTCCTATGAGACTCCCAAATGTGCAACAAACCCATGAGCCTCTGGCACCTCTGAGCACTCTACTTTTTGCTTACTCTTCTTAGAGATTGTCTGCAGAAATTGCACAGGGCAAAATTTTTATCCCTGCAAGAAGGTGTAATTTTACCAAATAACTCAAATTCAGGGAGGGAAAACATTGGTTAAAAGATTTGAGTGTGACTCCCCAACTCAGCACCAAATCAGGTGGTAAAATATGCTGAGTGACAATACTGACTTGTTTTCAACGTACTCTGAGAGCTACAGAGACATAGCATTGCAAAAAGTGCCATATGCCAGTAGAAAGTATAGGATAAAGAACGCTCCATCAGCTGCTTTTCTGGGAAGCCATGACAAGAGCTACAGTACTGGGGGAGAGCTGAGACATATTAATTCAAAGGCACTATAGATGATAAATGTAATTCAGACACCTGGCAACTAGGAAATTTGGCTCAGTCAGTTCATCAACCCACTGATCAGGTTTTAGGCATGTTGCAAGTGATACTAGGATTGGTAATAATTCAGAAAGCAGAGATTCTTATTATTTCATCTTATCTCCACCCTGACACAGCTCACAGATATGTCTGGTTGGGGCAATCAAAAAAAACCAAAACCAACACAATTCTGTAAAGTAATTATCCTTCAATTAAAAATAAATAAATTTAAAATTTTTTTAAATTGTAATTATCCTCCAATTAAAAATTTTTAAAAGATAAAAAAAAAAAAAAAACAGCAAGCTGATGGTACAAAGGAATGCTGCTGCTAAGTCACTTCAGTCATGTCTGACTCTGTACGACCCCAGAGACGGCAGTCCACCAGGCTCCCCCATCCCTGGGATTCTCCAGGCAAGAGTACTGGAGCAGGTTGCCATTTCCTTCTCCGATGCATGAAAGTGAAAAGTGAAAATGAAGTCGCTCAGTCGTGTCCAACTCCTAGCGACCGCATGGACTGCAGCCTACCAGGCTCCTCCATCCATGGGATTTTCCAGGCAAGAGTACTGGAGTGGGTTGCCATTGCCTTCTCTGACAAAGGAATGGGGTCTGTGGAAATTCCATCTGGGTGATGGGTAACCCAAGGTATCCAGGTGGCAGTAGCAGGAACACCCAGAGTCCATGGTGTCAATAGTGTAAGCTGGGGATTCTGTATACAGCAACAGCAGTGGTGACCTCACCACACAACTTCTGTTATCATTTGGAGCACTGTTTCTGGCTCTGCATCTCTTGGGCAACTCAATATCATTTGAATGAATTCTTTATCTACTCAAATTAATAAAATGTAGAACATATTGACTGTAACCAGTATGTTTCCAATAAAATTAAAAGTAAAACAAACAAACAAAAAAACCCACAATCTGAAGTCAAGGGTCTAAATCCAGACTCTTGCCCTTTGAGTACAAAATTCTTCCAGCTATTCTCCTTTGGTTAAATATAGTGATCCTGCATTCCCTTGTCTAGGAATGTTCTCAGAGAAAAGTAACTGAAAATTAAGGGATCTGAGAATCTCAAAGCACCCTTGGCATTCACATTGAGCATTCTTTAGCTACAGTAGGGTTAAAAGAATAAACTCCAAAGAAAGTTTTGGCAGTGTGAAGAAGTATAGGGCCCTGGTTAAGAAAATGAGAAGCAAATACTGTTTGTACATTTTCCTCAAACACTAGCAACACAATATGAGTTCATTGAACAACTTGCTCCTGTTCAAGGAAAAAAATTAACAGTTGAATAAAATTATCCTTATTTGGAAAATCCTGAGATTCTTCATCATTCATATGTCTATATATATGCAAAGAAAAATTCTGCACTAATATCCAAATTGGAAACATCACAGAGAGATCTACAGACATGAAATCCAAGGTGAGATAAATTCCCCCAAACAAAGGCATAAGGTGAAATGTATTGGGTATATTTGGTCCAACTTTGGAGTAATTCTGATAGGACTAGAAAAAATAATTATCAGGATCAGAGTTAGTCTGACAGTATCATTATAACCCTTGCTCTTCTCCAGAGACATCCATTCAAATCTCAAAAACTGTTCAGCTCTGGCAACTTTTGGATTTTGGGGTACTTTGGTTTGAGATGCCTAACACAGTATCAGTGAACCAAAGAGAACTGGGACCTTTTTTCCTCAAGATATCTTTGAGACTTTCAGCACTGTCTGAGTCCAGAGGAGATTCCATTTTCCCTTCTCACCTTTCTAGATCAGTAGTCCTCAGGATCAACAATACCATGTTGCCCTGGAATGAATAACTAGAACCACACTAATTATGATTACTATTTATGTAATTATGTAATTAGAATGGTTACCAGATCAGGCAGGCATGCATGATAAATTTGTTCATATTTGTCTTTCAACTACTTGTGTGAAGTCAAGTGGGCCTTAGGAAGCATCACTATGAACAAAGCTAGTGGAGGTGATGGAATCCCAGTTGAGATAGTTCAAATCCTGAAAGATGATGCTGAGAAAGTGCTGCATTCAATATGGCATCAAATGTGGAAAACTCAGCAGTGGCCACAGGACTGGAAAAGGTCAGTTTTCATTCCAATCCCAAAGAAAGGCAATGCCAAAGAATGCTCAAACTACCGCACAATTGCACTCATCTCACACCTAGTAAAAAGTAATGCTTAAAATCCTCCAAGCCAGGCTTCAGCAATACATGAACCGTGAACTTCCAGATGTTCAAGCTGGTTTTAGAAAAGGCAGAGGAACCAGAGATTAAATTGCCAACATCTGCTGGATCATTGAAAAAGCAAGACAGTTCCAGAAAAACATCTATTTTTGCTTTATTGACTATACCAAAGCCTTCGACTGTGTGGATCACAATAAACTGTGGAAAATTTTGAAAGAGATGGGCATACCAGACCACCTGACCTGCCTCTTGAGAAATTTGTATGCAGGTCAGGAAGCAACAGTTACAACTGGACATGGAACAACAGACTGGTTCCAAATAGGAAAAGGAGTACGTCAAGGCTGTATATTGTCAGCCTACTTATTTAACTTATATGCAGAGAAAGCATATAAGAAATGCTGGGCTGGAGGAAGCACGAGCTGGAATCAAGATTGCTGGGAGAAATATCAATAACCAGATATTCAGATGACACCACCCTTATGGCAGAAAGTGAAAAGAATTAAAGAGCCTCTTGATGATAGTGAAAGAGGAGAGTGAAAAAGTTGGCTTAAAGCTCAACATTCAGAAAACTAAGATTATGGCATGTGGTCCCATCACTTCATGGCAAATAGATGGGGAAACAGTGGCTGACTTTAGTTTTCTGGGCTCCAAAATCACTGCAGATGGTGACTGCAGCCATGAAATTAAAAGACACTTACTGCTTGGAAGGAAAGTTATGACCAACCTAAACAGCATATTAAAAAGCAGAGGCATTACTTTGCCAACAAAGGTCCATCTAGTCAAGGCTATGGTTTTGCCAGTGGTCATGTATGGATGTGAGAGTTGGCTATAAAGAAAGCTGAGCACAGAAGAATTGATGCTTTTGAACTGTGGTGTTGTAGAAGACCCTTGAGAGTCCCTTTGTCTGCGAGGAGATCCAACCAGTCCATGCTAAAGGAGATCAGTCCTGGGTGTTCATTGGAAGGACTGATGTTGAAGCTGAAACTCCAATACTTTGGCCACCTGATGCGAAGAGCTGACTCACTTGAAAAGCCCCTGATGCTGGGAAAGATTGAGGGCAAGAGGAGAAGGGGACGATAGAGGATGGGATGGTTGGATGGTATTACCAACTCGATGGACATGGGTTTGGGTGGACTCCAGGAGTTGGTGATGGACAGGGAGGCCTGGCGTGCTGCAGTTCATGGGGTCACAAAGAGTTGGATATATCTGAGAGACTAACATTTTCACTTATAGGAAGCTCAGTTGTACTGGGATATCATAAGGTAGAGCCAGAGATGTAAGCAAGACCTGAATTCCCTTTGTACCTAAACATTAATGACTCAACCAAATTGTAAAGAACAAACACAAGGGATGGTTCAAGGTTTAGGCACTGCTAGAACAATGGAAAAATGAAGATACATGTACGAGAACTGAATATTGAGAAACAAAATGTAGAAGTGTGCCAAAACAGAACAGCAAAAATGTGTGTATGTGATCCCCACCTTAAATGTAGGAGAGTCTTGGGATAATGCCATATATTTGCTTTAGAATCTCATTATTACACTATCTATAGGATATACATACAATACATCCCTTTTGTAAGAAACATCCCCTCAGATAAACTAGCTCCAGTCCACTGGTACTGTTTTCCTAGAGATACGGGACAAAAAAAAAAAAGACACAAAAAAACAGATATTGTTCTAGACAAGCACAAAGTGAGAATCAATTCTGACTATTTCTTTTCCTAGAGTTATTTCATTTTAGAGAACATCTAACTAAAACCCTTTCTGATATAAATGAAAAAGCATTTCTTTGAGACACAAGACTAGAAAATGATACACATCAGTCTGTATTCTGTGACATGCTGCTAATCCTCTGAGAATTAAATAACCTCTGTTTCAGTTATATAAATGTTTAATTTTTTCATCTTTAGTCTTAGGTTGCTTGGAAAGTATATTATCTCTGAGGATGTCACCAGTCACCAATTAGGGAAGGCAGCTCACAGTTGGTAGTGACTTACATATATTATAGACTTTGACACTTGGATCTGCTGGGAAAGGGATGGATTAAACAATCTAATAGAATCTACAGTGAGAAACTTTTTCTCAACAGAAAACATTTTGTTTTGTGGATCATGCATTTTTTTTCCTTTGGTTTCATTTATAAGACCAAAACAAAGCCATTTAATGATGTATACAGTGAAATGAAACAGTTGAAGACCAGCACATAATCACCATATTTTGTTTTCTCATCTTTAAGTCTTTTAGCAGCAGGGCTTCCAGCTGAGCTTGCGTCTAGCTACTCTCAAGACATAGCCAAGCATTCTGAAGCTTCACTGAGCCTAAACACCAAGCTGAATTCATAGTTCTTAATTGAAAAAGACAGGCTGTTTGCCTAGCATGTTTGCATCAGTAAAACATTGAAAATGACATTTGTGCCCAAGTCCATCTGAACATTCTGCCTTAGCTGAACTCTGCTAATGTTTTTATACCCTGGTTTATGCTTGGAACAGTTTTAAATAGCTCCTCTTGCTAAAGCATGTGTGCTAGATTCCCCAAAATAGACTCTTCTTCATACATGAGGATGTCGTTCCTGACACGTGCTTTGAGGCATTTTTGACATGCACAGAATGTTACATTAAGTTTTCTTACTCTGGTGTCTCCTATGACCAGTGGCTTGCATTTGCCTGGTAGCTAGAGGGATTTGGCGGCATCACCATCTCATAGACAAAGTGGGAAGTTTTGCACTCTGTCTCCTCAGTAAAGAGTATGCAATATGTGGTCAGAGAAGAGTCTCCTTCTGGGAAAAGCTAACTAGCCTGATATGGAAATAAAACTCACCCCTTTGGTGTCATAAGTGCTGTGTTCTCTGCAACTCAACTGGTCAGTTGAATTCATGTACTAAATCAAAAAGAGGCATTTTTCCTGGTGAGAAGGCATCTGTTGATTTCCTATGTTTGTGATGCAGTTATGATTGACAAGTGTGTATGCAATATGCATAGGTAGTCAGCTTTTTAAGTGCTTAAACGTTTATATGATCATAGTGAATCCACTCATAGAGGGCAAAGAAGAGTCTGGACAGGCGTCAAGACATCTCGAAACCCTTTAGGTGCTACTGAGGCATGAGCATAATACACACCTTCAACATATACTCATTACAGTAAAGAACAGTACAGGAGTACAGTGAGCCTCTAAACATCCTGAGTTCTTTGGAATCTATGGTTGCAACTTATAGCCAATCAGTCCTTACCATGGTCAGGCATCTGAGATCCCATGGAGGTCACACTGGTGTTCAGCACATCATTGACAGCAGTGTCACAATACAGGCTCCGCTGGATATCATGTTCACTGTCAGTCTGGTCGCTCTCCTCATGGCCGCTATCCTTTAGGCTGTTGCCCTCTAAGTCCTTGAAGGTGGAGCTGCTGGGTTGAAGAAAGAATGATAATTTATAACTGTGACAGATCTGATTTTTAAAAATCTTTCAGAGCCAGGATGATGTCAGCTCTGTGATGAGGCCAACAGTGACTGGATGGTCCATCAGGGCAGGAGAAAGAAAACTTTCTGTTTAAAGATCATGGAACTTAACACTGTAGAGAGGTTCTCACTATTGAATGCTGATGAAGCTAATCACTTTCATTCACTTATCTTCAGGGCATCACTACAGGCAAGGCAGAAGGAACTACAATTCTGAAACAACCACCTGCAAAAAATATCGTTATTTCAGAAGGTTTTTTTCCTCTTATGCAATCAAAGTAAAATAATAACAGCTAAAGTTTACTGAGGGATTACTGTGCATGAGGCACTGTTCTAAGTGCTTGATATGAGTTCACTTTTTAAAATAATCACAACTCTATAAAATAAAGGTGCTATTAATATTCACATTTCATGAAAAAAAGAGGCACACATAAGTTGAATAACTTGTCCAAGGTCACACAGCTGGTTAAAATGTAGCAGATTTAAGACCAAACCCAGGCGGTCTGACTCCAGAGCCTGGCCCCTTAACCCCTATTTATACTGCCTCTCCAAAGATGTCTACTAAGCAACTGTGAAAATGAAAGTGGGAGAAATTGACGTAATGCAATTTAAATAGAAAGGGTTATCAGGATCAGAGAACTTGGGTCAGATTTAACTGAGAGAGGCTGAGGGACAGAGTCAAAGAAAAAAAAGGAGAGGTAGGAGCTGAGAAGAGAGCCTTGGTACATGGAAAGTAAGACGAAAGTGAGAACCAGAGGAAACAGTGCGTGCAGTTATGCTAAGAACATGGCAACCTGCAGCTCAAGACTTTGTGGGTAAATTTTCCTTGCACTTAGTAAATCAATCCACCATTCCATGCACTAACCATATTACCCAAGAACCCCACTGCAGCTGCTGCTGCTAAGTCGCTTCAGTCATGTCCATCTCTGTGCAACCCCATGGACTGCAGCCTACCAGGCTTCTCCGTCCATGAGATTTTCCAGGCAAGAGTACTGGAGTGGGTTGCCATTGCCTTCTCTGCAAGAACCCCACACCATTTCTCAAAAGATAAGAGACTAATACATCAGGTACATCCATAGAGGCCTCATCTTCTCTAATACTTTGTATGGCCTGACAGAATGTGCAGCTGTGATGCACCATGGACTATAAATTAGGCATAAAAAATACCTAGTGAATGGTGAATCCATTCCCTAGTCAGTAAGGAAGCAGCGAAGGCATACTCAAGAAAATGTGTTGTCTCAACAAGGGAGAGCAGCATGCTTGTGAATTAGGACAAGTCCCAACAGACCTACTGTACTTCTGAAAAGGGAGCCCTGTGGAGATGACACTGCAAACTCACTCAATCTGCTCAACCTTGAACATCCACAGGCCTGACTCTCTGAGGCTTTGATAAGAACACTAAGTACATATGATGAAGAGCTATGCCATGGACACAATGCCTACATTGTCATTCTCCACACTGGTCAAAGGGAATGACAGCAGATTTTTAACATATGACCAACCTAGATGTAGAATGTTTGCTGCCCTGAATATGAAAAGGAAAAGATCAAAAGGGCAGTAACGGGAAAGCCATAATTATCAGAAAATGAAGGGCAAAAGGGGGTGAAGCACTGACCTATTTGCTAATTATTTTCAGAAAGAATAAATGAACATCAACTGTATTAAAACTAAAATCACTCAATAGGCCAACTCACTCAGCTCCTTCAAATTTTGTCATGTAGCTACTCAGCCCTGTGGACCCACCAGGATGCAGTTCTATTCAAAAACCAATCATCCTATGAGTTTTTATGGTCATTAACACCAATTGCAAACACATACTTTAAAATGTGTCACTATCTCTAGCTTCATGGCACAGATTTGGAGGCTTCCTATAAGTACTAATTCCACAGAATGAACAGATTCAAAGTTCGTTTTTTAGAAAAAAACTCTGGTCCTGTCCACATGCACCCCTGCACCTCAGGAGAAAGGAAATGACCTGCCTGGATGGTCTTACTGGCTCCTACATTTTTACAACAAATAATTTTTGACCTACATTCATTCCTGCTATCTGAAGAATGTGAAAATTTCTTTAGTTCACAATGCACGATTGTTACCTTAAACCACAGAATTCAACTCTGACTTCACTGCATTTCAGCAGTTGCTAAAACTTGCTTGAGACAGATGATGGTGAGGGGTATAAAATAAGGACAATGTAATTAACCATTCTTTTAGAGCAAGGTTCCCAACCTTGGCACTACTGACACTGTGTAAGTCTGTTGGTGGGGGGAGGCAGGTGTTCTGTCCATTATAAGACGTTTAGCAGCAACTCTGGCCTCTATGTACTAGATGCCAGTCATGCCTCTCCCAGAAGGCACAACCAGAAATGTCTCCAGACATTGCCAAATAACTCCCAGTTGAGAACCACTGCTCTAGGTTCTTTAAACTCTATTCCTGTAACATGTTATATTTCCTGACTGTAGTGCAAAGAGCATTGAACTTGGAGTCATCAGAACAAGTGATAATCCTTAGTCTGCCACTTCATCTATGGGAACCTGGGCCTGATAGCTAATGTCTCTGTGCCTTGATTTCCTTGTCTGTAAAATGCACCTGCTGGGAATTCCTTGGTGGTCCAGTGGTTAGGACTCCTTGCTTTTACTTCCAAGGGCCTGGGTTCAATCCCTTCTCAGGGAACTAAGCACATGATTATTAATCAACTATACTCCAATTTTCAACAAAAAAAAAATAATGAAAAATTAAACCCTAGAAAAATACATTTGCTAAAACCTCCTTTACAAAGCCATTTTGAAGACTTCATCAAATACTTCACATGAAGTACCAGTTATACACAAATGCTCAATAAATGGTTATTGCTTAATATGATCATTACTCCCATATATGATAATGATTTCATTGACTTACAACTAAATATTATGTACATAGTTTTTTTTTAATTGGAGGCTAATTACTTTACAATATTGTAGTGGTTTTGCCATGCATTGACATGAATCAGCCATGGGTGTACATGTGTTCCTCATCCTGAACCCTCTTGCCACCTCCCTCCCCATCCCATCCTTCTGGGTCATCCCAGTGCACCAGCTCCAAGCATCCTGTCTCATGCATCAAACCTGGACTGGCGATGTGTTTCACATATGATAATATACATGTTCCAATGCTATTCTCTCATATCATCCCACCCTCACCTTCTCCCACAGAGTCCAAAAGACTGTTCTATACATCTGTGTCTCTTTTGCTATCTCGCATATAGGGTTATCGTTACCATCTTTCTAAATTCCATATATATGCATTAGTATACTGTATTGGTGTTTTTCTTTCTGACTTACTTCACTCTGTATAATAAGCTCCAGTTTCATCCACCTCATTAGAACTGATTCAAATGCATTGTTTTTCATGGCTGAGTAATATTCCATTGTGTATATGTACCACAGCTTTCTTATCCATTCATCTGCTGAGGGACATCTAGGTTGCTTCTATGTCCTGGCTATTATAAACAGTGCTGCGATGAACAATGGGGTACATGTGTCTCTTTCAATTCTGGTTTCTTCAGTGTGTATGCCCAGCAGTGGGATTGCTGGGTCATATGGCAGTTCTATTTCCAGTTTTTTAAGGAATCTCTACACTGTTCTCCATAGTGGCTGTTCTAATTTGCATTCCCACCAACAGTGTAAGAGGGTTGCCTTTTCTCCACACCCTCTCCAGCATTTATTGTTTGTAGACTTTTGGATAGCAGCCATTCTGACCGGCATGAGATGGTACCTCATTGTGGTTTTGATTTGCATTTCTCTGATAATGAGTGATGTTGAACATCTTTTCATGTGTTTGTTAGCCATCTGTATGTCTTCATTGGAGAAATGTACATAGTCTTTGTATAGGATTGATATAGGAAATGCATACATAAAGAATGCTGCTATATCTTCTATAAACTATAGTCAGACATTGTCCACTACATCAATTTCTTCTAAAATTAAGGGACAGGAAAAGAAATTCTATCCAATTGGTATCCTTCCTTTATTGAAAAATGAGAATGACATGCTCTGGTATACTTACTCTGTCTTGGCTTCTCAAAAGCTTCAAGGAAAATATAATGTTTAATTGCAGTGACTTAGATGCCAGGGATCTCTATTTTGCTTTTCCTAATTGGTTTTGGCTCTATCTTTTAAAATTTTGATAATCATTTAGAGATCTCTTCAAGAAAATTAGAGATACCAAGGGAACATTTCATGCAAAGATGGGCTCGATAAAGGACAGAAATGGTATGGACCTAACAGAACCAGAAGATATGAAGAAGAGGTGGCAAGAATACACAGAAGAACTGTACAAAAAAGATCTTCACAACCCAGATAATCACGATGGTGGGATCACTCATCCAGAGCCAGACATCCTGGAATGTGAAGTCAAGTGGGCCTTAGAAAGCATCACTATGAACAAAGCTAGTGGAGGTGATGGAATTCCAGTTGAGCTATTTCAAATCCTGAAAGATGATGCTGTGAAAGTGCTGCACTCAATATGCCAGCAAATTTGGAAAACTCAGCAGTGGCCACAGGACTGGAAAAGGTCAGTGTTCATTCTAATCCCAACGAAAGGCAATGCCAAAGAATGCTCAAACTACCACACACAATTGCACACATCTCACACACTAGTAAAGTAATGCTCAAAATTCTCCAAGCTAGGCTTCAGCAATACGTGAACCATGAACTTCCTGATGTTCAAGCTGGTTTTAGAAGAGGCAGAGGAACCACAGATCAAATTGCCAACATCCACTGGATCATGGAAAAAGCAAGAGAGTTCCAGAAAAACATCTATTTTTGCTTTATTGACTATGCCAAAGCCTTTGACTGTGTGGATCACAATAAACTGTGGAAAATTCTGAAAGAGATGGGCATACCAGACCACCTGACCTGCCTCTTGAGAAATCTGTATGCAGGTCAGGAAGCAACAGTTACAACTGGACATGGAACAACAGACTGGTTCCAAATAGGAAAAGGAGTACGTCAAGGCTGTATATTGTCACCCTGCTTATTTAACTTATATGCAGAGTACATCATGAGAAACGCTGGACTGGAAGAAACACAAGCTGGAATCAAGATTGCCAGGAGAAATATCAATAAACTCAGATATTCAGATGACACCACCCTTATGGCAGAAAGTGAAGAGGAACTAAAAAGCCTCTTGATGAAAGTGAAAGAGGAGAGTAAAAAAGTTGGCTTAAAGCTCAACATTCAGAAAACAAAGATCATGGCATCTGGTCCCATCACTTCATTGGAAATAGATGGGGAAACAGTGGAAACAATGTCAGACTTTATTTTTGGGGGCTCCAAAATCACTGCAGATGGTGACTGCAGCCATGAAATTAAAAGACTCTTACTCCTTGGAAGGAAAGTTATGACCAAACTAGATAGCATATTCAAAAGCAGAGACATTACTTTGCCAACAAAGGTCCGTCTAGTCAAGGCTATGGTTTTTCCTGTGGTCATGTATGGATGTGAGAGTTGGACTGTGAAGAAGGCTGAGCACTGAAGAATTGATGCTTTTGAACTGTGGTGTTGGAGAAGACTCTTGAGAGTCCCTTGGACTGCAAGGAGATCCAACCAGTCCATTCTGAAGGAGATCAGCCCTGGGATTTCTTTGGAAGGAATGATGCTAAAGCTGAAATTCCAGTACTTTGGCCACCTCATGTGAAGAGTTGACTCACTGGAAAAGACTCTGATGCTGGGAGGGATTTGGGGCAGGAGGAGAAGGGGACAACAGAGGATGAGATGGCTGGATGGCATCACTGACTCGATGGACGTGAGTCTGAGTGAACTCGGAGTTGGTGATGGACAGGGAGGCCTGGCATGCTGCGATTCACGGGGTCGCAATGAGGCGGACACAACTGAGCGACTGAACTGAACTGAACTGAAGTATTATAAACCACATTGGAGCTTTTGGCTTTTTATAGGAAGAAGAGAAATAACAAAATAGTGAAGAATTGGCTGCTTGGACTGGTAATTTGAGAATGAGAAGTCATATGTTCTCTAAAGAAAAAGCAAAGTGTATTAACCCCCTCCCCCAAACCTTAAAATAGTTAACTTGTATAAAGAACAGTTTGTCCATCTGACAAACTAAGTGCCACTTACTCTCATCCTGTAAGGACATTTAGTGGCTTAATGAATGGATTTGTGTAAGGCAGTTTAAGATGCAGTAAGTAAGATGCTGCAAATTGTAAAACAGCCTGGTAAATGGCCACTCACCCAAAACAATTTATGCCAGGCATAAAAAAATACTGATTTCACTTGCTTTACTACCTGTGTACCTCTTGGGAGATGAAAGACTTATAAAGCAACTTTTGTGGGACAATAAATTAGGGTCCTTTTTGCAATGGTATTGTAAATACAGATGTTTCTATTACTTGTTCTGGTGAGTAACAGAGGAACAAGCTTGAAAAAATTTGGAATAAGATTCTGTACATAAGACTCAGAGAATACTTGATGAATGAACATTACTAACATTCTGACCCATATTTACACTTCAAAATATTAGAAATCTTTCCAAAGAACAGAAAAATCTGAAAGGAGAGAATATCTTTCTAGTAGGTAACACCACATACCCAGGAAATAGCTTCTGAGAATAAGAATGGACTAAAAGTCAAAAGAGTAGGGTAACTATATTAAGAAACATAAGATCCTAGAGTGGTTCTTTGGAGAAGGCAATGGCACCCCACTCCAGTACTCTTGCCTGGAAAATCCCATGGATGGAGGAGCCTGGAAGGCTGCAGTCCATGGGGTCGCTAAGAGTCGGAGACGACTGAGCGACTTCACTTTCACTTTTCACTTTCATGCATTGGAGAAGGAAATGGCAACCCACTCCAGTGTTCTTGCCTGGAGAATCCCAGGGATGGGGAAGCCTGGTGGGCTGCCATCTATGGGGTCGCACAGAGTCAGACACGATTGAAGCGACTTAGCAGCAGCAGCAGCAGCAGCATAGTGGTTCTTGGATCACCTGTATCACAATCACCTTGGGAACCTGTGAAAACTGGAGATTCTCTAGGGATGGCACTAGAGCCTGCATTTAACAAGCCTCCCAGGTGATTCTAATGCACAAAAAAGGCCAGAAATTGCCGGTATAAAGGAATGTTTAATGCTAGTTTTCAATGGGAAAATGCTGAGTTTTTTTTAAACTTTTTTCATCCATTCCTTCAATAGACATGTACCAGCATTTGTTATAGACAAGGCACCATACCAGGTGCTGCAAAACCCCAGGACAATTCAGGTGGAAAAGGAAAGCACTCTGTATGGTTTAGGAGCCAATGCTCATTTTCTTTCCCACTCTGCTTCAGAGCCATGTTCATTTCCTGCTTTATTTTCTTTGAGCTACAGCCCCATGCCCTGCTTGATATTGCTCAAAAGCACTGCAGGAATGGGTATCAGACAGCAGTACAGAAAACTGGCATGAGGAAAGACAGTGTTGCAGCAAGGGCAATGTCCCACTGCTGGCTTTCCTTGCTCTGAGATGATAGCAAGACAACAAACATAGCAGGAAGGAAATTCATCCAGAAAAAATTCTGAACTGTCTTGGCTTGTTAATCTGGGACTCTGACATAAACCTTGGGTATACCTACAGGTTACAGATGACGTTCGGGAAAAAAAAAAAATACTACAGAAATAAATCACTAGATTACTCAGTGCAGAAGATTATGGGGCAATATGCTATATATCTTCCGTTACACTTCCTGATCTACTCCTCACCCTTCTGAACCTTAATTTGTGCTAGGAGAAACCCCGTTGCCTTCTGGCTTTCTTTTGGTTTACCTCAGGTAGACAGATGAGAGAGAGAAAAGGAAGCCGGCACGTAAGCCCTGGAGAATGCCAAAAAGCAGGCTCTAAGAAGAATCCCCGGGTGGGTAGAAAGTGAACAGAAGAAGAAAAAAAAAGGATGGGAAAAGAAATTCTCAAAGTTGGCCTGAAATTGGATTGGCATTTAAAGAAACGAGAACTTGATAATAAAATTAAGACTGATAATCAGATTCAGAATTTTCTGGCCAGGATATTTCCCATGCATGTAAGTGGATCCTCAAGAAACCACATACAGTGAAACACCTTTCAAACATCACTGTGAGCTATGTGAACACAGTTTGTGTGGTTTTATCATCTGATGTTAATTACTACTCTCTTAACACTTTCCATACATTTTACATTTAAAATAGTTAGCCCCCCTCAAAAAGCATAGCACACAAGATTCCCTGTGTCTTTCCAGGTATTGTGCTTTGTCTAAATTCAACTGATCCCATAAATTCCAAGACCTTTGTAGTTTTCCAAAGCTCTCAGGATTCCAAAAACAGAACCTGGCAAAAATGCTTGTGTCCCTGAGCTTTCCTCTTTAACCAAGGTGATCCCTGATTGAAAGAAAAAAAAAAAAGCACTATCTTTGATCTCAGGGAACATCAGGAGATTTTTCCACTGAGGGCCTATTAATTCCACATTGTACCTTTTGTGTGTGCATGTGTGTAAATAAAAACATATAATTAATCAAAATCAGAAGTTCTAGTGAGTCCAAAAGCTGCTAAAGAAATACATGTGTCCCAAAAGCTAAATGTTTGAACATAAGTTTTCATCTCATCAGTTTGCCTTGTGCATTGGATATTCACGTCTGACCTAAGATGGTGAGGGTTCCCAAGAGTCTTAGCCTTCCGCCATGCTATGAAAATCAGGTTCATGCTACAAGTTTAACCCGGTCGTAGAATTTCCAGGTACCCAGAGCTAGCCCAAGGGGCCTGTGAGGATAGGTAACTCACTGTTTTTATCAGAAGTCTGAAAAAAGGGGTTTGTAATAACAGTTCTAAAGCAGAAA
The DNA here is from genome assembly GCF_002263795.3 of Bos taurus. Taxonomy (NCBI): domain Eukaryota; kingdom Metazoa; phylum Chordata; class Mammalia; order Artiodactyla; family Bovidae; genus Bos; species Bos taurus. The sequence goes on from NC_037357.1 coordinate 49,369,577, forward strand.
AGAAAGCAAATTTCTGCTGCAGTTACTCTAATCAGTGTACAAAAAGAGGGCTTTTATCCTTCCTAATAAATCAGTTGAATAATTTTGATTTCCTCACCTTTTGATTTATTCTGTGAGCCAAGAAAATATTCAAAATGGGTCCTTCCCAATCCCTCAAAAAATTCCAAACAATGCTATGACTGTTAATACTGGGCTCTCCATTTTCACATAATTAACAATTATCACTTAAGGTCACAAGTGGTTCCAGACCAATACAGATAAGCCTAGCATGTTAGCAGGCATTACTGCAGCATCGTGAATTAAATTAGATCTGAATTAAAGTTGTTTCTACAACAAACTAGTTTATTCCTCAAATCCTACCCTTCTGGTGATATAAATTTATGGGATTAGAGCCAGCAAAATAATATAATTTTCAGATCTTGTCTACTGCAGCTCTAACATACCCTGCTTGTTTCTCTCTTTCATTTCTATTAACAATCACACACAGAGTTCAATTTTAGCTACAGAATAACCTCTGGACCATTTAAGAGGACAATTGCATCAAACAGTAATAAAGGCATCATCTGAATGGTCAGTACCAGTTTTTCTGCACAAATTCTCTGCTTAGAGGACTCCCTAAACCCCTTATCTTGCCTGCCTGGGGCACCTTGGTGACCACTGCACCAGATGGAATCTTCATTCTTGAAATCTTCCTGCCCTGGAATCTTCCAGGCAGTATTCAGTTCTGTATCCACATACATTGTGTCTCTGTGAATAACTGGTTATGAGCAACCATTCACACAAATCTCAACTTTGAATGCTTCACTTGAAATACCTATTTTAAGATTTATTGTATTAGCAAGTATATTATCTTTCCCTCTCTCATCTATAAAGTTTTTTAAAGATAAGAAATTAGTTTATCTGTCATTAAAATAGCCTTAAAATGATTTCAAAGTTGCCAAAATAACAGCCATCAACCATCTTAAAATTCAATAGAAGATACACAGGAGAAAATTTTAATATTAGATTTCTAAATCATCAAATCAATTTTATTTTAATATGACCACAATTTAAATTTAATTATTTCTGTATACAGTTACATAAACATGATAAAATGCCAACAGTGATTTTGGGTGGCGGAATTACCAGTGATTTTTATTTAGTTTTTTTTTTTAATGCTTTTCTGAATTTTCCTAATTTCCTACAATAAGCAGATAAGCATTTTCACTTTAAAATCTGAAAAGGCATCATTTAAAAATATTTTCATGCTTTTTGTATTAAATTGAGCTCAATTGTAGAAATAGGCAAGCAAACCAACATACCTTTTGATTAAATGGGCTCGGCTGTTCACGTAGTTGGAGTCAAAGGAATAATTTTCAGTCTGCAATGGGGAAAGAAAAGATTAAAAATGTTATGGAGGTGATTCATGGAGAGTCAAACTGTCCTACTTAGGAGGAATTTTTCTACTGAGCAAGAGGCAATGAATGAATCAGAAACTATAGCCATAGTAGGGCAACACCCTGATGAAGACCTGCCTCCTCCCTGGGCCCCTGGGGGCTCTGTGGAGGCAGGCCCATGAACAGAGGAAGATGACACAAACATCCCCTAGAATACACCTGACTACTGACCATGCAACCACTTAGGGAAGATACAGCATGACCCAAAAATCTTTACAGAAACTAATTGCTTCCCATTCCCCAGTGGACACAATTCTGTGCCCATCAAATTGACTGGAAGTTCAAAGGTGTTTTTATTAGTAGGTAATTAACACATTAAAATATTTATTCCACAGATATATAAATGCAGGCAAGGTAATCCTCCACTGTGGATTTAAACTCTGCACTTCCCTTTGTTTTAAGACATTTTGCTCAGCACTGGTTATATAGGGAGGCCTTCATTTTATCACAGATATAGAGGCAAACAAGTATTACACCTAAAACAGGGTGAAAAGCAGTCCAGAGTGGGTGCCAAAGCCTTTCATGTGAAACATGAAGTTTGAAAGTAAACCCTTGTCTCAGCTCCCATCATTAAAACACCACTGTCTAATGTGGTTACAGTAGACTGCCTGAGCAACAGCTTTACAAAAGCAAATGCAGAATACCTGCCAGATAAAAGAGTTGGGAAAACAGCTGATAAGCATCCAGAGGTTGGGGGCAGATTGCAGGGGGGTCAGCCTTAGGAGGGTGAAACACAGGGAAAAGTCAACACTGAAGTAACTGGAGGTCCTAAAAAAGTGGATCTTATGTCCAAAACTAAAGTACTACTCTGAAAAGTGCCCATCTCCTCTGCCCCCCTGCCAGTCTACCAGAAATTCTCACCATTCTCACCATTCCTTAGGGCCTTCCGAAATCACTTCAACTGAAAGTGCCTGTGAAAGGAAACACAATAGCTGTCGAGCTAACAACAGCAGATTCCTTTCAGATGACTACATGTCACACATGAACTATGCTAGGCTCTTAAACACAGCTTTAGGTTTCAGGGAGCTCAGACTCCTTGAAAACAGGAAAACAGGACAGGTGATAGCAGTTCTACCACATGAGTACCAAATAGCCAACAGTCTGGATAGGGACCCTAAGTATCTAGAGTAGGTGGGGATGGGGGTGGCAAGTAGGTGAGAGAAAGAGAATGTAAAGAGAAGAAAACTAAATCCCCATCACTCTCCTGTACTTACTGGTGCATGCCCATGTTCTCCCCATGCCCCTTATTTGAAAATGAGCTGTGTAATTATATCTGGTAAAGAACTTGCCTGCCAATGTAGGAAACAGAAGAGACACAGGTTCAATCCCTGGGTTGGGAAGATTCTCCCAGAGGAGGGCATGGCAACCCACTACAGTATTCTTGCCTGGAGAATCCCATGGGCAGAGGACCCTGGCAGGTTACAGTCCATGGGGTTGGAAGAGTCAGACATGACTGAAGCGACTGAGCATGCACACATGCAAGCACACCAGCTTTTTCTAAAGGATAAAATCCCCTTTAATGAAAATCACAAGTAAGTTTTGGTGTTGTTGGAAGGAATGGATTGGGAGAGTTAAAATCAAAAAGGTTAGTTCATTTCTAATTGTTTCATAAGAAAATGGAGGCTGAAATTGTTGCAAACATAACTACAAGAGGAGGAAGCAAACTTGAAGCTGCATTGGGAATACAGTGCTGGAAGAGCTTATCCATCAGTGAGTCAACCAACAAGCACTTCTTGAATTAATTTCTACACCAATATAAAAGGCAAAAATAGTGTTGGGTAAATGTGTTCTTCTATGATATTCAGTACAATATATAATTTAATAAGTGGAAGTCTGCTAAGTGCTTCCCAGGTAGTGCTGGTGGTAAAGAATCTGACTGCCAATGCAGGTAGACGTAAGAGATGCAAGTTCGATCCCTGGGTTGGGAAGATCCCCTGAAGGCGGGCATGACAACCCATTCCAGTATTCTTGCCTGGAGAACCCCATGGACAGAGGAGCCTGGTGGGCTACAGTCCATAGGGTTGCAGAGTTAGACTCAACTAAAGCGATTTAGTACACGAAGCATGCTAACTGCCCCCGACACACCCACACAAAAGGATTCTGCCCAAATAAAACAGGGAAATGATTAAGCACTGAGTTTAATTATTAGTTTGTGCAACCTAGGGCAAATTACTTAATTTCTCACTTTCCTCCTCCATAAAATAGCCATGAATTCATGTGTGCTAATTTGCTTCAGTCATGTCCAACTCTTTGTGACCCTATGGACTGTAGCCTGCCAGGCTCCTCTGTCCAGGGAATTCTCCAGGTAAGAATACTAGAGTGGGTTGCCATGCCCTCCCCCAGGGGATATTCCCGATCCAGGGATCGAACCCATGTCTTATGTCTCCTGCATCAACAGGCGGGTTCTTTACCACTAGCACCACCTGGGGAGCCCTAAAATAGGCATAACAGAAAACAAATCCTAAGAGGAATTTCAAGTGCATTTGTCATAACTCATGGTAGGAATGGTGGAAATCCTTATCCTCTGCTTTCTACAGAATATGGATTCCCAAGTAGGATCTGGGATTTGCCCCATTTGGGCAATAAAAGAGTACCATGCAGCACACATTCCATCGCAGCCTCCAAACTTCCTAAATCAGTTTTTCCAAGGAAGTTAACAGAGACACAGGTGTAAAAGAAAGGAAGATACTAGCTTTGCACAGAAAGCATGAGCAACATTCCAAGATATTGCCACATTAAGTCAGTTTTCAGGTAGAATAGTTTATACCGCTTTGCATATATGTGTGCACTGTGCATCAAATTCAGAGCCCTGTGGAGATATGACAGAACTCTGGGCAAATAAGCTAAATCATACAAATTTATCCCTCGTGACTGTATTACTTCTTGGTCCTAATGGAGTACTATATCTCACCTTGAGGATTCCCACTCACAGGCACTGAGTTATAGGAGAACACAGGTCTAGAAGATTTACTTATGGAAACTTAGCAATTCTCTTTCCCTTGCTGTGGTATACAAGTGGGTTAACCTGGACAGATATGCCAGGCATGATCTGCCACTGTAGGGTAGGAAAGTGTCATTGAAGCTTATCACCTTGCTCTCTTTCTCTTTTTACTCTAAAAGGGTAAACTCCCCACCCCCGCCACCCATTTTCGTCTGTCCTGACCTTCAAATGTAAATATTGTATTCCCCAAACCAGCACAAACCATAATAGACAGATGGCCCATGCTACATCCTCATGCAATTAGCAGCACTAGTCATGAGACAGGTTCCTAGAACCAATTTTCCCATAGCGGATGGAGCTATGCTGAGTCATCCATTGCCTTTTGCCTCTGTAATCAGTCTCAGGTCTTTTTGTGAGGCAGCTTGGTGAGAACTATGGAAACAACCTATGCAACAGAATTATTCTATTAATAATTGGAGAGGATATACTATTCTGGCCTCATTAGGACTACAGTCCAAACAACTGAGCCAACTGGCCATAGATGGCCTATGATGAGTCAGGGTAAACTAACATCAAGTATTCTTGCTTGTACTGATTCAAAGTGTGTGTTCAAATCCAAATGCACTGAAAGAGTACATTTTTTTTCCACACTTCAGGTAGAGCAAAGAATGAGACTCAGACCACCCTGAAGAAGGAAATAATTTCTCTTAATGAATAGTTTGCAAGTCTTAAGCCAGTGGTTCTTAGCCCTAACTGCACATTAGAGTCAACTAGGGAATTTTTTTTTAATACTGTTGAGAAGATCCCACTCCAAGAGATTCTGAGGTAATTGGTCTGGAGTGGGGCCCAGGCATTAGTACTTTTTTAAAAGCTTCCTAGGTAATTCTAACAGACATCCAGAGTGGAGAACTGTCTTGGGCGAAAGACCAGACACTGGCTTTGACCCGATGTGCTGTGTTTTCTAAGGCAAGCCTAGAAGATGGCATATCTTTTGCCAGATTATCTACCAAGGTCATCTCAACAAAGACTAAAAAATGACAAAAGAAATACACGTTTTAGGAAATAATAAAACAGCTTTTCTTTTTTGCATGAATGTATTGGCTCCCAGTTAGCCTTATTTAATCAAAATTTGCTTGACATTATTCCAATCCCCTCTCTAAGTATTCTAAATGGGAAATAACATGAAACATTTGAGAGGGGAAATTTTATCTAAATGTCACATTAATTTCACTAGGAAATGTCCGCATCTCCAATGAGACAGCCAAGTTAACACAGGAACACAGCAAAGAGAGAAGAACATTTGTTTCTGAAAAATTTAAATTTTGACATCAAAAAAATGGGTCTAGAGCAAACTTTTATTATATAGTATTTTTATGATAATAATTATATTCCCAGTCTCAACAGTAAGTGTCACTTTCCTATCATGTAACATATTCCTCCCAAACCCTTTCTCTAATTAGAATTCTTTATCCTAGGATTCACTGAGAACAGACTTCTCACTTTGTTTAGGTTTAATCAAATCTGAATTTTCTGAAAACAAAGAATTAATACTTGTGGATAGTAGAGTTTTTTGCATAGCTTAGAGCTTTCTTCTCTAAGGACTAAAACTTTGGTTTAAAATCCTACACATCATGCCTTGTTTGTTTTTTTATTGGAGGGTAATTGCTTTATAATATTGTGCTGGTTTCTGGCATACATCAACACGAATCAGCCACAGGTATACATATGTCCCCTGTCTCTTGAACCTCCCTCCCGTCTCCCACCATATCCCACCCCCCACCAGGTTGTCACAGAGCACTAGATTAAGCTCCCTGTGTCACACAGCAAATTCCCACTATCTGTTTTACATATGGTAATGTATATGTTTCCTCACTTCTCTCTCAATTCATCCCACCCTCTCCTTCCTCCACCATGTTCACAAGTCTGATCTCTATGTCTGCATCTCTATTGCTGCCCTGCAAATAGGTTCATCAGTACCGTCTTTCTAGATTCCATACACATGCATTAATATACAATATTTGTCTTTCTCTCTCTGACTTACTTCACTCTGTACAATAGGCTCTAGGTTCATCTATCTCATTAGGACTGACTCAAATGTGTCTCATTAGGACTGACTCAAATGTGTTCTTTTTAACAGCTGAGTAATATTCCATCATATATATGTACCACAATTTCTGTATCAATTCATCTGTCAATGGACATCTAGGCTGCTTCCATGTTCTAGCTATTTAAAAAATGTTGCAACAAATTGCCTTGTTTTTGAACATTATTACAGTTTCTTAATGGTTCCTCTGAAGTGCCTTTCTAAACATAAATCACTGTACCATGCAGGTTTGCCTGTACACTCACTGACTTCAAAAAACACCGTGTCTTTTGAGTTCTTACCTTTAATTTTTAACATATGTCTCCCACCAACTTGCCATAAAACACTCAATATTGTTACTACTCAGTGCTATTAGTACACCAAAGCAGCTCCTCTTCCATTTCAAGTTTGATAATTCTCTCCTGTGTTCTTGGAAACTATATATTTATTAGAATAGTCTAGAAAAAGAGACTTAAGTTCTGGATAGAGAGATGAGATGTTTTTTTAAGAGGGAAATGGCATGATCTTTACTGCAAGGACTTTTCTATGTTTTAGGGTTTGCTGTTGTTTAGGTTTTTTTTTTTTTTTTTTTCCCTGCACAGGAGCCTTCTTTGCTAACTATTTTCAATTCTCATCTTCTTTCTGGATGTGGGAGTTTTCTAGAGAGACTTTGGGGTGGGTGGTATGTTATTATGTTAATGAGTCTGGCATATCACAAGTCAAATACTTCCACTTTGTCAGGCCCCCAAGGTACCAGAATGCCCTACTTTCATTGTCATTTTGCATTACTTTCACAGTTCACTGAGTTGTGCCCTAGTCTCTGGAAAAGTGACTGTGACTCTCAGTCACCAGTCTTTATCATCAGTACAGACTTCAACCCTAAGGAGAAAGAAGCCCAATAAATGCAGATATCCAGGACTAGAATCTTTGCCCAGAGGCACAAATCCTCAGGTCACACTATAACGTTAAAAAAGGTTACAGATGCTGAGATGAAAACCTTAAGGTTTTCATTTGAAAATGAACAGCCATTTTAAATTATACTTTAAAAGTCCCATCAAACTGAAAAACATTATAGCTGCAATTTGCTAACTAATTTCTTTTTAATTTTTCACTCAGTCATTTTATCAATACAAACAGGAAAACTAGAATCCCAAATCAGATGCACAGCAAAATGATTTTTAAATGCTGGTTCTTTTTTTAACTGCTGATGTCTAATAATGATAATTGTACCTATTGATCATATGATAAGACTCATAACCTTTTTCTGAAAGTAACTGCTGCTTTAGATGTTCAAATGGCATCTTTTCACAAAGGCATTTTTTTAAGGAAATGAATTGACAAATGGCCTTTCCCTCCTTACTATCTTCAGCACATAAAAATGAAAATGTAAATTCTATATAAAAATAAAGCTAACATGCCTGCAGCTAAAATGTATATTCAAAGACTCATTCATCCAGACAGCAGAAGCTGAATGAGAAAGTAGTGAAGACAGAATAAAAGGCACCATCCACAGAGCTGCCATCACCAGAATTATCCTGAACTGGAAAACAAGCTAAGTAACCTTCCACTAGCCATGCCTATGTGCACATTAGTGCTAATTCTCATGTACAGACACACACAGTCTGACTACAGTAAGCAATGCGATGTAGGGGAGGGGGTGAACTGAACTCTCTCCTCGTGTCTGTCACTGACTCATTGGTGGCCTTGAATAAAGCACTCAATCCCTCTGGAAGTGTTAATTTATCTATCTAGGAAATAAAGAGAACAACCCAAATGATGCCAATGTTCCCTTCAAGCCCCGGCTCTTGTTCAGTCATTCGTTTTTTCATTCATTCCTACATGCAATAAACATGCACCAAACCCTGAGAACGAAAAAAAAAAAATATATATATACGCTAGACCAGCAAGGAGATAACAAAATGATCAACTCTGTGCTAGGGGTGGTTATACTTGTGCACAGGCTATGGAGTGGACCTTTGAGAACTGTACCACAACTCAGTGTAACTAAAGTCTGTCGCTAAGTGGTGTCCAACTCTTTTGCGACCCCATGGACTGCAGCTCACAAGGTCCATAGGATTTCCCAGGCAAGAATACTGGATTGGGTTGCCATTTCCTTCTCCACTATGGAATTAATTAGCACACTAATGGCTTGATGATAGTAGGTGATACACATAGGAGAATTTGGCCTTTATATTTGCTACACATACAAACCCATGTCACAAATACAGGGAACCTCCCTCTCCTATCAAATGAGTTATAAGACTTATAAAATTCTTACAAATAGCATGCCCCTTTGGCTTCACTTCCACAGCCTTCATCAACTTGTGCCACTACTTCATCTCCATCTGCCTTTTGCCCATTCTGCAAATGCTATGTGCATAACCTTTCTTGCCCACTATTTTCATCACAACATTTCTCTTTTCAAGGCTTCAAAGAAACCTTTCAATGGTTCCCTGTTGCACGTAGCATTGGTGATTTAGTTGCTAAGTCGTGTCCAACTCTCGTGACCCCATGGACTGTAGCCTGCCAGGCTCCTCTGTCCGTGGGATTTTCCATGCAAGAATACTGGAGTGTATTGCCATTTCCCTTCTCCAGGGGATCTTCCCAACCTAGGAATCAAACCCAGGTCTCCTGCATTGCAGGCAGATTCTTTACCAACTGAGCTAACTTGAAATTAAATCTTTAGCTGAGCAGTCATCCAATACCAAGTCCTCTACTTCCCTTATATCTCAACCCTCATTTCTAATATGCCTACATCTCTGATCATCCCACACAGCTTAACATGTTCTCAGCACTTAGTGTACAGACTATGTGATGTACTTATGCTTTTCCTCAGGTTCTATGATTATTTCATGTGTAGTATGTCAGTATATCCTCCAACTAGACTGGAAGCTTTCTTTTGAAGTCTCAGTGCCACAATGCTGGACACTTAGCAAGTGCTCATGTAATGAATCCATCAATGAAAGACCAGAGAAGGGGTGGAAGGGGTTAAGAATAAAGCTTCTTATTACTGTTAAAGCAGATGACCAAATCTGTAAGGCCAAGGTGGTCTGTTTCTTCAGAAAGCATCCCTTCTGCCCACTGTCTTCTGTAGTTACAGTTTGTTCTCTGTCCTTATTCCCAACAATGACCTTATAAATACACAGTAGTCTAGATATAACTGCCAAGGATAAGATGCTACGGTTAGGTGATTCCTGCCCATCATCCATCAGTCCTGCCGTATCTCTGGGAATGGCAGTAATGACACATGATAGTGTTTCCAAAACAGGGTAGATAAAATTTCTGTGAAAAGATAAAGCTTTGCCTTATCTGTAGAACTCTGAGCCACAGACTGACAGTGTGACAGCTACTTTTCATCATGTTAAAGAAGACTCTAGGATTCCAATGGCTTGCAGACAGGGCTATCAGTAGGAAACATAGGCCATTTAGTTAACATCCAAGTCAAGTTGAAAGAGTTCCCCTCTTGGTGGCCTTTTATCATCACTGTTAAAATTTCACTGGCACCATCGATATAGACAGACTACCTAGAGGTGACAAAGGCAGCTTAGAGAAAGCCCTTTTCTCTACCCTCATCTTTTATTGGGTCAAAGTTGTGACTTTAGAAGAGCAACCCAGTACATATTTTACTACAAAGGCCTCCTTGAGAAACCTAGGAACTTTCTGTAGGAATCCATGCAATTCAGAGGCAAAGAGCCTACTGAATGACCAGACTAAACACCATCCCATTATACAGATAAGAACAGTTTTCTGTTCTTCTCCGGGACCCTTTTCTAAGTCCTTTGTGGGGTACAGTGCCCTTGAAAATAATATCTGCTTACAAAAAGCTCTGAGGAACCAGTTAATGCTTATTCTACACAGGAATGCAAAAACAACAAGACTTTGGTGTGGATACAAGTAGTTTAAGACTAAATAAAATGACTAACCCAATCACATGAGTCATATCATCTCATCCCACATAAACAAAATTCAACCTGAGAAGTAAATAGCTATCAACCACATTCACCAGTAGAACAAAACCTGGAGGGTAATCATCAACCCCAAATATGTAAATACCACACATTAAAGCTATTTTGTAGGCTCAGAGTGCCTTTCATCCCCAAATATTACAGTATTTTACAAGCAGGTGCCAACTGTTACTCCCCTACTTAAACAGCCAAGAAAACAAACACACAGGTTAAATGCTACAGCCACGTTAAATACTGACTCAGCTAGCTGCTGCTGCTGCTGGTGCTAAGTCACTTCAGTCGTGTCTGACTCTGTGTGACCCCATAAATGGCAGCCCACCAGGCTCCCTCATCCCTGGGATTCTCCAGGCAAGAACACTGGGGTGGGTTGCATTTCTTTCTCCAATGCATGAAAGTGAAAAGTGAAAGTGAAGTCACTCAGTTGTGTCTGACTCTTCGCGATCCCATGTACTACAGCCTACCAGGCTCCTCCGTCCATGGGATTTTCCAGGCAAGAGTACTGGAGTGGGTTGCCATTTCCTTCTCCAGACTCAGCTAGAACAAGTCACAAAAACAAGAACAACAAGAAAAAACCCCAGGAACACTGTTCTTGGCATGACCTACTACTGAGATGGAAAGCAAACACAAGCTGGTAACAACAGAGAAGTGATTAGCCTGCTTTCTACCTATTTTTCTCTGAATGACTTTCTTTGCTACTTTTTGTGAATGGGTCAGGAGAGTATAGCATAGCAGAGAGACAAAAGAAAAACTTGGCACACACTACTGCAGGTAGTTCTCCAGATGGAGATGGCTCCAGGAACGAGCTACTTTCTTCCCTGCAACCTTGGTGACCATTTCAATTGTCCTTTAGAGATATTGACAACCATCTTTACAAGGTGACATAAGATGACTAGTGATGACTTTATGGGGTAGCTTCAATTTCAGAAGCTATGATTTGATAAAGTTGATCCAACTGACAATAAGAAACCAATTTAAGACCTTCCACAGCAATGGCCCAGGGAGCCACAGTAAGAGCTCTCCTGAATCCAGCCTATCTTTGAGTCCTTCTGGAAACCCACTCCAGTATTCTTGCCAGGATAATTCCATGGACAGTAAAGCCTGGCGGGCTATAGTCCATGCAATTGCAAAGAGTCAGACATGACTGAGCAACTGAGCATGCACAGCTTAGAGAAGGTTCAGCACTCTGGTCCATTTCTGCTGAATTCTATTTAATTGGCCTCAATTCTCTACTACTTAGCAGCTACGGAGTCCTGACTGCCTGCAGAGTGCAATTTCTATTGAGCAAACCTTGTCAGCTGAAAAACTTTCAAAATATTTGGAGGGAGCGCTGCAGGTGACTCTGCCTGTGGGCCCAAACAACACCCCCAAATCCAGTTCCAGACCCAATCTCATTATTTATATTATACATCACTTAAAGCCCGGTTGCCTCCACAAGCTTATTTAAGAGTGAAGGAAAAACAGCCTTTGGCATATCATTCTAAATTCATTTCCCTTGTACCGGCTTGTTGCTCAAGCCTGTAACATGTGATCATGCCGACAAAAAACAACCAAGTTCTACACCATCTTGAAAATAGTGAATGTGTTAGCTTCTGATATTGATGTTTTCTAATTAGATGAAACACAATAGATCATTTGCTTGTTTGTGGTCAATGAAATTTTCCATAGTTCTCTTTTGGTGTAGTTATTCTGATGACCATGGCAAACACAGTATATGGGAGGCATATAGGCAAGAATGTGCACACACGGCATCCATTTATATTTACTGTCACTAAAATGACAACAGATTATTTCCGATCTTTTTAAGTACTAATTTCAAATTTAATGAGGCACAATAAACATTTCTCAAAATCAGACTCCATGGTTGCTTACCATTGGCAACCCTCTAATTATGACCAGAGTTTAAATAAAGGGTGTTCAGTTCTGTTGAAATTATTAGTCACTGAAGGAAATCCATGGTAGCCTCCAGTTTCTAGTGACTTACACAAGCACTGCAGAAAATCTGTGTTGGAAGCAAGACAGAACTTACACTTCAGCATCACTTCATGACACATAAATGAGAAGCAATAGAAAGAGGATTTGGAGAAGGAAATGGCAACCCACTGCAGTATTCTTGCCTGGAGAATCCTGTGGACAGAGGAGCCTGGTGGGCTGCTGTCCATAGGGTCACACAGAGTTGGACACGACTGAAGCAACTTAGCATCCATGCATGCATTGCAGAAGGAAATGGCAACCCACCCCAGTGTTCTTGCCTGGAGAATCCCAGCGACAGAGGAGCCTGGTGGGCTGCCGTCTATGAAGTCGCCCAGGGTCAGACACGACTGAAGCGACTTAGCAGCAGCAGCAGCAGCAGCGAAAGAGGATTGATTCAAGGAAGTAATGGAAATGTTTACCTAGTCTTTCAAAACCCCTACCTATCCACCCAGATCCTAACAGACCTTCTCATTTTATGCTGGGAAGGGGGTGGTGAGGGCAGGCTGGAATTTGACCTGATTTTGTAAACAGATCCGACATAAGAGTGCCAGCAACCATGCACAGTAAAGCCATAACTACACCTTGAAAAGTGGCTAATATCAGCAGCTTGAAATTGTGAGAGTATTAGAATTCTGTAATGCGGTTATGCAGTGTAACAACAGAACAACAATTACTAGTATGCCTTTCATTTATACGAATCTTTCATCAAAAAGATTTCAGAATGTTTAAAAAGGGTTTCAGGAGAGAGCAAAAATGTACTCAACCTTAGAGCAACCATAAGACAGAGGAATATTCTTAGATGGCAAAAAAGACAGCCAAGGTGGAAACTGGGCCTGAAGGTGGTTACATTTTCTACAGAGCTTATGGTACAGAACTGAAGAATTTTGCTTTTCATCCATTCAGCGAAACTTCTAGGAGGTGCTTGATGAGTGCAATGGAGCAGGTGTCTCCTGTCAACATCATCCTGAAACAATTAGCTTTTGGAAATGGACACAATACAGAAGACTTTGCCCCATTTTTCTTTTTTTCCCCTCTTAACCAACATTAATTGGAGAAGGAAATGGCAACCCACTCCAGTGTTCTTGCCTGGAGAATCCCATGGACGGAGAAGCCTGGTAGGCTGCAGTCCATGGGGTTGCACAGAGTCGGACACGACTGAAGCGACTTAGCAGCAGCAGCAGCAACCAATATTAACTACTTAATCCCACTGCTACTATCATAAGCTAAATAGATATTATTAACCACATTAACAGCAGGACAAAACAGGTTAAAAGACTTGCCCTCTGCTAGAGAGGAGCAGTGTCACATCCAGAACTAGAATTCAAGATTTCTCATTGCAAGTCCCACACTCACAGGCCACACCTCATTAGGATTCTAGGAAAGGCAATGAAATAGAAGTAATTAGGACCAGATGACTGGCTGTACTATTTGGGAGAAAATATAAATACCCTAGCCTGCTTAAACATGACAGGTTCAAGGGTGGTGAACACAACTAGAGCAATTTCCTCTTGCAGGAAGATTAAGAAATAATTAGGGGGAACACCTCACCCTCCCTCTCCCATCAGACTCCCAGCAGCAAAAACCAGGAATAATTCCAAACTTAACTGTCAAAAAAAAATAAGAAGAAGAAAGTCAGAAACATAACATTACTGTACCTGGCAGTCCTACTCCTCAACCTATACAAGTAACTTCTACATTCCTTTCCCCATACAGTTTTTAGCATTCTCCCTCCCCAGCTTTATTCTTAGTTCTTTCTCCACTCACTTTTCTGTATACACACACCCTTCTCTCAAACAAACTAGCACCCTCACTCCTCATCCTAATCTGCCCAATACTTGTGTCTACTTGATAACAACAAAGATTTTGTTTGAGATTCAACCAGTACAAACAGGTGTGGGCAGTCATATCTCCATTCATAACATACACAGGGATACACACATATTACATATAATTTTTATGAGGGAAAAGTGTGTTTTTGCATCTCCATATTAAAAAATGCTTGTTCCTAGTAGACACAGATTCAGCTAGGGCCATAAGTCACCCTGATGACTGTTTCTTCAGATTGTTTTAAGCTTAGAAAAGATCACAGACTATTCAAAGAAAAGTCCTAGAAACCCTCCAAATACAGCCTTCAATGTAAATATAAAGTTCCTACTGGCTGTGTGATCTTGTAGAAATCACTGAACCTCTCTGACCATCAATTTCCTAATCTATAAAATAGAAATAGCACCTGTCCTGACTATCTTATAGAGTTGCTATTAAGATGAAATAAAATAATAAATGTGCAGATGCTTTCTAAAAGTGAACTGCTAGACAAAGGACAAGTCATCTGATTATCAGGTTATAAACTTGATTTCTCTTGAATTTTCATTTCTGTTTCCAACAAAATTTCCAATGTGTAGTTTTTTTCACGTATAGTTTTTTTTTATGAGGTTTCTTACAGGGTATTTTATCTCATTCTCCCCCTATCTGTACTATCATAAAAATAAATAATGCAGTGAACAGTCTTGCTTTGTGCATGCTCAGTCACTACAGTCCTGTCTGACTCTTTGCAACCCTATGGACTGTAGCCCTCCAGGCTCCTCTGTCCATGGAATTCTCCAGGCAAGAATACTAGAGTAAGTTGCCATGCCCTCCTCCAGAGGATCTTCCTAATCTAGGGATCGAACACCCATGTCTCTTACATCTCTTGCATTTGCTGGCAGGTTCTTTATCACTAGTGCCACTGGGAAGCCATATATATATAGAGACCCAACTTCTCTAATTGCTGATTCAACACCTTAACTGGAATGTATGTGTACCTCTGTGTGTGTGTGTGTGTGTGTGTGTGTAGGCAGAGAGAGAGAATATTCAGATAAAGAGAGTTGAAATGACCTCACACCATCTGAAATTATGTGAAAGGCAAGATTTGAGACACTTTAAAAGCCTTTATAAACTAGTTTTTCTTCGCCCCATTTGCTTTCTCTGTTATGATTGAACTGTCACAGAATCTCTTTTAAAAAAAAGAATGAAAGAAAACCTCATCTCAGGGTTAAGTAAAGCACATTAGCATGCATAATTCAGAACCTTCAGCTGGAAATGAGCCATTTCTAGTGTAGTGTATGGATAGAAAAACATGGTTAAAGGGCTACAGCAGCTTGACCAGGGCCTTCTAAGATCCAAAGTAATGAGAGAGTTCAACTCAGAAACACCCTGAGCCTGACTGTGGGCTCATTTTACCATTCCTCAGAGCCATGCTGCCCAGTGGCATAGATATTATAACCAATAACACAGACATAGGTAGGTAATTATTTAAATTTAGCAAACATTGAGTTAAATTTTTAGTTCCTCAATCACAATAGCCATCTTTCAAGTGCTCAGGAGGCAAATGTTGCTAGTGGCTAGTATATTAAACAGTACAGATATAGAATATTTCCATCATCCCATAAAATTCTATTGGACAGGGTTGCCTTAGGAAGACTGTTGACCTGTGACTCAGGACTCTCCAGTCCTGAAACGTGATGTCCTTGGTGACCTAAGGAAATACAAAGAGTAGACCTACTTCTATCACATCATTTAGCACATTGTATTACCTATGTGTCAGCCACACAAGGCTGGAAACTTAAGGGCTTCAGTGGCTGTCACCATTTCTGGCACAGAGCAGGTACTCTCCCACCGCTTGTTAGTTAGCATTAGCTAATGTTAGCTGATGGTAGACCCATCCATCAGATAAGAAGAGCTCATTTGCCTCTTTCATAGATGAAATGAAAGGATTCTTGCAAAGCTCTTTTAAGAAAGGCTATTGTGCTTCCTCTACTTGTATTTGTTTCAACATTTCTCAAGAATTTAGATTGTAGGGAGAACTGGCTTAAGTAAAAACTAGTCTTCTGTCTCCCCATCCCTGTAAACACATCTCTTTCATTTATCCAAAGAATCATTTGAGAACCTAAAATATTAGAATGCCATGTCTACTAATATGCCAGTATACACATACATCATATTGAACATGATATCATCTACACCTTTAAAAGGGGTTTTTAACCAGAATTGAAAGAGACACGTGCACCCCAATGTTCATCGCAGCACTGTTTATAACAGCCAGGACATGGAAGCAACCTAGATGTCCATCAGCAGATGAATGGATAAGAAAGCTGTGGTACATATACACAATGGAGTATTACTCAGCCATTAAAAAGAATACATTTGAATCAGTGCTAATGAGGTGGATGAAACTGGAGCCTATTATACAGAGTGAAGTAAGCCAGAAAGAAAAACACCAATACAGTATACTAATGCATATATATGGAATTTAGAAAGTTGGTAACGATAACCCTGTATGCGAGACAGCAAAAGAGGCACAGATGTATAGAACAGTCTTTTGCACTCTGTGGGAGAGGGAGAGGGTGGGATGAATGGCATTGAAACATGTATAATATCATATATGAAACAAATCGCCAGTCCAGGTTCGATGCAGGATACAGGATGCTTGGGGCTGGTGCCCTGGGATGACCCAGAGGAATGGTACAGGGAGGGAGGAGGGAGGGGGGTTCAGGATGGGGAACATGTGTACACCCGTGGCAGATTCATGTTGATGTATGGCAAAACCAATACAATATTGTAAAGTAATTAGCCTCCAATTAAAATAAATAATTTTTTAATTTTAATTTATTTATTTTAATTGGAGGCTAATTACTTTACAATATTGGTTTTGCCATACATCAACATGAATCTGCCACAGGTGTACATTTAAAAAAACAAATAAATAAAAAATAAAAAGGGTTTTTACAATCTAATACAGTGAGAAACATTTGTTGGCTGTATCTCTCAATGGTCCAATTTTTTAAATTATTTTCTTAAATGGCACCTTGTTTCAGTACGGCAACTGTTTTTTCATATAGCCTTGCCCTATGATCTTTTCCAATAACCAAAGCAGTTTTAAGAAGTACATAGGCAAGGTATTATTTTCCCTTTTTAACAGATGTAAAAACTGAGTCCCAGAGTGTTTTTTTAATTCAAGATCAATAGCCAATTATTGGCAGAGTCAGAGCAAAAGCCTAAGGCCCCTGCTTCCCAGACCAGGGTGCCTTCCACTCGGTCTAACTTTCTAGACAGTAGGAAATGGAAACCCAGTCGGCTGACACTGCTTTATTTTCAGTCTATGGTCTCCTCTAAGTTCTTTCATGAATTTAAAAAATCCAACCTTTTATGCAATATTAATTATTTCTTATATCATGACAGAGTCTTTAGTTGCTTTTCTGCCAAATGTGGTCATTTGCAAAGGTTCTTGAAGTCATTAGTGCAGTCTGACCATGCTATGCCCTAGGCTTTGAAAAATTTCCTTTTGGCCTCATGACCATCACAGAATCAATTACCCAGAGAGTATTAAAGCTCAAAAAGATCTTAGAGTATCTAATCTCTCTTTGTGTCCCTGTCTCTCTCTCTCTCTCTCTCTCTCTCTCTCTGTCACACACACACACACACACACACACACTCAATACTTTGAAGACAAGGAAATGGGCCCAGGGAACCTCACCACCACCCTCAAAGTATCACAGTTGGTTTTTAGAAACCCAGACATAAGTTTAGAACTCAGCTCTTCGGCCACCAGGACTCATCCCTCTCTACCTGCCCAACTTCTTCCTGTTATTTCTCCTAAGAAGTCCTCAAAGAGTAAAACCTAATGCTGTAAATTCTGTCAACAGAATTCCTCAAGGGAGGGAAAAGTAAAATTTAGTGCAAATGATGTTTGTAAATCATTTGTCAATATCCTATCATTAAGAAAAGTAATTGTTCCTCAGGATCCTGCAGAAAGAGGATGTATGATCCACCCAAGGAAACAGAGTAATCTGAAAAAGCTGAGTAATCTGGAAAAAAAAAGTGAAATGATAAAGCTCAGTGAAATACAGTCTCATTCTAGCAAATGACTTGTTTTGTTGCCACTTAAATTGCTCATCTGTAATTGCTAGAGATAAACTGCAATCAAAATACAGTATCTTCTATTAGTGCCCACTGGGGATTGTTTGATCATAGTGAAATTATCGAAAAGGTAAATTTGCTCATTTTTACTGCCTCAGTGGAAACTGGCACTAGACTACTGAGGGGGGCTAGACTGATGGCAAATGTTGCTTCCTGGTGAGGGAGCTTTTCTCCTCTCTAAATAAGACAGAGGCCCTGCCTCTGTGACTAAAAACTAAGCAGGAAAGGAGGAGTTTGCTCTGCCCACTTCCTCAAAGCATCATTCTCAGGCTTAGTTTCTTCTCCATGTTGTACTAATACCTTTGTAGTTCAGACGTCACTAATTCATATTTGGTGATCATTCTGATAGAGATAGGCTGCTGTATCTATTTTTAAAAAGGTTTACTGAGCAAATTATGGTGTAAACAAGATTACAAGGGAAGTGTTTAAACTACTTAAGAGAATAAATTGTTTTTAAGCACTGAAGAAGCAATTTACAAACAATAAATATGTTAATTGCACATCATTCTTATTTAGTCATTAAAGCAGATCCAAGGACGTCTACTTGGCAAAACTTCCTGGCAAGGGCTTTGTTAACTTACTTCTTATTACTCTATGAACTTGAAAGTAATAAAATTGCATTTTTTTTCTCTCTGCAATTCCAACTGGCCTTCCCCCAAGTTAGTCTCAATTAATCAAATTTGACTGTACTATATAAAGGCTGAGTAAAATGACAAAGCCATCAGCCCAGGGTTGAAAAACAGAAGTCACAGAAAATCCTATACTACTTTTAAGACCCTTCTTTGCACAAACTAAGAAACGAACAGTTAAATGGTCCATAAGAGTAATGGGGGAGGGGACAGAAGGAAAAGCAAAACGAGATCATTCAGAGCTGTCTTTGCCAGTTTAGAACAAATGGAAGTAATACATAACTCAGGCTCAAAATAATTTAATTTAACAAATACTATTAAAGCTATGTGCCAGGCTCCATAGAAAATTCTAAGAGTATGGAGATGAGACAGATTCTACTCCTGTCCTCGAGAAGTCCATATTTCTAGTATTGGGGACAGATAAGTGAAGAGAGAATTATAATGACATGTTGTTAGTGCTATAACAAGGGTATATAGAAAAGAGAGCAACATAGAAGGTTCTCCTAAGTGGCACTTGCCCTCAGAACTACTTTCAGATACATGTGATCCGAAGCAGGGGACGGAACTAGAGAAATTATTTGTTCGGGGGAAAGAGTTTGCTTCTCTCTAACTCTAATTCTTGATTTTGCAAGCTATGTATGAGTGTCAGGTGTGAGAAAGAACATAAGGCATGCTGAATAAATTCAAACAACTTCCCTACAGCCACAAATCCAACTGAATTTGGGTTGGCTCTTCTGTAAAGTTTGGAAGACAAATCACATTCAGTACATTGCTTAAAAAAATCAGTATCCAAAGGGGTAGCTAATTAAACCACAGAGACATTTTTGAGTTAGGACAAGTTTTCTCCAGTGGTCAGACGCTCATCACTTTAAAATTCTTCATGTAGCCTTTGCATAAAGATGAGTCCTGAGACAAGCTGACCCTAGTTTGGATACTCTCTTAAAAATTACCCTAGTCTACTTGCCAGAAGTAGGAAAGAAGATGGAAGTATTTCCTACAGCAGCCTGTAGGTGGACACCTTCACTTTCTTCACATGGCCAACCCATCTGCTCTCAGCTCTACAAGAGGGGCTTCCTCGGTGGCGCTACTGGTAAAGAACCCTGAAGGGACTGACACACAACACTAAACATACACAATAGAAGAGAGTGCCATAAAATTGCACATTTGATGGGAAACATAGTGAGCACTCTCTTTTCTTCTTTTATGGAATCTAAGGATGTGAATTTTATGCTTGCTCCCTTCCTCTTCTGATTGCCTGACGCTCTGCCTTTTTTCCAGAAGAAGCTGAAAGTGTTTGGGTCACCCTCTTGCCTTCTGGTACTGCTAGATCCCTAGTCCCTCCCAATTACCACCTAACCGACTGCCATCCCTGGAGGCCTGATCCCATCCAGTACTTCAAAATGAGGGAAGATCACAGGAAGAAACAAGGGAAATCTTGGCTTGTTCACAAACACTCTATCTCTGCTCTGAGAATGATGCTTCTGTGTCTTCCCTTCCTGGAAATCAGGGCCAGGATATGCTCTTAAGTCAGACTCTTTCTGTCTACTACTGGCCTTAAGCCAACAATGCACACATAGTATTTCTGTGCAAAAAAATCTCTTCGCTCAAAAATTTTTTCCCCTGTACTTTAAAAAATAAATGAAAAAGGCATGAGAAGGTAGACAATTAGTAAATAAAGGTATGAGCGACCCCTCCCTACATGATCTAAAAATAATGAGGATCCAATGGAGGTCAACCATTTCATAAAATTTGCCTTTTGAATATTTATTTTCACAAGTTAATATTTGTTCTGTCATTTGGGATAGTGGTGATGATGATGATTAGAAATGCCTTTTAGAAAGGCTGTAAACCAGAAAATCTCAAAATTTCCCACTACATGCTCACCTTCTCAATATTTCTAAGAGAAAAACAAGCCACATCTAAGGTTATGCCAAGATATTAACTCTTTCCTAACTCCACTAAAAAGCACACCACTACAAAGCCATAAAGGATGTCAAGAAGATGTAAAGATAGCATACTAGCCATCAGTCCAAACTTTGTAAGACCTTGCCTCTGGCAGTGGTGTTCTTCAATGATGAGAAGAGTAAATAAAGCACTCTAAAATGGGGAGGGAAATCCTCATGATCCCCCAATTATCCATCAGGTTTTGGCCTTATACCTGAGAACCAGTCTTCAGGCTGAATATGTAAAAGCTATTGTTCTGGTCAAACAATTAGCTAGTGCTGGGTTCACACAGTATACATTTTCAAAGCAACTAATTCAAAGTTCAAATGTTAGGAAGAAGAATGTTTTACACTTTTGTGACACTTTGGTTTCAGTACCTTCATTTCAATACATTTTTCCAGTGCAGACCAATGATAATGTTGACTTCACGCAACTGAGTTTTTGCCTCTATTATAATAATGCAATAGAAACGTTGTTCGACAAATGATGTGGTCTCCAGGCCTTTTATCAATTTCTTAACCTTTTCTTGAAACTTACTGTGGCCTGTCAGTGTCCTACTTAAAATAAGGTATGCAGAATTGAACATAATACTACAGATGTAATCTGAGCAGCAAAGAATTCAGAGGGGCTAATTCTTCCCATAATCAGGAAATTATTCTTCATTAATGAGGCCTAAGATCCTATTTGTTTTAGAAATCCACTTACCCTCAACTTGCTTCCCCCATAACATTTCTATCATTCCTGAAGACCCCTTCCGTTTTGGCATTACCAGTCCCACTCCAGATTGACATTGGGTTGGAACTTTCGAAAAAGACCACCAGATAGGCAAGCAGAACCACTGAAAGAAGAGTAGACCAAAAGGGAAAGTAACAGAACATTCAAACAAAATAAATTCTCCTCAGAAGGAAAGAGAACAGGCCAGCAATAGTATTACCAAAGTGCCCAGATAAAAAGGACAGTTGGAGACTTCCAGCGATGGTGGCATGGAGAAGGATATCATAGCTGTGCCTGTTGTACTCTTCACTTGTTAACAGCTAATTCCTCCTGCTCACCAAAGTAACACCATATCAACCTAGAGATTATCATACTAAGTGAAGTAAGCCAGACAGAGAAAGACAAATACCATTTAATATCCATTATATGCAGAATCTAAAATGTGATGCAAATCAATTTAGTTACAAAGCAGAAACGGACTCACAGACATAGAAAACAAACTTATGGTTACCAAAGAGGGAGGGGAGGGATAAATTAGACAGTTGAGATTAACATATACATCAGTTCAGTTCAATTCAGTTCAGTCACTCAGTCGTGTCCGACTCTTTGCAACCCCATGGACTGCAGCACCCCAGGCTTCCCTGTCCATCACCAACTCCTGGAACTTACTCAAACTCATGTCCATCAAGTCAGTGATGCCATCCAACCATCTCATCCTCTGACATCCCCTTCTCCTCCCGCCTTCAATCTTTCCCAGCATCAGGGTCTTTTCCAATGAGTCAGTTCTTCTCATCAGGTAGCCAAAGTACTAGAGTTTCAGCTTCACCATCAGTCCTTCCAATGACTATTCAGAACATATGCATACATGCTTTTGAACTGTGATGTTGGAGAAGACTCTTGAGAGTCCCTTGGACTGCAAGGAGATCCAACTAGTCCATCCTAAAGGAGTTCAGCCCTGGGTGTTCATTGGAAGGACTGATGCTAAAGCTGAAACTCCAATACTTTGGCCACCTCATGCAAAGAGTTGACTCATTGGAAAAGACTCTGATGCTGGGAGGGATTGGGGGCAAGAGGAGAAGGGGACAACAGAGGATGAGATGGCTGGATGACATCACCGACTCAATGGATATGAGTTTGAGTGAACTCCGGGAGTTGATGGACAAGGAGTCCTGGCATGCTGCGATTCATGGGGTCGCAAAGAGTCGGACATGACTGAGCGGCTGAACTGAACTGATATATAAAATAACCAAGGACCTACTGTATAGCACAGGGAACTATACTCACTATTTTGTAATAACTTATAAGGGAAAAGGACCGGGAAAAGTGTATATATATGTGTGTGTGTGTGTGTGTGTGTACACACACACACTGCTGCTGCTGCTGCTGCTGCTGCTGCTAAGTCTCTTCAGTTGTGTCCGACTCTGTGCGACCCCATAGACGGCAGCCCACCAGGCTCCCCCGCCCCTGGGATTCTCCAGGCAAGAACACTGGAGTGGGTTGCCATTTCCTTCTCCAATGCATGAAAGTGAAAAGTGAAAGTGAAGTTGCTCAGTCGTGTCCGACTCTTAGTGACCCCACGAACTGCAGCCCACCAGGCTCCTCCGTCCATGGGATTTTCCAGGCAAGAGTACTGGAGTGGGATGCCACTGCCTTCTCATACACACACACACACACATACATATATAAAAATAAATCAGCTTGCTGTACATGTGAAACTAACACAACACTGTAAATCAACAGTGCTTCAATTTTTAAAAAATTAATTGTGCCACAATGCAGGTAACATAAAAAAAAGTAACACCATAGCACATAAAGGCAGATATCAGCATAAATAATCTAACTGCTGTCTACTTGAAGACTAAATGGAACAAAAAAAAAGTTAGCTAAAGTGTATTCCACAGATGTCAATTCAAAAGTCATAACTTTATAAAAAGTCATGCTCTCCTGGACACACATTCATCTCACCTTTCCTTTTGCTCTTCTATTCCCCACCCACTAGCCTCTCTGCACTACTAAGGATTTGGTAAATATAATCAATTATTCTAAAAGTGCCCAAACTCTCATTTCAACTTGTTTCCTGGTTAGTGTACCATAGCAGAGAATGAATCGCTATTACAAGGAACTAAAAAATATTTCAGAGTCTGTAATTGGCTTGTCTTGCAGGACTTTTTAGGGAGCCAAAGTACTAGTTCTAGGCTATTAGCCTTTGGTCCGTAGGAGAAAAAAAATAATATATTTCCTCATTATGAGGAAATGGTTTAAACATAAAAAGGATGCATTTTATCCTACAATCTTTCATTTTAGGGGATTTTGAATCTTTGCAGGAACAATGAATGGAGAAGAAAATCAAATAGGCACTCTAAAAATCAGCCATCATTTCATTAATGCTTTCCCTCTGTTTAAGACAGTTTTCTAGCAGCCCCACAAATTCACCACATCAAACAGTCATTAATTTGTTTCCAGAAAAATATAGCCATATATATGTACATGAGTATTTAAAATCAAATACCAATAAATAGCTGGATTGGAGGCTGAAGGTATCTATATGCAATTATAGCAATCAGACATTTGAAATCACAAATTCATGGGTCCCTAGACACAATCAAAACCGAGTGAGACTTTCTGTTTTGTAATCATGTCATCATGGTCTTCCCTACTATAATCCAGTTACCAAATGTTCAGTGGTCTGTCTGTGGTCTTTAGCCTCATAGAGTTGGTATCCATGTCCTGGCCTTTATGTGTGGTACATGTTAGTACCCTCTACTGCTTTCCACCACACTTATGATTGTAAGTCATTATCTGTGTAACCATTTTTTACTATCTGTCTCCTGTGCTACATTTTGGGCTCCATAAGGCTAGGAGAAATATGTTTTGTTCTTAAATGCATACCCCATGTAAGGTACAAAGGCAGTTGGTAGAGTAGGTACTAATAAATGAATGAACTATCAGCCTAGCTGGAGAAGTGTGTGTGTGAAGTGAGAAGGAAAAAAAAAAGTAGGTTTCACTGAAGCTTTACCTAACTGCCCTATTTAATTTGCATAATTTCTCCAATATTCACAATCCATTGTTCTCCATAGCACCTATTTTCTAAACTACCATATATTTAGCTTACTTATTTTATTATCTCTTTCCCCCTACTAGAATATTAACCCCATGATGTTAGTAATTTTTGTCTGTTTTGTTCACCATTCTTCCTGGAATCCTGAAAACACTGTCAGGTGTGAAGTAGGTATTCTGTAGCTATTTGTTGAATGAATTAATGTTCTTTAGGGGCTAGGCAAATGCCTATGCATGACAAAACTTTTAATACTAAATGTGTGATACTCATTCTAAATTTTGTAAGGTAACACCAGAGAAATGGGCCTACATTAGCTCCCCTTTGTCAGTTTTCAGCTTCCTAAGATACCAGAATATGGTCCTGTTTTACTAGAGGACCACACCCACCTCCATTTCCCATGTGTCCTGTGTGGTCTCCAAGTATCATCAAGTCACTTCAGGCAACACATTGCCTTTCTTCCATATCAGGGCTGCTGCTGCTGCTGCTAAGTCGCTTCAATCATGTCCGACTCTGTGCGACCCCATAGACGGCAACCTACCAGGCTCCCCTGTCCCTGGGATTCTCCAGGCAAGAATACTGGAGTCGGTTGCCATTTCCTTCTCCAATGCAGGAAAGTGAAAAGTGGAAGTGAAGTCGCTTAGTCGTGTCTGACCCTCAGCCACCCCATGGACTACAGCCTTCCAGGCTCCTCCGTCTATGGGATTTTCCAGGCAAGAGTACTGGAGTGGGGTGCCATTGCCTTCTCTGCCATATCAGGGCAACTATATGTAAAACAGAGAAGGAAACTGCCTTTTTCTGATCATGAGATTCCAGTGTGACATGGGAAGCAAAAGCTGTGATCATTTCTAAAATATTAGCCTAATGCCCTCTACTAAAAGTTTTTCCTAGAATTGTCCCCAAACTCAAATTTTATGGGTCAGCCAGAATTCTGGCCTCTGATCTAGAAATCTCAATTGCCAAGGAGCCAGAGAAGCAAGAAAGTATGGCTATTTTGAGTCAAGGGGAGTTTGAATAGCACATCTGGAATTTGTACTAGAACTACTAAAAGCCTCTCACTTTTCTGGAAAACTCCACTACCTGGTGTGGAAAGGACTCTGGATCAGAGAGACTTGATCATACTTGATTATGTGTGACCTCAGGAAAATTAGTTAACTTTTAAATACTTTACTTTCTTCATCTATAGAAATAAGATAATACTGTTTCCTATCTCATGGGGCTGTTGTGACAAGTGTTACTTAATATAAGAAAGGATCAAGCCCAGGAAATGATACAGATTTGGTATCCAACTAATGTCCTCAGTCCCCTTCCCTCCTCGGATTCCTTTTCCTTGCTTTATGGAAGAAACGGGGAGAAATCAATTTACTATTCAAAAGCACTACAAAAAGTCTTGAATTCATTTTGTGAACAATGGTATCCTCTGAAAGGATAATCTCATTGGGGAAAACCGGTTTCATCTTTAACCTCTCCCTTTGTCTTTTCTTTACACTGTAATAAGGAAAACAACTCAATATGCTGAGATACACAGAGAAGAAACTTGGACTTTTCCTCTCTACTTTCTCAGGGGCGAGAAAGAGAAAGCTCTTCAGAGCTAGTCCCTTTTCCTTTCTTTGAAAAAAGAGCAAAACCACCACCAGGTAATGTTAGATAGTCCCCAAGGTATTAAATTTAAAAAAAGGTCTCCAACAAAATTAAAAGTTGGAAAACCTCTGAGGGGCAGAAACCTGGGTAAGGAAACTCACGACTTCCTTGTGAGGGAAAAATAAGAAAACCAATACAATGAACAGGCTGGAGAGCAAGGCAAGCAAGTCCTAGATGAGAGAAAAAACAAAGTGAGGCTCTGCCAAAAGTGGAAGCCAGAGGGACTGTCCCTTGGGGGCTCTCACGGGTGACTAAAAGGAAAGCAGCAACCTCAGGGAACTGACAACTTAGCTCCTCTTTTCAACTACATTTTCTTCAGGGTGGCTTGTGCTTGCTGGCTCTGAAATCTTCAAAAGCAGGAGAAGATTCCATAAAATAAGGGTTTCTCTAGCCACCTTTGGAAGCTGGGTGGTTTTCACTGACTTTAAAAGTAGTTTTCTTGGAAGAGGGAAACAAACTCTCCTTTTTTATTTAACTTTACCTCTCCCCTTTTGATAATGCATAGGCAATACCTTGGGAAAAGGGGGCCAAATAGCAGTTATTAATTACCCTAATTAACCCAATTCATAAGACATATTTGTAAGGCTGTCATGACAACTGCTTTGACTAACTTGCCAAGAATAGCTTAGCTGTCTATTCAAATAAATCCCTGATAATTACCAGTCTAGTTTACTGGGCTTCTGTGATAATAATAATTAGTGCCACTGTGCAAAAGGTCACACTAAACAGTTTATGAATGATGCGTTTTGCATTGTGATTATGAGTCACAGGCAATGCACAGAATGTGCACCATTATGCTATTAATGTGGAAGGGGGTGGCCAAATTTTGAGAAAGTGACTGACTATGGTCTTTATGGCTAAAAAGGAGCAACAGGGAGAAAGTGGTAACTGTACTATCAGTTAAGGCCTGTCCAAGGAATAGCAGGGTACATTGGAACCGACTGTTGCTCTGAAGCCATAATCCATAAGTGATGGTCACAGTCTTGGATTCAAAAGGGGATGAAATACAAAATAGTTGAGTTATAGAAGTACATACTCAAGTAGGAGTGTTTGAGAGGGTAGGAAGATGCTGTGTTACACACAGTAGAAGCTGAGTAAAGGCTCAAGAACAGAGCTCAGGATAACAGTCTGCGTTCAGATGTGCGTGCTAAGCTCTATGCTGTAAGGACAAACCTCAGAAAAGAAAACATCTTCTGACAAGTGGTGATGACCTTGATCAAGTAAGGGAGTAGGGCATTTCAGTTGAAAGATCAATATTTTATTATTCTAATGAAACACTGTTATGGTCCACATGTTTGAAGAGTAACACATCTTTGAAAAATGAGTTTTGAATGTCACTGTCACCTTTCCATACTAGTAAAACATCTTTACACTACACAATTAGAACAGGAAATACAGATATCATACTCTGGGGTTTAGATGTACTTTAAATTTGACTCGTTAGAAAAGACTGAGTCAATTGCAAAAACATTGGTCCTGCCACCTCTTTTCTACTTTGACTTACTTTTGGTTCCCTCTCTTCCAGGGAGTTTTTTAAATGGCACAATATCTTGGTGTCAAAGAAAAAAATTAGACTAAAGTTTTGGGTTTTATTTCATTCCTACATCAAATAATTGTATTTATTAGCTAAGTCTTTTTCTAAACTACACTTTTGAGATCATAATTTGTCATTTCAAGCTTCAGACTGTGCTATAAGTGCTGTTCACATCAAATTAGAAATTTGGCATTAATGAAGCACGCTGGTTGAGTTGGAAGAAAGAGATACAAAACATATCCTTTTGTTGCCAGTAAACTTGGATTTTTTTATTGACAGCAAATATGGAGAAAGTTCATTTGTTTGGTGAGCAATTACTAAGATGTTACAACGAAGCACCTGGAACTGTGCCTGACATGTGGTGAGTGTTCAAGGAATGAGGATATATACAAAGAAGGAATTAGGTAATACACTGATGTGGGACACAGACTGTGATTTTGCCACCAGGTCGAGACTCTTGAGCATTAAGAACACAATTGCTAACACCTGTCTCCTTGCTGCTCCTTGCAGGAAACCATGACTGACTCCATTTCCCATTACCATTGGTCTCCTCCCTTCCAGGAATGAATAAAATTGTGCATATTTTGGTGTCAAAAGAAAAAGACATAGACCCTAGTCTGTATGTAATGTCAAGGTCTATTAGAGAGTAGAATATATATGAATTTTTATTACTCCATGCCTGATGGCTACCTCTTAGAATCATATGAGTTCTAATATAATGCTAGGTACATACAAAAGCAGGACTGAGTATGTTAAGAGACCCCAGAATTCTTTTTTTGTAATTATGCCAATACCTGCAGTAGAACCCAATAAAATGTGCATTTTCACTCAATTATGCTTCCAAATGTTTTCTTTTTTCATTATAGAACAGAGTGCTGGCAAAAATGGCACTATAAGGAATGAGTTGCCTTCTAAGGTGCTTTAATTATGCCAAATAAAAACTGTTATTAGCAGAGTCGTAAAATCAATGCTTACCCTTCATGCATACACATGTTATGCACTGACCTGTCCTCTCCCTGACCACTAGACTGTAAACTCCTTGAAGGCAAAGATTATTCCCCACTCATGTTTATAAATTCTGCAGGCTCCTGACACACAGATGTTCAATAACCGCATAGCTGAACTGAACAAAACCTGTGAGCAGACAGGGCTGCCTGAGGCACTGATGTGTATGGTCAGAGCTCATGGAGAGCTATGCATTAGAGAATATGCAAGAGAAGTGAATCTGCAAGTGTGTAATTAACAACCCAGAGACTGCTGATGGGAAAGAGAATTCAATACTATGCAGCGCCAAACACAATTTAACAAGCAGCAACCCATGTAAGGGAATCTAATACTCTCCACATTGTGGAGAGGAAAATCCTGCTAGGCAGTGAGGTGTAAGGGAATCTAATCTGCTATCAATGGAAGACAGCCTAATAGGGTTTGATGTGATTGGAAATCCAATGTACTGGAGTAGAAGGAAACCCAATAAGGAATAGTAGGGAAGAGGGAATAAGCATTAGTGATTAACCAAACTGGTCACTGGAAGTTTCCTTTGTTCCAAAGACACAAAACCAAGCCCAATAAATATTCAGCCCAGGACTGCAAGTCTATTGAGAAAGGGCAGGAATGACCCTGACTATACAAATGCTTTTTTAAAGTTGGTTACTTATACCACACAAGCCTGGGCCCGACTCCCAACCTTGCTCCCATCATACAGAAGCCATCCAAGAGAGAGTAAGCTGGCAGCACCACTCACTCCATCAGAAACAGTTACTGTGTTAAATGTCCTTTGTGTTTAGAGTATTAGTGTTTTGCTGGCATAGAAAGAAAGAATACTTCTACTGGGCTCACAAGCTAACATGAAACTTGCCCACGTGGATCTTGTAGACAAGGGGGCAGCCCAGAGCCCCAAAGGGAAAAGCTGAAAGGCATTTTATTGGGAAATCATTCTGCTTTTTAAATAACCTGTTCAACACAGTTCTTTTCCAAACTCGCTCACAGTCAGGAAATTTACATGAAAAATGGCCTTTCGGAGCTATCACTATTATTTATGAGAAAGCTATAACTGTGCCTGATGCTTTAACAATAAGAAGAATATGCTAAACTAAATCTTATTCATTTCTCGTGTGGAGTTATTACAACACTAGTTAGTTATAAAGTGCCCTGCACTAGTATCAATGTGTTAGCCACTATAACTACTCCCCAGCCAAGCAATTCTTTGTGGCACCAGAAACCTTTGAGCAAAGCAGAACAAAAGTCAGGTTAAGACATCAGAAGGAGATTGGCACTAGGGGCGGAAGAATGTGAAGTGTGTGGGCTTTTGTCAGAAACCTGTATTAAGCTGCACACCTCACTCCCTGCAGCTGGACTCTGAATGTCTTCTCCTATTATGTCATTGACACAAACAAGTCTCCACCTTCATCAGCACAGCCACGCCAAGGCATCTTTGGAGGAGCTTAAACTAGCTCTCATCTGCCTCTCACACATCATGCACAGAACTGTCACAGACATATGTGGATCACTTTCTACAGCCAGTGATGTTGGAGGCAGACAGGCTCCAGCTGGATTCTCTGACCTTAGGCAGAGTGAACAGAGCACACAGTTAAGAGGAGACAATCCACTTTGGACTTCAGCAAGGAGCAAATTCAATGAAGAAGTCATATTGGGGAAGAAGATGAATCTCCCCCTGGCCCTATCATCCTCATTATTAGGACCTGTCAGCAAGCAGGGCAGCTGCTCTGAGGACAACAGCCCAGGGAAAGCAGAGCCCAGACTTTCTGCCTTGCTATTGGCAAAATGAGTCCTTTCCAAATGAGTCATACAGGGTACCAGCAACTCTGAGATCTGTCTCACACACACACACACACACACCACACACACACAATTTGTTCCCATATATCAGGGCCTTCCCTTGTAGCTCAGTCAGTAAAGGATCTGCCTGCAGTGCAAGAGACCCAGGTTCGATCCCTGGGTTGAGAAAAACCCCTGGAGAAGGAAATGGCAACCCACTCCAGTATCCTTGCCTAGAAAATCTCACGGACAGAGAAGCCTGGTGGGCTGCAGTCCATGGGGTCGCAAAGAATCGGACACGACTGAGTGACTCACACACACACATCAGGAATACAATCCTGTTCTCTCTTTCTCTTTTTATCTAGACAGTAATTTTTTCCCACCTTTCCAAAATCGGTGGGGAATATTTCCCTTGATGGAAATATTACAAAAAGAAAAGGCCAAGACGCATCCCTGTCTCTAAGGAATATAAAGATGAAGAGATAAAGACAATGAAATTACTGTGGCCAGAGGAAGAAAGACTGCATTTTAGTGCATTTGTGCGCCCTCTGCTGACTATCAAGCAGAACTTCAAAGGAAAAAAAAAAAAAGGAGCAGAAAGAAGAAAGAAGCCAAGACATAGGGAAAGAAAGAGTTCTTTCTTCTTTGGGGCCTGCTGTCTATTTATCCAGAGGGGAGATAAAAAGGAGAAATTCCTTGCCTTCTTCTCTATTAATAATGCCTTGACACTATCGATTCCACATCATAAATGTAGCTAAGCCTGGTGTGTGCCACAAACACCATGTCACAGAGTCCACTGGAACACTACTCACTAATATGTTTGGATGCAACAGGAATACAAAAGGTCATCAAGCAGAATGGGCTTGAACCACAAACCATCCATCTGAAGCTGCCTGCAGGCTGCTTCTTTCTTTACTTTAAAATCGATCCTTTCCATGACTGCTTTTCTGAGATGAATTTGTTTTCTGCAGAATTCACAGTAGTCTCTGTGTACTACTCTCCTGCCTCAGCCTGTTTCCACTGCTTGAACCAAAGGCTGTGTGTGGGATCCAAGACATCAACAAATTCAAACCACCTGGGGTAGAAGAACAGTCCACTGAAATTAAGCGGAGGGTTTCATTCCAGATCCACACCTCACCAGCCACAGCCTGTGATGTTTTCCCACTCACCCACCTGTTTAGTTTCTCCTGGCCCTCTCACTCTGGCTCCATCAAGCTCTTTCCCACCTCAGGGTCTTCACACATGCTACTCCTTTTTTCTGCTTTCAGCCATCACACCATCTCCACACCTTTTTGCATCACCAACTCTTGTTCACCTTTTAAGTGTCAACTCAAATATGACTTTACTAATCCCCCAGACTAGCTCAGGTTCTCTCATTTTCCTTCATGATGACATGATCTTTCTTTCATAGCACTATAATTTTATCTTGGGGTTTTTGTCTCCTCACTCCACAAAAGCAGAGACCATGTCAGTTTTGCTCACCACACTTTAACCAGTATCTACAATACTAAGAAAACACTGGAGGCAAAGTTTATGTATACACTTATTTTATAAAAGTATAAAATGAATATATCCATAGTAAAGCAAGCTAAACTATTCAAGAAAAGGATTTTCTAATATTGACATAAGGCTTGAAAAACATTTTGGAACATCTCTGTTCTTTGGTTCTTATTCCTCCCAAACACCCAGATATACTTAGTTACATCAAGAAATGCTGGCAGAAATCTTATGCCACAGACTGCTTTCTGCTTCAGTCACCTTTACTTCTGTTTTCAAATTTCAAATGAAAATCTTGTTCTCTGCTACAACTTACCACTCCAAGTGCTTATGCTATGTTTATTTAATTTTCAAACCAAGGAATCAATAAAACATTATATTGATAACATAATTTCATTGTATCCTGCAAACAGGCCATCAGCTGATGCTCACCCAATTAATATTGAACTCTATGTACTCTCATTTGATCTAATAGTCACATATGGTATTTACAAAGTCCATTATTCAGCAATAAAAAGGCCTAGAATCATTTGATTTCTGACCTTTAGGTTCTAAGAAATCTTTTTTTCCATTTTGAAATATTATCTATAAGGCCTTTTACCAAACTATACTGTCTACGTGGTACAAAAAGTTCATGGCCAAAAATAAATGTTATTATTTTAACCCCCCCAATAATAGATGAATAAACATAAACTATTACCTAACCTGCAAATGTTTAACATTGGTAAGAAAATACCAGAAGGTCTTAGCTTAGTGGAATGTCACCTACTTGACTTAAAAATGGGTTAATGCATCCACCAACAGAGACATTTTAAAGTTTTCTGTATTGGCATATATTTACTATCACAAAAGACAGCATAATCTGACAAACTGAAACCCTTAAACCAGTGAATGATTTGTATCCAAGCTTCTTGTGATCATTAAAAGTAGATTTTTTTTCCCTCCGCCACTCAGCAATAGGGAAATTAAATTTCATTTGGGATTAATTCTTACTTGATTTGATGTGGAGGGGATTTTTCTCCCCTTGGTTCTTTATTTGCACCAAGAGAAACTACATCTGATAGAATGTTTTAGATAGGCTGTCAAGGTTATGGTGCACAATGTATATGATACGCTTTGCTCTGCTACATTGTTATCAATCACTAAATTACCACTGGCCTGAACAAGAAAGCAAGAGCAAAGGGGGGAATCTGTTTTGTTCAGGGAACTACTTCTAAAATGACATTAAAAAGAACTATCCACCTGAAATGAATCGTTAGATAAGCTTTGTATTTTGCACATTTCACAATAGTTAGGATGATGTAATATGGGCAATTACACACAAGCAACTAGAAACTTGTCGTCCAAAATAGCTACAGCACAGCTGAGGTTTACTCTGGGTCTGTGGTTTACAGCAAAGCAACAACCTTCCTTATGCACAAAAGCCAGTAACAATTCGAAGGAAACCCTGAGCTGTATGTGGATATCATTTTAATTGTACACACATGGATTACAACTTTATAAGCTAGATAGGAAATTTTTAAAAAAGAAAAATCTATCAGCCTGTCTTAAATAAACAGAAAGTGTTTGTTATTCAACTGCTGACTCTAATAGGACAATATCTAGTCATTTCAAAAAGCAAACTAGTGTATCAGGGCTACGTACAACCTGATTAGGAAATCATGGCACCCAGCTATCTACTGTTTTGTTGGTGCCAATGGGTAAGTGAGATCATGTTTGCCAGGGTTCACAATTTCTATTCAGGTTAAATATATTCACTCGGAGTAAAGTCACACTTGCCAGGGTTCACACTTTTCATTCACATTAACTATTAAAATGGAGAATCAAATTTTGTTCTCCCTTCCCACCCCCTACCAACTGCCTGGCATTTCTCTAAAGCTCCCAAAAGTGTAAAATGGTCCCTGAGTGGCCAAAGTGGAACTGAAGCCCCTGTCCTGGACCTTATAGTCCTTCCTTAAAATTGAGAAAAGAGTATAAAATATCCCTCAATAAGAGATACAGGAACTGGTTTCCTGGGTGGAAGACAGGCATGTCTGACACAGAGCACAGTCCTGGGAACATGAACTCAAAAGTTCCTCACCATAAACTGGCTATTTAAAATTCATTTGTAAGTCACTTGTATGAAAGAGAGAAGAAAAAGCAGTGGCCCTGAAACAGAGCCCAGGTCTGGGAAAGCAGCAGGTCACAGGAGAAGAAAGGCTTGAGGCAGTATTTATTGAAGTGCAGGTTACAACCCCAAGCCAGTGGTCCATGAAACTGCCATCTCCAGAGCTTCCTAGCTAATGGAGATGCCCAGCACAGAGTCACACAGGAGAAAGGTTGAAAAATGCCAGAGTAAGGCCTAAATTGATATTTACTGACTCTGGAAAGAAAATACAAGGAGATAACATCAGAGAAGGGCTTTTTGCTCTCCTGCCAGCACATCTAGCTAACTCTGATTCATGTAGGACCTCCTCCAACTTTGCAGTTGAACTAGATATGAATATCATAGTAAAGAACAATGAGAAACCTTGAAGGAGCCGCTAATGAAAAAACTAAATATTGTCATGTAAAAGGGACTTTGTGTAACTAAAAGCAAAAACATATGATAGGGTGGAATTTATTTGTAATAATTAAACAGAGGCAAAGGGAAAATTTCCTTCATTTCAAAATTGGGTTGTGTTGCCCTCTACAGTACATGGTTAGGGGACATGAGAATCTTATTGCCTCCTCCCAGATGCTATGCTATGCTATGCTATGCTAAGTCACTTCAGTCGTGTCCGACTCTGTGCGACCCCATAGATGGCAGCCCACCAGGCTTCCCGGTCCCCGGGATTCTCCAGGCAAGAACACTGGAGTGGGTTGCCATTTCCTTCTCCAATGCATGAAAGTGAAAGTGAAGCCGCTCAGTCGTGTCCAACCCTCAGCGACCCCACGGACTACAGCCTTCCAGGCTCCTCCATCCATGGGATTTTCCAGGCAAGA
Source organism: Bos taurus (assembly GCF_002263795.3). Taxonomy (NCBI): domain Eukaryota; kingdom Metazoa; phylum Chordata; class Mammalia; order Artiodactyla; family Bovidae; genus Bos; species Bos taurus. The sequence continues at coordinate 49,404,681 of NC_037357.1, forward strand.
GTACTGGAGTGGGGTGCCATTGCCTTCTCCCAGATGGAGAAGTACAAATTAGATGTCTTCTTAGGCATAAAGAGATGATAATAACAGCTAACTTAGTATTTGTGGAAGGCTTACTATGTGCCAGGTACTTGAATACTCACATTAAATGTTCATAAGAATCTATGAAGTAGGTTGTATTATTTTCATTTTCAAATAAGAAAGTTGAGGCTCAGAGAATATTAATAATTTCACTTAAAGTCACCTGCTAAAGACTAGCCTCAGAGAAGGCAATGGCAACCCACTCCAGTACTCTTGCATGGAAAATCCCATGGACGGAGGAGCCTGGTGGGCTGCAGTCCATGGGGTCGCTAAGAGTCAGACAGGACTGAGCGACTTCACTTTCACTTTTCATTTTCATGCATTGGAGAAGGAAATGGCAACCCACTCCAGTGTTCTTCCCTGGAGAATCCCAGGGACGGGGGAGCCTGGTGGGATGCCGTCTATGGGGTCGCACAGAGTCGGACATGACTGAAGCAACTTAGCAGCAGCAAAGACTAGCCTCATTAGAATTCTAGTAGTCTGCATCCAGAATCCAAGCACTTACCACTATCTTGACTATTCTATGCCTAGATGTGTAAGTCCAAGTCCTGTCTTTTTGTTTCTCAACCACCCAAGTGAAAACCATGTCTAAGAAAAAAAAATTGCTACATACAAAATATAGCTGCAAATGTCAAGACCTCTCTTACACACTCTACCAGAAAATGTAATGGGGTAAAAAAGCCCACTCAAAATAACAGCAAAATGATAAAATAGTTGAAAATAAGGTTAACAAGGAGAATTATATACATTTAATGATGATAACAGAATGAAAGAAGCATGACTAAATGGAAATATATTCTGTTCATTAAAAAGATACTAAAAAATATATGCATGTCAATTCTTCCTAAATGGATTTATCAATTGACATTTTCCAATCAAAATATCAACATAATTATTTTTACACTTAACAAGATTTCAAAGTGTATCTGAAAAAATACAGAAAAACAAAAATTTTATTTAAGAAGATAAATAAGGGGAAACAAATGCTATTATTTATTAAAATCACTATAAAGTATCTGATTAAATCAGTGTGATATTAGTAGAAAAGTAGACAAAGATCAATAGGAAAAAATGAACAACTCAGGAAAGTACTAGTATATGTAAAAACTTAATATATAATGTTTTTGAGAAGTACCAGAAAGCAGTGGCGAAGGAGGAGAAATAAACAATAAATGATACAAAGTCAACCAACTAACCATTTAGAAAAATGTTTACAGTCATCTCCAACCATATGCCACAATAAATTTCTAATGAATTTAAAATGTAAAGAAAAATGAATTCAGAAGACTACTGGGAAAATGTGATACATGCATGCAAACTCAACCAACCACAAATAAAAAATATTCAAAAAAATTCCAGAAAGTTCCAAAAAGCAAACTTTGAATTTGCCACATGTTGGCAACTATCTACATAGCATTTACTTGTATTAGGTATTTTAAGTAATCCAGAGGTGATTTACTATGTGTAGATGTATAGGTTATATGCAAATACTATGACATTTTATATAAGAGACTTGAGCATCCACAGAAACAATCTCCCACAGATACCAAGAGGTGACTGTATATATTAATACACACACACACACACACACACACACATATATATATATATAATATTTGTGTTGGGAGAAAGTTTCATAGCTTAAAGTAACAAATGATATCACAGAATAAAAGACTGATATACTATTATATATAATGATTCTAAAACACTGTAAATAAAAAAGCACAAATAGAATTAAAAGTCATACAATGCACTGAAAAAAAAAAACCTTTGCAATAAATGATATGATTTTTTTTTCAAAAAATCAAAGAAATACAAATTTAAACTAAAAATCGATGCTGAGTTTCATCTACAGAACTAATCATTTTCCCTCCCATTCTTGTGCCCTATCTTCTCATTTGCCATTTTTCCCAACAAGTACCCATTCTAATTAATTTTGTTTTTCATTTCATACAATTTGTGCATATATAAAACAATAAAATGTATATTTTCTTTCTTTCTCCTTTTTTACAAATGATAGTGTGCTTATACATCTTCCTGAACCTTCCTTTCATTTAATTAACAATATATGTTATATGTCTTTTCATAACGCTATATTAAACACTCATTTTTGAAAAGGTTATATTGCTCGACATATGTATTGTTTTAATTTTTGCTATATCAAATGAGATATTAATGAATAATCTTGTATTTACATAATTTTGCACATTGTCAAGTGTATCTATGGAATGAATACCCTAAAAACATAATTGCTGGGTCAAAATATATCCTTTGCAATTTTGAAGAAAGTTGTCAAATTGTCCTCCAAGGACTGGTAACAATTTATACACCCAACAACAATGTATGAGACTTCCTGTTTCCCCCTGGCTTCATCAAATTGGTGATGATATTTAATAACACTTTATGAGTACAGTGAAATGGGTTCTTATACACTGTTGGTGGGACTGTACATTGGCACTTTTCTAGGAGAAATATGTATATCAAAAATCTTAAAAAATATAAGCCTTCAGATAAAACAACCTTACTTTAGGGAATTTATTCTAAGGAAATAATCAGAGATTACAATGAGATTTATATATAAGGATTATATATAAGGATAGATATATATATATATCATAGTGTTCTTTATAATACAACAAAAATTCAAATAACTTAAAAGACTACATTAAAGGTTGTTAACTACTATTATCTAAAGAACAGAATACAATTCAACAACTAAAAAAGTATCTTGCTTATATTTTCTAATGACATAGAAAAAACTCTTATGATATAATGTAAAGATGTGAAAAGAAACAGAATGATCTCAACTAAAGTGATTCTAATCTTCAAATAGTAAAAATGCGAAAGTTTTTTCATTAATTCACTAACTTTTATTAAGCATTTATTTTGTATTGGACACTAAACAGAAAGTTAGTGGTGGCTGCTCCTGAGTAGTGGAATTATGGATGATATTCCAACTTCCTCAAATATTTCTGTTCTTCTCCATAGTCTTCACAATGAAAATGGATTAATTTTATAATGAGTAACCAATAAAAGGGAGAAGGCAATGGCACCCCACTCCAGTACTCTTGCCTGGCAAATCCCATGGATGGAGGAGCTTGGTAGGCTGCAGTCCATGGGGTCGCTAAGAGTCGGACACGACTGAGCGACTTCACTTTCACTTTTCACTTCCATGAATTGGAGAAGGAAATGGCAACCCACTCCAGTGTTCTTGCCTGGAAAATCCCAGGGGTGGGGGAGCCTGGTGGGCTGCCGTCTGTGGGGTCGCACAGAGTCCGACACGACTGAAACGACTTAGCAGCAGCAGCAGCAACCAATAAAAACAACAATAAAGAAGACACTAGGGGGAGTTCCCTGGTTGTCCAGTGGTTAGGACTCTGACCTTTCACTGCAGGGGACATGGGTTGGATCCTTGGTTGGGGAACTAAGATCCTGCAAGCCCTATGGTGCAGACAAAAAAAAAAAAAAAGACATTAGAACTCAGCCTACTTTTCCCCTGAGAGGAGTAGGTTTCTTAATAATTGTTAAGTGAAAGTCAGAGAGTATACTACATTCACTCAGAACAATTGCAGATGTGTCTTTAAAAGATACTAACACATTTGAGATTACCATTTATTGAAGGGGGCTTTTGTGTGTCTATAACTCCCTAGATGGCTCAGTCTCTCTCATAAAAGCACTGGTAAACAAGAACTTTTCAGCCACAAAGTCTAATCAATTTTGTTCTTGGGTCCTGGGCAAAAAACAGCTATGGAAAGTGGAGGGTAGGGAGAACTTCAAGGTCTTCAGAGCTAACCACGGCCTGTAGGTAAGATCAGAATCAGACCTTCACACACACTTGGCAGCAGCATGTGCTTAGCAGGGCCTTCTTTACATCTAGTACCAAACCCCCACTGATTGGCAAGTGCCTATAGGATAAGAATTCAGTAAATAAAATTCCTTGCTTTCAATCTTATCACCTTTTGGAGATTTATACTTACTTTAGTGGTGATATGAATTTACATAGTATTACATTTGATTTTTTCATCTAGAACACTCTTCTTTATCACATTAACTTCTTTCAAATTCTGGCTTAAAATTAATTAAATATTTTAATTTCTTGGGAAGTCTTTTCTGATCCAAACAATCTCATCTTTAAGGCATATGAAGGGAAATGTGGATCTTTTCATAATCAAGTTTCAAGCCTTCTCAGTATTTCTTTAGATGAGGACATTTTCATTAAAGATCTAAGAAAAGAGAGGGATCAGGAGGAAGGTAATGGTGTTTCCTTTAATTGTTCTTAATATTTAGTCCCTTCTTCCTGTGACCACACTCAAAAAAAAAAAAAAAAAAGAAAGCTATTTATTTCTATCAAATACTCCATATTATAACATGAAATTATAACATGTAATTTGAATCAAAACTCATGTAGTCAAATGACTGCCCATATAAGAAATACAGTCCTACTGAAGTCCATAGTCTCCATTTATCCAAGGGACAAACTATAGAATTAGGTCACAGATGTTTTCCCGTAAAAGGCAAACACTTCATCTACAATCAGGATGGCATTGTACAGATGACATTCTCATCTATTAGCTATGGTGGGGCGGGGAGAGGCAGACGTGAAACATCTGTTTGTTTGTTTGTTTGTAATGAGAAGTTCCTTTATGGTATCTAGTTCTGATATCTACTCAGGGCCACTGAATAGTCATTTTACATCTAAGACAGCACTCAGTATGTAAGAAGTTTACAAGTCATCATTTAAAAAGTGGATACTGGGTTTTGTTGTATTTATGCTGTTTAAAGTTAGGCTACTAGATGAAGAGGCAATCAAATAAATGTGTCTTTTTTTAAAAAAAGGATTGAACTTATTCCATTTGGGGAAAAAAAACAGTGCATTTAGTCAAGACTGAATTTTAAACTTTGAGTATCTGCATGACCTCCAACTCATTAACTCCCTCCTTTTTATTGTTCCAAATTGTAAAGGCTATCTTATGCCTCAGAGCCAAGAAGCCCAAAATGAAACCAAATACTGAGGAGTATAAAAATGTTCTCCCTCAAATTGGCTATTTGGTCCTGGAAAGGGCATTGGAAAAATATATTTTGCCAAAACTGCCCCTTAGAAAAGGCTTATATAATTTTTATAGTATTAAAAATCTGTACAGATTAAAGTTAAATGTTACTATTTCAAAACCTCTCATTCTAAAAATAAAATTTGTGAACCAGATGCCTACTTTTGAAAGAGTATACATATGGGCAAGAAGAATTAAGGAGGAAAAAATATTTTTCATAACATAATTTCTCACACTTAAAAGGTAAACTGTAAAGAAAAGGGTTATTTTTAAATGTAAACCTTTATACCTGTTATCATCTTAGAGAGATCTCACAAAAAGGAAAAAGAAATATTTAGAAGGTATGATCTGACTGAAAAATGAAAATGAAGAGTATAATTGATCTGTCCCTCCACATAACAACTTATAGTTCTGTTTACGCCACCTCTTTATTCTGTAATATTTACTGGGTTGTATACTGGTGATGGTGGTTACTCGCTAAGTCGCGTCTAACTCTTGTGACCCCATGGACTGTAGCCAGTCAGGCTCCTCTGTCCATGGAATTCTCCAGGCAAGAATACTGGAGTGGGTTACCATTTGCTTCTCCAGTGTAGTACAGTAATTAACTTATTAAAGTAATTCTTCTCTAATGTCAAAGGTAATACACATTCAATGTACAAAAATTGGGAAATTAGAAAAGTATTTTTAAAAAGTAATAAAAGTAAAAATCAACTGATTTCCTCCATCTTAGATAGCTATTAACACTTTAGCAATTTACCTTCCAGGGATTTTTTTCTCTGCAAACATCTCTTTAAACGATTGGAATCAATCTGTATATGCTGTTTTGCTTACTGATCTTTTTCAATTAATATATAAAATAAGCATTTTCCTGTATCACTAAATATTTCTCAAAATATTATTTTAAAGGCTTCATATTATTCTAGCAATATATGTACCATGATATATTTAGTCATTCACACGTTAATGATATTTGGGATATTTCCTATATTTTATTTCTGCAAACTGTGTTGAAATTAATAGCCTTGAACATAAATTTCTAAGTAAATCTAAAATTACTTCCTTAGGATAACTTCTAGAAGAAGAAACACTATATATTTGGTGGTGGTTTAGTTGTTAAGTCATGTCTGACTCTTGTGGCCCTGCCAGGCTCCTCTGCCCATGGGATTTCCCAGGCAAGAACACTGAGGTGGGCTACCGTTTCCTTCTCCAAGAAAGATTATATTAATTTTAATTCTATCAATTATACTCCATGTATGAAAACCACAAACTTGCCAATGCTGAATATCTTTTTTTAATATCTTTCCTAATTTGATAAGTAAAAAATGACATCTTGTGCATCAAATTATTGTCTATGGTTTCCCTGAGGTAATGGATTGGTGAGAAGAGAGTTGTGAAAACTTCAATTCTATTTTATACACTCTTGTATTGCTTGACTTTTTAATAATTATATATAGTGTTTATAATTAAAAGTTGATAATGGCATTTCATTGCAATTATTTGGTTATTAAGATTGAAATATCTTCATACCTACTGGAAATTTGTACAACTTCTTTATGAATAACCTATTTATGTTCTTTTTATAATTTTTACATTGTAGTATTTGTCTTATTGATTTGTAAGAGCTCTTTATATTTTAAGGGCATTGTTTAAATGTCCCCTTATCCAAGATGTCTTCCCTGACCTTCCTAGAGAACACTCGTTCCTGGTAGAACATGTGCACTTTACCCTTCCTTATTTTTTTCCATATCACAGCCTAACAGATTATATATTTATTTGTTTATTGTTTGTCTGTACCCATAAAAATATAAACTTAGTGGGGAAAGGGACTTTGTTTTGTTCACTGTTGTATCTCCAGCACTTTGAATAGTGACAAGCACACAGTAAGAACTTTATAAGTATTTGTTGGAGTAATAAATATAAGTTCTTTGGAATGTAAACTGAAAATGTTTTTCTGGTTTATGTTTTATTTTTTGTTTACCTTTTGATATTTGGGTGCATACAGATATTTTAAAATTTTATGTAGTCAGAGCTGCTGGTATTTTTCTTTGTGTTCATTTCCACTGCTTTTTTATGCTTCTGAAGTTCTTCACAATTTCAAGAGTAGGTGAATATTTATGTTTTTTTCTAATAATTTTATTATTTGAATTTTCATCTTTAAGTTTTGACTCTTTAATCCATGTGGAATTTGTCATATAGTGAGAAATAAAAACTTTTTAAATTGTTAATCAATTACATGGCATCACTTAGTGAATAATCTTTAGTTTCCCCATTAATTTTTTAAATGTGTTTAACTTCGCATTTTGTCTCTTCAATGACAATATAAGCTATAAGGGTAAGTACTGCTTATACTTCCTTTATCCCTCAGGGCTGAATACATGCTGGTCAATAAAGGATGATATACAAATATTTGGTGGATAGATAAATGGGTGAATATTTTTAAGCCAACATATTCTCTTGAAAAAAGTCTAACTAACTAAACAGTAAGTCCATTCACTAAAGTCTGGAAGCAATCCACACAGAGGGCCAAGCTTTACCTAGAATGAATACCCTTTAAGATCAGGGCACAATAACCACCATAGAAACTGTAGAAACTCATGAGTAACAAAACATAATAACACTTGACACTGTACAGAAGGAATTGCATAGAACTGGCCCTGCCTTCAAGAAGCCCTGAAAAATATTCTTCAGGGAGCTTAAAACTAAAACAGAGCTTTCCAATAGCTCCCCTACTGATCTCTCCTTCCCCTGAAATAGCAGTTTACTTTCTGAAAGAAATAGATTGCTTTGTTACAGATAGTGCCCCAAATCCTACTGAATGCAATCCACCAGCCTCCAACATGCATTGAGTTTAATAATTCTGGAATCAAATCTGCTTTAATCAAACCTCATTTTTGGCTCTCAAGCAAAACCTCAAGTGCCCCCATGTGTATTGATTCTATAGGGTTCAGTTATCTGCCTATGGCCTGAAATTAAAAATAACAACAACAAAAATACATGTTTTTATTGAATTTCAGCTCTTTGCTGATTATCTATATCAAACAGCAAAGTGAGCAAAGCCATGGTGAACTGCCTCTTGTGCCAACAAATTCCCCAAAAAGAATGACGATCAGGAAAATATATTGTTAAGCGTAAACAGTAGCTAAAAAATATTTATCTCTCTTGCAAGGTATTAAAATGAGAAAACTTTCAAAGGAGAAGCTTCAAGCAATTGCATTAGAAGTTGCATAATTCAGTTAGACTAACCTTAGAATGGAATAAAAAGCTGCTTATTTCCATAAGGTTGGCCTCTGACAGTATGAAAGGTTAGATAATTTATCATGATATACAAAACAGTTCTCAAGAATACCAAACTTAAAAAGGAGGTCTTGGTGACATACAGCTCTGTGAATTTTTTGGTAGTGTTATAATCAACATAATTTATACTTAAGTGAATTTGTGTTCTTCTCAAAGGTCTAGCTTGCCAGGCAAGAGAAATGTATCTTCTACTCATCCTTAGAACAAATACAGACCAACTGAAGCAAAGTAGTGTACTCACTGTTTCCTTTATGACAGAACTCACATTGAACAAGGAGATCCACCTGACTAGGGAGGCTACGAAGTTTTGATGTACATATGACTCACAATAGACACAGAATATCTTGCCCTCATGTAAAAGCTAAAAGGCCGTATGTATTGTGTCACCTGTCATAGTTAAGTCCCTCAGTCTCAATACCACCTACAGAGCAGCCATGGTCATCACAAGGACTCAAACCCTTAATGAAGCCCTTCAAACCAATGCTGCAAAATTCAAAATTATACTCAGAGCTACAAGAGAACTTGGAGTGCTCCTGACACAGTCCCCTCAGATATTTATTTCAGGATTGGTGTTATTGGCATCTGTTTGGATTTTTCAGAATTTTCAGTGTCTTGGAGTCCGATTTCTTTAGAAATAATAGATTTCAATAAACTAAAGCTCCTCTTTTATGAGGTTTTTAATTATTTCATCTATTTTGCTAGTGACCTCCTCCCCTATTACAGAATTGCAGATTTCTAGATTATCTTTGGGAAAACAGTGCCTAGGGGGTGACACACACATTACGGATAACTGTCCCAATAGAGTTTGCTAAGCTCAGAGGATGAGGAAAGCAAGGTATTGCATGTGTCACACACATTTTTTGGTGCCATGTCTCCAAATATGACACCACGCACAGTGACAAACCTTTGCAGTTCCGGATTTTTTTCTCCACCTTCCAAGATCACTTCTTGAGGGTGCTAGATGATCAGATGTGTATCAGTTTTATAAGATTTTGCTCTATCATGCCATTACACAACATAGAGTTTGTACAAAAGCAGTTTAACTATCTTTCCATTTGAGGCATTTCCTTATTGTATTTCTTGCTGCAACAAAACACACGCCTTTTTTCCATTTCTAAAGAATTACTAGTAAAGACAAAATTAGAAAGAGTGACCTAGAGGTGTAAGAACATGCATTCCATTAGCGGGCTCACAAACCACAAGAAAATTGGTGTTTCTTATATAGTATTTGAGATTTGTTTCTAAGGAGCCATAACTATCATCACTTGTTTTGCAATTAAAAAATTAGGCAAAATCTCCCTATAAAAAATTCATTATTTAATACTAAGGCCATCATGTTCTCTCCCCTAAGCTCTTAGGAACAAACGTTGCTATTAGCATACTCTATCACTCAAAAGTCTATACTTGAGAAAATGGAAATGTGCTAATTAAAGAAATGACCAGGATGGTGAGATCAGAGTCAATGCCAGTGTTCTGAGTACGGTGAACCTGTGTCCTCACTATGGCCTCTGTGCCTGGCAGCACAAAGAAGGGAATCAGTCTTCCAGCAAGTCATTCGACATTACCTATAGACAGATGCTTCTGTTTGTCCCTGCATTTCCAGAGCCTTACAACCCTAAAGCATGTCAAGTTTCAAACATGGATGCTAGATTACAGGCATTTGTGTGTGTGTGTGTGTGTGTGTGTGTGCATGTGTGTGTTAGTAGCTCAGTTGTGTCCAATTCTGCAACCCCATGAACTATAGCCAAGCTCCTTTGTTCATGGGATTTCCCAGACAAGAATTCTGGAGTGGGTTGCCATTTCCTTCTCCAGGGGATCTTCCTTACCCAGGGTTCGAACCCAAGTCTCCTACACTGCAGGAAGGTTATCTTTTTCACTGCCACCAATTTTTTTTTAAGTTGCTTAAAGGTAATGTCAACCACTAGGAATGTAGTCTGATCTACTCTCCCTATTCATATGTCTCACTTAGAAAAGATATGGTTTTGCAGCAAAGTACCTGTACACATAGCCAGCTCAGATTTTCCTGAGCCAAGTGAATTAAAGAGGAAGACTTTAAACAGAATTATGCCCAAAAAGACAAAAAGAAACTGAGCCTCAGAAAATAATTTCCAAAGAATTGAGATTCCCTATAGGGTTTTCTTAAACTTCACTGTATGCACAGCAATGATTATTTGGCTGCTTCCTACTCAGAGCTCTCAATTAAAAAGTGTCCAGGAGATCTGTCCCTGGGCTATATCAAATCTGGGTGCTCTGGTCTCACATTTGAGGGATCACACCCCAATGTGATGAGGCTTATAAGCATTTCCTCAGGGAGATAACCAGTAGAGTGTCAAAGATAGGGGAGGGGGCCTCTGAGAACCTAAGATCATAGACGTGTACAATCAGGCCAGCTCACAAAGGCTCTATCACCTCAGAGGAAGAATAAGTGGGTAAGACAGCAGATATGTTCCCTTGCTCTCTCTTTCTCAGTCACTCTCTCTCTCTCTCTCTCTCTCTCACACACACACACACACACACACACACACACACACACTCCCCTAAAGGAAGAGTCTGACCTTTTGATTGAACATATTTTCCCACCAGCTTACACAGGGAATCCATTTTGTTCAGAAGAGCAGACTACACAATCTGAGACGAAGTGCCCTTCATGCTCTGAAAATCAAATTTAGGAGCAAAAATAATCCAGAAAGCAGAGACTGCCAAGACCAGTGCTGGTGGCAGTGAGGGAAAGCAGCTTGCCACAGAACAGTGGCCAGATCGGGCCCGGTGGGAGAAGCTAAAAACTGGCCACCCTGGCACTTAGAGACTTAATGGAGCATCCAAAGACTATGCACATCACTGCAGTGCTTAAGCATCTGACATGAAGAAGCCCCGGTGCTAGTCCATGAACACTGAGCTCAAGGAGAATGCAGACTTCACACCAAACTTCTTGCTTGCTTCAATACCAAGTGGTCTGCTCAAAACTCAAGATAACTGCTTGTGACATCTGTCTGTCAATTTACTCTCTTTTTTTTTTTCCTTTTCAAAAAGTTATTTTATCCCTCCCCAAAGGCTGAATTTAAAGAAAGTTTAAGATCGCCTTTTCATTTTCTAAAGTAATTCCTAGGCTCTACTCAATCTAGGAAACCGATATTGACTTTGGAAGCTGTCAGGACCTGGAGCAAAAAAATGAGAGCCCTCCCTTTCAGAAGTGAGTTCAGGAAGCCAAGGAAAAAGAGCACCAAAAATATTCCTGGTGGGTTTCTCTTCTTCCATCTACAGAGTTACAAAGAATGAATGGAGGGAGAGGAATAGGATGGGAAGAGGATAGCTGTAAACTTTTATTTAATTTTTTAAAAAATCTGGAGCAAATATAAATGTTAACATTTGTTAAATCTGACCAATATTATCTGTCTTCTCTGGACACCATATATTTTAGATATTACTTAATTACATTTTTCAAAGACTTTGTAAATCTTACCAGTGTGAGGAATTGCACATTAAGCAAACAAGATGTGAAAAATCCAGACTTACAAAGGAAATCAGTAAGAAGTTGATTATTCACATTACTCAAGGGCTCTTTCCTTTATGAAAGACTCCCCCACAGGGTTTTGATAGGAATGCCACCACTATGGTTAACGTGGGGTCTAATTTACAAAACAAATACTTCGCTGCTGCACAACTTTTCAGGAATACAACTACCAGCCAAAGGTATAGCTGCAGGTCTTTCTGTGGAGTCCAATCAAGTTTTCGGTTATGTGACAGAAAGTACTTAGAAACTGCAACAGAGGAACCGCTATCAAGCAAAATGGAATCCAATTTGGCCCTAAATGATGTGTGTCTGGGTAAGTCATTCGCCTTCTCTGCAACTCCATTTTCACGATTATAGAGTAGAAACACTGGTCCCTTCTGACACCTCTTCCAGGAGTGCTGTGGAGCTGTGTGGTTCTAACCAATATCCTGAAGCAAAATCCTGAATGATGCTGAATAATAGCAAATAAGATTTCCTCATGGAAGCCCAAGTTCCTGGAGCTGGCAGAGCTGTTCTCCAGCTTCAGGTTGCAGTACTTTCCTCCTGGTTCCCTAGTAGGCTGGGGGTGGTGGGGGGCTGAACACAGGGAGGCACTGGCCACCAGTGTATACCCACTAGAAGCAGACTGATCCTCACCATGCAGCCCACTCAAAGACTACTCATAACTACACAACTGCCAAAGAGGAAATGTAACTTGAAGAGCATTTTCCTCTACAAACAACTGATCCTCTGGGACTTTCACTTCAAGTTTCCCAATTGTTCAAAGTAAATGAGGCTCACATTAAAGGCCAGCCAGTCACACATCAAGAAATCAAGCCTCCTCTCAGTGGGGGAAAATGGCCGCTCCAGAGTCAACCTCCTGCCCCTCATACACATGCCTCTTGTACAAATGGCTTCATTTACTCACATCTGAGACACTTAGTCAAGCCAAGCTTGACCTCTCCTAAGCCCTGGAAGCTGAGATACACATACAGAGGGGTAAACATCTCAAACTTCAAGCAGACACCTTAGATCCACTGCAGCACGATAATTGAAAGACTCCAGCTTTGCCAGGAGGTGACTTCATCTTCTTTCAGTCTTCCAATTCCTAATAAGCAATCTCCCCACCCCATAGCTTCAGCCTCGGAGCATGATATACTAAAGCCACCACAAAGACTAGGGCAAAGTTAAGGAGGGAGAGGTCTGCAGCTCCTCTCACCTTAGAAATCTGACTGAGAGAAAAACCCAGGTGGGGCTACTGGGACCCAAAACAAGTGGTCCTCTGATAAGAGGAATTCCAAAGTCTCAGAGCCCACTATGGAAAATGTCCTGCCTCCAGTCCCCTAGGGAGAGAAATCTCAGGATCATTAGCAAGTGCTCTGGCTGAGCTCAACTTTAGTGAAGGTGTATGGGGAGACAGGTGATCTCTAAGGTAACCAGTTAATTGCCAATAAGGAATGATAATAATAAATTAGCAAATACTAGTGTAAACTAACTCAGTTCTGTGGCAGTTGCATGGAGACGACAGAGGAACAGTTTATTCTGGGACACATCTTGCAAGCGGATCCCCTCTGGGAAATGCACTGCCTGGGCTAGATGTGAAACAGACCAATGAGATGCAATGTAGGCAACGGGTGGCCCTAGAGTGTCTCTCAGTTCAGAGTGGAGCCTTTGATTTTTTTTTTAAGAAAACTGGAGTGAGCTTTGAGAAGATGTGGGCTGCACTGTTTTCCATCGCTTCCTTCTGCAGCCTGTGGGGGTACTTTCAACTCTTAGGGATAAGACTCAGATAGTTCAAAACGAGGAAAGTACAATAAAATTGCTCACTGAAGGGTTTGTCGGTTTGTTTTCATTGGAGGTGGTGATTTGTGTCATTACCTTGTGATCCAAACCAGTCTCATCGTACCTATTAATTTTCTAGAGACTTCTGAATCTGACATCTGATAAGTTTGGGGCTGCTTTTCTAGCTCCTTAGCTCAGAGTTCCACTCAAAGCACTGTAGATCCCTAACTTTAAAACTCTTTTGAGGAACCAAAACATGCTGAGCTATTTCCTTTTTATTTTTCTTCAAAGCCTAACGGATGTTTTAGTTTCATTATTTGAGCTAAGTTACCATGTGCTGAGGCTTTCAGTAGGATAATTAGAACCATTCAATTTGGTCTGCTACATACATCCTTGTCCTGCAAACTCGTCCACTGCTCTTAATACTACACTACTACTTATGAAAATTCTCTGTGAGTGACCACAGCAGACCACACACACACCCTGAGAATGTATCACATCAAAGATGCTACAGTTAGCTAGTTAAAGGAGGAAAAATAAAAAGAGGGCTCAAGATTGAGTTAAACCAAAATCTGTATCTCTATATACTCTATGAGTAGAATTCTGGAAGCTCTTGCCCACTATCACTGGCTTAGAATTTTAAGCTCTGAAACATTCAATATTGAAAAAAAAATTTCAGGTTAAAAAATGTCTCACCAAAAAGACTGGATGTTTGGCTACTTCACCCTTCCTGAAGGCAGGGAAAGGTCAAACCATCAGAAGAAATGGGTTTCATTTTCATCCTCCAACAGTGACTATGGGCTGGGTGATGAAGAGTAATGCAGGAATGCAGATGTACAAAGCAGTAATACTTTGTAGCACACAGAGGTATCCGGGAGGCATGCCTCCATTCCATAAGACTGGAAGAAAAGTTATTTGCCATACTGAAGTGCCAAAAAATTGGAATAATTTTAGAAAAACCATAGCAATCTGAAAAAACTACCTTCTCTCTTCTCCATTCTCTATGTTTTCAACCTCCTTTCCCCTCTCTTTACTCTGCCCCAACTCCAAACACCCATACACATACACAAACTCTCTTATGTATACACTAAGTATGGACTAAATAAACCAAAATGCCAAAGAATGCAAATCTCACCTTCAATTTAAAATTTTCAAGAGATACTTGACATCACTAATTCTACAAAAGTCTTCTGTAAACAGCAAAAGTATCCTCCAAGTTCCCTCCTCAAATTTGCATACATAACCACAAAATCCACACAAGTGATTTCCTGACCAACATCAGAGGACAGGGAGATGACGATAGGCGAGATGGTCTCTGTAATTCTAAAGGCTGAGTTCCTATGAAACTCATTGCTTCTTCTGGTAATGCAGACTTGGATGAACTTTTTCCTGCCTTCTGGAGGGGTGAAATAGTCAAACATCCATTCTTTTGGGTGAGGCATTTTTAAACTTTGACTTTTTAATATTGAATGTTTTGATGCTCCATTCCCTTTGCCTTTACCTACCTAACATCATTTAAAGTCACATTCCCTTCAGTTTCTAGAGTCAACAATGTTCAGATGTGGCTAGGTCTGCACACTGATGCCAAAGTTACTCTCACATCAGCACCAACCCTTAAGAACTCAACAGTAAATCTAAATCTAAATGATGGCAGGGCTGCCAGGGAAGGAGGAGCAGGAGAGCACTAAGGAGGCTGGCAAAGTTTCTGCAGATTACAAACCCTTTCTGTTGCTTACAAGGAACTCATGTAGGTGATCTTAAATAGCTCCCCAATTAGACTATGACCTCTGAGGGCAGATGCTACGTCTTATATTTATTTAGGATCCCTATACCTATCACACAGCTGAGCACAAGGTAGACACTCAAACTATGCTTACTGATTTGGTCTATTCCATGATGATAAACTTCAAAGTATGATGGAGAGCTGTGAGAACAGCTGTTCTCACTCCTCTATAATGTCATTACCAGTAAGGTTTGCAAGTGACTCTGAAGCTAATGAGGTGAGTGAGTTTACAAAGTTGCTCAGCAAAGGAACCTAATGTGTAGTGACCTTTGGTTCCAATCTGGCAAGTAAGAATATAACATATGCTCAGGAAAGAGATGTTCTGAATTGAAACGAACTGTTTACTTGCCCGTCTCCCTGTAAGCTCCCTGGGGTCAAGGATCGAGTGTTTTTATTTTTGTATCCTTGGCAAGCTGTACAGGGTCTGACATGTTCTAAGTGTGCAATAAATGCTCCTGGGTTGTTAATAAACAAATAAAAAATGATTTAACAAAATAACATACAGAAAAATGGATATGACATAATAAGATTTAATACAGAAATTTCTAATGAATCTTTTAAATACCACAGCATAGCTCTCATCACTCTGTGCTATAATAGCTTAATAACTGTTGGTTTCTTGGGTGGATTAATTAATAATTAATTAACTAGGAAAATATAATGTAGGAACTATATTAGGATATTATTGTCCTAGTAATATCCCATTGTATCTGATAGTAGCTTTTATCACTCCATACCACAAGTGACCTATTTTCTCATCTCTTTCATTACAATGTTCATTCTTTGAGATCAGAGAACATCTTTTTCATTTCCCTAACACTGGATGCCTATAGCAGAACCTTACAAAGACTAGACAACAAATATTAGTTGACTGTATGAATCAGCCATCCTTGTCTTCTATAGATTTCACTGAACCTAAGTATTCTACTGAGTCCATGTTAACAGTCTCTGTTATGGGGAGAAAAGAAGTAGTGTCAATTTCCCCATGCAGGACTTTGTGACAGATAAAGGTTAAATGGCCTGATTCATGCTATGCTATGAGTGGGTCTCTCCACTTTCTGAATGGGTTTGTCAAATGAACTCTCCAGGACTACATGTTAGAAACACACACTTAACCTCGCTGTGCCTAATATGTGCTGTGTTGGCCCTGACTAGCCCTAGATAATAGATCTGTATGATTTTGTTAACTAAGAAAACATCTGGTTTTGTGAGTAAGAGATGGGATTAGAATTCAAATTTTCAATGGCTTTTCTAAACAACCGAAGCAATATTTGGTTTCATTTTACCCATAGGAGAATCTCAGAAAAAACACCAAGATCTTAGGTCAACCATTCAGACATAGTCAAATATCTCCTGCCCCCTTGAAGCATCCCAGGCTTATGTTACCCAGGCTTACACCTCTCTAGTACCCTGAATTGACTGCATAGTCACCAAGCCCTTAGGATTCAATTCTTTTGTCTATCTCCACAAGCAACATCAGTCAGCACCTGAGCCCATAACCTTGGCATCTTTTACCTCCTTTGTTTAAAAGTCCAATATGAATACTCTAACCACACCATATTGTTGGCCTTCTTTACACAGACACCAGCTTAAATTCCTCTTTGGTTGTAAAGTGTCTATGGAGTCACACTCAGGTGTACAAGCCATTACAGTAGTCACTCTTCAATTATCATCTGGTGAACAGATCTATGATTCAGGGGGCACCTCTGTCTCAGACCCCTTACATTATATAATGTGATATTATTCCTTGGATCAACCTTGCATGACAGATGTATCCATTTTGTAGATGAGGAAACAGAGACTCAGAGGTAGTCCATAGCAGGACATGTCTTTCAGATTCAAAATCATGGTCTATCTGATTCCGCTACATTGTACTACCTCTCCCTCTCTATTGCTGAACTCTTGGTGGTCCACAAGTAGTTTTTTACAAACGCTATGGTCTAGTCCCTAGTAAGTATTCACTGACATTCATAATTATAACTGAGCCTACCTAGCATAATCCTGGATTTTCAGTAAATCCTTATTTATAGATGTATGGACTGACAATCGGAGAAGGCAATGGCAACCCACTCCAGTACTCTCGCCTGGAAAATCCCATGGACCAAGGAGCCCAGTAGGCTGCAGTCCATGGGGTCGCTAAGAGTCGGACACGACTGAGTGACTTCACTTTCACTTTAATATTGGAGTTTCTATTGCTAGAAGAAGATCCGGTTTTCATTTTAAAAGCACTGCTTTTTGGCCTCATTACTGATAAGAAGTATTTTTCAGAAACTAGGAAAAACAGTCGATAAAAGTGGTCCTAAAACACTTTTCCCTATGAAATTGATATAAATACTGTGAGGCCATTTTATAGGCATTCCAGCCCAGGTATGTCAGGCTAAATTATTTTTGAGCCAGGAAAGTGTAGAAGGTGTCACTGAAATAGCACTGTACTCGCCAGAGTTATAGAGTCCTGAAATTTGGTCGTCTCTCTCTCTCTCTCTCTCTCTCTCTCTCTCAATATCTCTGCTCTGTGAGTCTCAACAAGTCCCTTATCATCTCTGGAGCTCCATTTCATCATCTACTGAAGGACAATCAAAATACCTGATTGTAAGAATCACAGAAGACGTTTGTGAAGTGCTCTCCAAGTATATAGTATTCCTTTCATTTGTGGCCTGGAAGAGGGCATATGCCTCCAAGTGCATCAAATTTCCAACCAAAGAGGGACTTAAGCAATTCAAAGAAAAATGAAATTAACTTCAAAACTGTTATTTATAGCTTTCCACCCAGCCACCAACTCACCCTCATCCATATTACTACCCTACTACCCTGAAATATTTCAAGAGCCAGCAAACATCAGACCACATACTGTGTAAAAAAATACTTCCATTTGAAAATATTCATTCCAGGTAAAGAGAAACAGAGCTAACACAGATGCTTAGTTAATTCCTGAAATTTTAATTATTTGTGAAAATTTCAACATCCTCATTTGTCAAATGTCACCATAAGAACTATTAAGCAATAACAAAGTGGCTTTTTTACTTTCTTTTTGTTTGCCTCCCTTTAACCAGCCCATCCATATCCACAGCTAAGCATGTATATGACCAAACAAAAAGCAAAAGTAGGCTTTAGGAGGCTGAATCACTCTCATACTAGGAAACTGACCCTCAAGCATTCTAGGGTTCATCTACCTTTAAGACTACTTGTTGATTATTACTCAGCCGCTTTAGCTGGCATACGGGTACCACAGACTGACAAACATGCTGTATTTGCAACAGGTGGTAGAATTTATATCTTGCTAGACTGCCACACAGGTATTCCAAAGGCTCAGACCTTAAACTCCCACTCCCAACATCTATCCCTACAAAGGACCAATATTTTAGGTTACCAATCAAAAAATGGGCCAAAGAACTAAACAGACATTTCTCCAAAGAAGACATACAGATGGCTAACAAACACATGAAAAGATGCTAAACATCACTCATTATCAGAGAACTGCAAATCAAAACCACAATGAGGTACCACCTCACACAGGTCAGAATGGCTGCTATCAAAAAGTCTACAAACAATAAATGCTGGAGAGGGTGTGGAGAAAAGGGAACCCTCTTACACTGCTGGTGGGAATCCAAACTAGTACAGCCACTATGGACAACAGTGTGGAGAGACCTTAAAACTCTGAGCCACCAGGGAAGCCCAGAACTACCATATGACCCAGCAATCCTGCTGCTGGGCATACACACAGAAGAACCCAGAATTGAAAGAGACACATGTACCCCAATGTTCATCACAGCACTGTTTACAATAGCCAGGACATGGAAACAACCTGGATGTCCATCGGCAGACAAATGGATAAGAAAGATGTGGTACATATACACAGTGGAATATTACTCAGCTATTAAAAAGAATACATTTGAATCAGTCTTAATGAGGTGGATGAAACTGGAGCCTATTATACAGAGTGAAGTAAGTCAGAAAGAAAAACACAAATACAGTATATTAAAGCATATATATGGAATTTAGAAAGATGGTAATGATGACCCTATATGCGAGACAGCAAAAGAGACACAGATGTAAATAACAGACTTTTGGACTCTGTGGGAGAAGGTGAGGGTGTGATGATTTGAGAGAATAGCATTGAAACATGTATATTATCATATGTGAAATAGATCACCAGTCCAGGTTCAATGCATGAGACAAGATGCTCAGGGCTGGTGCACTGGGATGACCCTGAGGGATGGGATGGGGAGGGAGGTGGGAGGGTGGTTCAGGATAGGGAACACATGTATACCCATGGCTGATTCATGTCAATGTATGGCAAAAAAAAAAAAAAACTACAGTATTGTAAAGTAATTAGCCTCCAATTAAAATAAGTAAAATTTTAAAAAAATTATATATATATATATATATATATATATATATATATATAGGGTTACACTTTGCCCTGAGAAGCACAGGTAGCAAACCTTGACTTCAGAAATGGACATAGGCAGAGAAGTTCTCCCCACCCTGCCAGGGAATGTGTCACCATAGAGGATAATGGAATCAGGGGAGCAGCAGGGGATAGAGGCCGGGGAGGATCTCACAGAGCCGCTTAGCTACACTCACCTCGGGCAGAGGCATGCCATTGATGATCAGGTCTGGTTGCTGGGGGCCCTGGCTGTTGAAAGAGTGATGGTAGATGTGGTTGGCGCTGGTATTGCGGGTATTCTGGTTCTCCACGTTCAGGAAAGTGCTCTCAGAGCGGCGGCAGCCCAGAGGAAGGGTCTGCTGGTGGTAGTCGAAATAGTTGAGAGAGGAGGTCAGGGAGGAGCAACTGACAACATTCATCTTGTCTGTCTCCTCCACATCCCGGGGTACCAGGCGGATGTCATTCTTACTGATTTTTTTCTTCTTGCTTGATTTCTTTTGATGACCATAGGAGTATTCAGCGATTCTATGTGATAGAAAAGGCAGCATGTATCGCTAACGCCCTCCCAAACCATGCATCAGTTAATAAACATCAAGCACCCCAGAGGGTTGCACCCCATCTCTGCTCCAGCTTCTTATTCTGGCACATCGCATCATCGGGTTTCTCCCTGTGCTTTTTACATGCGAAAACAAGCTGAGGGCCATAACGTTTTTATATTAAGCATAGTAACCTCTCGCTACCCCTTCCTCCTCAAAAGTTTGGATTTGGAATTTCTCCTTGTGACTGGCCACTTAACAAGGGTGTGGAGACAGGGGAAGTTGAGCCTATGGGAGAGAAAGCATGAAAATGCTCAAGTCTGGAGCTTCCCTGGAACCCAAAGGAACTCCTGGGTGAAATAAGCAGCAAGTCCTAATTTATCAGAAGATGACAGGAAGGAAATAAAACCTAATCCCCTTTCCAGTTCCTCCAGGCAACTGCCATGTGACAAACAACCTCAAGTCAGGTTCCTTGATAACTGACCTGATCAGTTTTCGACTGGAGCACGTCAGACCCTTTCCTTTGACAAATCCTCAGCTCCTCTCCTTCATACCCTCCTTCCCCCTGCCCTAGCCCTGCTCCCTTCAACTCCCCACCCCACCCCCGCATCTCCTCAAGAAATGTGATAGCCAAACCCATTTGAATGAGGGGGAAAAGCCTTTTTACCTCTTTCCCCTTAGGCTCACTTTCTCCTCAGCCTTTTTGTCTTGCTCCTCGCTAATGGGAGAAACCGAGATGCAATGCAGACACTTGCTGTTTTGTCCTTTTATAAAACAGCCGAGGAGACAAGTGATGGTTAAACAATTACTGCAAAGGAATTTAAAGGTTAGTGCATTCAGCATCCTTCTCGATTCAGGTGTACCTACAAGCAGCTGTGCTGCAACTGGAACATAAAGAGCTCAATTTAATTAACACTGACAGAGACCCAGCAATGTGCACCAAAGACACTAAGCATTAAGAGAGTTGTCCAAAAAAATACATTTAAATGTAGCCAGATT
This sequence comes from Bos taurus, assembly GCF_002263795.3. Classification (NCBI taxonomy): domain Eukaryota; kingdom Metazoa; phylum Chordata; class Mammalia; order Artiodactyla; family Bovidae; genus Bos; species Bos taurus. The sequence continues at coordinate 49,426,078 of NC_037357.1, forward strand.
CTCAAAGTCATTTATTACTTTGCATATAATGATTCAGCTTATTGTCTGTAAATTCCATTTCTGAGCAATAATCAGGAAAACAATTGGGTTAATAAATAATACAGGTTTATCTTTACAAGGGAAAAGACTGTGCCTGTATTCTCGCTCGACAAAGCTAATTGTCTGAGTACAAAAAGGGAGCCCAATTCAAGCAGCAAGTGCAGATCATCTCGCAAGTCTCATAAATGAATTCATTTCAGGAAGAGGCTCTGCAGAGGCTGAGAACAAGAAATCTCTGCTTAATACCTGGAAAGATAAGCTCTTGAACTTTACGTTTCTAAAAAGTCTGAGCAGATGGGAAGATTGCATATCTCCAGAGGCCCATTCTTGCTCTGTCCCCAGGATCTTCCTACACCTGTGCAGTTGTGTCACCCTCACCCTTACACTCTGTGCTCAGGCAGACTTGCAGAGAGGGCAAGCTGATGCTACCAGGGCTTGGGAGCAGATAGAATCCCAAAGACCCCAGGACTGGGGTTGATTTTCTTTTCTAATCTGTTTAAAATCATTGGATAGTTCTAATCATTTCATTTACCCACGATGGGTAAGTTTGGCAATGCCCGGTCCAATTATTCAGCTGAAGCATTCATTGCGACCCCTTTCTGTATTGATCAATTATTTAATTAAACTGTACTTCATTAATCCCAAACCAGCACAGGAAACAGAGCTCTTTACAAAATACACATATGAGTGAAGTTGGAGAGTACTGAGATTTGCTTGCCACCGCCCCCAACCCCGCCAATTCAAACGCTCTCCTCCCTGTTTAATGATCTCCCTGGCAAGCTCTCAGAAAGAGCTCTCACTTCAAGTCATACATCACCAAGAGGTGGCACAGCCTTCAATATCTTTATTTCAAGCTGATTTCTTTTTCATCAAGAAAGGGTCTTATGCGTTTACTTTATGCTGAGGAAATGGCTTTAAAAGAGTCCCCTCTATCATTATCTCCATATAAATAAAATTTTGTAGACCCCCACATTTTTCTCCTATAAAAATTGTCACTGGCAGTCACAGGTTTCAAAGGTAAGAGCAATATTAATTTCCATTTCTCCCATCTGAAATGACTCGGAGCTGAAGGAAAGAAAAGTCATGGCCATTTCACTTGTAACAGGATTAAAGCATTTATGAGGCATTGCAGCTGCTCTTTTATGGTACCTGATTGATATTCATGTGTGGTTAGCATTTGTCTACTAACTTGTGTAATGCAGAGAATAGTAAAAGGGAAACAATAATTGCATGACTGTTACATATTCAGGGGGCTCTGATTCACAGAAGTGTGCATTTCAGTTGATGTCAAATACAAATCAGACCTACAGGAACATATTTTGACTGGTTAACATGCAAGCACAGATGGCACAAAAGACACACTGGATGTGTAGGTGTGTTGAAAGCACACAAACACACACCTTCATTGGAAATAGCAGCATCATTCATTATCAGCAAACTAAAGAAACAACTTTTTTTTTCAACCGTTTCGATGAGACACTGCTGGAAAAAATTCCATGTACTATCCTAAATTGGATATTGTAAGCGAGGGTCAGCAAGACCCTCCAAAGTGCTGATCAGGAAACTTTTTTTTTTTAAATTACTATGTGTTATTCCAGTTTCCAAATTTCTTCTCCCTCTGTCTTTACCTTCCCCTCCCCCATCCTCCTTCCCCCACCCCTCTCTCTCTCTCTTACTCATACCACACACGTACCCTGCACACATTGCAAGGGAAACTGTAACAAAATAGCCCATAGTGACATCCACTGGTAGGGACCAGCTCTTAGTACCACAACAGAGTTCCATATTAGAGGAAAGAACCATCAACTCCAGAAGATTGCTATTTTTAGTGAAACATCTGGATGCAAAAGTCCTGTCCTTCATTGGGATGTTTGGTGTCTACCCAACAACCAGATATTTGAAAACATATAGATGACTGGTAGAATTTCACTTCACATAGCAAGATGTTTGAGGACTGGATATAAAACAAGCCAAGAACACACTAAAAAACTCTTATCACCTGCTTCCCCACATACTCCTGTTCTCTCTTCCTCCCACTCTAAGGTTTTCTAAGATTCCACTCACAGGCTCGCTTCAGAGTTTCTCTCTACACAGGACAGGGCAGCTGCCAGCACTCTCTTTCCTTTCAGTACTTGTCCGAAAAACTCTACAGCCCCCAAATCAAGTTGTAGTACTTCAAGGTTTTGCCAAAAATCAACCTCTCTTTCTCTCAAGTCTCTCTCAAAATCTCTCTTTCTCATTAATTTTTTTCCTGCCATAACTTCATGGAGACAGCTGTGCAAATTTTAAAATGATAATTGCTTTTCTGCTCATCACCATTATGTGACAGAATCCATTGGAACACTAAATGGTTGTCTTCCAGCAAATTGTCAGATCAAAAGAATTGATCAGCTGGGGCTAACACAAATTCCCCCTCCCCACAAAAAGGAGCTGCTGTAAGTAGGATGCATGCATTTACATAGGAAACAAAAGCATTGGGATTTTCACACAGAGACACAGATACACCTTATTCTCCCAAGACAAAGAGGGAAAGAAAGAAAAAGTTGGCTCTACCTGCAGTTGTAGGTCCGGATCTCTTTGTTGTCTCTCTTGCACTTGATCGCCACGAAGATCATAGTGACAAAGAGGATGCCAGCAATGGAGCCCAGGGCGATAATGAAAATCAGGGACAAGTTCACCGAGCCCATCGACTCTTGGGCGTCGAGAGCAGGGGACAGGTAGATTAGAACTAGCGCAGAGGCGGAAAGAGACGTCTTGCCGTGGTCGTGGGCCACCACAATAAGCTCATAGGAAGCCTTGGAGCTCTCACTGAAGGTGCGAGTGGTTCTGACCTCGCCATTGATCTGGTCTATTTCAAAGAAACCACGGTCCCCCTCTGTCATGTCATAGGTGACCCGGCCGTTCTCGCCCTCGTCGTAGTCATCTGCTTTGACAACGGTCACCAGGTAGCCTATGCCTGAGTTGCGGGGGATGTAGACTTCCGCGGTGCCGTTGATCAGCGGTGGGGCGGTGATGACTGGGGTATTATCATTGACGTCGAGGATGATGACCCGAACAGTGGCATTGCTCTGCAGCGAGGGCAGGCCGCCGTCCTTGGCCAGCACCTTGAATTCAAATGCCTTGGTCTGCTCATGGTTGAAGGATCGCAGCGCATAGATATCACCCGAGTTGGGGTTGATGGAGACATAGGTGAAGACAGGCATGTCTCGCACCTGTGACGGCACGATCTGATAGGAAACACTGCCATTGAGACCCAAGTCGGGGTCTCGGGCCGACACCGAGAGCAGATAGGCACCGGGTGTGTTGTTTTCCTGCACAATGACCTGGTAGTAGGGCTTGGAGAAGTGCGGGTGGTTGTCGTTCTCGTCCGTGATGCGCACGGTAAAGGACTTGGCACTCTGCAGCATGGGCACGCCACCGTCGCGCGCCTGGATGGTGAGGTTGTACTGGTCATGCTGCTCGCGGTCCAGGCGTCCATCCACCAGGATAGTGGAGAAGCTCTCATACTCCTGCAGCCGAAAGGGCACGTTGCCCAGCAAACGGCACTGCACGCGCCCATTGAGGCCAGAGTCTCGATCAGACACCCGCACCAGTGCAATTACGTAGCCCGGGGGGGCGCTCTCGCTCACCTCCACCAGCTCGCTGTTTACCGACAGCAGGTTGATGACCGGCGGGTTGTCGTTGGTGTCCAGAACGCTGACGGTGACCTTGCAGTGTGCCGGGATGGAGTTGGGCCCCAGGTCCTTGGCCTGCACGTCCAGTTCATAAACATGGCCTTCTTCATAGTCTAGGGCACCGGTGACCGTGACCAGGCCGCTGTGCGGGTCGATCTGGAAGAGCTCTCTAGTGCGGTCATTGACATAGCCGTAAAATGAATAGACCACCTGGCCATTGGTGCCTTCGTCTGGGTCTGTAGCGTTGAGACGGATGACGGGAGTGTTGGGAGGTGAGTTCTCTGGCACGCTCACTGAATAGGTGGACTCGCCAAACACCGGGTTGTTGTCATTGGAGTCGGTCACTTTGATGCTGAGGCCAACAGTGCCCAGGTGCGGCGGGTCGCCGCCGTCGAGCGCAGTGATGCGAAAGCTGTAGTGCGACTGCGTCTCGCGATCTAGACTCTTCTCCACCACGAGTTCGGCGAAGCGTGAGCCGTCGCCGCGGGTCTTGATCTCCAGGCCAAATAGCTCGTTTGGAGTCAGCTCATAGGTCTGCACACCGAAACTGCCCGAGTCCGGATCATAAGCGCTGTCCAGCGGGATGCGCGTGCCCGGGCTGGCCGCCTCTGAGATCTCCAACTCAATCTGTGCCGCCGGGAAGCTGGGAGCGTTGTCATTAAGGTCCTTGATCTCCACCTTAATTACGCAAATCTCCATTGAGCTGGACATGACCTCGAGCGAGATGATGCACTTGGGGCTCTGGCGGCAGAGCAGGTCACGGTCAATCTTCTGCTTGGTGACCAACAAGCCCGAGCTGGGGTTGATGTCCACCAGGTGCGGAGCCGAGTTGGACACCACACGGAAGGCAGAGGCCTGCCGTGGGTCCAGTGCAAAGCCCGCCTCCCGCGCGTCCTTGGCCACGTTGGCGATCACCGTCCCGGCGCGCTGCTCCTCTTCTACCGAGTACTTGAGGTTAATGAGGGCGGCCGCCTGTGTCCATAGCACAGCCAACAGCAGCAGCACCGGCAGCAGGAGTGACTCCATGGCTGCGCGGGGCTCTGCCTGGCCTCGCCTCTCCACACCCCTCCGAGACCGACGCCGCCGGCGCTCCAGCTTCCCGCCGACTCGGGCCGCCTGTTGCGCCCGCCCCGGGGCCCCGGAGGCCGCGGGAGGAGTCCCGCCCAGGGCGGCCCGGCGGCGCGGGGGGGAAACCCGCACCGGCTCCAATGCTGAAGTTGCGGCGGACTCGGCGGGGGCTCTCGCGGGGCCCGGGGGCTCCGAGGGGCCGAGGGAGCGCCGTGCGGCCCCGAGCCCCCTCCCTCCAGCCCGGCTATTCAGTTTTCCCCCTTCAAAGTTAGCCCGGCGCGACTGGCAGAAGCGGCGCAGGGCTGCGGGTGGAACCGCGTCTGAGAAGCCGGATCGACGCGCTGCTGAGTCCGGACCGCACTGGAGGCGAAGGCGGGGAGTGCAGTGCGGGTACAGCCTCTCAGGCACTACCCGACCCGCCGCGGCGCACCGGCACTGGGGCTGGTGAGCACGCTGTCTGTGCACCTGGCATGCGCAAGGATCTACCCCGAGTTCCCCTGGCTCACCGCAGAGACAGGACCCGCCTGGAACGCGCCCTCCGGGATCCTGGGGGGCCACGCTGGCCTTTTCGAGGCCTGTTGGGGAGAAAGAGGGGTCGCAGGAGGGAGTTTGAGTTGCTGTCAAGCGCCGCAGCCGTCAGAGTATCCGGCTGAGCGGGAAGGCAGTCCTCCAGCCTGCAGAAGACGGGGGAGGGGATAGAGGCTGCCGAGACGAGAGCTTGCTCCCTTGCACTGTGGTTGGCTTCAGAAGGTTTGAGGGGCGCGTGTGTCCAGGATCGGAGGTGGACACGGAGTCACCCCCACTGAGCAGCTGGACTGCGGACTTCTGCGTCTCAGAAATTAAAGTTACCAATGCAGCCCGAGGCTCCACATCAAGTCTGTGAAAACCGGCCGATGGAAATTTGCTCAAGAAAATAAAGGTCCAGTCTTTCCAATGGCCGGGGGGCGGGGTGGGGGAGTGGGGAGGAGGGGAGGGAAAGCAAAAACAGTACCGGCCAGGAGAGGCGGGGCCGCCGCCGCTGGTACCAGGGGCTTCTCCTCCTCCCTCGGTCTGGATTGGGGTGTCGCTCCGAGGGCCGCCGCTGCCAGGGGAGGAAGCCCTCCTAGCTCAATCGCATGTCGCTGGGGTCCGCCTCAGCAGCTGCCACGGTCGACGGTTTTGTCGCCACCGAAGTTTACTTGCGGGAGCTTCTTGATTCCATCCTCCTGGAGAGGCGCTGGCCGCGCAGCGTTGAGCTCACACCCTCCCCGGCGCTCGCGGGCATGGGAGGTCTATCTCGCTTTCTCCTTCTGTCTTGGGCTGTGGGTGAATGTGTGAAAGAAAGGAATAGTGAGTGTATGGTGCGAGGTGTGTAAGTGGGGAGTGTGAGAGAGCAGGGGTGGGAGGTTTCGGATCTCGGATGAATCCGCTCAGCCGGAATGCCGCGGAGCGCAACGCGCCAAGGGTCTGCGCCGGGCTAGGGACGCGGGTGCCAATGCCCCCCAGGCAAGCAAGGGGTGGTGCGAGGGAGCCGTGCTGCCGTCTGCGCCCGCTCGTCAGTCTCCTCTCTGTGCCTGCCGCCGCCGCTACTGCTGCTGCTGCTCCTGCCGATGCCGCAAACTACTGGCCGTGGAGTCTGGAGAGAGCAGGAGAGAGCCGGAGCTGCTGAGACAGGCTACGCCAGGCACTGGCCAATCAGCGCTCAGCCCAGCTGGCCCCGGCCTTGGGGCGGGGCCAATGCGCGGGAGGGGGCGGGGCCAGCCGGAAACTTACACACTGGCGGGACCAAGCGGTACCCCAGCCCGCCGAGCCGAGGCAGCAGTCTGGGAGGCCAGTCAAGCCCAGCAGGGGTTAGAAGGCAGGGTGGAGCAAGTCGAGGGGTGTCCTGGAGCTGCAGCTGAGCCTCCCCAGGAACTGCGCGCCTCTCGTGTTTGTAGAGATTGCAGGAGAGATGAGGATTTGATTCTCTCGGTGTGTTTATCTCCCTCACATATCTTCATATTTTGAGTATAACATTCATATTCATATTCTTTCTCTCCCCTCCCCCCGCCCTCTTTTTCTCTTTGCCCTAGGTTTGTCTGTCAGTTTCTCTTTTCTTCTTCTCGGGTAGTGGAAGGAAGAAAGGGAAGGAGAAAGCGCCCCAGACGTGGTCATTCATCCGGCTCTTGGCCAGTGACTCTTCAGCTAAGAGCCGCGGCAGCCATCCTCCCGGACCGTCACCCCCATCCTCCTTCCCGAGCAGACCTGTGAGCCCCCACCCCCACCCCCGGCGCAAGCAGGGTCCCTGACCGGGTTCGGTTCGCTCTTGTCTGTTGTCTGTTAATCAAATGGGATCTGTGGCGCAGGGACTGAGCCACCCAGAGGGCTGGACACATTTCGTTGCCCCTCACCCAACACCATTGGAGAATTTAGCTCTCTATAAATAAACTGTACATTTGAGAAGAGCAGGTGGGCGGACGCCGCCGCACCGCGCCAAGCTAGGAGAGCTGCGAGCCCAGCGGGAGCTGCGGAGCTGGTGCGCAGTCTACGTTGGTCGCCGGCAGCTGGAGCCGGCGCGGATGTGCGGGGCTCCCCAGCTTTCCTGCAGTGCCTCAGTCCCAGGGGGCTGTCAGCTTCTCTGGCGGTGGTGGCGACGGTGGCTGGCGTGTGCCGGTGCCGAGAAGCGGGAGGCCGGCGTGGCCGGGGTTGATATCAAACTCGGCTTCCCTTCTGGACTGAAGGCGCCCTGGGGACAGAGGGGGACTCCTCCCTGCCCCGTCCTGATTCTCTTAATTAAGGTCACGGGCTGGAAGAATCAAAAGTAATTCTCTGAACTGTTGGGATGTTTTGTTTTTTTTCATCATAGATTGGGGGTGGAAGAGGGCTGGCTTCTGAATTCACAATTCTTGAAAGAGTGCATCACCCTTCTGAGTGAATCGTCTTGGATATTTGGGAGTCTTGGGTGAGCAAATTCATAATTAACCCAGAGACACTGGCCCGGCCTGTGTGCTTAAAATGAGACTCACTTTTGCCCTTTAAAAAACACTAAACAAGGGGAAAAGGCATTTGAACACATAATAGGTTTTCTCAAAACTGCCATGTTTTTGCAGAGAACAGCCTAGCTGCTTTTTAAAAATATTTCTTTTCCCAAGAGGAGCTAGTTTAGCGGCCTTTACTTTGGCAGGAGGAAGAAGAAGACAGCTTTCTCCCTCAGAAAGGAATTATTCTGGGATTGAGGTTGAGACCCCCCCTCCCCCGCCCCAACGTGCATCTGAGACCAAGGGGAGGGCGCAGAGAGCTTGATCCGCTTTCCGCGTGGGGGTCGTTTCACTCTCTAATATTAGGATGCAATTCAGCCCAGAACATCCAGGAGAAAATCGAAGCATCTGCAATGAATATCATTTAATTTGGTCATTTAGAGGTGCAGGTGAACAACAGAGTTGTGACTCGAGGGAACCGCGTGGCCCGCCTGCTTTTCTGCAGACCCTGCCTGCCGGAGGAGAGTGACAACATGGCAGGCAACGCGGATGCACCTCACAGGCTCCGCAAAGAAGGGCTCCATTTGATTTATCACAGTTATTTACCTTTGATGTCAGTGAGTGGGAATGAAGTGCATCTTGGTCTAATTAAAACGGCCTAAAAGGCATTTGAAATGGGTTGCTATCTGATCACGGGATATGAGTTCGGCGTTTGGCAGCGTTCTAAAATATTGCTTGGACTATTTAAACAGAACAATTAGCAGCATGCTAAAATATTTGCATGATATGCTTAGAAGCTTTAGCTGTAAACTTTAAGGTGATCTGTTCTCCTTTAAGTCAAAAAAGGATGATGCTGCTTCCTTGTGGCGAAGGCTGTCAGGAACCCACTGATCAATAAAAGTAAACTGGCGCCTCCACGGCTTGACTGAGCGGGAGCAAAGAGTCTGAGAAGTAGTCTCGGCCATTAACAATCCCCCAGGTAACAAGAAATGGAAGAATTACTCAGGTAAAATGATTATCATTGCTGTGGCATCTGGAAAGATGCACACAACAAGATAAGAGGGCTGAGGACCTCTTACCTTGGGGAATGCTAATAGAATGTCTATAGTCTGTTGTCTTTAAAAGATAAATAAGAGAATTCAATCCATGTACAATGTCATTACCTTTGTAATTGCAATCACATTGTAAAGACATGTTCTGCATTTGCAAAGACAAATGTGCTCGCTTCGCTACAGAGATCACACGGGGTTCCCTGGGTCCTGCTCGCTGTTCACACTCAATGCTCCCCGCCTTTCCAAGTACAGCACCCGAAGTACTCCCAGCTATACTAAACCGCTTTTATGAAAACCAGGTGCCAGGGAGGCTGGGCCGTGTGCCTCTGCTTTCCTTCCTTCTCATCACCCGCAAGCTCAAAGTGATAGTGACACCTCCCCTCCAAAAAATAGTTCTTCCATTCCCCTAGTCTACTTCTACAGATAGCCCTAATGCCGCCGCCGCCGCCGTTTGCTCTCAGAATGTATTTTTTGCTAATAGACGCTGGTTATCATTATACTCCAAAAATGTTTGCTAATATACACACTTGATCATCGCACTCCAACAATGCTACTGAGTAGCCGAAAACACCTTCACGATCAGGAATTTATTAATTGAATAAAAACAGTTCTGGGTGTAGATAATGAAAACAAAAAGAAAGTTCTCTCAGTCTTAGGTTCCCTTTACTTCAATCCTGAAGTGAGCCCCGCCTTTTCAGCCTCTTTAGAGACACAAGAGGGACATCTAGCGACCGTCCTCAGTATTTTTGATCCAACCTTTGCTAAAAAACACTAGGCTCCCCTGGGTATCAACTACATTGCTTTGCAGCCTCTCTGGGCCATTGCTATGCGGAGGAAGCCAGCTCTTTGGGCCATGGTAGCTCTTTGGATCACTGAGGCAAGAATCAAACTGGTAAGGAGATTTTTTATTAATCTTTAAGATTTCAGTCATGCTACTGAAATAATGCTGAGTGGCAATGGAAGAATAAAGTGAGGAAAGCCTTATATTTAAATTAATCTGATATATGAGGACAATTCTTGGTGTTCCAACATTGACAAGGATAAGGTAAAAAGGTTTAAAGGTTAAAATTGATGGTGGAAACTAAAATACTAGCATATGAGGACTGTAGCACTGACAAGTTTGAAGGATCTTTCTGAGATGTGTTTTTTAAATGTTTGCTTCAAGCTCCAAAGAGATCAGCCTTCAAATAATTTCATTCTCACTCTCTTCCCTCTAGCCCCCAATCCCCTGCTGCAGAAAACTGGATCCTCTTCTAGCTTGGCTTTTGTTGCATCTCATGGGCATTCCATTCTACTCAACCAATTTGACCCGATGAGGTTCTCTTAGAAAGAAAAACTTTATTTAAAAAAATTGCCAAAGTCAAACTTTTCCAGCCTGCACATATAATCTTCTTACTTAGGTTACAATGCCTAGAATAGAGAGAATGAGAGAATGAAAATGGAGATAACAGCACAAAACTGAAAAGTGTCCTTGATAAAGTCATTGTCTTATTTCATCTTTACAATAGCCCTGGGAGGTAAAACGACTTTGCAGATGTGGAAGTAGACTTGCAGAGCAGTTCAACGATTTTCTAAGATGACCTCATTACACAAAACTCAACCACTTCCCTTGTGAAATCAACTAGTGTTGGCTGTGTGCCCAGCATTGTGTTAGGGACTGAGAACTTTTTTTTTTTTTTAAGATGGTCTTGCCCTTGTGATGTTTTAAATTCAGTTGATTAATTTAAGAGCAGTGCATACAGCTAGCTACAGCTTCCTGAAATTCTGTCCCTTCTGCCCAAAGTGATTGCCAACTTCTAGTGAACCACCAGCCACCACACACACACACACACACACACACACACATACACACACACATGTAAACAGACACACACACTCCCAGGCATCATAAGGAAAGGCCTTAAGAGGAGCAGCAAGGGATGTATGCCTATTGGGCATGGGTGGGGTGCATTTCCACCATCCTGGATGCTGTTTATGACCTTTCTGAAATACCAGGAAGACAAGAGAATGGGGCCAAGAAAAGTCTTTGAATCCCTTGTACTTTTTCCTCTCTCTTCCTCCCAATCCCCCTTTTTTTGTGACAAAGGATAATAGTGACAGCCAGGGAGTTGTAGCAGGAAAAACAAAGAGCAGACAGAGAAAGTGTCCTTTAAGTGCTAAAATTGTTCATCATGACCCTGATGCTTGCCTTTTCCAAGAAACACAAGAGAGTTAGGGGATAGTAGTGAAAAAGAGACAGAAATCTATTAATCACTCCAAGTCTTCCCATTTTGATGAGGCCAGCATAACTGAACAGATTATGCCCAAGTCCCTTCCATGCTTATCCCCTCTCATTAGGAATGGCACTTCCTACAGGGCCAAACTCCTGCTGCTAGAAAACTCACAACTGGTCCCTACATAAACACACATCGTGGGGACCATTTAATTAGCAAAAGCTAAATCAGCAGATACATTTCAATAAATGACACTACTCTCTAACACCTTCTGTACTATCCTGCAGTGACTACCTGTAATGTTTTGACAGCACCATTTGGGCTCAACAGCATTATTGCCTGAACCTTTTCATGTGAATTCTCTCCAAGTGGGTCCCAAATGCTATTTTCCTAGGTGCAAACTCATACCAACTGTTATTGTTCCCCACCACTAGCACTTTTGAAAACAGAAAAGTCTCCCTTCAAAGGCATTCTGGTCAGATCATGCCCAGCCTTCTTCCCACCACTAATTCTCTCAACCCAAGGAGGAGGGTGAGAGTGATATTCCACACCCCCACTACCACCAGAGGAAGTGCTTTCTTGACAACTTGGGGAAAAAAAAAACATCACTAAGTAAGAGACCTCAAAAACCAACTGAAATATGAACTGAATACTAAAAAGAGGAGATAATCAAAAATGTACAGACTGGGGATGCTTTCTGTTAGGCCAAACCACTTTTTTTTCACTGCTACTCCCACATTTTAGTACTGCAACCCAGTAGATAGATCCTAGGAACCCCTATACAATGTGTAACTCCCTAGATTAAAGCTCCAGATGCAGGCTTGGCTTTTGACTCACAGCCTAGACTTCTCTCAAAAGCTCTTCTGCTATTTCTCGAGTGTGTCAAGTGGAGCATGAAAAGAAGCAGAAATATCACTGAAAAGAATGGTTGATGAGTGCTGAAGGACCCCTGACAAAACTATCAGCCTTACAGGAAGGTGTTGAAGACCAGCTTTCCAAAATAAAAAAAAATAAATAAAAATAATCTATCTGGTTGCCCGGTTTTATAGAAAGCTGGGTTCTTTTTGGCAATGTCCACAGGACTGGAAAAAAAGCAAATCAGATCTTGAAAACTTGGAGATAGATGGTGATGGAGCTGGGGTAGATGTGTGAACTCCGTGCTAGGAAAACCCTTTTGTCTTAAGTTCAAATAAATAGTAATAGCCAAAGAGCTGGTAAAAAGAGGAGTACAAAAAATCTGATGAGCCAGCTTCCTGGGTTTCTCTAGTTATCTTGGGCAAAAGATTATTTCAATGAAGACCCCTGACCTGCTGTACATTCTTTAGTCCTAGGTGACCAGGCTGAGCCTGGGGTTGTTCTTGGTTCTTCTAAAACTTCTCCCAGAAATCAGAAGAAGCCTTGTGTAACTCCCTGAGAGTTCCAGCTGCTCCACTGACTAATTTGTCACTGAACTAGGAAACTTACTAGTTGGTTTAATGTCAACTTAAGAAGGAAAGAAAGACAACTAATAAACGTGAAGAACTTCTGGTTTGACAATTGCAGTTACATTACCTGGGCTAGCAATGTAAGTACCAAAGGCATGTCACGTATTCCACTAACAGTGCAATGCACAATATCTGTTCAGGTTGACAAGCCCTAAGGGCAGTGGAGAGTAAACTGAAAGATGGAGATCCCGGTAGGAAGCAGAGAGAGCACCACAAAGGGGACAGATAGAGCAGAAGTGACAGAAAAATCATTTTAGCAACAGAGAAATTATTCACCTTTTTTGAATGAGAAGAAAACAATGGCTTACCAGCCTGGAAAGCATCCCCATATGGGGTCCAAGAGTTTGCATACTGGTGCACTGGACTTGGGGAGGGAACGCATATTAATTTGTGTCTATTGCCTGCAGCTGGGTCCAGGACGGTGAGAGAGAACCAATGACCTTTCTTCCAAAAGCTGGGAGGGGTAGAGAAAGATGGTGTCCTGTATCACAGAAGACATCAGCTGGGCTGAGCTGGGCTGGTCCCTTTCAGCATAGATCACAAAATGCAGTGACATCAGTACCAGGAAGTATCCACTCAGGGATAGCTGCCTAGGCAGCAGTGATCAAATTAAATCTTGCACCTAATGACAGGCTGGTAAGAAAACTAACAGTCTGGGAGCAGAGCTGGCCTAGCTTGAAGCCCAGGCAGCTCTGCGTGTTTTCTGCCCTAGCAAACAGTGGAACTTGAGAAAGCCTCGCTGTCTGGCCGTGCAGTTTCATTTGGGGAAAGAGGCAATCAGTTCTGGAAGGCTGACCGAAAAGAGTGGACAGGATGATAGCTTAAAATGAGATCTATCAATGACTTCGTTGCAACCCCAGCCAAACAATCAAAAGCAAATAGTGAGTTTTTAAAATCAATGCTTTGTAAGATGATGAGCCAACCAGTGGAGTTCAAGTTGGGGTGGGGTAACAAGGAGGTTGGGGAGAGAGGGTGGAAACATTCCCTCTCTCAAGTCACCCACCAAAGCAAACAGCTGCATTTCCTTGAAATAGCAGATTTTGGTCCCTAGCAAAACCAGGCATCATAAGGAACTGCAGTCTCCTAGCACAGCAAAACAAAAGAGCAGGGGGCAAAACACTTTTGAAAACAGGAAGGCGTTTTGGCAACAATCACAAGGGGGCTGGTAAGTCATTGTACTCCTGGGATCCATCTGCTGAGCTCCAGAACATCCTCCCCACACTCCACCCCCATACAGCTCTCAGATTCCATGCCCTGGGTCAAGAGCAGGGTCATTCAAAAAGAAACCTTAAAGTGAAAAAGATAGGCTCAGCCTGAAGATGACAAGTGAGAAAATCCAGGTCTGATTTCTTCCATCCATGGAGGTGTGGTGGGAGAGACAGGAATGCCTTTCTGATTCTTGGTGCCATTGCAGAAAAGCAAGAACAGGTTCAATTAAATTAATGGAAAATACATTTAAAATTAAAGTCGGCATGCAGCTTCTTATCAGCTTAGAATTTGCTGCTGCGAGAGACCATTGAGAGAAGCCTAGCAACTGCATCTTTAAAGACTTGAAAGTTTTATAGCTATTAATAATTTTGTTAGTTATGCAATGTAAGTGAACACTAGCAAGGTAATCAAATTCCATGCTCCATAGCAGAGATCAGGGTTATCTGGGGGAAGAAGATTTTAGATAGTCTCTCTTCAGTGTTAATGTACATGGAGACATCTTCCACAGACCTTTTCTCCTAATGTAAAGAGAATAGAATGTAAAAATAATTATATATAATGACATGACTTTACATATATATATATATATATATTTTAAATATGTGTGTATATATATATATATATGTATGTATTTTTTTAATGGAGTGACATACTTGATCTCATAGTTTTTGAAATCACCAGGTTAAAACCCCAGCAAAGGTAGTCACCTACCAAAGTCAGAAGAAAATGCCCAACTTTGAATTTCACATATTTTCTTATACATTAGAGAAGATTCACACATGGGCCTCTCTTCTTTTATAACTCATGGTTCTGAATATTACTTAGTGAACCATTAACCTGTTCCAATATAGCATTACATTTGTCTAGCCAAGGAGAGTAAAATAAAGATGCTTAATTTAGTTCCCTTTTCCCTGAGAAATAAATAGCTGTCACACATCCAGAACAGCAGGGTTCATGAACAGCTTTGGAACATGGAGATCAATGAAATCTGATCCTCTCTTGAGAAAAAGAGATCTACATAGAGTTTAACCAAAGATTTCCTACCATAGGCAGTCCCTGGTCATCAGGAAGTCTTTGAAGTCCCTCCCAGGTTTCCTGTTCAGGCTTGTTTGATCTGCTGTGAACATAATTATTTTAAAGCAGTTTTATAAATGTAAATTACTTCACAAATGCAAAAATACTTATGTCCAACCTAAGCAACTAATTTCTGATTTCTGGAAGTTGCCATAGATTGGTCTAAGATAGACATAAATTGGTCTAAGAAAGGCATAACAGGATAATTCAACCTCTGAAGCAGATTTACTTGTAAGGACAATGGTTATGATGATAACTATTTCTTCCCTGTCCCTTCACTTTCTCATCCTAGTAACTAATATTTGCACATGAAAGGACTTTAATGTCTTAATGCATCCTTATGTAATATAGATCTCTTGCCAACTATAATTAATCATGACCCTTACTTCAATTTGTTTTTTCATCCCCATTTAAGCTGTCACCAATAGGAAATATTACTTAGTTGATCTAAGTTCCTATACTTGATGCTTAAGGCTGAGAATACTTAACAGTGTAAGATGTGAATCCTCCCCTCCAAGGGCTTAGAGCCTAGCTATGAGTATCATAAAGTAGAACTACAAATAGAAGGAAGCATTTATCAGGTATCCAAACATAAGTACTCAGCATTGAAATAACCTAAGTCCCAAGGAGTAGCTAAAGACCTAGAAACTGTGGGGGAAGTCTTTCAGTTGAGGGAAAGGTGCTTGTAAAGGCACATATGGCACCCCACTCCAGTACTCTTGCCTGGAAAATCTCATGGACAGAGGAGCCTGGTGGGCTGCAGTCTGTGGGGTCGCTGAGAGTCAGACACGACTGAACGACTTCACTTTCACTTTTCACTTTCATGCATTGGAGAAGGAAATAGCAACCCACTCCAGTGTTCTCGCCTGGAGAATCCCAGGGACGGGGAAGCCTGGTGGGCTGCCGCCTATGGGGTAGCGCAGAGTCGGACACGACTAAAGTGACTTAGCAGCAGCAGCAAAGGCACATAAGCTGCAGTAAGTTTGTCGTGTTTGGCAAACAAGAGTATGAAAAGTAGTGAAAATGTTAGTTGCTGAGCCATATCCAACTCTTTGAGACCCTATGTGCCTGCCAGGCTCCTCTATCCATGGAATTCTCCAGGCAAGAATACTGAAGTGGGTTGCCATTCCCTTCTCCAGGGTATCTTCCCAACCCAGGGCTCAAACCTGGGTCTCCTGCATTAGCAGGCAGGTTCTTTAATGTCTGAGCCACCAGGGAAGCCCAAACAAGAGTATAGTTTGGCTCAACTATTTATTATACAGACACCATTGAACTAAAAAGGTGTAGTTATTAATGGCACAAGCTCTGGGGATAAACAGATCTGGATTCAAATCCTCATTATACAATTTCCCTAGCTGGATGACATTTGGCAAATTAGTGTAGTATCTATTTCATTAATTGGCAGGATTACATGAGATGATGCTTGTAAAGTGAGGTGACAGCTGTAAAATAGTTCATGTTTTACATGCATAGCCCAGAGTAAAGAACTCAATAATTTTTAGCTGTTATATCTACTGAGCACCACAATGTGCCAGATATAGAGTGCCAGGCTACTAGTAAAGAAGATAAAGCCTCTGCCCTCAAGGATCTCAAAATTTTATGTAGTGGAGTAATGGGAATTGAGGTTAGAAAGTTAGGTAGAGGCTACTGTGCAGGGCCTTGATTGCTAGCATGAAGAATTAGAAACCTTATAATGGAGGCCAGTGGAATCACCAAAGGCTTTTGAAAGAGGTAGCAACTAAGTATCATTTACATGATTCATGGTTCATGTGAAAATAAATCAGGTTGGCTTTGTCTTCCTTCCTCTAGTTTACCCACATTTGGGCTTCCCAGGTGGTGCTAGTGAGGAAGAATCAGTCTGCCAATGCAGGAGACACAAGAGACACGGGTTTGATCCTTGGGTCGGGAAGATCCCCTGGAGGAGGGCGTGGCAACTCAATCCGGTATTCCTGCCTGGAGAATCCCATGGACAAAGGAGCCTGGTGGGCTACAGTCCATAGGGTTGCAAAGAGTCTTGACACGATTGAACTGACTCAGCACACATGCACTCCATGATTCTTACACAAGCCAAATTCCAATACAACACATACCAAGGCAGTATAATTACAGTGAGTTCAGGATTCAGGCTGAGAATGGGTGGCAACACTGAGGCCAGAAGTATTGCAAGTCAGAGGAGGCTGGTATCAGCAATGGTAGAAACAATCCAAGGTATTGTTTCCAAGGAATTCATGAAGGCCCAAAATATTTCATGGAAGAAGAGGACAGGATACATCCAGCAGCAGATGATTCCAGGTAAAAAGCACAGGTGGAGTCTTTAGTTGGTTCCAAGAGATCTGACTGTGACACAGGGTACAGTGAGTAGGATCTATGACTTGGAGGCTACATAGTCATCTAGGGTACATTGCTAATACACATCATGCTAGGGTAAAGGAGTCTTTACAATTTTCACAGTACATTTAAATTATTTCATTGTGTGTACCTTCAAAATCCCCATATCCTCAATCACTTAGCCTTAGTTATAGTTCGGATGATTGACATAGGCTCTGGGTCTGGATCTAGAAATGGATCTCAGTAGTAGATCTAGTTGTTAATAGCTGGAAAAGGCAAAGGCAATAATAAAAAGAAAGAGATTGACAAAGAAGACTGGAACATGTTGCCCTGGCATTTTTGTTTGTAGCAAATGTTCCTTGAAATATAGTGTTCCATTGATTGAGATCTGGGAATCTTCTTATTACAGAGAGATTTTATGATAATAAGAGCTTGGAGGAAAGAGATACTTGAATTATTTAAAAATATTCCTTCAGTTCAGTTCAGTCACTCAGTCATGTCCGACTCTTTGCGACCCCATGAATCGCAGCACGCCAGGCATCCCTGTCCATCACCAACTCCCGGAGTTTACTCAATTATCATTAATTTACTAATCCAGTACTTATTAAGCTCCTACTTTGTGCTGGGCACTGAGAAAAGGAGAATGAAAAAGCAAATACAAATGTGGTTTCTGCCCTCATATAACTTTCAGAATAGTGGAAGAGAGAGACTAAAAAAAAGACTAACACCTACAACAATTTAAAGTTATAATAAGTGATATGAAAGACACACACGTGGACTGAAATTGTAGTGAGGATGATGATGATGATAGCCAGGCACTGTTCTAAGTGCTTTATGTACTATAACTAATCTTCACAACAACCCCATGAAGTATGTACTATTATTATGCCTATTTTACTAGAAAACTGAGATGCAGAGAAGCCAAGTAATTTGCCTTAGGTAACATAGCTAGTGGTAGACAGAGCCATGGAGCCAAGGAATGAATGCCTGACTCTAGAGAATGTTTTCTTATTGTACCAAACCGGAGGTTGAAGAAACTAATTTTAAAACAGAAGGTCAGGAAAGGCCTCTCTGTAAAAGTAACATTTAATATGAGATCTAAAAACCAACTAAGGCAGTCTACATTGATAAGAATTCACTAAATGCCAAGAGATGGCCTGTTGAGCAAACTTGATTTTCTTCAAGATATTTGCTAGCGATTAGACCAGGAAAGTTTCAGCAAAAGCAGTTAAGGACTTTGTCAAAAGGTTACACAGTCTAAGGAAAAGACCAGGAGCCAGAGGCTAATATAAGACCTACTGGTAGAAACGAAAATGATTGATTCTGGGAATCCTGACAGTATATCTGTAAAACCATGTATTGCTATGTTTTGCACACTCTTGGGGACAGAAGATCCTGGAACTCTCCTGTGTACTCCCATAATTTCCACCACTTTCAGATCTCATGACTGCACCAAAAGTATGGTGTGTTCTAAGCCTATGACATTTTTTTAAGCCCTTCCTGGACATAATGAAAATTAAATGTGTCTAAAAGCAGCCAGATGACCAATACAACCTCTTCCATGTGAACATAAAGCAAGTCTGACTTTGAGAGTGGATCCAGCAAATGATAGCTCACTTGCTACTACCCACACAATTGCTTCAGGCCTGACATGTGGACCACCTGCAAAGTTCAGAGGACTGAAAGGAGTCCTCTGAACTCCAAAGGAGTTCTATAAGACCTTTCTATAAGACCTCCACACCTTGCACTAGGTTTCACTTAACAATAATGAAGTAACCCCTCCTCTCTCCTTGACAACAAAGAATGTAGCAGATCAAGCACTTAAGTTCATCTTCTGCCAAGACCCACAACTGAAGCCTGTCATGAGGATGGACTATGGTGGCACCCAAATTGCAGTATAGATGGAACCAAGGAGATAAGTAACAGGGTTCTCAATAAAGGTTGATGATAAGATACCCAATCAACTTTCCATACTTCCCAGGTCTTGTAAAGCACTGACTGTGGGCTCCTCACGTAATTGACAAGGAGGTGCTCAGGCTATCTTGATACCTGTATGTTCTCAGAGAAGAGGTTAACAAAAAGAGTGGAAGTGCAATTGGGCCACAAAATTAATTATGCCCTAGCACTGGTCAGACCTAGGTTACTAATGTACTGTTTCATGAATCATAATGGATAGCTGTGGCTGGTGAAGAGTATAAGAAGCCTGTTTAAAGATTCATTACTTCCAACCTTGTAAATTGCATTCCGTAGTTTAGAAACAAAACCCCATTCCATAATCAAGCAACTCCTAAAGAATCAAGAAGCTTCCAGAGAAAAGGATTTTTTTCTCAGACAAGAAAGCAGATTGAACATTCTGTATGCAGTTGGCTCCTGGGAGTGAGCTAAGAATTACTGTTGAAATCCCCTTCAACTCCAGGTGGTGGCAGCACAGCTCTAGTTCCAGAAGCTGAGGCAAACCTTTTCATGCTAAGCCTTGGAGCATCTGGGCTGTTACAAATGACTAGGCTCAAAGGGGAAATGGAAGGTCACAACAGTGACAAAGTAACACTAAAACAGATTCATGGCTGTAACTGAGGTCCCTGCTCTCATCCAGACACAACTTTAACAGGGCCCTTGGATTCACCAATGGCCCTTGGCTAGCCACTTCACAATGATATCTGTACTCAGTAGACCTGAGAAAAGTTTTCATGTCACTCAGAAAAGCCAGATATGGATCTGGTCCATTCTTTTGGAATTATGCTTGAATAAATACTGCCCCCCCAAATAGATTAGAAAGCTAGGAAAGGAGAGACATGGGAGGAAGGGACAGAAATCATTCCCCTTCTCTTTAGCTGAACTCCACTCTTCCAACCCTAGTTCCCAGCCTAGAAAAAAAAAATTATGTAATAACTTTGACCTACTCAAAGAGGAAGGATGAAGTCAACCCCACAGTAGAGCTAGAATGCCATCTTCTTTTCTTCTCTGCCACCTAAAATTTTCATCTCACAAAGGATGCTATTCCAGGCATGACTAGAAAGTGGAGTAAGCTCATGCCAGGGGTAGATGTTATTTTATTGGAAATTGACCTGTTCCTTAGCATTGCAATATTGACACAAGTTTTTGTTTTGTTTTGTTTTAGTTAAAAGGTATACTGAAAGACCACAGGAAAAGTGAATGTAAGGAAGTATCCAGGACCGAATTTGATCCCTTGAGTATCACAGAGGAATAATAATGGCTGCCTTAGATACCTACAGAACTCTAGTTTTTTATAAAAGACTTTCACATATACTGCTGCACCTGAGGCTCCCCAAAACATTCTGAGATAAATTATAGAATAGATTTTACAGATGAGGAAACTGAAGTTAATAGTCAAGGGACTCGCCCAAGGTCACTCAGTCAGGAAGTAAACAGAAGCAAGACTCAAACCTAGGTCCACCTGACTCCAAATTGAGCTTTCTTTCTACTATAGCATGGTTCACAATCTTCTTTATGAATATAAGGATGCCTTCTCAGATCAAAATATTTCAGACTCCCCCAAAAGAGGATTGTTCTTTCATAGCAGTCACTGAATTAATAAAATGAATCATAACAAGAAGCCACTCTTAATTCAATAATGCTTTTAAATGAATGTACAGTATATCCAAGCAAAATCAATATTAACTTAAAATATTGGATAATTGCATTTTTAAGTCTACAGATAATGCTTGACACGTATACAGAGTCATAGACCTTGTACAATTGTTGGGAACCACTTCTCTAACCACCAAGGCAAGAGGACCTGATTCTCACTCTGACCTTTAAACAATATAACATGATGATTAAATGCATAGGGTCTGGACTCAGACTTTCTGGAGTCACACCATATATATGTAAATACTTGATTCTGATACTTACTAGCAGTACTGCCCTGGTCAAATTACTTAATCTTTCTGTGTCTTGGTTTTCTCTTCTTTAAAATTAGATAGTGCGTAAGATTATTATGTAAATTAAATGAGGTTGTGCACATAAAATAATTAGCACAATGCCTGACACATACAAAATACTCAAAAATGTTGGATATTATCTGCTACTAACTAAATATATTAACTTTATCAGATCACTGAAATTGTCTTCAATTATTTCATCTGTAAAATGGAAACAATGATAAGACCCTAAGCAAATGGCTCACCATGCTATCTTGTGGTCCTTTCCAACTCTATGTGGTTCTGAGACTATTACCAGCTGGTCCTCATAACAGGACTAATTTAGCTTCTAGCTCAAATGAGCCATAACAAGGAAATCTAGAAGTAATGAAGCCTATAAAACCCCAATAATTCAGAACAACCAAAGCAACACACCTAATCCAGTATGACTTCATCTAAACTTTATTACATCTGTAAACATTCTATTTCCAAATAAGGTCACATTCACAGGTTCCAGGTAGACATGAATTTGAAGGAAAGGGCACCTATTCAGCCCACTGCTCCTGGGAATGTCACTTAATATGTCCACTCCTCATTTTCTCATCAGTAAATTGGTGATCGGTAAGTTGGTGACAAAAGTGGGCTCTAAGTATTTGGATGATTATGGTGATTCCAAATTTTCCAGAATCTATCTTTTTTATGGTCTCCAAGCACACTGAGCTTATGGAGGTGGGGGGCGGGCAGTGGAGGCAGGCACTGAGACAGCAGAAGAATTCACAAAAGAAATTTGAAAGTGTGAAGGATTGTGGTCCATTGTCCAAGCAGATCAGCACAAAGCATTAACTGACCATAAAGTGCCAACTCCCATACTGTGCCAATACTATGACTGACAGTGGGGACCAGGTCTTTTATGAGTTTTGGACAAGTAAAACCTCACTCTGTGAGTGCTTAATAAGTGTTTATCATCATCATTATCATTATCGTATCACAGGCTACCAGCAGAGATTAGAAAGTGCTCATTACAGCTCTGTCTTGAGATAGTCTCAGTGGGGGAAACCAGAGAGGAGGAACATGTTCTCTACACGATGTGGATTACCCAATAGAGCAAGTTTTGCCTCTGGACAACATCTGTGGGATTTTTATACTGCTCTCCTCTTAAAATTCTAGTCTGTTACCTACCTCCCCATAATTACAACACCCTAAAACATAAAATGAGGGAAGATCCCCTGGAGGACGGCACAGCAACCCACTCCAGTATTCTTGCCTGGAGAATCCCATGGACAGAGGAGCCTGGTGGGCTACAGTCCATAGCGTCGCACAGAGTTGGACATGACTGAAGCGACTTAGCATGCAAAACATAAAATGCCATAAATCCCAAAGATAATGATTTCCATAACTTATTTTTACTGAAGATAGTGAGAGTAACTGGGAGAAGAGGCACTCATAGGGAGGCACTGAGGTTTCTAGAGTTCAGAAAAGCCTAACTGCATCCATGTACCTACTGTTCACTATCTGTGCAACCCTGGGTTGTTAAGCTTCCTAGGGATGCAGGCTTCCCTGATGACCCAGTGGGTAAAAACCCACCTGCCAATGCAGGGTTGGGAAGATCCCCCTGGAGGAGGGAATGGCAACCCACTCCAGTATTCTTGCCTTGGAAATCCCATGAACAGAGAAGCCTGGCAGGTTATACAGTTCATGGGGTCTTAAAAGAGTTGGACACGACTTAGGGGCTTCTCTCATAGCTCAGTTGGTAAGGAATCTGCCTGCCGTGCAAGAGACCCCAGTTCGATTCCTGGGTAGGGAAGATACGCTGGAGAAGGGATATTCTTGGGCTTCCCTGGTGGCTCAGCTGGTAAAGAATCTGCCTACAATGTGGGAGACCCGGGTTTGATCCCTGGGTTGGGAAGATCTCCTAGAGAAGGGAAAGGCTACCAACTCTAGTATTCTGGCCTGGAGAATTCCATGGACTGTATAGTCCATGGAGTTGCAAAGAGCTGGACACGACTGAGCGATCTTCACTTTCACTTTAGTGACTAAACAATGACAACAGTGATGCTGTTACAGATTACCACAGGCTGGGGCTTAAAACACCAGAAATTTATTCTCTCGCCGTTCAGGAGGCTAGAAGTTTGAGATCAAGGCGTCCATTGAGTCACACTCCCTCTGAATGGTCTATGAAAGAATCTATTCCATGATTCTTTTCTACCTCCTTGTGGTTATCGGCCATCCTTCCAGTTGTCTTATAGTTGCATCACTCCAATCTCTGCCTATGCCAGCTCATGGTCTTCTTCCCTTTGGTCTCTATGCCTCTGTGTCTCCAGACCTCCCTCTCCGTATAGGAATGTCAGCTAATGGATTTAGGAACCAGCTTATTCCTGTATGACTTTGTCTTGATTATATCAGAAAATAACCTATTTCCCGTAAGCTCACATTCATTGTTTCCAGGTGGAAATTAGTTGGAAAGGGGGCACTACACCTGGGACTTTCACTTAATCTTTCCATGCCCTCAGTAATTTAGTGACCATTTCTCCCATCATGTCTATCACACAATGACAAGAGATTCTTTTTAGGGAAGTAGTGTGCACTTGTGGAAGTATGTATCCACATTTGTGATTCCAGAACCAGTTTGGAAGATGGAGAAGTAATTTGTTTCCCCTTCCAAAATACAAATCAAATTCACTAATAATGTCTATGGTTGGATGCTTGCTGCAAGAGTGACAATAAGCATAAGATTGCATGCTACAAAACTACAGTTTGGGTTTCTATAAACCAATCTAACATATACGTTGCATTATTTAATATAAATAGTAGATATTTCAGAGATGATCACTTTTGAAAAATAAAATGTCTGTCCTTTAAATAGAAATAACCCTACTGAGCCATAATCAGTGAAATAGTTTGAAGTATTTTTCCAGAATAAGAATTCATCCAAACATTCCCCCTAGGTCCCCAGTGCATAAACATAAACCCAAGGCCAGGGTAATGAGATCAGTCTCTGGCTACTTCAAGTAGCTCCCTAGGTATTTAAAACAGTTTAGAAACTGAATACACAGTTCAGTGAGCCCTGTTCAGTTTCTCTGAATCCTACAGAGATGAAAGCATACCAGTAAGTTTATCACTATTTACAGCTAATCAACAATAAGCTTTAAGGTTAAGTTCAATAAATAGAATGCTCTTAGTTATAGCCTCCTTCTGCTGGAGGCTTTTATATCTCTCTACTCGGTTCAGTGAAGTCAGCTTTTGGTAGTCCATGTGCTCCCATGGGAAAAGGTGTACCTCCCATTAACAAAACTTTCTACCGCCACTAAAATGAAAAAAAAAAAAGGCAACACAGAAAACAAATCAAGGAATACCCCTTGGGCTAATCCTTTAGTAGGCTCCCTTGGGGCATCTTTGTATTTAATGATGGATTGTTCTGCCACACTACAGGACTGAGAAAAATCCATCCTTTCTTTCAGCCCAAACCACCTACACTTCAGTAATAGCTTTACACAAAGGAAATAGAGAATTTTTACATGAAAATTAAATATCCAAGTAAAAATTCTAGTAGAAGTTCCCCCAAACAACAGCTAGGTGTCAAGCCACACCTTCAAGGAAAGGTGTAAATTTGAAGATTTAAGAATGCCAGAATTCTCCTCATCTTTGGTTAATCAGATTCATTTTTCTAATCAAGCATTCAGAGAGAACCAGGTAGCTCAGATGACTCAGACTGGCCTATGCAGAAGAAATTTCCTTGGTACTTTCAGAAGAGAAACACAGCCAATTTGAGTGAGAGCATAGACTCACATGCAATGCAGGAATCTGCCTGAAATGCATGAGGGGTGTGTTCAATCCCTAGGTCAGAAAGAGCCCCTAGAGGAGAGCATGACAATCCACTCCAGTATTCTTGCCTGGAGAATCCCGTGGACAGAGGAGCCTGGCAGGCTGCAGTCCATGGGGTCACAAAAATTGGAGATGACTGAGTCTCCATGACTCCAGGACTGCCACCATAGGCTCGCCAGGATCTGTCTGCAGCACCTTGTAGGGAGATATTTGTTTGAAACAGTCTCTAAAATGAGCTGGGGAAGGAGGTTGTGAGGTTTGAAATATGGAATGTCTGCATGTAGCATTAGAGTGGTCTCTGCAGAAGCAGCGCCTCTCCTCTGAGTCTCTTAGAGTCATCCTGGGGCCAAGGCCAGATTATTTAAATTTACCACAAAAATTTTGAATAATATTATATTTGCTATTCAGAAAGCAAGGTGATCATTATGTCAAAATCAAAAGATTTTTGGACTTTCTACATTTACTTTACATAAATGTAAAGTTTATAAAATATAATATATTTTCACTTTTGAATTACATATGGAAAGAATCAAGATTTTTAGCACTTAGAGCCACTAAGTGTTAATCCGATCAGCATTGAAGCCATGGTAAAGAAATTGCTTACCATGTGAACAACAGAAGCATTGTTAAGATATTTGAGGAATAGGATATGAGCTCCAGAATCTGGGGGTTTGAAGTTGAATGATTCTTTCTACAAACAAAGGGCCTTACCCATACATAGGTTCTAGGAGAAGCCTCCTGTTTGTCTGCAGCAGGTTAGTGGGGGGCCTGAAAGGAGACTTTCAGAATAGTTTCCAGAGAGCAGATGCTAGCTAGTGAGCCCTGTTTACCAGGCCATAGCAGGTCTGCCAAGCAGAAAGACCCTGTGGAGAGGCTGTGGGTTGGAGACTCATGGCTGTAGTTGTTCTGAGATGGTCCAGAGCTCCAGAGATGCCAAGCAGGCACCTGCTTCCAGCATTGAGATTAGGAAAGAAATCAAGCAAACAAACAGCCCCATCAAACAGTATTTAACCTCCTGTTGCTGGGAGTTGAGATTTCTTGATTCACTGGGGATGATGGAAAAAAGAACTGGAGCAGTAAGGCATGAGTTTTATACAGGCTAGTGCCAAAGAGGTTAAAGTTCCCCTCGGAAACCAGCCATACAAAGCATACTCTGCCTCACAGTGTGATCAAGAGTCACAGTTCAGCTGCTCAGTCATGGAAATGAAGCTCCTTGAAATACCACATGCCTCTTTAAACAAAGAGAGGCTTCAGTCTTCATCCTGGGCTCTTGCCTGAGTCTATATTAGACAAGTATGGAAATCCAGTTCAGGATTTTACTTCCACTGTCATGGACTGAAGTATTAACTCAGAGACTTGGCCCAGCCAGACAGCTAGATATCTGCTTGAACCGGTGCATTCACTTGAAATAATTTAGTAGTGGGGGTTCTCATCTCAGGAAGCACGGGTAAATCCTAGACTAGTGGTGCTTCTCATTCCTAAATGGACTGCATATCTCCTGCTGCCGGGCCTTCATTAACAAACTCTGAATAAACTGAAGGGGAATAAACCTCTTGCCATGCACACATGTACTCACAACCTCTTCTGCTTTCATCTCTTGCCTCCTGGGATCCTCACCTCATGATGGGTTCTTTGAACAGTATTTCCCTTAGTGTCTTTTTACTCCAACAACACATTTCCTTCTTTCAGCTCTACTCTCTTCAATTCCTCTTTCTTTGCTTCCCAACTGTACAGTGTCATCAACTTCCACAGAGTTCTTTTTGTTTCCTCTGTCTACAATGACAACTCATGCTCAAAAATAGAGCTCTCCCATTCCCAACGTTTGTCTTCCCCTCCCAATATAAGCAACCATAAATAACAAACCATGCCATCATAGACAAGGAGATCAGGGCATGAGTGATTCACAATGCCATATCCAGACTCAAAGGACTAGACAGCTCCATTTCAAAAAGGACCATAAGAAGGAATAGACATGAGCAGTGGGCTAGAAGGAGGCCTGAGTTTGGTGCTTGTTGGATGACCTTGACAATTTCACGATAGTTCCCTACACCTTTGTCTTCCCATCTGGTAAAAAAAAATGTACAGACATAATAGAAATGTTAGTTACCTGTACATTTCATGGAAAACTCATAATTCAGTTGCACAAAAGAAAAATTTTACAAAAGGCTTAAAGAACTCCATAAATCCCTCTCTGGAAAAGCAGAAAGTGTATTGAACATTGGGGGATGAGGCTGCCAAATTGTGGCCCATGAATCTGTCTTTGACCCTTTTCTTTTCTCACTCCATTCTCTCATCATGAAATATGTCATAGCTAAAATATCTATCTATATGCTGATAATTTCCAAATCTGGATCTGTGAGACTGACCTCTCCACTGAACTCTGCACTTATGTATCCAATCACATACTTCCTGAAGATCTCTTACACACTTGGATGTCTAAATGACATTTCATATTTAATTTACTCTAAATCCCCCCTTCCCTTATTCCCTAATTCATAAAGAACCATTATCCATCCAATTATCATAGTCAAAACCATGAAGGTTAGCATCTCCCTCACTACCACATCCATCCATTCTACCTCTGTAACATAAGCATATGTCCCTTCCTCTCCATCCCCATTGCCATCACTGTAGCCTTGAACATCATTATTTCTCACTTGTATTACTGCCAAAGTCTCCTAACTGGCCATGAAAGCTCACCTTTGTTCACAGTCTTCTGTATACTGGTCACCATGCTTTCCTCTACCACTATTCCACTCCTGTTTCCCACTGCCACCAAATACCTACCAGTGTCAGCAACTAAGTCAGACCTCTATATGCATATTCCCATTTCATTCTGACAACAAGCCTTTTCCATATACATTATTATTGTCACCATTTTACGGAGGAGGAAATTAAGGCTCAGAGAAAGGTAACTTATTCAAGAACAAACAACAGCTCATTTAAATTCAGTTGCAGATCTGTCAGACTCCAAAGTCTATGTCTTTCCCACTGCACAACACTGTGTCCATTTTTTATTCATTACATCTAGGTTTTTTCATAAGACTCATTCAGTTCTCCTCTCCCTACCAAACTGTGTTTTAGCATCATGTCATTCTGGGTTGCTAAAATATATCTAGTACTAAGCAACATGTCTGGCATCTAGCAGGTGTTCAATATATAATCACTGAATAACAATAATGACTGGCTGAAATTCACTAAGAAATGTTCTCCAGCAATTCACACATCTCATTTTTTTTTTTCACTTCACATCCTCACTAGGGCACCACTTCACATATTGTGCCCACGTGAAGCCTGGTTTGGAGTTATAACCTGGGACAATGCATCAGACTAATTTCATTGATTCTTCCCCCACTTTCCTTATGATGGCCCAAGGTACTTTTCAACCTGTTGGGTTTTTATGCCTAGTAAAACCTTTTCTCATTCCTAGCATAGCCAAGAATGTGGCTGAGATGGCAGGAATGGGGTGGGGGACATGAAGGCTGACTTGCCTCTATGCTTTCCAGCTAAGAGGGCACATCCCTGTGCCCCTCAGAACTAGGCAGAGACAATCAGGCTAACCCAATATACATTTTTGACCAATAGAATTTGGCCAAGAGCCAGCCATTTTGTTTAATGATGCAGTACACGCTCTTGGCACTTGAACTCTAATAAGGACTGTAGGGGCACTTGGCATCACTCGTTCTATCAAAAGGTTTTGACAACTAGAAAGCAAACAAAAGGACAATTTAAATGTAACATCACATCCACTCAGGCTGTCACTCAAGTGCCTACCAGCGATCTGACACCAAATCAATAGAATTATGGTTCACTGAAGTCAGATCAATGGCTTCACAAAGTTTCAAGCAGCAGCAGCAGAATAACAAACTTCATGTCTCCTGTCTATTATTACAGAGGAGGTAATCACTGTCTGGCTTCTCTCAGTGCCAAAGCAAAGACTCTGGGACTCTAATTGAGATGACTGGGCACACCATGCCATTTTCTTCTTACCCACGACTAAAGCAACTTAGCATGCACGCAGACATGAGAAGCCACTACAAGAGTGTAAGTTCCTAGAGAAAAAAAGACTACTTTTGAAGCTTGCTCACTCCACTCCAGTATTCTTGCCTGGAGAATTCCATGGACAGAGGAGCCTGGCAGGTTAAGTCCATAGGGTCACAAAGAGTCGGACACGACTAAAGCAATTTAGCATGCACGCAGACACGAGGAGCCACTACAAGATTGTAAGTTCCTAGAAAAAAAAAAAAAGACTACTTTTGAAGCCTGCTCTATCTTGGAGGGTTTCAAATGCCTCCTGGTTAATTTACCCCCTGTACATTCGAGTTCATTTGACCATGAGAACCTGTGAGAGGCTTATCTTTTCAATTAGCAGAAGACCCTGCCTGAATTGCCACTTCCTGTCCTTTTCCACTTCTTCATAGCCCCAAAAGCTAACTTTGGGGAGTGTCAATTTTTCAGAAGTTTCTGCAGAGGAGTATAATTGTTTGACTAGCTTAATAGGGACTGTAAAAATATAAATCACCCAAAAAATTAAATGAGGAAAGAGCACAATCTCCATATGCCCCCAGTGAAAGGGAAACTTACCCGGAGTTCACATGCACGCATGCACCAGGGGCCTACTAAGGTTGAAAAGGCTCTGGTTACTGGGACAAGCAGCATTAGATGGGTGGGTCAGACAGGGGGTACATTGATTTCAGGGGTCAAATGAATGTTTCCCTCATGCCAGAGCACCTATTGTACTCACCAACCTAGCCAAAGGCTTGCTTATACATCAATGAGATGAGGATGAATTATTGAAAAGCTTCTGTATAAAATGCTGCACTCTGCCATTTCCTACAAATCAAATTATTGAGAGAGATATTTGATTGTAAACATATTTAGAAGATGATTTCATTGTTGTTAGGTTGGTTTTGCTTGCTCCTCCACCCCTGAAATTTCATTTGCATTAAAGTGCTACAAAGTTAAAAAGGTCGTATACATATATCCCCTCCCAACCAGGAGCTTGCACGCCAGCCACAGATGTAAATAAATTCAATCAGCAAAAAATGAAAACCTATTATAAGCAATAGAAAACCCTTTAAATCATGCCTAACATCCTTAAACAGAATTGCCTCCTCCTCACCCAGGCCAGTAACATATAGTTATCCTGCCAACAAATGGTTTTCTTTTTTTTTTTTTTTTCACTTGGAGGGACCCAAATTCTATTTATAGTTCTCAAGTCACAGACCTAATGGGGTTAACTAGGTTCCACTGTTAGCTAAAGGAAGATCTTAATTTCAATCACAGCTCACTTTCAGGGCCTGCTGTCTCTGGAAGTGGAAGTGGAGCCCCACCCTGCTGAATCTCTAGGGGGCTGCACCCACAGGCACAAAAGCCCACTTAGCCAAGGCTGAGAAGATTCTGTTTCTTGCTGCCTTGGGCAGAGAAGTCCTGGGAAAATGAAACATTGGAGGATCCACAGGCCAAATAGTTTTTGTTGAGGGACTTGCCTAATGGCATTCAACTAGGATGCCATTGCCCAAGGGAGCCTCCAAACAATGCCTTTGCTGTGAGCATTTGAAAAACAAAGAAATTAATATTGTGGACTTCTCTGCTAAGACATACAATAACAAAGAGAAGCATCTATTGGCAAGAGTGAAGGGTGCATTAATTTAGTTTTCATTTTTCCAACAATCCTGTTTTGAGGTCCTGCTATATGCCAGATATTAGATTTAAACCAGCAGCATGCAGTCCCATCTTTAAATTTCCAGAACCCTCAGACTCAGTTTCCCCCTAGAACAATGACAGTAATGCAGGTATGAGTCACTGAGGTACCATGGAAGTTGATCTATCAGAAATGAGCCTCTAGATAATGTGAACTGGTAATTTATTTAACATAAATTTATTGATTGTTGACTTTGCACAAAGAATTGAACTAAGCACAGTGACCAATGGGAATGTGGTGGGAGTAGGACACATAGGAAAAGGAAGGCGTGTTTTCTCCTCTCAGGTTGATTCAAATAACAGTGGGGATGCGAGAAAACAATGAGAAACAAAGTCCAGTATTAACTCATTTGGCTCTGTTTCAGCTGCAACTGAACAAGGCCACTTTGTGTTTTAAATTTATTTATACATTCACTCACTTGACATTATTTGAACACCTGTGCACTCAGCACAATGCTAGGCAACCAAGGAATGTAGAAATAATGGCTTATATAATAACAGCAAACGCTAATTAAAGAGCTACCAGACCCCATGATAAATTTACAGGTTCCTTTGCATCACAAGATCACCACAGTTCAAATGATCTGTTGTGTAATAATGTATAGAAGTTGTTTTATTTTTTTATTTTTTAATTGGAGGAAGATTATTTTACAATCTGTTGGTTTCTGTCATACACAGAGGTCGTTTTAGGTACAAGGAAGAATACCATTCGATAGTTAATAGTGCCATATATGTAGCATAAGTGAATAAATAGTCCTTGAGAAGTATGATCTTAAGAAACACTATTATTTTACCATTGTTTTGTTATAATTGTGTTATTATACTCATTGTAATGATAGCAACAGGTAGAACCATTCATTAATGTGCCAAATGCTCTACCAGTGTGTTTCTATGCATTATCGCTTTCATTGAGCACAACCA
Source organism: Bos taurus (assembly GCF_002263795.3). Lineage (NCBI taxonomy): Eukaryota > Metazoa > Chordata > Mammalia > Artiodactyla > Bovidae > Bos > Bos taurus. The sequence goes on from NC_037357.1 coordinate 49,457,482, forward strand.
GCTCATGAAGTATTATTATCCCTATTTTACAAAGAAGGAAACTGAGGCACAAGGGGGAAAATAACTTGCCCAGGACTCCACAATAAGAGGCAGAGTCAGGATTGGAACTCTCATCTGGCTGCCTCCCAACTTCTTTCCATTATCTTCATTTCAAGTCCCTGAATAGTTCCCATTGTGTGGGGGGAAAATGAGACACACCCAATAAACAGTTAAATGTAGGATGGTGGTCAAGTCATCTGACCACTCAGTTTCCTCATAAAAGATGGAGATAATAATACTCAGCTTACCAAACTTGAAGGGTGATTGTGATAATGAAGTAAAATGTTTTGGAAATCTATTTGTATAACATTTTGCAATTTAGGTGTGTGTTTGTGTGCATGCTCAGTCATGTATGACTCTTTGCGACCCCATGGACTGTAGCCTGCCAGGTTTCTCTGTCCATGGGATTTCCCAGGCAAGAATACTGGAATAGGTTGACATTTCCTACTGTAGGAGATCTTCCTGACCCAGGGATCAAACCTGCATTTCTGGTGTCTCCTGCATTGGCAGGCAGATTCTTTACCACTAGTGCCACCTGAGATTTATAAAGTAAAACAAAAGAAGGAATGTGTATAGCAATCACTGTAAGGTCCAGCTATTCCAATAGCCTGCTGCCTTGGTGGCCTACTCTTTATGTTTTTATTTATAAACCCTTCAATAGTAAGACCCAATACTCTTAAGAAAAAAACAGGAGACTTGGGACCTTGACATTTGCTTTTCCTCTGCCTGAAATGCCCTTTCCCTAAAGCCTTCCATGCTTGCAATAATAACCAAAGAAACCCCTTCATTCACTGTTCTATTTTTCATGGTACTAATCACTACCTGAAATTATCTCACTTATTGCTTTGTTTATTATCTGCCACTCTCTACCCACTGAAATATATTCCCCTTGAGAGCAGCAGCTTGCCTATGTTCATTCCTACATCCTCAGTTCCTTAAACAGGAACATAGAAGATGCTCAATAAATATTGCATCATAAATGGAACAACAAATAAATAAATGGAACAACAATAAATGGCAATGAAAAAAAGAGGCACAAGAAGGCTTTATAAATGAGTAGGTATGAGCATATGAACTAGAAATTCAAAAGAGGGAGCAACTACTTTGAGCTGGAATGGACCAGTACAAGATCAAATGGACATGCACTTGAGTTGCTCCTTGAGGAATGGGGAGCATTTGAATGCACGAAGGGCAGCCAGGAGGGCAGGATGGATGGCATCAGGAAAGGGTGAATAAAGGAGTGAATATACCTTGTCCCAGGCTTCCAAGGTGGTGTTAGTGGTAAAGAACCTCCCTGCCAATGCTGGAGATGTAAGAGGTGTGGTGGGTTCAGTCTCTGGGTTGGGAAGATCCACTGGAGGAGGAAATGGCTACCCACTTCAGTATTCTTGCTTGGATATTCCATGGACAGAGGAGTCTGGCAGGCCACAGTCCATAGGGTCCCAGAGTCGGACACGACTCAAGTGACAGCATACATGCATACCTTGTACCAGGAGTAGTGGTGAGGTCTGTCTTCTGAAGTTTGGTGGAGTACAGAAATTAGAAATGTACATAGGTAAGTTGTGGGCAGATCATAGAGATCCTTCAGTGGCAGGTTAAGAAGCTTGGCATTTAAGGAGACTTTTCCTTGGAAAGGCAGTGAAAATGATAATGATATTAATAATAAAAAAGAAAGTGAAATGGGGATTAGAAGGGAAACACATTCTGGTTTTATTTTCTTCCTGGTTATTGTCACAGGCATGGGAGGCTGTATGAAAAGAGCACAAGAAAGAACAAATGTTAAGGCCTCAAGTCTCCTTTTCTTGGTTAGTATATGGTGTCCATTATGAAGTGTTTAAGAGGAAAAATTCTCAGATAAGGCTGGCCAGGTATCAGTGAAAGGACTACTATAAATCATAACACTTACATAGATGAGCATTTATAATGACAGCTACTTTTCTGTGGTGGACACAGAGGTTTGCCGACTGAATCCTGCTCCAAGGCCTTGCTGACCAGCTACAGCGGGTGTGGTCAAAGCAGGGTGACAAGACCCAACCATTTTGAACCAACAAGGGACTCTGGGGCCCTCCTATGGGCAACAGTCTTTCCTTATTTCCCTGAACAGTTGACCAAAGCTTTGTCTGCCCTGCTGTAATTTGACATCTCCAATTGCTGTAATTTCTGCCCTGCCTAATTCTGTTCCCTCTCCCTTCCTTTCACATTAAGGATTCACCTTAGGGATCCTTTCCTGTTTATACTTAATGAACAACTCTGTCTCCAGTTGCTTAACTGTATAACAGACTCCTTTATGTGCTTTCCTCAAAAATGACCTTACAAGATAAGGACATTTATCAGCTTCACTGCACAACAGAGGAAACTGAGGCTTGGGGAGGATAGCTAACTTAATCCCATTTACACACTTAGGAAAAGCCATGTCTAGAGAAAGCAATCCTTGGCAGAGAAACTGTTCCCCCATTTACCATTCCCAACCATAGCCTATCTTCATGCATTTGAGTACCAAAAACCATGTTGCCATCGGCCAAGACTTCTAACTCAAAGTTACCTCTGTAAGATTCACAAGAGACAGAGAATTGTTACCACTGTTCCTCTCTCAGAGTTACCAGTCAAACACATTCACCTTATGTAGTTTTCCCATTTTGATTTAGGCTGTCTACATGTGTGCATGTGTGCCTGCTAAGTCACTTCAGTCGTGTCCAACACTTTGCGACCCCGTGGACTGTAGCCTACCAGGCTCCTCTGTCCATGGAATTCTCCAGGTAAGAATACTGAAGTGGGTTGCCATGCCCTCTTCCAGGGGATCTTCCCAACTCAGGGATAGAACCCCCATATCCTGTGTCTCCTGCGTTGGCAGGCAGGTTCTTTACCACTAGCGCCACCTGGGAAGCCCCAGGCTGAATACTGCTACTGCTTCCGCTAAGTCACTTCAGTCATGTCCGATTCTGTGGGACCCCATAGACGGCAGCCCAACAGGCTCCCCCGTCCCTGGGATTCTCCAGGCAAGAACACTGGAGTGGGTTGCCATTTCCTTCTCCAATGCATGAAAATGAAGAGTGAAAGTGAAGTCGCTCAGTCGTGTCCGACTAGTAGCGACCCCATGGACTGCAGACTACCAGGCTCCTCCATCCATGGGATTTTCCAGGCAAGGGGTGCTACTGCCTTCTCCAATACATCCCCCAGCAAACCAAGTTCCTAGTACAATGATGAAATCCATCTTTAAGTTCCTTGAACTATGCTATTTAACAGACCCTGACCTGGAGGTACTGCATATGCAACTCCTCATAAGGCAGCTAATTAACATTACCAGCTGCAGAACATGGACTTCTCTACCAGCAGAAGCTGCAGCTGAGGAACCACTGCCAAATAAGGAAGGGACATTGCAGTCACTCCCAGTGGACAGTGTTTGTTTCTCTCAACATAATTAACTACCGGTGTCACCAGAAAATGTCTGGAGAGAGGCCTATAAATGGAAGTGATGTGAAGGTGTCAGAAATAATAAGAATCATCTTGGATACATATTTAGAAATGCTGAGGATGTTCAAGGCTGGTGAAAAACAGCATATGTGTTAATGTTTTTAGGGATTGATAGTCCTACAGCAGGGCTTCCCTGGTACCTCAGCTGGTAAAGACTTCACCTGCAATGCAGGAGACCCTGGTTCAATTCCTGGGTTGGGAAGTTCCCCTAGAGAAGGAATAGGCTACCCACTCCAGTATTCTTGGGCTTTCCTGGTGGCTCAGATGGTAAAGAATCCGCCTGCAATGTGGGAGATCTGGGTTCGATCCCTGGGTTGAAAAGATCCCCTGGAAGAGTGCATGGCAACCCACTCAAGTACTCTTGCCTGGAGAATCCCCATGGACAGAGGAGCCTGGAGTGCTACAGTCAATCCATGGGGTCACAAAGAATCGGACACGACTGAGAGACTAAGCACAGCACAGTCCTACAGTAAGAGCAGTGTGTGAAGCAAAGGAGGCTAGAAGATCACGAAAGTTGTCCTTGGTTGTGAATTACCTCTACCCGTGTGTTTGCTGTGGTTGTTTATAAAATGAAATTGATTTTAGGTATGGCTAGTAGAAGCATTAACATGGTTTGGGAGGAATAGTAGTTCTTGGCATAGGTTTACCTTACTCTTACTATTTTAAGGATGAGGGCCATTTTTTTTTTTCTGTCAAATGCATGTATTTCACTTTTTTGCTACAAGAGATCAATGGAACATAGGATTCCTTTTATAAAACTTTAAGAAAATCTTGCTGAAACAAATCTCTTCTAAGATGCTGGAGAATTCCAGGTCATATGAAAGGAAAACTAGAGGCACAGGAACACAGCCTGGAATTCTCTTGCCTACAGCATCACAGAACATGCTCAACTCCATATGGGACCATCCCCCAAGTGACTTCCACAATTTCCCTGAGATGAATTAGACAACTTAACTAGTGTTCCAGTTACAACTTAAGCCTTTAAATCCCAACAAAAACATATGAGCATTGTACATAAGAGATATGCATTAAAGTTAAAAAGGCAAACTTTAATAAATTAGTTACAAGGAGCCCCCAAATGAGTTTCCTTGGAACAGGAACCTATTCTTATTCATAACTGTATCTACCATAGAGATTAACATAGCTTCTGGCACATAGTAGGGACTTGAGTTTCTTAAAATTGAATTAAAAAGGGAATGTAAATCAAGGTGAACCGAACTAATGGAGACAATCCATTGTAAAGGTATTTAGCCAAGCTAGTTACATCCTGACTATATCTAGGGCACCAAGCTATTGATCTCACATGGCTCTCCTAACTTGAGAACTAAGATTTCCCATTTTTTTCCATTAATGGAAAGAGCAACTACTCTAAGCCTATCTTTTCTTTATCACAGGGACTGATATTAAAGGGCTGTTTTTTTAAATTGAAGGATAATTGCTTTATATATATTATTGTGTTGGTTTTTGCCATACATCAACATGAATCAGCCATAGGTATACATATATCAAAGGGCTCTTAATACAAGATTTTTTAGAAAGCAGAAATCTGTTTTCCATCAACAACTGACTCATTTTAAATGATCAAATTCTGTGTGTAGTCACATGGTTGAATACTGTTCAAGAAAGTTTTTCTAACCCAGAAATTGCTTCAGAAATTTCTGTCATACAACAAACTGTTCTGCCAAACTCTTTTTTAAGAAAATGCAATTTATCATGAATTGGTTACCAACAAATACCAACAATGCTGTCTCTCTAATGTTTTCTTACTTAAATCCTGAAGATTCTGCTTTTACTGAAATGTTTATAGGCCATAAATTTTACTTTGAAACATGTTTCATGATAACATAAATTTGTCCATCTGGATGCAATAGGGGAAACAAAGAAACAAAAGGAGTTAGCTCCTAAAAGGTGGCCCAGAACCCTATGAGAGTAAAGAATTATAATGTAGAGTAGGGTCTATGTAAAACCGGGTACTATTGAGACTACCAAAAATGCACTTTATTTCTGCCAAACTTGCATGAATAATGAAAATCAAAATCAAGCAGTCTAAACCGAAGAATTGATGCTTTTGAACTGTGGTGTTGGAAAAGACTCTTGAGAGTCCCTTGGACTGCAAGGAGATCCAACCCGTCCATTCTGAAGGAGATCAGCCCTGGGATTTCTTTGGAGGGAATGATACTGAAGCTGAAACTCCAGTACTCTGGCACCTCATGCGAAGAGCTGGCTCATTGGAAAAGACCCTGATGCTGGGAGGGATTGGGGGCAGGAGGAGAAGGGGATGACAGAGGATGAAATGGCTGGATGGCATCACTGACTCAATGGACATGAGTCTGAGTGAACTCCGGGAGTTTGTGATGGACAGGGAGGCCTGGCGTGCTGCCATTTATGGGGTTGCAAAGAGTCGGACACGACTGAGCGACTGAACTGAACTGAACTGAAACCAATGAAAAAGCTAAGCTTTACTAATGCAGGCTTCCTTAAAGGTTTTGTTATTGCAAAATAATGTACATTACTTAAAAATTTAATGTACACTATGCTTTAAATTAAAAAGTCAGTTCCATCCCCCCACCACATTTCAGATTACTATCAATATGTTTAACAATGTTAAACATGATTAACAATTTCCCAAGCATACTTCCAGAAATTTTATATGCATATACAAGTATATGTGTAATAATTGATTTTTATGCAAATAATACCATACACATTGACTTAGAACTTGCTTTTAATCTTCGTATGTCTTGGGTATTTCTCCCAGCAAGAACAGATAGAGTATCACATCTATTTTAGCAGCAGCATAATATTTCATAACTAAAATATACCATATTTATGTATATCTGGTTATTTTATAGATATCTGGTTGTTTCTTATTTTTACTATTACCCATTTTCTATTACCCATTTGAATGCAGAGTTCCAAAGAATAGCAAGGAGATATAAGAAAGCCTTCTTAAGTGAATAATGCAGCAAAATAGAGGAAAGCAATAGAATGGAAAAGACTAGAGATCTCTTCAAGAAAATTAGAGACACCAAGGAAACATTTCATGTAAAGATGAGCACAATAAAGGACAGAAATGTTATGGACCTAACAGAAGCAGAAGATGTTAAGAAGAGGTGGCAAGAATACACAGAAGAACTATACAAAAAAGATCTTCATGACCCAGATAACCACGATGTTGTGATCACTCACCTAGAGCCAGACATCCTGGAATGCAAAGTCAAGTGGGCTTTAGGAAGCATTATCACTACGAACAAAGCTGGAGGTGGAATTCCAGTTGAGCTATTTCAGATCCTAAAAGATGATGCTGTGAAAGTGCTGCACTCAATATGCCAGCAAATCTGGAAACTCAGCAGTGGCCACAGGACTGGAAAAGGTCAGTGTTCATTCCAGTCCCAAAGAAAGGCAATGCCAAAGAATTCCCAAACTACAGCACAATCGCACTCATCTCACACGTTAGTAAAGTAATACTCAAAATTCTCCAAGCCAGGCTTCAACAGTACATGAACCAAGAATTTCCAGATGTTCAAGCTGGTTTTAGAAAAGGCAGAGGAACCAGAGATCAAATTGCCAACATCTGCTGGATCATTGAAAAAGCAAGAGATTTCCAGAAAAACATCTACTTTTGCTTTATTGACCACGCCAAATCCTTTGACTGTGTGGATCACAACAAACTGTGGAAAAGTCTTAAAGATATGGGAATACCAGACCACCTGATGGTGACTACAGCCATGAAATTAAAAGACTCTTGCTCCTTTGGAAGAAAAGCTATGACCAACCAAGACAGTGTATTAAAAAGCAGAGACATTACTTTACCAACAAAGGTCTGTCTAGTCAAAGCTATGGTTTTTCCAATAGTCATATATGGATGTGAGAGTTGGATTATAAAGAAAGCTAAGTGGCAAAGAATTGATGCTTTTGAACTGTGGTGTTGGAGAAGACTCTTGGTGTTGGAGAAGAGTCCCTTGGACTGCAAGGAGATCCAACCAGTCCATCCTAAAGGAAATCGGTCCTGAATATTCATTGGAAGGACTGATCCTGAAGCTGAAACCTATATGGTCCACCTGATGAGAAGAACTGACTCATTGGAAAAGACCCTGATGCTGGGAAAGATTGAAGGTGGGAGGAGAAGGGGATGACAGAGGATGAGATGATTGGATGCCATCACCGACATGGTGGACATGAGTTTGAGTAGGCTCTGGGAGTTGGTGATGGACAGGGAAGCCTGGCATGCTGCAGTCCATGGGGTCGTAAAGAGTTGGACATGACTGAGTGACTGAACTGAACTGATGGTCATCTTTGTACATATTTCTTAGGGCACATGTAAGAATTGTTAGATGAAAGGTAACATATGGGAATATAAAATGGTGAAATTTCTTTGGAAAATAGTTTGGTCATTCCTCAAAATGTTAATCACATTGTCACCATAAGACTTAGCAATTCTACTCCCAGTTACATACCAAGGAGAAATGGAAACATACTTTTATGCAAAACTTTGTACTCAAGTATTCACAGTAGCATTATTGATAATAGCAAAAACCTGGAAACAACTCAAATGTCTATCAACTGATGACTGGATTAGCAAAATGTGGTATACCCATACAATTATGTTATTCAGTCATAACAAGAATAAAGTACTGATTCATGCTAAAACCTAGCTGAACCTTGGAAATATTAATACAATACTAAGTGAGAGCTCACAAAAGTTCATATCTTCTGTGATTTCACTTTTACAAAATTTCCACAATAGGCAAATCCATATAGATAGAAAGTAGATTACTGGCTACCAGATGGTGGGGAGAGGGAAGGATGGGGAGTGATTACGTCTTTTTAGAGTGATAAAAATATTTTGGAGTTAGATGGTGATGGCTACACAATCTTGTCAATATATTAAAAAAACATTGAATTGTACACTTTAAATAGTTGGAATTTATGGTATATTAATTATATCTTGATAAGGCAGTTTTAAAAGTAACATAAAGCCTTTCAAAGAAAGGTCAGTCTGGAATATATATACTCCAATGAAATACCTTTGTCTTGGGATATTTCTTTCATACCCCAGAAAAAAAAAAAACTGCCTTTATATATATTCTCTCACCAAACAGTTTAATATCTAATTTTAATATCTAATAGCTTCATATCTAATTATCTTATTTTAATATTATGATATGAACATTTTCTCATTTCAAAATCATGATTTTTAATGGCTGTATAACTTTCTATTCTATGCCTATACCATAATCTATTTTTTTAAATTTTCAACTATTTCTCCCATCAGACATTTTAATGTTTCTCATTTCCCAAAGGAAATGACTGTGTTTAAATTACAAGAGAAAAAATTAAATCAAAGATTAGCTTTCAGAGACCAGTTTAAATGTCTTTTTAAATACCATTTCTGTGCTGTTGTCTTTTTCTAATTATAAAAGTAGCACATATTCACTATATGAAATTTGGAAAAGTCATAAAAAAAGCCTAAAAAGAAGAAAGTAAAGAGTATCTGTCATCTCAATACCCAGAGGTAATTATTGTTAGCATTTAAGTGTATTTTATTCTAGTCTTTTAATATACTTTTGCTTATGAAGTTGGCATCACACTCTGCATACACAACTTCATATCTAATTTTCTTATTTTAATATTATGATATCATGAGCATTTTATCATTTGAAAATCATGATTTTTAATGGCTGAATAGCTTTCTATTCTATGCCTATACCATAATCTTTTTAACTAGTTTCCAATTTTTTCATATTTCATTGTTTCTGATTTTTGCTGCTACAGTTTTTGTAGCTAAACCTTTTTTTTTTTAACATTTGCAACGATTTCTTTATGATAAATATCGAACAGTGAAAATGCTAGGTCAAAAGATATGCACATATTAAAGTTTTGGGCACGTATTCTCAAACTGCCCTTCAGAAAGGTCAGACCAGTTTGTACCTCCACTAGCACTGTTTCTCCCTTAAGCTGTCTAACACTGGCTGAGACAATATCATTTTTAATATTTTGATTGTTATCAATGTGTTAGGTATTAATAGGGCATGTGAGTTCATTGCCCTTTATATAATGCCTATTGCCCATTTTTATTTCTTTTCTATTTTTGTGTGTATGCATGGTTGTACAAACGGTCTATTCATCTCATTTGTCTTTTTGTCTATTGTGATGTTTGCATTTTTCTTATTAACCTATAAGAGTGCCTTATATATTAATAACATCAAGTATTTGTCTATCATATACACTTATCCATTAAAGGGCATTTCCATACCTACAGTACTATTTTAATTCTTTAGAGTATGTCTTTATCAGGGCAATTTTCCAAAATCCAAAGATGAAAAAGGAGAGAAAATCTCTTTTCCTTTCTTTCCCCCAGAAACTAGAAGATGTTAGAAACTCACAAATGATCTTAAAAATAAATGGACCACGTCATTAGAGAAATAATTCAGTCTCCCTTACAGATTCATTAATGGCCCCTATAAACACCCTTTCTCCCAAGTCTCTCTGGGCACCTAATGCCTGTTCTAAATCAACAGTCCTAGAGACTGAGGGCCTGCCCAACCTTCTCTTTCCATCAGCAACTCAAACTGCAGCTTTCCTCATAGTCCCAGGCATTGTAACACTTTCTAGTACTTAAAGAGCAAAGTCTAGAGATTCTAATCACTAGGTCTAATTGCAAAGAAGGGAAAATTTTCACTTAAAAGTTAATAAAAGAAAACAATTACTAAACCAATTGGGATCCCATTCTCTTGACAGACTGATAATGTGGATTAGGCTGTATTTCCAAAATCTGACTCCTGAACCACATCTATGAGCAAGAGGGAAAATCTCTCCTTCTTACAATTCAAGAAAAAAGGGCTCTTGGGAGCCTCATAAAATACACTCTGTCTGAACCATATACAGGCTGGGGTAGGGAAGGACTTGACTTTCTGATAATTTGTTATCATTTGAAGGCCCTGAGGTTCAAATAATCATTTTGTGCCCACAAATTAATGTCTGAAATACCACCATGAGTTTAGACTAAACATCCAGTGCTGACTTCAAGAGTTTTACTAGGCAGAGACACCTCAGTGAAAGAGAGCTATCTGGCTCTCTCCAAGGCTCAAGTAAAGAAGGCCGAGGACCAAAGAATCGATGCTTTCAAACTGGTGCTGGAGAAGACTCTTGAGAGTCACTTGTACAGCAAGAGATCAAACCAGTCAATCCTAAAGGAAATCAGTCCTGAATATTCATTGAAAGGACTGATGATGAAGCTGAAGCTCCAATACTTTGGCCACCTGATAGGCCTTAGTGATTGAACAACAATAAGGCACAAGTATGAATGAGGCATTATGGGGAGGAAGATAGTATGATGTGCAGAGTGCCTAAGGAGGCAAACAAGAGTGGTCCATGAATCTGCACAAGGCCATAATTGACAAAGGACAGCTGCAAATACCATTGCTCCAATGGGTGCAAGTGAATGACAGTTCTTTTCTAGTACACAAGGGTTTTGCCCTTTCTAGTGCTTCCTTTGATTTAGATAAGACTCATTTTCACCCAAGGAAACAAGAAAGTATCTACATCTATGAGTGATCATGTGGCTTTTGTCTTTCGTTCCTGTGGTGTATCACATTGATTGATTTGAGTATGTTGAACCGTCCTTGTGACCCTGAGATGAATACAATCTGATTGTAGTTTGTGGGCCTTTTTAAGTGTTGCTGGATTTGCTAATAGTTTATTGAGGAGTTTTGCATCTATAATCATCAAAAATATTGGCCTGTAATTTTCTTTTTTGGTCATATCCCAAAGTTTCTAGATTTCTTTTATATCTTCATGACAGAGCTTTGTCACATAATTCTATCTATAGACTAGGGACAGTTCAAAATGTTTAATATGTATTATTTCATTTATATTTTGGAACCACATTATCAAGGTCACTGCTAATATTATCTTCATTTGACAGACAAGGAAACTGATAAAGAAGAAACAGAACTGAGATTTGACCCAAATTTTGGAGACACTGAAGTTTATATTTCAATCCATGTTTGGAAGCAATTTGTCCATTGCCAAAAAGATAGCATTCATGCCAAAAAGTATTGTCACTATTCCATTTAGGCTTTCACGTTATATTTTGGGTGCTCTTTAAGGAGTTATTTAAATAGGGGGAACTTTTTGAGAAGTTTACAATGAGTGGGAGCACAAACTTTAAAATTAGACAGACTTAGAATCATGTCTAAATTCTGCCACACCCTAGCATGGTGACTTTCAGCGTTAGTTAACATCGCTGAGTGTCAATTTCTTCATCGGTAACTGATTTGATAATTATAATGTCTACTTTCTAGAGTTGTTGTGAAGATCACGAGTTAATATTTGTAAAAAGCTTGCAGTAGTACCTAGAACCTAGCAAGTGCTCAACGAATTTAGCTTATACATATTATAAAGCTAGAGAAGAAGACTTTAGGGACACTCTAGAGTTTAGCCTCACGTTAAAATAATTATGAAGGGCAAGAAAAATACACAGGCACTAGCTCAAGCAAGGGCATCACCATTCCAGACAAAACCTTCTCTTGCTCAGTAATTCAGTCTTCTCAGTCACCCCTGAGTAGTCTTCCCTTCAACATCCAGGTACAAAGCTATCGTACAGTCTTCACCTCCAGTTTGTTTCTCTTATTCACCAGAAGTTTGTTTATCAAGCTTGGGAAACTCAAAATGCAAATCTGAGTTTCCTCATCTTCAGTGGATCAAAAGGAGATAACCAAAATCATGTTTATATTTTCAGGCTGAAAAAAATAAAATAAAATTTAATCATAAAGCCAAAAGACCATAGATTGTAACAGAATGCCCAAGGAAAATAGATACGAGCAGATCTGCATTTAAACATGACTCTGTCATAGGCTGTGTGACCTTAGGCAAGTAACTTACCTTTCTTGAGTCTTGTTTTCTATAAAATCAAGGACAGCAGTGGTTGCTACAACTGGTAAACGAAATGTTGGGCTTCAAAGTGCTTGCCAACACTAAGGACTAAACACTGTATAACTGGTGGGTATGATAATGTAGTCAAACGTGCAAAGAAAATTACTAAAAATCAAAATCACTGCAAAACTGGTTTAAAAACTCTAACAGAAAACACTATTACTGAATTATAAATCATATATTACTCATTTATTATTACTATTATTTTGACTGCCAAAATTTTAGCAAACATAGGCATAATTTGAAGCAAAAGGAGTAAATAGAGATCTGTGGGGAAATTCCAAAGAAAACATGTGGGCAAGTTTTAGGACTGCAGATGGCACTAGTTCTTCTGAATATCTCATTCTCAGTAAAATGTATGGCTTCCTTTCTTCTTGATTTGGGGTCAAGGGAAGGATAAAGGATTACCCAGAGTGAAGGGTTCTCCAAGACCCCACAGAAAAGAAAAGTGTATGAAGATACATTCTAAGCTATAAAGGACGAACACTGCAGCCGTACTGACCCTCTCCCCAACAAATTCCATTCTTAGGTCTCCGGATCCCTTTCCCCAGCTGAGCCCAGACTGTCAGGACTGCATTGCTGCCATGTGGCCACTAGGGCACTCTCTGTCCCTCCCCCACCCCTCCCCTCAACCCCTTCCCTCCCACACAATTTCCTAGAGATTAGTGTAATCAGAAATTTTTTATTGCTTCGCTATGTTGAGATAGAGTAAAATTTTTGAAGAGTGGCCTCACAGAGAAGCTAAAGGAAAACAATATAGAAATAGGAAAAGAAACAGTTCAGGACCAGAGAGACAATGAGTTCAGAGATCACTAATTTCTTATCTCTCCTTTTATAAACTCTAATTACATTCCTTGGAAGTTATCCACGACATTTTAAATGAGCTTATTTTCCAGCCAAACAATTCCACCTCCAATTCTCTATCCAGAGAAATTCTTGTAGATGAGCAGAAACAGGCATTTGCAAGGGTGCTCAGTACTGTTTGAAATGAAGAAAGAAAAAAGGAGGGGGGAGAAAGGGAGGAAGGAGAGGAGAGAAGGAGAGAGAAAGGAGAAAGAGAGAGAGGAAAGGGGAAAAGAGACACATGCATAGAGAATGAGGAAATAAAGAGAGAGTATTTACATCAGCTATAGTTTATATAGTCAGTATCATATTCCACACTGGGCAACCATTTAAAAGGAAATAGATGTGTCTATACTAACACAGAAACAGAGTTGTAACACCTGTTATTCAGTACAAAAAAGTAAGCTATAGAACAATGCATATAGCAACATACTCATGTGAAAAAAACACAAAACCAAATAATATATTTATATTTGCACATATATAGTCAAATTCATAGAAAAATTTCTAAGGATGCACATCACACTGATGGTCAAGGTAGGTCAAAGGGAATTTTTCCTTTGTCTTTGTTGTGTGCATTTTAAAAATGAGAATGTATCCCATATACTCATGTTTTTCCTTTTAATTAGAAAATATAATTGTAACCTCCAGCCACATGCCAGGACCTCCAAGTGGCTTCCTATGGGTACTGGAACAACCCAGGGCCATCCTCAATGCAGTGAGAGCAGGCTCAGATTGCTCGCTTCAGTCCTACTTCAGATTGGCTGCCTCCACAGTCTTCTTAGGTTCTTCCCTAATCTTTAGTTGGAATTTCTCTTTCTGCAGCTCTTAAAAGCATTTATTTATTCATCATTCATTCAAATTCATCAGTTCTTTTTGAGTGCCCACTCTCTGCTAAGGACTGAAAATAATATTTTAAGTGTAAAACAAAAAATGTTGCCCCATAAGTCAGTTCTACCTATAATACACCCTGAAAGGAATTCAGGGCAAAGATTAGAAATAAGAGACTCTGTCATCTGGAGAAACTGGTAGAATAAGGCTTTAATATAGTGAGATATTCTCAGGAAAAATTTTTGATGAACGTGCATTCTTGCATCTTCTCATACTTATAAAAGCATTAAAACCATTAGCTAAGATGTTCCTCGTGACTAGTTGCTCGCAACCTTCTGCCAAGATGTGTGCTTGGTTGCATTGTACCCCCTTTGCCCAAATCACATACATACTGATCTCCCCGCTTACCACTTGGGAGTAGTTCCCTAGGGCCATCTGAGAGGCTTTTTCCTGGGCTATAGTCCTCAGTAAGTCCCTGAATAAAACTGAAACTCACAGCTCTCAAATTGTGTGTGTATGTGTGTTTAAGTCAACATGCATCTGTGCTATGTCACTTCAGTCATGTCCAACTTTGTGACCCCATGGACTGTAACCCACCAGGCTCCTCTTTCCATGGGATTCTCCAGGCAAGAATACTGGAATAGGTTGCCATACCTTGCTCCAGGGAATCTTCCTGACCTATGGATTGAACCCATGTTTCTTATGTCTTCTTCATTGGTGGGCAGGTTCTTTACCACTAGCTCCACCTGGGAAGACTTTTAAGTCGACCTATTGTGTGAAAGTCGCTCAGTCATGTCTGACTCTTTGTGACCCTATGAACTATATAGTCCATGGAATTCTCCAGGCCAAAATACTGGAGTGAGTAGCCATTCCCTTCTCTGGGGGATCTTCCCAATCCAGGGATCGAACTCAGGTCTCCCGCATTGCTGAGCGACTTTAAGTTGACATAAGTATCAATTAAAAAACAGACAGCCCTTCCTTATGATCTACAGATTAAAGTCAGTACTGCTCGGATGAAGTACTGGGTTTCAGTTTCAGCTCTGCATGGCTTGGATGCAGTGTCCTCGTCTGTAACATGATATGTAATGTCACCTAATTCACAAAGTTGTCATGAAGATTCAATGAAGTAGTGCAAGTAACCCATGGAGCAGACCACCTGGAAGATAGCAACTGCTCAGAGAATGATAACCTATCTCCTTCCACATACTTTGTGCTTTCCTGCACTAAACTTTCCAAAATAATACTATCTATTTTAGTAAACACTTCTATTGCTTTTACTATATGCCAGGTGCTATTCTAAGTGTTTTACAACTATTGGTTCCTTCAATCTTGTAAACAACCCTATAAAACAGATACTATTGTTCCCATTTCCAGATGAGGAAGTTGATGCACAAGTTAAACAATTTGCCCAAAGTCATTAACTGCCCAGTTAGTAAGTGGCAGAGACAGGTTTTGAAGCCAGACAGTCTAATGCCAGAGTCTGTGTTCTTAACAACTATTCTTTTATTGCAAGTGTCTCTATGGTTACAGGCTCCTGTCCTTCTTCCCCCAAGACCCATTTCTCTTTTTCTTTAATCATTCAACAAATACTTATTGAAGGCCTACAATGTTCCAGGCACTGTTCTAGGCATAGTCCTATAGCAATGAATAAGATCAAGTTCCTGCCACCATCAAGTGTCTAGTAGGATACAGGAGGTAAGGAGTGGTGAGAGACAGCAAATAAACCTAAAGCATGTAATTGTATATATTTGAAGAAAATAACATAAAGATGAGTCATATTCACTTTGTCTGAACATAGTTCATCTCTATGAACTAGCCGCTATTTAAGATAATTTCTCCTCTTGGAGAAAGTCAGGTTTGCTGGCAGTTGTTCTGAGCTCATGGGAAGGCATGTGGCTTCTATGTCAGTTTCTTCCTTATCTCATGCCCCCTTGCTTGCTGAAATAGCAGAAAGCTGCAGCTTGTTCTCTTTCAGAAGCCCAAGGCCCCAAGGGGCCTGCCCACCTTGTTCCTGTTTCATAGGAGCCAAATCCTTCTCTGTGTATTTACAGAGCAAAGATTACAATATTTCCTGAGGCTGAGAATGCTCAGGTCTCTCACAGCTCAAGTTCTCAGCTCTTCCCACATCCCAAGAAGGTCTCTTCTGGGTCCTGATGATCTCACAATGTTGTAACCAAGCCAGTTTGACATGATCAAAGTAGTTCCAACATCCAGGAACCATCCGTTCTACATCCAACTTAAGAGAAGGCATGGGTGCGTGCTAAGTTTCTCCAGTCGTATCTGACTCTTTGTGACCCTATGGAGGACTGTAGCCTGACAGTCTCCTCTATCTATGGGATTCTCCAGGCAAGAATACTGGAGTGGATTGCCATGCTCTCCTCCAGGAGATCTTCTCGACTCCAGGATCAAAACCCTGTTTCCTGCATTGACAGGCAGGTTCTTTACCACAAGCACCACCTGGGAAGCCCACTCTGTACCTTTGAAGATCACTCTGCCATTAAAAATGGCCCATACGCATAAAAGCAAATCAAGATAATTCATGCAACAAACCCACTCTATCAAACAAACAAAAAAGCCCACATTGAGTATTAGCAACTATCTCTAGTGTGTGACCAGACGCTGACTCCCATAAGCCTATTCCAAATCCCTTTTTTGCTGTTGTTGTCAGAACTCCTTGATTCAGGGGGCCATTTTCAACCCTTATCTGATTCTGCCCCTAAAGACCTTCTTTCTCAGAAGGAGCTGCTGCAAGAGGCCCTGGGGTCCCTGCTTCTAGCCAGCAACTGGGTAGGTCTTAGCAATTAAGAGTGTAAGTTCTGGAGTCAGAGAATTTGGGTTAGATTCCCAACTCTGCCACTTACTGGCTTTGTAATTGTGATATTATGATTTGTAATAAAAAGTATAAATTTGGTGTTCATCCTGTTTATGGCACAGAACTCCTAAAACCCTTGGAATTTCCTAAGTGATAAGTGTGATACATGTGTCTTTTGTTATGTTAATAAGGTGACTTTTGGACCACACCTAAGGATGGGGGCTCTTTGCCAGGAGAACCAACTAAGTAATTAAAAAGTTGGAACTTTCAGTTCCAATCACCTGACCTCTGGGATGGCCTGGAAATTTAATCAATCACCAGTGGCTGATGATTTAATCAATCCTGCTTCTGTAATGAAGGCTCCAAGAAAAAAAAAAAAAGAACAAGATTCAAAGTGCTTCTATGTTGTTGACTATGTGGTAATTAGGGGACAGTGGTATGCTTGGAGAGGTCATGGAAGCTATATGCCCTTTCCCTATGAGACAACCTTCAAAAGAATGACATAGCTGTTGAGGATACAATATAAACTGGTTAGAACTAACTAGGTCCTAAATGGCAGATGAGTTGACTTCCACTAGACCCTGAGCCTCAGTATAAACTCACTGTAATACATCAGCAAGCTAAATGACACTTTCACAGGTGCCAAGACAGTTCTGAGGCTGACCATAAAAGGCCAAAAAGTGGGCAGTCACCCACTTCTTGGAAATCCCTGTCCCTTCCCCCAAATAGTTGGAATAATTCTCCCACTTAATAGCCTATGAGATTACCCATTCTTATAAAAACTGACAACTCCATACCCTGGCACTTCTCACCTTCTGAGATGACCCAGACTCTACAGTGTGCTTATCTCCCATAATAAACCTTCTTTCACCTTACTATGGCTGACTCTTGAGTTCTTTCCTGTGTGAGGCCAAGAACCCACATTTGGCAGCCCTCCCAGGGACTTGTTTGAGACATGGGATGTGACCATCCTCTCATGCTCCACTTTCTTTCCTGCAGCATTCATACCTTGCCCTATGCGTCTATCTTCCATCTAGCTGCTCCTGAGTTATATCTTTTTATAATAAACTAGTAATAATCTAGTATGGAAAATGTTCCTTTGAGTTCTGTGATCTGCTCTAGCAAATTAATTGAATCAGAAGAAGGGGCCATTGGAACCTCCAATCTACAGCCAGTAAGTCAGAAGCACAGGTGAAAACCTCACTTATGACTGGAGTCTGAATGGGAGAAGGACAATACTGTGGGACTGAGTCCTTAACCTGTGGGGTCTAACTTTCTCTCCAGGTAGATGTCAGAATTTAGTTGAATTGTAGAACACACAGCTTGTGTTGCAGAATTGACTAGTGGTGTAATTGATTAGTGGTGTGGAAAAACCCACACACATTAAATTGTGTTCAGAATATTAGTAACCATAAACCTTGGTTTGCTCTTGTGTAAAATGGGAATAGTTATACTTACTACCTCCTGAGGTTATTGTGAAGACTGAATGAGATAATACATGTAAAGTGCTTAGCACAGTAAATGCTCAGTTAATGAACTACCAAAAAAAGGTTGATGTCTTTCTTATTCTTCTTGGCTGTCTTCTTAGGCTTCCTGAGAAATTTTTATCTGCTTCATAGTTTCGAATACTGCAAACATATTGATGACTCCTAAATTTCACTCTGGGCTTCCCTCGTGGCTCAGTGGTAAAAAAAAAAAAAAAAAAATCTGCCTGCCAATGCAGGAGGCACAAGTTGATCCCTGGGTTGGAAAGATTCCCTGGAGAAGGAAATGGCAATCCACTCCAGTATTCTTGCCTGGACAATCCCATGAACAGTGGAGCCTGAAGGGCTACAGTCCATGGGGTCAAAAAGAGGTGGACAGGGGTTAGCTACTAAACAGGGCTCCCCTGTGGCTCAGAGGTTAAAGTGTCTGCCTCCAATGCGGGAGACCTGGGTTTGATCCCTGGGTCGGGAAGATCCCCTGGAGAAGGAAATGGTAACCCACTCTAGTATTCTTGCCTGGAGAATCCCATGGAGGGAGAAGCCTTGTAGGCTATAGTCCACGTGGTCGCAGAGTCAGACACAACTAAGCGACTTCACTTTCACTTTTCTTTAGCTACTAAACAGCAAATAGCACCAACAAATTTCACTCTAGCCCAAAGCGATCTCTAGAACTATTCAAAGTGTTGACCAGCTATGAGATAAGGAGTTTGGCCAAAATGATGCATATCAACATACCATCACTTCCTTCATTGAGAAGGTCTTTTTATCAAAAAATCAGCTGAACTAAACAGTAGGCACAGTGAAATAATCGATTTACAGTCTAGTAGCTCAGTTGGTTAAGAATCTCCCTGCAATGTGGGAGACCTAGGTTCAGTTCTAGGGTCGGGAAGATCCCCTGGAGAAGGAAATGACAACCCACTCCAGTATTCTTGCCTGGAGAATCCCATGGACAGAGAAGCCTGGCGGGCTAGAGTTTATGGGATCACAAGAGTCAGACATGACTTAGTACTTTCTTTCTTTCTTTCTTTCAATTTCTTTAACTTGTCACACACCAGCAACCAAGAGTTTGCAGACATACATGGAGTAGCAAAGACATTTCTAACTGGATGTTTTCCATACATATTTGACCTGCCCACCAATGAAGAAGAATCATCTAGCAGACAGCCTCTTTCTAGACAAGTATGACAGACATGCTCACCGCCAGCACTGCTACTACTATGCTTAACCACTTTTTCTGTTACGCATTATCATCACACAGGTCCCAAGTTCCTGTATCTGTGCACAGATCTCCATATCTGACTCCCAGCACTGTGTGACCCTCCAGATTACTCCCCTCCTAACTTTGGAAACTTGGCTTTCCTGTACAACTCTTAGCTCTGCTCTCATTTTTGCTTTGGTAACTCCACTCTTGCCCTGGTTCCATGGATCCCAATCTATACTTCATCAGACTCTCCATCAGAGATGAGAGAATCTTACTTAGAGCCCATAGTTTCTATGACCCCCAGTCAACCACCTAGAGTCAAGAACTCACAGATTTGTGTGTGAAGTTAAATATACAGCTGGGGATCTTCTCCACCTGGGAAACAGCTACAAGCCTATCCCCAATAAATACGTGGTTTCCTTTAAATGGTAGAATTGATTGGGCTTTGACCTACATCTCAATTCCCAATCATAGGAGAAAAAGATACTCTGAATTTTCTTGGAACTGTAGGTAAGAGGCTCTCACATTCAGCTAATACCTGGTCCAGCAAGTCCAATCACCAACCCAACCAAAACTAGTTTCCCAGCTAAGGGGCAGCCTGGAGACTGACTGAATATAAACTCCCACTGAGCTGCAGTTAAAAGCCATCACAAACTCCCAGTTTCTTCTCATTCTCAGCCTCTGTTCAGTGAAGATTCATGTTTTTACTTTTGTATGAAAAATTACATACACTCTGTACTTTATTTCCCACTGTGATCATCAGGATTGTCTATCACCTAGTTAAACACTTACTTGTCTTTCAATCATAGCTCAAATCTTCTGTGGCCTCTCAAATCTTCCCCCTAACCTATCAGAACATATTCACTCATAGTATTTACCAAGTTTATAATTTTTATATCTGCTTATAATTGAATACCCATACATTTGTGATGCAACCACGTGAATGGAAACTATACAAGGGCAGAGACCACGTCTAGTTTTCCTCACTCTATATCCACATCACTAGCACAGCAGTAATCATAAAGTAGGGACTCTGATAAATATTCACTGAGTGAATGACACGAGTGAATTACCATCATGGATCACTTCCTGCTAATTCCTGATCTCTGAAAACAACTCTGCAGCCCTATTGTGACTATTTAGTCACAAAATAAAACCGAAAGGGCTTACAACTGAGTCCAGTTCAAAGAGGGCTACAAAATGAAGATAGAATTCTTTTCAATCCAACCTCAGTATGATTACACAATCATATCTATCAGTTTATAAAATGCCCCTATTATGTTTTTGGTGATTATTGAATGGGATCTGTGCTAGTTTGTTCTCTCAACTTGGGTACACTGTGAACTACATTTCCCCAAATCCTCTTCTCTGAATGATGCTTGCTTAGAGTTGACCAAAAGTGAGGCTGTATGAGATTTCAATGACAAACGTCTGAACCAGTAGCCATTACATTCAGTCAGTACTAGTAACCAAATGTCACATTTGGTTAGAAGCAGTGTGCAACAAAGGAATTGAGTCATCAGCCACTGCAGTCCCTGACCTAAAATGAATTCAGGGTGGAAACCAATATTGAGGCACCCTGTGCTCTGGGAAAACTGACAGAAACGGCCCTCAGATAGATACTTTGAGGAGAAAATTTTA
Source organism: Bos taurus (assembly GCF_002263795.3). Lineage (NCBI taxonomy): Eukaryota > Metazoa > Chordata > Mammalia > Artiodactyla > Bovidae > Bos > Bos taurus. The sequence goes on from NC_037357.1 coordinate 49,478,741, forward strand.
TGAATCCAGATTCTTATATTCCCATACTTAGAAAAGCACAGGAATCATTGACTAAGATACCTATTCCTTGTGACTAACCGTAACCTTCTACCAAGATGTGTGCTTGGTTTATGTACTTCTTCTCCAAAACCACTTATATACTGATCTTCCCCCTTAACTCTTTGAAACAGTTACCCAGAGCTCTCTGATAGGCTATTTCCTAGGCTATGCTGCTGCTGCTAAGTCTCTTCAGTCATGTCCGACTCTGTGCAACCCCAGAGACGGCAGCCCACCAGGCTCCCCCGTCCGTGGGATTCTCCAGGCAAGAACACTGGAGTGGGTTGCCGTTTCCTTCTCCAATGCGTGAAAGTGAAAAGTGAAAGTGAAGTCACTCAGTCGTGTCTGACTCTTAGCGACCCCATGGACTGCAGCCTACCAGGCTCCTCCGCCCAGGGGATTTTCCAGGCAAGAGGACTGGAGTAGGGTGCCATTGCCTTCCTAGGCTATAGTCCTCAGTAAGTCCCCCAATAAACCTAAAACTCATAGCTCTCATGTTGTGTGTTCTTTTTTCAGTTGGCAAGTAAGAGACAGAGGTATTGTTAGGTTCCAGTTTGTCCTCACATTTTTCTGCTCCAGCTCCAGCTTTTCTTTCCTACACCAAGATCACCACTGCGACCTCACAGAGGCAATATTATAACTATACAAAGCCAGCAATCTTCTACAGTCATCTACATCATTCCCCTTCACAATCCAGCTCTGGAAGCCTGACATGCCTACCTTTCAGATTTCCCCACAACTTTCAACACTTGCAACCACTCCAGAGCCATTAGTGAACTTTCTGGTGATTTTTGAATTCTCATTTTCAAACTTTAATTTCCTTCCTGCAATATGTTTCTCTTATAGTTATAAGAAGTCTAATTCTTACCATAGACTGGTACAGGATCTTAAATAATCTTCTGACTTGAGGTATTATTGACTTTAAAACATATTTATGGTGCCAGAGTATTTAGAAATATCTCAATTTGCCTTACTCTGACTTCCTCTATTTCCTGTCTCATCCATCTGCACTTTCTCATCTCCCAATGGGAAGGAACAGGAAAAGCTTTCAAATCCATTCTTATCTTTACTCTTTTTATTTTTTAAAAAATTACTCAAGTAATACACAAATACATTCTCATCAGAAAGTATGAGAGTATACCGTAGTTAAAAAATTCAGAATGTCAAGCATACAGATGCATAATATATAAAGTAAACATGAAAGCCTCTCTTCATCATTCTCCATACTATACCACACTCCAGAAATAACCTCAATGCTAACAATTTTGTGTACAGATTTTTCCTATGCATGTGCAAACATAATCACAGAATTTGGTTTTTTTTCACCCACAAAATTGGATCATACTTCATATAATTTTATGCTACCTACTATTTTAATCTAAAAATATGTCTTGGAGATCTCTCTATGTCAGTATAGATAAGTCTATTTTATTTTGTTTACAGTTGCACAGTAGTATTTCATAGCAAGGAGGTACAATAATTTATTTAGTCTTTCCAATACAGATGGACCATTAGGTTGTTTACAATCTTTTAGAACTATAAACATCCTGTATAAGTCTCCTTGTGCAGATGTGCAAACATTGTTATAAGTGAATATGCTGCATCGAAGTATATTTGCATTTTAAATTTAGTATAATAATGCCAAATTACCCAACAGAATAGCCATATCGATTTACATTCCCACCAGTAGTGTGTGAGAATATGTTTCCCTCATCTTAATCAACATAATGTATTATCAATCCTTTATAATTTTTTTGCCAACAAAATGGGCAAAAAAAAATCTAACTATTGTTTCATTTTTTAATTCTCCTGATTTGTAGTGAGAAAGAGCATCTTTCCATGTGCTTATTGACCATTAGTATTTCCTCAATAAATTGCCTATTCACACCTTTGCTCATATTTCTTTTTTAAAAAACTTTTTATTTTATTTGTATTGGAGTATAGCCAATTAACAATGTTTTGATAGTTTCAGGCAGACAGCAAAGGGATTCAGCCATACACATATATGTATCCGTTCTCCCCCAAACACCCCTCCCAACCAGGCTGCCAAATGTTTTGCTCATATTGCTAATGGGTTGTCACTTTCTTAATGATTTGTAGAGCAGTTGGTATGTTATGGATGTTAATAATTTGTATTTATATATGTTGTAAATATTTTTTCCAGTCTCAAACTCTAACAGTAACAAGGTCTAGGAAGGTAATGTGATTGTGTAATGGTCACCAGGTGTAAGACACTAAGGAATATGGCAATAATGTCCAACTAAGGCTATTAACATTTTCCCCAAATACTTAAAGCTCCATGCAAGAAAAAGTATATTTGCATGTATGGTAAAATGGACCTATGACATCATTCTTTACATGAATAACTTCTTCATATCAAATTCTTTTTTTGAATAAGTCCCTGGTCCAAGTAGTTCTTTGGACCAGCCTTGAGCATTGTGGTTTCTGAGCCCAGAGGTGAAATACCCAAGTTATATTGTCCATCCAAGTGATCCCTGTGACATTAGAGAAGGGAACAGTTGTTCTGAACTAGAAGGATCTCGGGCTCCCCTCATAGCTCAGTCAATAAAGAATCTGCCTGCAATGCAGGAGACCTGGGTTTGATTCCTAGGTCGGGAAGATTCCCTGGAGAAGGAAACGGCAACCCAGTCCAGTATTCTTGTCTAGAGAATCCCATGAACAGAGGAGCCTGGCAGGCTACAGTCCATGGGGTCGCAAGAGTCGAACATGACTTAGCAACTAAACCACCACCACAGAAGGATCTCGGTAAATTATGCCCAGTTTTTCCTTCCAGGCTATTACAGTAGTCAATATCCTTAGGGGGAAAAAAGATGTATCTGGTTACCTACTGTTGCAGCAACATTCCAAATGTTAAAGACTTCAATTCCACTCCCACATGGCTTATCTTGACTCATCTCAGTCATTCAGCATTAATAACAGCAATTTTGAATGCTTAATATATGTCAGGTACTCCTTTATTCCTCAAAGCAAACCCCAGTTTTATAGATAAGAAAACTTAGAAGCAAAAAGATTGAATAACTTTCTCAAGATTATAGAACAAAGCCAAGTCATGGAAGCAACCTAAATGTCCATAGACAGAGGAATGGATAAAGAAGCTGTGGTATATATATACAATGTAACATTACTCAGCAATTAAAAAGAATGAAAAGTTCCATTTGCAACAATGTGGATGCACTTAGAGATTGTCATATTGAGCGAAGTAAGTCAGACCAAGAAGAAATATCACATGGCATCCCTTATATGGGGAATCTATAAAGAAATGGTACAAGCAAACATCATTTACAAAACAGAAACAGGCTCACAGACTTAGGGAATAAACTTACAGTTGCCAGGGCAGAAAGATCAGGGGAAGGGACAGTTAGGAAGTTTGGGATCGACATTTACATGCTGCTGTATTTAAAATGGTTAACCAACAAGGACCTACTGTGTAGCATAGGGAACTCTGCTCAATGTTGTATGGCAGCCAGGATAAGAGGGGAGTTTGGGGGAGAATAGACACATATATATGTATGACTGAGTCCTTTTGCTGTCCACTTGAAACTACCACAACATTGTTAATCAGCTATACTCTAATACAAAATAGAAAGTTAAAAAAATGATTATAGAGCTGCTGCTGCTGCTAAGTCTCGTCAGTCATGTCCAACTCTGTGCGACCCCATAGACGGAAGCCCATCAGGCTCCTCTGTCCCTGGGATTCTCCAGGCAAGAACACTGGAGTGGGTTGCCATTTCCTTCTCCAATGCATGAAAGTGAAAAGTGAAAGTGAAGTCACTCAGTCATGTCCGACTCTTAGCGACCCCATGGACTGTAGCCTACGAGGCTCCTCCATCCATGGGATTTCCCAGGCAAGAGTACTGGAGTGGGGTGCCATTGCCTTCTCTGGATTATAGAGCTAGTAGGTATCAAAGTCAGATTTTTAATTCCTATCAGTATGATTTAAAAGCTTCTGCTATTAACCAGTATACTTCCTTCCAACAGCATTAGAGCCATCCTGACCTAGTAATATCCACAACAGAGTTTACCTCCATTTGTGCAGCTTCTTCTCAAAGCTGGATCCAGCCAAATTCAACTATTTTTCCAGGGAATGGGAACTGCTATAGATTGAACCCAGCTTTCAGTGGAAGAAGTACTACATTGAGAAGATCAGCAACTCAATGATTGCTTTCCAGCTGTGGGACCTTGAGTGAATTACTTAAATTCCCTGGAAAACTAATTTCTCAATAAGAAATTTAAAAAATATAGTAGTGCCTAGTTCATTAGGACTTTGTGATCATTGCATAAGCCAATACATATAAGGAAGTTACCAAAATCCTTGGCTCTTAAGTGTTCAAAAATGTTCACAATAATATCCTCATACCAGATATCAAAGGGCCATTCTGCTACCATAGACTATCCAGCTTCCTGATCTCTGGCCACTGCCTCCAGTTCATGCTATACTTCTAAAAAGTACTCCTTAAAACTCTCCACATATGAATACACCTATCTAACTGTCCAACAAGCTGAACTAAAAACAAAAAATGGAAAAATCAGCTCTAAAAATGTTTGCTGCATTTGAAGGAAACTCACTTCAAATTTTACCAAAGCCTTGGCAAAGTTTTTTTTTTTTTATTTCAAGAAAAATGAAATCATATAAGTATCAAAGCGGGAAAAAAAGTTAAATGCTAGTATAAACCTATTTGGGGCTTCCCTATTTTTTTTATTTCAAGAAAAATGAAATCATATAAGTATCAAAGCGGGAAAAAAAGTTAAATGCTAGTATAAACCTATTTGTGGCTCAGCTATAGATAACCTGCCTGCCAATGCAGGAGACATAAGAGACAAAAGTTGGATTCCTGGGTTGAGAAGATCCCCTGGAGGAGGGCATGGCAACTCACTCTAGTATTCTTGCCTGGAAAATCCCATGGACAGAGGATCCTGGTGGGCTATAGTCCACAGAGTCGCACAGAGTCAGACACGACTGAAGCAACTAAGCAGCAGCAGCAGCAGCATAAATCCACTTTGCTTGTAAGTCTCTGGACCCATCTCCTGCCTTTCCTGCAGTGCCCTGAGAAGATGACCTATACAGACTGCATTGCCAAAGCTTACATGGTTTCTAGTTTCCAGTTGAGTTTGGAAAATGGGAAGAAATGGCAGGACATCTAAAAGTAGCAGGAGAGTGAAATCAGGGCACTCACTCCCCCACAAGTCTCTCCTCTCCCCAGCCAGTCTATCACTTTGGTAATATTTGTGCTTTTCTATCTATGATGACAGCACCTATTTGGCAGCCCCTCTTTCGTAGTTTTATGTCTTACCTCCTCCTAGTAACTCTCATGCATTCAGGCCTACCATTAGTAACAGCTGCCTGCTGTTGCTACACTTGGTCCTCTCTATCCTTCATGAGTTCCTTAACCCTGTCCATAATTCTGTAAATAGTCTCATCATTAAACTATCCTTAGTTAAACCTCTTGAGTATTCCATCTCTTTCCTGCTATGCCCCCTGATCATTACACTCATGGCAGGATCAGAGAAAAGAACAGAAATGGCTTCAGATTATTTTAATGAGAAAAGTGGAACTGGGGAAGACAGGCATCTTGGAAGGAGCTGCTGCGACCAGGGCATTTAGTGCGGGCGGCTGTGACTGGCGCACTTAGCACTGCCGAAAGGAGCTACCCCACGTCCGAGGTCAGGGGCAGAAGCTGGGAGGACCCCATGTCCGAGAGGAGGCGGCCAAGAGGAGTTACCCCACATCCAAGGTCAGGGGCAGCGGCCAAGAGTGCCAGGCTGCGACGGCGCAGGAATGGCTGAGAGGAGCTACCCCGCGTCGAGGCCAAGGGCAGCGGCCGGGAGTAGCTACGCTGTGTCCAAGGCCAGGGGTGGCAGCCAAGAGGAGCTACCCCACCTCCAAGGAAAGGTGGCTGCGCGGGCGCAGGTGGGCCTAGAGGAGCTATTCCACGTTGAAGGTCAAAAGGGCCGGCGGTGAGGAGATACCCCTCGTCCAAGGTCAGGAGCAGCAGCTGTGCTTTGCTGGAGCAGCTGTGAAGAGATACCCCACATCCAAGGTAAGAGAAGCCCAAGTAAGACCGTAGGTGTTGCAAGAGGGCATCAGAGGGCAGACACACTGAAACCATACTCACAGAAAACTAGTCAATCTAATCACACTAGTACCACAGCCTTGTCTAACTCAATAAAACTAAGCCATGCCCATGGGGCCACCCAAGATGGGCGGGTCATGGTGGAGAGGTCTGACAGAATGTGGTCCACTGGAGAAGGGAATGACAAACCCCTTCAGTATTCTTGCCTTGAGAACCCCATGAACAGTATGAAAAGGCAAAATGATAGGATACTGAAAGAGGAACTGCCCAGGACAGTAGATGCCCAACATGCTACTGGAGATCAGTGGAGAAATAACTCCGGAAAGAATGAAGGGATGGAGCCAAAGCAAAAACAATACCCGGTTGTGGATGTGACTGGTGACAGAAGCAAGGTCCAATGCTGTAAAGAGCAATATTGTATAGGAACCTGGAATGTCAGGTCCATGAATCAAGACAAATTGCAAGTGGTCAAACAAGAGATGGCAAGAGTGAACATCGACATTCTAGGAATCAGCGAACTAAAATGACTGGAATGGGTGAATTTAATTCAGATGACCATTATATCTACTACTGTGGGCAGGAATCCCTCAGAAGAAATGGAGTAGCCATCATGGTCAACAAAAGAGTCCAAAATGCAGTACTTGGATGCAATCTCAAAAACGACAGAATGATCTCTGTTCGTTTCCAAGGCAAACCATTCAATATCACAGTAATCCAAGTCTATGCCCCAACCAGTAACGCTGAAGAAGCTGAAGCTGAACGGTTCTATGAAGACCTACAAGACCTTTTAGAACTAACACCCAAAAAAGATGTCCTTTTCATTATAGGGGACTGGAATGCAAAAGTAGGAAGTCAAGAAACACCTGGAGTAACAGGCAAATTTGGCCTTAGAATACAGAATGAAGCAGAGCAAAGACTAATAGAGTTTGGCCAAGAAAATGCACTGGTCATCACAAACACCCTCTTCCAACAACACAAGAGAAGACTCTATACATGGACATCACCAGATGGTCAACACCGAAATCAGATTGATTATATTCTTTGCAGCCAAAGATGGAGAAGCTCTATACAGTCAGCAAAAAGAAGACCAGGAGCTGACTGTGGCTCAGACCATGAACTCCTTATTGCCAAATTCAGACTGAAATGGAAGAAAGTAGGGAAAACCACTAGACCATTCAGGTATTATCTAAATCAAATCCCTTATGATTATACAGTGGAAGTGAGAAATAGATTTAAGGGACTAGATCTGATTGATAGAGTGCCTGATGAACTATGGACTGAGGCTCATGACATTGTACAGGAGACAGGGATCAAGACCATCCCCATGGAAAAGAAATGCAAAAAAGCAAAATGGCTGTCTGGGGAAGCCATACAAATAGCTGTGAAAAGAAGAGAAGCGAAAAGCAAAGGAGAAAAGGAAAGATATAAGCATCTGAATGCAGAGTTCCAAAGAATAGCAAGGAGAGATAAGAAAGCCTTCCTCAGTGATCAATGCAAAGAAATAGAGGAAAACAACAGGGTGGGAAAGACTAGAGATCTATTCAAAAAAATTAGAGATACAAAGGGAACATTTCATGCAAAGATGGGCTCGATAAAGGACAGAAGTGGTATGGACCTAACAGAAGCTGAAGATAGGTATGGATCTAACAGAAGCTGAAGATATTAAGAAGAGGTGGCAAGAATACACAGAAGAACTGTACAAAAAAGATCTTCACGACCTAGATAATCATCATGGTGTGATCACCGACCTAGAGCCAGACATCCTGGAATGTGAAGTCAAGTGGGCCTTAGAAAGCATCACTACGAGCAAAGCTAGCGGAGGTGATGGAATTCCAGTTGAGCTATTTCAAATCCTGAAAGATGATGCTGTGAGAGTGCTGCACTCAATATGCCAACAAATTTGGAAAACTCAGCAGTGACCACAGGACTGGAAAAGGTCAGTTTTCATTCCAATTCCAAAGAAAGGCAATGCCAAAGAATGCTCAAACTATCACAAAATTGCACTCATCTCACATGCTAGTAAAGTAATGCTCAAAATTCTCCAAGACAGGCTTCAGCAATATGTGAACTGTGAACTTCCTGATGTTCAAGCTGGTTTTAGAAAAGGCAGAGGAACCAGAGATCAAATTGCCAACATCCGCTGGATCATGGAAAAAGCAAGAGAGTTCCAGAAAAACATCTATTTCTGCTTTATTGACTATGCCAAAGCCTTTGACTGTGTGGATCACAATAAACTGTGGAAAATTCTGAAAGAGATGGGAATACCAGACCACCTGACCTGACTCTTGAGAAACCTGTATGCAGGTCAGGAAGCAACAGTTAGAACTGGACATGGAACAACAGACTGGTTCCAAATAGGAAAAGGAGTTCGTCAAGGCTGTATATTTTCACCCTGTTTATTTACCTTATATGCAGGGTACATCATGAGAAACGCTGGACTGGAAGAAACACAAACTGGAATCAAGATTGCCGGGAGAAATATCAGTAACCTCAGATGTGCAGAAGACACCATCCTTATGGCAGAAAGTGAAGAGGAACTCAAAAGCCTCTTGATGAAAGTGAAAGTGGAGAGTGAAAAAGTTGGCTTAAAGCTCAACATTCAGAAAACTAAGATCATGGCATCCGGTCCCACCACTTCATGGGAAATAGATGGGGAAACAGTTGAAACAGTGTCAGACTTTATTTTTCTGGGCTCCAAAATCACTGCAGATGGTGACTGCAGTCATGAAATTAAAAGACGCTTACTCCTTGGAAGGAAAGTTATGACCAACCTAGACAGCATATTAAAAAGCAGAGACATTACTTTGTCAACCAAGGTCCGTCTAGTCCAGGCTATGGTTTTCCCAGTGGTCATGTATGGATGTGAGAGTTGGACTGTGAAAAAGGCTGAGCACCAAAGAATTGATGCTTTTGAACTGTGGTGTTGGAGAAGACTCTTGAGAGTCCCTTGGACTGCAAGGAGATCCAACCAGTCCATTCTGAAGGAGATCAGCCCTGGGATTTCTTTGGAAGGAATGATGCTAAAGCTGAGACTCCAGTACTTTGGCCACCTCATGCGAAGAGTTGACTCATTGGAAAAGACTCTGATGCTGGGAGGGATTGGGGGCAGGAGGAGAAGGGGACAACAGAGGATGAGATGCCTGGATGGCATCACTGACTCGATGGACATGAGTTTGAGTGGACTCTGAGTGTTGGTGATGGACAGGGAGGCCTGGCGTGCTGTGATTCATGGGGTCGCAAAGAGTCGGACAGGACTGAGTGACTGAACTGAACTGAACTGAAGGTTCTAGGTGTTAAACTGTGCTGATCATTTCACGGTATATACATATATCAAATCATTATGTTGTACATTCTAAACATATACAATGTTGTATGTCAATTATATATCAGTAAAACTGGAAAAATTTTAAAAATATTTTGAATGAATGCTGAAAACAATGGAAATATAGCTATGAAGTATTAAGGGGAATTTTTTATATCCCAAGAATTCTATACTTAGAGAAGTTACCTCTCATATGTAAAAGCATAAAAAATTCTCAGATATGCAGGGGGTCAGGAAATACATTATTCATGGATCCTTCTTGAAATAAACTAGGACATTCAGGTTGTCCAGGAGTTGCGTTAAAATAAGAGAGCAAGAGTGAAATAGGGTTTAAAAAGAATAGTATTCGGAGAAGGCAATGGCACCCCACTCCAGTACTCTTGCCTGGAAAATCCTATGAACGGAGGAACCTGGTAGGCTGCAGTCCATGGGGTCGCTAAGAGTCAGATACAACTGAGCGACTTCACTTTCACTTTTCACTTTTCATGCATTGGAGAAGGAAACGGCAACCCACTCCAGTGTTCTTGCCTGGAGAATCCCAGGGATGAGGGAGCCTGGTGGGCTGCCATCTATGGGGTTGCACAGAGTTGGACACAACTGAAGCGACTTAGCAGCAGCAGCAGCGTGTCAGGTGCAGCCATACAAAGACCCTGCAAGATCCTCCCAGTCCAAGAATCTCTGCATTGAGGGGTATGAGAATCTCTTCCAATGAGAATCCATTGCACAGAAAAGTCTGGCAAAACTGAAATTAAATTCATTACAGTGCAATTTACAAGTCAAACAAGTATTTCTGGACAATCTATTTGTATCTAATATTTAAAAAATTTACATAAATACAGTATACTAATGCATATATATGGAATTTAGAAAGATGGTAACAATAACCCGGTGTATGAGACAGCAAAAGAGACACTGATGTATAGAACAGTCTTATGGACTCTGTGGGAGAGGGAGAGGGCGGGAAGATTTGGGAGAATGGCAATGAAACATGTAAAATATCATGTAGGAAATGAGTTGCCAGTCCAGGTTCGATGCACGATGCTGGATGCTTGGGGCTGGTGCACTGGGACGGCCCAGAGGGATGGTATGGGGAGGGAGGAGGGAGGAGAGTTCGGGATGGGGAACACATGTATACCTGTGGCGGATTCATTTTGATATTTGGCAAAACTAATACAATTATGTAAAGTTTAAAAATAACATAAAATTAGAAAAAAAAATTTAATTGAAGGAAAAAAAAAAGAATAATATTTAGCCTCTCTAAGAATGTGTCTTAATGAAAAAATTCTGAAATGCAAATAAATATCTCTACACCAATATGTTTGTGGTAGACTGATGTCTCTCTGAATCTCTAAATCTTTCTTTTTCCTCCATAGTAATAGATGTGCCAGGTATATGACTGCCCAGCTATGCTTCATTTTCAAGCTTCACTTGATTGTGTGTGGTTGTACGACCAACAAACACAAGCAAATGTGTGTGCCAACATTCTTAAGAAGTAGGCATACCTCCTCTCTGCTCTATTTCCTCTTCCTGTGACTCTGAGGATGATGTTCAAGTGACAGTTAGTGAAAAAAAGAGAAGAAATCTGCATTTCTGAATGATAGCATTAAGTAGAGTCATGATCTGACTCAGAATTCATTCCATTATTTGAAATGAACTTCTCTGATTTGAGCCATTTCATGTTAGGCATTGTATTCATTACAGCAGTTGGCATTATCCTAATTAATACCCAACGCTCATTGTAGCTGCACTGATATTTAAGACTATCAAAATAATGTAATATGAGGAAACTTCCAAACAATGGAAAATGATGCAGTCCTCACAAAGTATGTTTGTAATAACTCATAAGACCTAGGGAAAAGCGTATTACATAACATTAATAAAACAAAGCAGTATACATACACATACACAGTATACTTCCAGTTATGCAAAGTACACTGACTGTAAAAAAAAACTAGAAGGAAATAGGCCAATATGTTTTTACCAATTGCCTTTTGATAGTGAAATTGTGGGTGCTCTTTTCCTGATGCATTTTTTGTTGTACTTTCCAAATTTTCTGCAGTCATCATGCAGCATTCTTTTTTTTAATATAAATTTATTTATTTTAATTAGAGGCTAATTACTTTTATAATCAAAAAAATTAAAATGAAAATTTGATAAAGACTAAAGATCAGGTGGAGATCATTGAAAATGTTTAAGACATGATGCTATGAGAAAAGAGCAGAACAGAGAATCTGTGTTCATTTCATTTATAACCATGTTAAAAAATGTGTCTGCAAGTTGCAGTTACAGAGGATGAATAAGTCTATTGATATCTAATGTGCAGCATGATGACTATGGTTAATAATACTGTATTGAATATTGGAAATTTGCTGAAAGAGTACAGTTCAGTTGTTCTCATCACAAAAAAAGTGATAACTATGTGAGGAGATGATATATTAAGTTTGACTGTAGTAATCATTTCACCATGTACATGTATTGTAAATCATCATGTTGTGCACCTTCAATATATATAATTTTTATTAAAAAATAAAATTAAAAAACAAAGATGTCTATGCATTTGGATGCAGACTAGAAAGGAAAATACAAAAGTGAAACGCTGTTAGAGGGCTTGTGGATGATTTGTTTAAAATTTTTCCTTCAATGTAATCATAACATCATTTCTTTCCAATAAAAACATGACATAATTTTAAACCTACTTCCTTAGCCCCAAATATTTATACTCCCTGCTGCTGCTAAGTCTCTTCAGTCGTGTCCGACTATGTGCGACCCCATAGATGGCAGCCCACCAGGCTCCCTCATCCCTGGGATTCTCCAGGCAAGGACACTGGAGTGGGTTGCCATTGCCTTCTCCATTGTGTGAAAGTGAAGTCGCTCAGTCGCATCCAACTCCTAGGGACCCCATGGACTGCAGCCTACCAGGCTCCTCCATCCATGGGATTTTCTAGGCAAGAGTACTGGAGTGGGGTGCCATTGCCTTCTCCTTACACTCCCTAGTGTGTATTAATATTTACACGCCCTAGTGTGTATTACACTCCCTAGTGTGTAGGGCTTCCCTGGTGGCTCAGAGGTTAAAGCGTCTGCCTCCAATGCTGGAGACCTGGGTTCGATCCCTGGGTCAGGAAGATCCCCTGGAGAAGGAAATGGTAAGGAAATAGCAACCCACTCCAGTATTCTTGCCTGGAGAATCCCATGGACGGAGAAGCCTGGAGGCTACAGTCCATGGGGTAGCAAAGAGTCGGACACGACTGAGCGACTTCACTTTCACTTTCTTTCAGTGTCTATTAAACTAATCGCTGTGATTTGAGCCTCAGCTGTGTGTGAGGTTTTTCTGGATCAGCTACCTCATTGGCTTCAATGTAGAATTTTTAAAGTTCATTCCTCAACTCGATTTATCCCTGAACCAATCATTCCACCAGATTAAATGAAGAGTTACTCAAAGGACAGGAAGAGCCATTGCTGGTGATGTGTGTGTATTTAACCTAATATTCTCCTGGCTATTTGCCTCCATGTCTTTTTCACATTTCTACTAGAGTATAGCTAACATTCAGGGCTGTTTACAAGTTAAGAAAAGAGATGACACTGGATTGTTAGATGTCCTCTGAGGGCTAGTGATGGGCTTTTGGCTTTGCCATACCTTCCTGCAATCCTGGTGGCTTAAAGCCTGTTAGTAGGATGCCCCGTAGACTGAGACTGTTTTACTTGGAAAGGAGTCTCACTCTTTCTTTTCTTGTTCTTCCACACAAGCACGCTATATAGTGTAAAAATGCTGCAAACACACACTGATTTCTTCTGCACCCATTTGAACTCTGACCAGCCATCTGCTGCTCCTTTGCCTCTGATTCCTCCTGGTCCATCCCAGCTCAGCTGAAATGAAAATCGACAAAACCTTTTTTATGTGAAGCAAGCTGGAAAGATAATAATGAAGGTGTCTGTGGTGTCTACTAGAACAAGGAGAAACTTCAGATATCTTTCTTGCTTGCATCTTCATTGTGTGACTTCTGTTCTGCTGCAGAGCAAGGGCACTACCCAGCTGTCACAATAAATCCTCTCTACTGAGGCAGAAGAGCCCAGATAAATGGCACCCAAAGAGTTCCAGCCTGCAGCTTGAGATCACTTGTTCTTTGTTGCAATCCTTTCTCCCTCAAAGAAAAAACAAAGGTGTCTGCTTAATTGGAAACTGTTTTTGTGTGTACATCCCTAAGAATGTCTCCACTCTGCACAAGAGAATTTACTCCCCCCCCCCAAGATTGTTTTCTTAGAATAATCTATGGATTATTTGAAGTGACCCAATAATTGGGGAAAAAAGGAATATCTGATTAAAGTAGACTGATGAGAAATTGATATTTCCAAAAGAAGAAAAATGTTCTAGGGTTCATCAAGCTTGCAGAGAAGGTCAAAAGAACTGCTAAGTCAGAAATACTCTAACTTGCAGCAAAATATCTGCAACACTTCTAGTCCTTTCCAAAGGCACAGTGTTGACATGGCAAATAACTGAGACCATTCACTGATTGAAGAAGAATCTTGTCATATCCTTGGGGTGAATTTTCTAAAGTTCCTACTTTGAAAAAGGCTAGTCATCCTTCACAAAACTGTAAAGTCAGTGATTTGGCTTTCAGATTTCCAATCTGTCTTTTCTTACCTTCTCAGTACCCACCACTCCTACTTTCAAGCAGGCAATATTCTTGTGCTCTATCCTTCATTTCCGCTAAGAAATTCCACTCTCAAAAAAGGATCTAACACCTCTGTGTAACTGTGACCAAGGCCCCTGTTAGGAAGATTGAAAGGGTCAAAGAGGATTATGAAATGCAAGGCTCTGTCACCTTTTAAAATAATTTAAGCCATCTGCCAGTAGGTGGGAGAAGTGATATATTTTTAGTAATACAACCCCTGAAATCCTACCCCTTGGGCTTCTACTCTTCTGTCTACAGCTAATTTTGAGGTTCAAGCTAATTCTTCAAGCACAAAACCCCTGGGGCCCAGATAAATTGTTCCAGCAGTATTTCATCTTCTACTTCCTTTTGGGTGAGGCTCAACTAACTGATGAAGTTCTGGAAATTTATGGTTGATTACCCCTTGTGTTCATCAGTCTGAAACTGTTACATTGGCTAATCTGTTGGTTATGAGTTGGGTCTAACTTTGGCCAATAAACTGTCCTTATTGTAAAGAATCTAACTCTAAACTTAAATTCCAGGCAGAGACCCATAAAAATTGATTGCTTGGCGTTAAAAGATACTCTCCTTGGAAACTCAAAAGAAGGTAAAGTCATCATTGGAAGGGTGGGACTTGGTAGAGGTGAAGAGCAGACCTGGAGACAGGTTTCACTGTGATCACAAATTTCCAGCAAGTCTGAAGTAGTTTACAAAAAAAAAAAAAAGGGATTATTCCATCCTCAATTCCCACATATTAATGAAACTTTTCATAGTCACGTTTCTCTCCTGGGACTGCAAGCTCTTCCAAGCATACCACACCCTTGCACTATGCAGGCCAATAAGAGTTAAATTGAGATTCCTCTAAGGTCCCATGAGGGTCTGATCTTGCCAAGTTTTTCAAGTGGAAAGTTTCAGATGTTTCTGTTTCTGATCTAATGGCAAGGCCCCTCTGCCTTACTTTCTGCTCCCTTAAAGAACTCCTTTGCTTTTACCTTGGGGTGGAATAAAAGTAGATCCATAGGAAGGATAGGAGTGGAGAGTGGTTATCTTGTTCTTATGTTCTTACTCATTTAACTCTTCATCATCTCAGGGGCTATATCTTGCCTCAAGTCTGTTCTTAGTGGGTATTGTGCCCCACATCTTTTCTTAACATTTTAATTTCCCTTTCTCTGATTGCCTTTGGGATCTCTCCCTCCTCAGCTTCTTTAGCCTCCCACCAGGTTGTGGATCAATGATACTATTCGAGGATCACATTCTCTCTTATAACTCATTCTTTTTCTCTAGTTTCTTTAACACCAGTGTTTACCCTTCCTCTATCTATGCTCTGTGGCTCCCACAATCCTGAAGGATTAAAGAAGTGCAAGGAAATTCAGGTAGTCAAAATACAAAGCAAATGAAATACCCCAATGTGTTGGGGTAGCTATTTAGCCTGAACCAATTCTATAGGAAGAAGACACTTTTGTGAGGAGAAGCCAAGGGCCTTGATTTCTTGACCTCTAAGAGCTCCAAATCCATGTGGAATGGCAGATGGAAGCCAAGGAATCAGCTCCGTGTATGCTCTCCTTTAAAGCAATGCCTTTATTGAGATCTCCAGGGAAGGCCAATATTGAAGTGTTTTGAGAAAGTTAATATGAAGTAGTGATAAGCATTTGTCAATCCCCTGCTGTGTTCCTGCCATCTGCTCGCCTGAGCTTAAGGGAAAAATCACAGGCTTATGACATCTTATCCAGGGCATTGCTTTTCCTCATCAGAGAGCAATGGGAAGCTCCCTCTCAACATGTTTAATCCTATGGAGACTGAGGTGTGGCATTGCTCACCCACCCCAGGCAGCACTGTTCAAGAAGACTCCATCTGGAACTCAGTTTCCTTTTGATGTACTTAAATGT
Source organism: Bos taurus (assembly GCF_002263795.3). Taxonomy (NCBI): domain Eukaryota; kingdom Metazoa; phylum Chordata; class Mammalia; order Artiodactyla; family Bovidae; genus Bos; species Bos taurus. Next base: position 49,494,726 of record NC_037357.1, read on the forward strand.
GTTTGCACACTGGTAGAAATGAATCACAGCCTATCTAAGGACTGCTGTGCCCTAAATAAGGAATCTAGACTGAAGCTTGCTGAGAGGCTAATTAGAGGCACTAGTCATGTGACCTGTTCTTACTCTAAACCATCTAGCAGGAATCATTATCCTTGCTGGAGGGACATTCAGCCTTCAGATACTGGATTACTCAAATGCAGGAAGGGATTTCTGTACTTTAGAATCGCCTCCTGATGTAGCTCTTGAGTTTGCATTCAAAATAGCCAGTAATCTTGTCCCCTTTGCACTCTGAGCCAACCAGCTGAGCAAGTGGGAACGGAGGGCTAAAGAACGAGCATCTTATATACTTCTTTGATGACATAGGAAAATATCTCCAGAAGAAATAAAACAAACAAAAAAAAAATCAAGGAAACTAGACTGTGGCACCCAAAAATAAGACAGCAGGATAAAAGTCCAAATATAAAGTGCTACTCAGGATACATCCCACAGAAAATAAAGTGATCCAACTGCACATACCTACTGGCAAATGAAATTCAGGGCCAAAGCAACAATTGACAGTACTAAAGTGTACCATCTTTTTTGCCTTTTCATACTGTTCATGGGGTTCTCAAGGCAAGAATACTGAAGTGGTTTGGATCATGGCATCCAGTCCCATCACTTCATGGCAAATAGTTGTGGAAACAATGGAAACAGTGACAGACTTTATTTTCTTGGGCTCCAAAATCATTGCAGATGGTGACTGCAGCCATGAAATTAAAAGATGCTTGCTCCTTGGAAGGAAAGCTATGACCAACCTAAACAGCATACTAAAAAGCAGAGACATTACTTTGCCAATGAAGGTCCGTCTAGTCAAAGCTATGGTTTTTCCAGTGGTCATGTATGGACATGAGAGTTGGACCATAAAGAAGGCTGAGTGCCAAAGAATTGATGCTTTCAAACTGTGGTGTTGAAGAAGACTGTTGAGAGTCCCTTGAACTGCAAGGAGATCAAACCAGTCAATCCTAAAGGAAATCAATTCTGAATATTCACTAGAAGGACTGATGCTGAAACTGAAACTCTACTTTTTGGCCACCTGATGTGAAGAACTGATTCATTGGGAAAGACCCTGATGCTGGGAAAGACTGAAGGCAGGAGAAGAAGGGGATGACAGGGGATGAGATGGTTGGATTGGCATCACCAACTCAATGGACATGAGTTTGAGTGGGCTCTGGGAGTTGGTGATGAACAGGGAAGCCTGCAGTACTGCAGTCGATGGGATCACAGAGTCGGACATGACTGAGTGGCTGAAGTGAACTGAAAGGGTATTGTCAAGGTTGAGAAAAGAAGGCAGTGAGTGAAAAGTGGACTCTTTCAGGAAATGGTAAATATAAATACTATTAAGGAAGCAACTGCTCTTGCCACTGACTTCCATACCGATGAATGCAATGGAAAAGTCTCTATCCTCTTCTTAAGTGCTCAAAAATATTCAATATGGCTAAATGTTTCCTTCTTATTGATTGATCCTTACTCCTTTTGCTTCCATGACACCACACTCTTCTACTTACTCTGCATCAGTCTCCTTTTCTGGATCTTCCTCTTCCTACCAGCTAAATGTGAAAGAGCCCTGAGGGCTGAAATCTGACTCTATTCTCTTAAGAAGAAAAAAGAGCATCGCAGGTAAGAGAATGGACTCAGAAGCCAAACTTTCCAGTTTTGAATCTCATCTGCTACTAACTAACTCAGTGTGAAATTGGGCAATTTGCTTAGTCTATAAGTACCTCAGATTCTTCATCTGCAAAATAGGGATAATAACAGCACCTACAGTTTTGTTGTAGAGATTAAATGATTTAATATATATAAAGCACTTTGAACAGTACCCAGCATATAATAAACACTACCTACACATTTACTGTCATCATCATTGCCATTATTATTACCATTACTATTATCATTATTATTTCCTTTTCTAGCTATATACTTCTTCAGTAGTCTTATCCACTTTCATAAAATTAAATACGATCCATAGTCAAATGATTCATTAATTTATATCACCCAATTCTGACCTCTCCCATGACATCCAAAATCATAAACCTAATTGTTTGTTTGACATATTCTCTGACATCTAATTGGCATTTCAAATTTAATATCTTATTCGGGTCAGACTGCTATAGACACCCATAGACTGGGTGTCTTAAACAGCAGACATTTATTTCTCACAGTTTCAGAGAAATCCACAGGCTGGGAAATCCAACATCCGGGTGCCACCAGATTCAGCTATTGACAAGCACCGTCTTCCTAGTTTGTAGATGGCTGCCTTCTCACCGTGTTCTCACATGACAGAGAGAGAGAGAGAAAGAGAGATGGTGGGGTAGAAGGAGGGCTCTGTTCTCTCTTTCCCTTAGACCCCATTCTCATGACCTCAGCTAAATTAACCACATCCCAAAGGCCCCACCTTCAAAGACTATCGCACTAGATGTTAGGGTTTTAAGATACAAATATGATGGGTGGGGGTGGGGTAGATACAAACATTCAGTCCATAATAACATCTCTCAAATGTAACTTTTGTTTTTCTTCCCAAGCCTGCTCCTTCCCCAGACATCCCTGGGGATATGTTTATTTCAATAAACCTACCACTATCCACTTAGTTGTTCAAACCCAAAGCTAGGAATTATCCTTAATTCCTCCATTCTTGTCATCCCCAATATCTAATCCGTTCTTCAGTTATAATTGTCCTACCTCTAAAAGATATTTCAAATATGTCCATTTATCTCCATTTTCATTGTTTCCACTCTAGTTCCAGCTATTGAAACTTCTCACCTACACAATTTTCAATTAAATATAGTTATTGAATATAACTATTTCAATTGGCTGTTAATGGGTTTCCATTCTTCTTGCCACCACCCCTTAAAATCCACATATCACACAACAGCCAAAGTGAGCTGTTAAAAAATATTAATATAAATCACATTATGCCACTCCTTCACTTATAGCTTTTTATTGCATTTATATTAACCAAAAATCCTTAACAGGGACTGCAAGAACCCTAATGATCTGGTCTCTGCCTGTCTCTCCCAACTCATTTTCTACTCCTCTGCTCCTCACTTACTAGGTGCCAACCATCTTGGCCTCCTTTTCTTCTCTGAACACTTTTATCTCTTTCTAAACTCAAGGCTCTTGTATTGACTATTCCTTCTTCATGAAATGGTCAATCCCAGGCTCTTTATGTAGCTAGCCTCCTCATCCTCCAAGCCTCAATGTCAGTGTCAATACTAAGGGACCTTTCCTATCTTTTCTAAATAAAATAGCCCTCTGCTGTTGCTTCAGTCATGTCTGACTCTGTGCGACTCCATAGACGGCAGCCCACCAGGCTCCTCTGTCCCTGGGATTCTCCGGGCAAGACCACTGGAGTGGGTTGCCATTAAGTAGCCCTCTAGTTATTCTCTATTTGTTTAATTTATAAATGTTTTAAATTTATTTTTAACTTGCTTACTCATTCATTTTGTTCCCCTCCTCTACCAGAATATAACTCCACAAGATGGGAACTCTGTCCGCTGTGATTACCCCACAAATACTGTAGTGCCTGGCACAATCAGATGCTCAGTAATTATTTGAATTGAATTGAATTTGAATGAGTGAATTGATAGACTGATGAATGAATGAAAATATGTACTGAGTACCTCTACTGTTCTAGGTGCTTCATAAACAACAACTTATATAATTCTCAGAATAAGACTTGGAAAATATTTTTCATTGCCAAAAGAATAAACCAGTTCAAAAAATTGTACAATTTACCAGGATCACACAGTTAGGCAGAGTCAGCCTACAACTCCAAGTGTTCTGATTCTAAAAGTCTTATACTTTCTGCTTCAGCAAAATTCATTCATTCATTAAACAGTTACTGAACATCTACTTTGCACCTCTGTTCCAGGCCCTGGGGATAGAGAAATGAATGAAACACAACCTCTGCTCTGCACAGAGTTTTCAATCTAGTTGTGGATACAGATAAGCAACTGGATAATTACACTAGTGGCTATAAATACTACATTAGATATCCTAGGGGAGGCAGTAGAGTGTCTGAGTTCCTGGGTTTTGAATTCCAGCTTTGGCACTTCCTAACTTTGTAACTTTTGGCAAGTTGCTTAACCTATGCCTTAACCAATGCTTCAGTTTATTTATCTGTAAAATGGGAATTATAATGGATAGAGTGTCAATATTACAGAATGATTGTGAGGATACAATGAGTTAATACACATAAAGTGCCTGACACATAAGAAGTATGCAATAAAATGTTAGCTGTTGTTAGAGGTGCTTAAGAGTAGAGACAAGACCAGTAGAGAAGGGTCCATTGATAGCTTCCCAGAAGAAGTAAAGATGTCTGAGCTGAGCTTTGAAGGAATAGCAGAAACAGTGGTCAGTTAGGTTTAGAAGTTGACATTCTGGTACAGGAATGACATTCCAGGTAGAGGAAGACATTCCAAGGCTGTTTTCCTGCCAGCCTATTTCAGGTTCATCAGTCCAAGTTTTTCAGAAACCTGACACCGTGAACCCTGTTCTTTCTTTAAGCTAAAGTGGCTTTCACATATATCATGTGACTTTAGTGATGCTCCCAGGATCCCAAAGATGTATGAAATGAGACTGAAGAGAGCGGCAGAAGCAGCAGAAGCTCTGGATAAGCCGGACAGGCATGGATAAAGGCAGGACATGAAGCAGCATACTCTCTGCACATTGGTCTCTGTCCAGGTGCCTGGGAGCTGGGAAGGTGGCCAAGGAGGACAGGGAGACAGCCAGAGAGAAAACCAAGGTCTCAAGGGAGGGTACTGCTGCTCAATTAAAACCTTTGGGGCTGGTGAAGCAAAGAGAGGTGGAAGTGGAATAAATATAAAGAAAATTTAAAACTCCACGAAGGATTCACTCCCAATGAAACCAGTTTCCCAGGCAAAGTTCTAGCAATTATTTAAAGAGTTCCTTTCAATCACATTTGCCATCCAGGCAACCTGCTGAGGCGAGCAAGCTGCTGCTGCTGTGCTGTGGTTGTAACTTTTGTAGAGGCATTTCTGGAAGAGCCCCGTGGATAGACCAGATGCAAGACGGCTGGTGGGCCAAGGATCCTTGCCCTTGGCTTCAGCTCACATCAGAGATTTGAAGGGGAAAAAAAGGCGACCTGCCTGCAGCCCAGTTTGTAACTCTGAGGAAAGGCAAGCCTGATGTTTGTCATTCTAAGCTCATAAAGAGAATTTTTAATGTCTCCTGATGCCTCTTGCTTGACAACATCTGCAAGAATTGGCCAATGCAATGTGACATTCTGGCATCTAGAATCAGGACATAATTCCTTGCTGGAATCCTTGTTCTATTTCCCTAGGATGTGGCAGGGTTTGATGATGATGATCAGTGGTATTTGGAGCCTGCTTTGCTTTTTATGCATTCATGATTACAGTATGCAAACTTGATATTATTCCCTTGCTTTCTCACAGCAGCCAGAGGAGTTGCAGCCATAGTGGGGAGAAAGGAGGTATGCATACAAGCTTACCAAGTACTAAAGGCTTGGAAATTCAGAACAGGATCTTAGAAGACATCTCTTCTCTAGGGAAGAAAGTTACACCCAGATTGGGCATGTGAGTTCCCCAAATTAGACAGTGAGTGACAAAGCCCTGATCCAGTTTCAACAGGGAAGCATTGGCCCGAATGTAGTTTCTTTAATATAGCTAAGCACAGTTTTAAAAATAGAAGCTATGTGATTCATGTTAATTCTCTTGATTTTGCTGCAGTATGTTATTATTCTGTCAGGAGGGTCTGGAGAAAAGACTATAATTTCTATGCCAACAGGTTACTGACCTGTATGATTTCTGTGTGGCACAGACATTTTGAAGGCTGCTGAGAGTAAAACTCAAAAGATTTAAAGTAACCTCCTCAATTGCAAAACAAACCAGTCCTTTTCGTCATTGCCTTCATAAGTCTTTCAGTAGGAGAACACCAAAGGCCTTTGAGCAGTTCTCACACTACTCAACAAGTCAGCCAAACTGACTTGCTTCCTTTACCCTCTTTGTACCTAGTTCTTTTCCCCCCTTCTTTCCAACATTTCCCAAGATAACCACTGGCTCATTTCCCCTGCCTTCCTCCAAAGTGCTCTCCCTAACCAGTATCCCATGCCCCCAGTTTTTATTAAATACTTTCTGCATGCCAGGCACTGTGCTAGGTAATTTGCACATGCTATAACACTTAATCCCCGAACTTCCCTCTAGGCCTCCTGCCTTTATTTTCAGCATCCAGACAAAATTTTCCTATCCCATGTCCCATGCTGTCAAGGCCTTGCTTGAATTGCCAAGGTAACAGCTAGTTATCTGACAAATTAATCTGTGCTAAGATGTTAAATGACACCCTTCAAAGCACACTATGTAGACAACTGTAAACCCCTGTGTTGGCCTTATTGGAAGCCTATGGTTTGCCCAAGGGTCTAATTCAATACTCTTTATAATAATAACACTCTCTATTTCTACAGCTTATAAAAAGGCCTTTCACATAATTGCTGAATATTATCCTTTAGCTGTATTGAGGTGTTAATTAGGAAGTTATTCACTGCCTTACAGCACAAAGGCATGTTTAAGGTATTCCTTAACAGCTCCTAATTGCAGTCCTAACCTGCTGTTTCTTCCCAGATCTTGGCCTTGCTATGACAAATCCTGTCTCATGGACATAGGTGGTCAGAATGCCTGGTCCATCTAGGGGTTGTGGGGAGGAGCAGGGGCAGTAAGAAAAAGTCCAGGAAAGTCAGGACTGCTGAGAACATAATCTCCTGTGTCCCACAGTCTAATTCTGTAGGGGTCTGAGTCTCAGGCCACATTTCTAGCCCAGTTATTCCTGGCAACTGCAGCAGCTCACGCAAACTACCACTTCAGGCTAAGGAGTTCAGCTTTAATCTCTATCCCCTCATTTATCACCAGCACAGTCTGGGTTAGGGAGGCAGATCTAACTAAAATACTGTGATTGCCCCATCAGAAATGGCATACCTCAAGGAAGCTTTATGCAACCCATTCCCCATCACCACTGGCCTGACAGTGGGAGCTTCTTGAAGGTGAAGAAATGTCTTCTCTAGTGAGTGGACATCTGACAAAGAAGAAAGGGTAACAGGAAACATTGAGGTTAGAGGTCAGAATGGTAGAGCTAGAAGAAAATCTTAAAGCCATCTATTAGAGATTAGTGGGTCTTAAACTTTAGCAAAACAAGATTATCCAGAGAACTCATTAAAACACACATTTCTGGGCCCCACCCTCTAGTTTCTAATTCAGTATGCTGCTAAGTCACTTCAGTCGTGTCTGACTCTGTGCGACCCCATAGATGGCAGCCCACCAGGCTCCCCTGTCCCTGGGATTCTCCAGGCAAGAACACTGGAGTGGGTTGCCATTTCCTTCTCCAATGCATGAAAGTGAAAAGTGAAAGTGAAGTCGCTCAGTCCTGTCTGACCCTCAGTGACCCCATGGACTGCAGCCTTCCAGGCTCCTCCATCCATGGGATTTTCCAGGCAAGAGTACTGGAGTGGAGTGCCATTGCCTTCTCCGAATTCAGTATGATGATCACTTTAAACAAGTTCCCTGATGATGCTGAAGCTTCTGGTCCAGGGATCACACTTAAAGAACCACTGTGCTAATCTACTCTATATATTTCACAGATAAAGAAAAGGAGCCCCAGAGAAGGAAAATAACATCTCAATTTTACTGATGTGGAAACTAACCAGTGGTTTAGTAAGTTGCCCAAGACCACACAGCTAGTAAGTGGTGCGTGCATGCTAAGTCTTGGAGAAGGAAATGGCAACCCACTCCAGTGTTCTTGCCTGGAGAATCCCAGGGATGGGGGAGCCTGGTGGGCTGCTGTCTATGGGGTCGCACAGAGTCGGACACGACTGAAGCGATTTAGCAGCAACAGCAGCATGCTAAGTCACTTCAATCATGTCCAACTCTTTGCAACCCTATGGACTATAGCCCACCAGGCTACCCTGTCCATGAGATTCTCCAGGCAAGAATACTGGAGTGTGTTGCCATGCCCTCCTCCAGGGCATCTTCCTGACTCAAGGATCGAACTTGCATCTACCTGCATCTCTTGCATTGCAAGCAGATTCTTTACCCCCTGAGTCACCTGGGGAGCCCCTAGTAAGTGATACTGACTTTTAAATAAATCATGGAGCCCAGTACTAGAATCTCTACCCTTCACTTTGCTACTTCTCTCTCTAAGGGTATGGTTTTTGGAGTCCTGGTTCTGCCATTGCCCAGCTGTGTGATCTTGAGTAGGTTACTCCATCTATATAATGGAGGTAACAGTGATACCTATTTCCTGGGGTTATTGTGAGAACATAGAAAATATATGTAAAAACACATATGGTTAACCATTAGCCTTGTATCTCACCATCGTTATATGCTCAGTAAATGGCAGTTACTATCATCAGCATGACTGAGGTTGTTCCTATTTTTAGTTGAGGAAGCCTGAGGATACCCCTTCTCTTGGCTTCCTGTTCTCAAGTGGAGAAACATCCATTAGCGTAAGACTGTTGACTTTTCTTCAGCTTCACATTTCCTCCTCTCAAGAGAAGGAATTCCTATTGGTAGATTTGGGAGTCAGAACAGACCATGTATGGCTTATCCACTTTTAAGGGAAGGAGCTCTATTATATTCATTTTCATAAATTCTCTATTGTGAGCAAGACCTAGAGTTTTCTTGCATTTCTTGGGTCTTGATGGGTATCTCTGCCTAATTCTGAAGGTTGGAATTAAGAAATCCACTTGGCAAACACATCTAAGCCACCTTCTCTAGCACTTCCATTAGAAATAAAGTTCTATTGATCTCTACCTTCTTTATTTCTTTTGTCTTTCTCAATCAGTTCACAACAAGAGGATGAAGAGTAAGGATACCATTTATTTGGCCACATCAAACCTCCACATTCTGATTCCTTATTCATGTGAGTTAGTGAAATAGCTTTAATTGAAAGCTAAGTCTGCAAACTCTTTCTCCAGGGCTTATTAACTATTCTGGCTTTATTATATTGAAAATGCCTTCAGGGCTGCATTCATTTTCTTCATACTTTATAGCACTTAATTGAGGTATAACATATACATAGATGTACACAAATCATATTGCCAACAAAGGTCCATCCAGTCAAGGCTATGGTTTTTCCAGTGGTCATGTATGGATGTGAGAGTTGGACTGTGAAGAAAGCTGAGCGCCAAAGAATTGATGCTTTTGAACTGTGGTGTTGGAGAAGACTCTTGCGAGCCCCTTGGACTGCAAGGAGGTCCAACCAGTCCATCCTAAAGGAGACCAGTCCTGGGTGTTCATTGGAAGGACTGATGCTGAGGCTGAAACTCCAATACTTTGGCCACCTCATGCAAAGAGTTGACTTATTGGAAAATACCCTGATACTGGGAGGGATTGGGGGCAGGAGGAGAAGGGGATGACAGAGGATGAGATAAGTGGATGGCATCACCAACTCGATGCGCATGAATTTGGGTGAACTCTGGGAGTTGTGATGGACAGGGAGGCCTAGCCTGCTGCGATTCTTGGGGTCGCAAAGAGTCAGACACGACTGAGTGGCTGAACTGAACTGAACTGATACATACCATAAGTGTGCATCTTATTGAATTTTCACAAACTGAACACATCCATGTAACCAGCACCCAGGTCAATAACAAGCATATCAGAAGCCCTCTCATGCCTCCCTCCAGGCACTACCCCCTCTTATTTCCTTCTTTTTTTTAATAGAACGATGAAACCTTCCATCAGTGAGCAGATTATTTACATCCTGACCATCACATAGTCTTGGGTTGAATTAGGAAATCAAATCAGCCCTCTCAATGTTCATTTGAATAAACAATCTCCTCTTCATGCTATGCAATTCGAGCATCATGTAAATGTTTCCAGCATCATGTAAATACATCCTGGGCAATCATTGGAATTGCCAATAAGATTCAAAGTCCTGCAAACATCTTCCCTTCATTTTCATTGGAAGCTGCAGTTCATTCAAGAATGACTCCAGCAGGTGAACTAGGAAATAGCCTCAAGCACCAAGGAAAAGTGAATAATATTCCTGAACTTGGACAGCAGATAGTCTGAGGACTGTCACCCACCTCAACCTTTCAGATCTTGTAGTCATGCATATTATCCCTACATCCACACACAGTCACATCCACACACAGTCACATCCACACACATGCACACACACTCAGATGGGATAGCAGCTGCTGAACAGAACCTTCTGCCATGTACAAATTGGCATTTAATAAGTGCTTTTGTCAAGAAACATATTGAATATCAAAACTCTGCCCATCTCAGAGATAGCTGAGATTCACATTTGGGATCTTAAATTGTCAAGTTTATTCTCAGAAAACCCTTCCATTAAGATCTGGGTGGATAAAGTAGTTGAGGGCACGGGTGGATTGCCATCATACTTAGAATAAAAGTCAGACCCTTGGGACTTCCCTGGTGGTCCAGTGGTTAAGACTCCATGCTTACAACACAGGGGGCGTGGATTAGGTCCCTGGTCAGGGAGATAACATCACACATGTTGCGTGGCCAAAAAATAAATTTAAAAATACATTAAAAGTCAGACCTTTCATTGTGAGCTACAGGGATCTACATGATCTGTTCACTCTCTTATTCTCTCGCTCCATCCCCAGTTATTCTGACTTCCCTCCTTTTCCCTGCTGTACCTCTGTCTGAAATGCCCTTTATTCCTGATCTTTGCAGGCCAACTCCTAAGTCATTCTAGACTCAGGTTCAATGTCAGTATCTCAGAGAAATCACTTGTGACCACTTCCCAATCAATTTCTCCTTATTTTATTTTCTTCTTCTGTACCTGTTGATTGTCCCCTTCACTAGGAGATAAGCTGCTAGGAGGTATTAGCAGGGATTTCATCTGATTGGTTCACAAGTCACTTGATCTTAGTATGTAGAACATCATTTGGCACATGTTAGATACACAATACATATTTCTTGAATAAGTGCATGAATGAATTATTCTAAACTTTCTGCAAGTCCTGAAATCATCAGATGTAATTCATAACATTACTCCTTAGCAAGCTCTGGCAAGTGTAGACTTTGAAATCTATAATACAGGTATAGATGCTGAATTTTCCCATAACTACAAGGAGATCCAACCAGTCCATTCTGAAGGAGATCAGCCCTGGGATTTCTTTGGAAGGAATGATGCTAAAGCTGAAACTCCAGTACTTTGGCCACCTCATGCGAAGAGTTGACTCATTGGAAAAGACAGTGATGCTGGGAGGGATCGGGGGCAGGAGGAGAAGGGGACGACAGAGGATGAGATGGCTGGATGGCATCACTGACTCGACGGACGTGAGTCTGAGTGAACTCCAGGAGTTGGTGATGGACATGGAGGCCTGGCGTGCTGCGATTCATGGGGTCACAAAGAGTCGGACACGACTGAGCGACTGAACTGAACTGAACTGAACTGAATATAATCATAAAGCATATCTACTTCCACAGAAAGCTGCCTTTTAATAGATAATTCCTCTCTTGTCATCTCACTTCCTTTCATACCTTTCTCAGAGTACATATATAAAAGAAAGATGAATTCACAGAAGCAGACTTTAGAATGTCATTTGCAAGGGCTGGGGGGGGTGTGTGTGGGGAACAGTGAGATATTCACCAAGGATATGAAATTTCAGGTATAAGATGAGTAATTTCTAGGGATCTACTCTATAACATAGTGACTATATATATATATATATATATATATATATATATATATAATGATTAGTAATATTGTATTGTATAGTTGAAATTTCCTGGGAGTATATACTAAGTGTTCTCACCAAAAAGAAAAGGTAATTATGCGACGTGATGAATGCATTCATTAGCTTGCTTGTGGTAATCATTTTACAATGCATATAAATATCAAATCACATAGTACACCTTAAATATATACAATTTTATTAGTTAACTATACCTCAATAAAGCTGGAAAAATAATTTAAAAAGAAGACTTGGAAAAATTAATAAAAAGGGAGACACTGCTGAGTTAGAAAGGCAGATAAGGGGGACGGTCATAAGATGGCAGAGGAATAGGACAGGGAGACCAATTTCTCCCCCACAAATTCATCTAAAGATCATTTGAACACTGAGCAAATTCCACAAAACAACTTCTAAACGCTGGCAGAGGACACCAGGAACCCAGAAAGGCAGCCCATTGTCTTCAAAAGGAGGTAGGACAAAATATAAAAGATAAAAAGAGAGACAAAAGAGTTAGTGAGGGAGACCCATCCCAGGGAGGGAGTTGTAAAAGAGGAGAAGTTTCCAAACACCAGGAAACTCTCTCACCAGCGGGTCTGTGGGGAGTCTTGGAATCTCAGAGGGCAACATAACTGGGAGGAAATATAAATAAATAAATAAATAAAACTCACAGATTATGAGCTGATTAAAGCTGATGCTGAGGCTGAAACTCCAATATTTTGACCACCTCATGCAAAGAGTTGACTCATTGCAAAATACCCTGATACTGGGAGGGATTGGGTATGACCCCAGCCCTTGCAAATGACATTCTAAAGTCTGCTTCTGTGAATTCATCTTTCTTTTATATATGTACTCTGAGAAAGGTATGAAAGGAAGTGAGATGACAAGAGAGGAATTATCTATTAAAAGGCAGCTTTCTGTGGAAGTAGATATGCTTTATGATTATATTCAGTTCAGTTCAGTTCAGTTCAGTCGCTCAGTCGTGTCCGACTCTTTGTGACCCCATGAATCGCAGCACGCCAGGCCTCCATGTCCATCACCAACTCCCGGAGTTCACACAGACTCACGTCCATTGAGTCAGTGATGCCATCCAGCCATCTCATCCTCTGTCGTCCCCTTCTCCTCCTGCCCCCGATCCCTCCCAGCATCACTGTCTTTTCCAATGAGTCAACTCTTCATATGAGGTGGCCAAAGTACTGGAGTTTCAGCTTTAGCATCATTCCTTCCAAAGAAATCCCAGGGCTGATCTCCTTCAGAATGGACTGGTTGGATCTCCTTGCAGTCCAAGGGACTCGAGTCTTCTCCAACACCACAGTTCAAAAGCATCAATTCTTTGGCGCTCAGCTTTCTTCACAGTCCAACTCTCACATCCATGCATGACCACAAGAAAAACCACAGCCTTGACTAGACCGACCTTTGTTGGCAAAGTAATGTCTCTGCTTTTAAATATGCTATCTAGGTTGGTCATAACTTTTCTTCCAAGGAGTAAGTGTCTTTTAATTTCATGGCTTCAGTCACCATCTGCAGTGATTTTGGAGCCAAGAAAAATAAAGTCTGACACTGTTTCCACTGTTCCCCCATCTATTTCCCATGAAGTGATGGGACTAGATGCCATGATCCTCGTTTTCTAAATGTTGAGTTTTAAGCCAACTTTTTCACTCTCCTCTTTCATCTTCATCAACAGGCTTTTTAGTTCCTCTTCACTTTCTGCCATAAGGGTGGTGTCATCTGCATATCTGAGGTTATTGATATTTCTCCTGGCAATCTTGATTCCAGCTTGTGCTCCTTCCAGCCCAGAGTTTCTCATGATGTACTCTGCATATAAGTTAAATAAGCAGGATGACAATATACAGCCTTGACGTACTCCTTTTCCTATTTGGAACGAGTCTGTTGTTCCATATCCAGTTCTAATTGTTGCTTCCTGACCTGCATACAAATTTCTCAAGAGGCAGGTCAGGTGGTCTGGTATTCCCATCTCTTTCAGAATTTTCCACAGTTTATTGTGATCCACACAGTCAAAGGCTTTGGCATAGTCAATAAAGCAGAAATAGATGTTTTTCTGGAACTCTTGCTTTTTCCATGACCCATTGGATGTGGGCAGTTTGGTCTCTGGTTCCTCTGCCTTTTCTAAAACCAGCTTGAACATCTGGAAGTTCACAGTTCACGTATTGCTGAAGCCTTACTTGGAGAATTTTGAGCATTACTTTACTAGCGTGTGAGATGAGTGCAATTGTGTGGTAGTTTGAGCATTCTTTGGCATTGCCTTTCTTTGGGATTGGAATGAAAACTGACCTTTTCCAGTCCTGTGGTCACTGCTGAGTTTTCCAAATTTCCTGGCATATTGAGTGCATCACTTTCACAGCACCATCTTTCAGGATTTGAAAGAGCTCAGCTGGAATTCCATCACTTCCACTAGTTTTGTTCATAGTGATGACCACTTGACTTCACATTCCAGGATGTCTGGCTCTAGGTGAGTGATCACACCATCGTGATTATCTGGGTCGTGGTGATCTTTTTTGTACAGTTCTCCTGTGTATTCTTGCCACCTCTTCTTAATATCTTCTGCTTCTGTTAGGTCCATACCATTTCTGTCCTTTATTGATCCCATCTTTGCATGAAATGTTCCCTTGGTACTTCTAATTTTCCTGAAGAGATCTGTTGTTTTCTTCTATTTCTTTGCATTGATCGCTGAGGCTTTCTTATCTCTTTTTGCTATTCTTTGGAACTCTGCATTCATATGCTCATAAATCTAGCCTTGGTAAATTCAAAAAAATTGAAATCATTCCAAGCATCTTTTCTGATCACAATGTGGTAAGATTAGATGTCAACTACAGGAAAAAACTTAAAAATTCCAACATATGGAGGCTAAACAACATGCTTCTGAATAACCAACAAATCACAGAAGAAATCAAAAAAGAAATCAAAATATGCATAAAAATGAATGAAAATTAAAACACAACAACCCAAATCATATGGGACTCAGGAAAAGCAGTGCTAAGGGAAAGGTTAATAGCAATACAAGCTTACCTTAAGAAACAAGAAAAAAGTCATAAATAACCTAACTCTACACCTATAGCAACTAGAAAAGTAAGAAATGAAGAACCCCTGGGTTAGTAGAAGGAAAGAAATCTTAAAAATTAGGGCAGAAATAAATGCAAAAGAAACAAAAGAGACCATAGCAAAAATCAACAAAGCTAAAAGCTGGTTCTTTGAGAAGATAAAATAGACAAACCATTAGCCAGACTCATCTAGAAACAAAGGGAGAAGAATCAAATCAACAATATTAGAAATGAAAATGGAGAAATAACAAGAGGCAACACAGAAATACAAAGGATCATAAGAGACTACTATCAGGAACTATATGCCAATAAAATGGACAACTTAGAAGAAATGGACAAATTCTTAGAAAAGTATAACTTTCCAAAATTGAACCAGTTAGAAATATAAAATCTTAACAGACCCATTACAAACATGGAAATCGAAACTGTAATCAGGAATCTTCCAGCAAACAAAAGCCCAGGACCAGACGGCTTCACAGCTGAATTCTACCAAAAATTTAGAGAAGAGCTACCACCTATCCTACTCAAACTCTTCCAGAAAATTGCAGAGGAAGGTAAACTTCCAAACTCATCCTATGAGGCCACCATCACCCGAATACCAAAACCAGACAAAGATGCCACAAAAAAAAAAAAAAGAAAACTACAGGCCAATATCACTGATGAACATAGATGCAAAAAATCCTTAACAAAACTCTAGCAAACATAATCCAATAACATATTAAAAAGATCATACATCAAGACCAAGTGGGCTTTATCCAAGGATGCAAGGATTCTTTAATATCTACAAATCAATCAAAGTAATACACCACATTAACAATTTGAAAGATAAAAACCATATGATTATTTCAATAGAGGCAGAGAAAGCCTTCGACAGAATTCAACATCCATTTATGATAAAAACCCTCCAGAAAGCAGGAATAGAAGGAACATATCTCAACATAAGAGAAGCTATATATGACAAACCCACAGCAAACATTATCCTCAGTGGTGAAAAATAGAAAGCATTTCCCCTAAAGTCAGGAACAAGACAAGGCTGCCCATTCTCACCACTACTATTAAACATAATTTTGGAAGTTTTAGCCACAGCAATCAAAGAAGAAAAAGAAATAAAAGGAATCAAGATTGGAAAGGAAGAAGTAAAACTCTCACTGTTTGCAGATGACATGATACTCTACATATAAAACCCTAAAGACTCCACCAGAAACACACAGAAATCCCTTGCATTCCTATACACTAACAATGAGAAAACAGAAAGAGAAATTAAGGAAACAATTCCATTCACCATTGCAATGAAATGAATAAAATACCTAGGAATAAATCTACCTAAGGAAACAAAAGACCTATATATAGAAAACTAAAAAAAAAAAAACAAACTGATGAAAGAAATCAAAGATGACACAAATAGATGGAAAAATATACCATGTTCATGGATTGGAAGAACAATTATAGTAAAAATGAGTATACTACCCCAAGCTAACTATAGATTCAATGCAATCCCTATCAGGCTACCAACGGTATTTTTCATAGCGCTAGAACAAATAATTTCGCAATTTGTATGGAAATACAAAAAACCTTGAATAGCCAAAGCAGTCTTGAGAAAGAAGAATGGAACTGGAGGAATCAACCTGCCTGACTTCAGGCGATACCACGAAGCTACAGTCATCAAGACAGTATGGTACTGGCACAAAGACAGAAATACAGATCAATGGAACAAAATAGAGAGCCCAGAGATAAATCCATGCACCTATGGACACCTTATCTTTGACAAAGGAGGCAAGAATATACAATGGAGAAAAGGCAATCTCATTAACAAGTGGTGCTGGGAAAACTGGTCATCCACTTGTAAAAGAATGAAACTAGAACACTTGCTAACACCATACACAAAAATAAACTCAAAATGGATTAAAGATCTAAATGTAAGACCAGAAATTATAAAATTCCTAGAGGAAAACCTAAGCAAAACACTCTCTGACATAAATCACAGCAGGATCCTCTATGACCCACCTTCCAGAGTAATGAAAATAAAAGCAAAAATAAACAAATGGGACCTAATTAAACTTAAAAGCTTTTGCACAACGAAGGAAACTATAAGCAAGGTGAAAAGACGGCCTCAGAATGGGAGAAAATAATAACAAACGAAGCAACTGACAAAGAATTGATCTCAAAAATATACAAGCAACTCTTACAGCTCAATTCCAAAAAAATAAACAACTCAATCAAAAAATAGGTCAAAGAACTAAACAGACATTTCTCCAAAGAAGACACACAGATGGATAACAAACCCATGAAAACATGCTGAACATCACTCCTTATCAGAGAAATGCAAATCAGAACCACAATGAGGTACCATCTCACGCCAGTCAGAATGGCTGCTATCCAAAAGTCTACAAACAATAAATGCTGGAGAGGGTGTGGAGAAAATGGAATCTTCTTACACTGTTGGTGGGAATGCAAACAAGTACAGCCAATATGGAGAACAGTGTGGAGATTCCTTAAAAAACTGGAAATAGAACTGCCATATGACCCAGCAATCCCACTACTGGGCATACACACTGAGGAAACCAGAATTGAAAGAGACACGTGTACCCCAATATTCATCACAGCACTGTTTACAATAGCCAGGACATGGAAGCAACCTAGATGTCCATCAACAGATGAATGGCTAAGAAAGCTGTGGTACATATATACAATGGAAAATTACTCAGCCATTAAAAAGAATACATTTGAATTAGTTCTAATGAGGTGGATGAAACTGGAGCCTATTATACAGAGTGAAGTAAGCCAGAAAGAAAAAACACCAATACAGTATCAGATTAGATCAGATCAGTCACTTAGTCGTGTCCGACTCTTTGCGACCCCATGAACCCCAGCACGCCAGGCCTCCCTGTCCATCACCAACTCCCGAAGTTCACTCAGACTCACGTCCATCGAGTCAGTGATGCCATCCAGCCATCTCATCCTCTGTCGTCCCCTTCTCCTCTTGTCCCCAATCCCTCCCAGCTTCAGAGTCTTTTCCAATGAGTCAACTCTTCGCATGAGGTGGCCTAAGTACCAATACAGTATACTAACACATATATATAGAATTTAGAAAGATGGTAACGATGATCCCATATGTGAGACAGCAAAAGAGATACAGATGTATAGAACTGTCTTTTGGACTCTTTGGGAGAAGGCGAGGGTGGGATGATTGAGAGAATAGCGTTGAAACATGTATATTATCATATGTGAAACAGATCATCATTCCAGGTTTGATGCATGAGACCGGTGCTCAGGGCTGGTGCACTGGGATGACCCTGAGGGATGGATGGGGAGGGAGGTGGGTGGGGGCTTCAGGATAGGGAACAGATGTACACCCATGGCTGTTTCATGTCAATGTATGGCAAAAACCACTACAGTATTGTAAAGTAATTAGCCATCAATTAAAATAAATACATTAACAAAAGTTTAAGTTGATGTTACTTAAATAAATCTGAAAGTTTTATTAAAAAGAAAAAAAGAAAGGAAGATAATACTTGCCTTGGTCTATAAAGTATTGAGGGATGCATTTGTTAGAGGAAGCACAAATTTACACACTCTGATCCAGTTATAAAAAACAACTTCATTTTCTATATCTGATCTCATCCTGATCTAGTGCCTCAATTCCCCCAGTATCTTTCACGTAATATTCAGTCAATTAAAAGTTCATATTTCCTAGTAGGGCTCCCTCTATCTTCTCAAAATATCTTCTCTTCTCCTTTCCCAAGATGATATCAAAGTGCAGAGGGAGCTTATATAGCTTCATTGCACTTGAGAAATGGGCTTTCTGGTCAGCTCAAGGGTAAAGAATCTGCCTGCAATCCAGGAGATGCAGGTTCGATTCTTGGGTCAGGAAGATCCCCTGGAGGAGGGCACAGCAACCCACTCCAATATTCTTGCTTGGAGAATCCCATGAACAGAGGAGCCTGGTGGACTACAGTCCATAGCTTCACAAAGAGTCAGACATGACTGCAGTGACTTAGCACACACTTGAGAAGGTACTTCTGTGCTTCATGTTGGTGTCTGGCTTCTTTCTGATCCCTGCTGAGATGTTTGATCATCATGAGTCCTGCATAGGTATCTACTACACAGTGTCTCAGGGCCATCTGGCCTTTGGAGAATCCTACTTTGACCCCCTGCTAAGGACCATGAACCTTGACATTACTCTGATGGTAAGGCTCCTGCACTCAGCTTCCTCCTCTTCCTGACTCTAAGCCTCTTCTATTCCACCCATCCTTTCTTCACTCTTGCATCTCTCATCAGGTCATGTAAGAATTTAAGGTCACTTTATAGCCCTCTAGCACCAGTATGTCCCCAATACTATCTTTATCATGCCATGGTGTCATTTCTACTCAACTGTGGCTACTTTGTGATGATATGGGGCACCATGTGATCCCCTCTAAGAGTTATAAACAAGAAGGGCAATATAAGCTCTTTTTGTGTCCCAGACTTTGTGTCCAGCATCTTAAACACAAGCACATTCTTTCCCAAATATCTCCAAGTTCCTCTGAGCACCAAAACAGCTTTTGGTTTCCTGAGTGGCAGAAACTTTCCTTATATTGGTATCACTCATCCTCTCTACACAATGGCTGATGGTGAAGCACAATTTTTGCTCTTGGTATGTAAAGGGAAACTACCTTCATTAAAGCCTGGCTTTTGAAACTATTATCTCACAATGCATTTTAAAAAATTACAGTTTGAAACTCCAAGCTGAGCAATGATACATATATTCCAGATCATATCCGTCTTCCCCTGAAACAATAAGCTCAATGATTCATTGAGTAGGAGGAGTACAAGACAACAAGGAAACAGATTATCAGGAGCAATTGGCAACAAAACTAATTTAATATTTTTTTAAAAATATGCAGGGCACACATTCATTCTTCTATTTGGACAAAAAAATATTTTAAAGCACCTACCATGTTAAAGCCACCCACAGTTCTGGATGACTGTATATAGTGAATAACAGCAAGCACCCCAGATCAATTTCTAATACCACAAATTTACTCTAAAACAAAAATTGTTTCCAAACTATAGGCAATCATCTTGGGCTACTTCCAATACAATGACACATTGGCATGACCAATCCTTTCTTCATTGGGTTTGAGAATAGAATATTGTGGTTAATTGTTTTTTGTCTGTGTAACTGGGGGTTAACTTGAAACCCTATTATTATCTTTTAAAATTTATGGCTGGAAATCCTATAAGTCTAATTTCCTGCCTTAGTGAGTACAGTAGAGTAAGTTACATTAGTGAACAAAATTTAATATTTGAAGATTGAAGATATTGCTGGGTCTTGAAGTCATCTTTCGAACCATAGATGGTATCAGCTCAGACTAGTGATGTAGTTGTAAAAGGCTTAAGAGATTGTGTTTAACCCACAGTGAACCCACAATACATTGGAAATGCTGTATTTGTTTTTTAAATTGGAACATGGTTATCTTTTGACACACTTCTTTCTGCAAAAATACAACTCAGGAAAGGGTTTGGTTAATTAAGAGTCTTGATTTAAAAAAATTGTATTACTTGTTTGAAACTGAAATCAGATTTTGAGCTACATTAAATAACATTTTATTTCAATTAATGCTTCAAACTTGTTAGACATTCCAGTAAGCCTTCTTCTTATTGAAAGATCTTCAAGATTGTTCACCATGATCATTTTGCTTTACTAAGCCTAGAATGTAATGGATTTTATATTCCCAAATATGCCTTTAATAGAATGCTTACAAGCTTTTCACAGCAGAAAACTACTTATTAAGGCAGTGACATTATTCTTAAATTTTTCCTGATTTTATTGTCCTGGCCCCATATTGTTCAAAACAGTACAATTCTTGCTCTAATTTGAGAGAAGCTATCATTAGTTAAAGGGATTCTTTACACAGGTCATTGGGAATATTTTGCCCTTCCTCTCTAAGAGAATAATTGCATTTTCTACTTAATAAAAAGCTTGTGGTTAAAAAGCATCTCAAGTTATAGCCAGGCAAAAACATGAAAGGAAGAGCCACTTACATGAATATGTGAGATTTCATATCGCTTTTATTTTAATTGCTAAACAAATTTTGCAGACTTGAAAAAGGCTGGTTTTACAGCCCCGGAGCAAAAGCCTTTGTTTATTAACAGTTGTAGCCCTGCTGCTGCTGCTGCTGCTAAGTCACTTCAGTTGTGTCCGACTCTGTGCGACCTCATAGACGGCAGCTCACCAGGCTCCCCCTTCCCTGGGATTCTCCAGGCAAGAACACTGGAGTGGGTTGCCATTTCCTTCTCCAATGCAAGAAAGTGAAAAGTGAAAGTGAAGTCGATCAGTCGTGTCCAACTCTTAGCGACCCCGTGGACTACAGCCTACCAGGCTCCTCCGTCCATGGGATTTTCCAGGCAAGAGTACTGGAGTGGGGTGCCATTGCCTTCTCTGGTTGTAGCCCTAACCTATTGAAAAACAATATGAGGCCAAAAAAGAATAACTCTGGTGTTTCTTAGGAATGAGAGTATGAAAGATGGGGGGTAAAATGTTGCCTAGTGGTGAAGGCAATTACCTTTGTCAAGAGTAGAGCAAAGTACCCCTGTTTTCTTCCTGTTTCCTTCTTCAAAGCTGGTGGACATTGACCTTATATCAAACAAATAGGCATGGAAATTAAAGAAGTTTTCTCATCTGAGCTCAACCACCACTCCCTTGTCCTAGGATTTCTTGGGGAAAATGACTAAAATTGATTTATGTGCATAAAGGGTAGGCCACTCCTAGATGACAATGAAGGAAAGTTTGAGAATGTACTGGAGAATGTCAGAACAGTAGCAAGGACTTTTCTATCAGTAGTAGTAGCAGAAGCAAGGAGTACCAAGTGGTGTAAGGATGAATGCCAGTCAGTAGAAGCCAAGAGGCCCAGCATACTTGTCTGCTAATCACATTCAAACCTACACCTTGCCAGAAAGCCACATCCCAAACTCTCCAAATAATGCTTGCTTCAGGGGTCAATTTTTCCAAGGGCTTTCCGTGAAAAGATTTTAAATGGAAATTTAAGCTTCATGTGAGCAATAAGGGGAAAAAATGTAAATCTCTTCTCCACCTTGCACTCAGTTTTCCTGCTGTGTTTTAGGCAAAAGAAAAACTCATCAGAAATGACTCCAAAGCCCAGACTCTGACCTCCTTAGATCCTGCTCCCTCTAATCAGGCCACAGTTGACTGACAGTCAGGAAATAAACTCTTCTCTGAAGGTACAGCAGAGCAGATTTATAGCAAATGACTAATATGATCTAATCTTCCAGTGATTTCAACAATTTTCAATTCTGGAAGATTCATATATGTCTGTTTAACTTTCTGATTCTATCCTGTGACTGCTCATTGAATTATCCTTCAAGATTCAATCTTCTCAAACATTGTAACTTTTCTCATTATCAAACTCTAGTGTAATATCAGGATTCGCAATGTGACCAGCCCCCACAGTATCCATCTGGGAAACATTGAAAGCCAAAGAAAAAACCTAACAGCCAAAGCCTTATTGGTAGGAGGAGTAAATAAACCACTTAATCCAATTAGCAAATCCTCACTGAACTGCTACTAGATGTGCCAGCCACTGTGTTAAGTATTGCGGGTGATACAATCATTCTGTCAATTTCTAAGATGACTAAGATCAGCTTGGCCAAAAATTTAAATTCTCCAAAAGCTCAGTGATGCCTGAAATACATTTAATAAGGGACGCAGTCTTTAATTCCATAATTGGAGATAAAGCTTAGAAGGAGGCTGCCTGTGAGAGGGAAAGAAGCTGATTTAAATCCATACTGAGCCATAAGTGATTGATATTAGAGCAACTTCTCAGAGTATATTTTAATAAAAAGGAACAAAGAGAATTGGTGATACTGGAAGTCTGAAGGGAAGGGCCGGGAGCCGGGCCGGGAAACATTGGGGGTATGGCAGACAACACAAAGGGAAAAGGGAGCAGACTTCAGAAACTGGAGACTCCAGAAACCAACTTTGCCAGCTATACCAGCTTTCCAAAAAAAAAAAACAGACTGTAACTCAAGTAAGTAACCATGGGGTTTAAAAAGGATGATGCCAAATGCAGCTGGTGCCAGTCAGACTCTGAAAAAGTTTTACATTTTTCTGTTTTGATTCCAGTAATAAATTACATACTCAAAGGATCCTACTTCAAATGTAAGGCAGAATAAAATTCAAATCTTAAAATTGTAGAAGGAATTAACATGTAAATTAGCTATTCCAAAAGATTTTCAGGCTTACCCACATATGGTTCATTCTGTCTTCAACCATCTTTTACACTTAGAGCTCCAGTTTAGACTTCACTATCAGATAAGATTTTGTATTTGGTTTGTATGCAATTTTGATGTAGGGTATCCTGAAATTTCCTAACATACAGTGCAAACCCCATCCATCCCTTATTTCTTTTAATTTTCAGTGTGCTGTGCAAGGGCTGTGATCTTATAGCATGAAGGTTCTGTTGAAGTAGGAGTGTGTGTGTGTGTGTGTGTGTGTGTGTGTATGTTGGAGACAGGGTTTTCCAGATTCTCACAGAGTACATCTTTCGTTCAGTTCAGTTGCTCAGTCATGTCTGACTCTTTGCGACCCCATGGACTGCAGTACGCCAGGCCTCCCTGTCCATCACCAACTCACAGAGCCTACTCAAACACATGTCCATAGTGTCGGTGACGCCATCCAACCATCTCATCCTCTGTCATCCCCTTCTCCTCCAGCCTTCAATCTTCCCCAGCATCAGGGTCTTCTCCAATGAGTCGGTTCTTCTCATCAGGTGGCCAAAGTATTGGAGTTTCAGCTTCAGCATCAGTCCTTCCAATGAATATTCAGGACTGATTTCTTTCAGAATGGACTGGTTGGACTTCCTTGCAGTCCAAGTGACTCTCAGAGTCTTCTCCAACACCACAGTTCAAAAGCATCAGTTCTTCAGCACTCAGCTTTCTTTATAGTCCAACTCTCACATCCATACATGACTACTGGAAAAACCCTAACTTTGACTAGATGGACCTTTGTTGGTAAAGTAATATCTCTGCTTTTTAATATGATGTCTAGGTTGGTCATAGCTTTTCTTCCAAGGAGCAAGGGTCTTTTAATTTCATGGCTGCAGTCACCATCTGCAGTGATTTTTGAGCCCCCCTCCAATAAAGTATCTCACTATTTCCATTGTTTCCCCATCTATTTGCCATGAAGTGATGGGACCAGATGCCATGATCTTAGTTTTCTGAATGTTGAGTTTTAAGCCAGCTTTTTCACTTTCCTCTTTCACTTTCATCAAGAGGTTCTTCAGTTCTTCTTCGCTTTCTGACGTAAGGGTGGTGTCATCTGCATATCTGAGGTTATTGATATTTCTCCCAGAAATCTTGATTCCAGCTTGTGCTTCCTCCAGCCCAGCATTTCTCATGATGGACTCTGCATATAAGTTAAATAAGCAGGGTGACAATACACAGCCTTGACATACTCCTTTTCCTATTTGGAAACAGTCTGTTGTTCTATGTTCAGTTCTAACTGTTGCTTCTTGACCTGCATACAGATTTCTCAGAAGGCAGGTCAGGTGGCCTGGTATTCTCATCTCTTTAGATGGAGACAAAAATGAAAGTATAGTCACAAAGCAGGGAATCACGTTCCCATTGATAAAGCAGGTTCTCTGAAGCTCAACACTCCACCAAAGAGAAGACTAGTCATCCCATACATATTGCTGCATTCATGATTTGATTCCCCTCCAGTCAGAAAGATGTTGGGCCTTTAGCATTCAGCCAGTTTCTTAGAATTATTATGCTCTTTTTGTCCCTTCACTGGGGCTTTATGAACCTCAAGGTAGTAGGTAAAAAGAATGCTCATGTATAGCTGACAACATGAAGGGCCTTTATGAGCTCCGTGGGAAAGAGACACTTCATATTTAGAGAAGAAAAAATTAAAGAAGGGGTTTCTTCCTTTCTGTGTTTTCTCTGACAGACAGTAATGTGTCTCTGCTGGTAGCTTTCAGGACAAAAGATTTGTGTGAATTGTCATGAAATTCACTATCATACATTTATGCTCTAAAAATGCAATTGGAGCCACTCTTCATGTGTGCCACATTTACAATAATTATCCCAATAAAACCTTATTCACAATAAATGACTAACAAGAAATCCAATGGGGAAAAGATGTTTTTTTCATTATTGGATCATATCTCAGGACTGAGGACAATCACAGTACAAAAGCCAAATACGCAGATCACAGGCTTCTTATGGATTAACTTTTCACTTGAGAATGCCCACCCCCAGGCAAACAATCCTTGCAACAAGGATCCTTTTGACAAATCAGTACACAATCCTCTCAGCTCACCTAGGCTTTCACGTTTCTTCACTATTTTGAAAAAAAAAAAATGAGAAATAAGTGTGCTAGACACTTAGAGGTCTGGATTTGACTCTGTCAGTGATCAATGACATGATTTTAATCAGTCTCAACTTTCTCATCTATACACTGGGGCACACAGCACCACTTTAACACAACAACACAAAAGTTCAAATGTGGTAATGAATACCAAAGCAATTTGAAATGTATAAAATGTAATACAAATGAAAGATGGAATTATTCTTTCTAATTCCAGAGGAGAAAGGTGATCCAGTGTGGGAAAATCATGCCTAATATCCTGTCCTGGAAGACATGCACATGGCCTTTTATACTATGGTTGTAGAGGCTTTTGATTTCTACCAATTCGTTTCTTCTTCTGATTTTCCCCTCCTCCCAGACTTTTTTCCCTCTAAAACTCTCCTATTCATCTTCTCAAGGATACTGTATTTTCTTCTTGCATCTAACATTGCTATTGAGAAGTTTAAGATGAACCTAGTCCTTGTTCCTTTGTAGATATACTGTTTGCATTTTAAGGATGCTTTTAGACTTTTCTTTTCAATGCTCTTAATGTTCACGATAGTGTGTCTAGTATAGGTTTTCTTTCTCTCTCCTATTTGGCACTCTATGACTTTTTAACATGAAGTCTTTTATCATTTTTCAATTCTAGAAGATTAATTTCCACTGTCTCTCAAAGCAGTTGCTTCTCTCCATTTTTTATTTTCTCTATTTCTTGGGCTCCTTTTATTTGATGTTGGAACTTTTACTTCTGTTTTCCATATTCCTTAGCTTTTCTATTTTCTATCTCCTCATCCTTCCCTGTTGCCTTCTAGGAAACTTCCTCAATTTTATCTTTACCTTACTAATTTGTTTTTTAGCTCCATTTCTCCTGCTATTGATACCATCAATCATATTTTAAATTTCAACTATTACATTTTTATGGATAGAAGTTCCACTTCCATCCATGACAGAGTAATTTGCACTAGACTTGCCCTCCTACATTAAACAACTAGAAAAAACTGCACAAAATATAGGAAACAATTGCTTCCAGAGAGTAGAAAACAGGCAGTATAGGACTATGATCTTTAAAGAAATGGAAATAAATGAAACTATCTCTGTGACTGTCCCAGTTTGCTGCCTGGAGGCATTTTCTGGACCACAGTATAGCAAAGAAAAGCCCAAGCAGAATACAGTGTTCTTGCTGATTTGAAGAGAGAGAAATCAGAGTTCAGAGACTGAAGCAGCTGTAATTAGTGGAGCAGAGTACTGAGGAGAAGGGAGCTATGAAAAAAGAAACAAAAAACTCCAGAAATTGGCATAGAAATTCCCTTGAGTCTTTGAAACATATTGAACTATGCATGAACAGAGTGAGACTCTAGGGATGGGCTAAAAACCACTGGGAGCTGTAAGGTGAACAATACCCAGAACTTATCCAGGGCTAGGAAATGTTTGAGTTCCAACCATCTGGAGCAGAGAAATGTTACTGAGTTACCCAGGAGTTTTCCTTATTGCCAAATTCATACTTAAATTGAAGACAGTAAGGAAAACCACTAGACCATTCAGGTATGACCTAAATCAAATCCCTTATGATTATACAATGGAAGTGAGAAATCAATTTAAAGGACTAGATCTGATAGACAGAGTACCTGATGAACTAAGGATGGAGGTTCGTAACATTATACAGGAGACAGGGATCAAGATCATCCCCATGGAAAAAAAATACAAAAAAAATCAAAATGGCTGTCTGAGGAGGCCTTACAAATATCTGTGAAAAGAAGAGAAGTGAAAAGCAAAGGAGAAAAGGAAAGATATACCCATTTGAATGCAGAGTTCCACAGAATAGCAAGGAGACATAAGAAAGCTTTCCTCAGCAATCAATGCAAGGACATCGAGGAAAACAACAGAATGGGAAAGACTAGACATCTCTTCAAGAAAATTAGAGATACCAAGGAACATTTCATGCCAAGATGGGCTCAATAAAGGACAGAAGTGGTATGGACCTAACAGAAGCAGAAGATATTAAGAAGGGGTGGCAAGAATACACAGAAGAACTGTACAAAAAAGATCACAACGACCCAGATAATCACGATGGTGTGATCACTCACCTAGAGCCAGACATCCTGGAATGTGAAATCAAGTGGACCTTATAAAGCATCACTACAAACAAAGTTGCTGGAGGTTATGGATTTCCAGTTGAGCTATTTCAAATCCTGAAAGATGATGCTGTGAAAGTGCTGCACTCAATATGCCAGCACATTTGGAAAACACAGCAGTGGCCACAGGACTGGAAAAGGTCAGTTTTCATTTCAATCCCAAAGAAAGGCAATGCCAAAGAATGCTCAAACTACCACACAATTGCACTCATCTCACACCCTAGGAAAGTAATGCTCAAATTCTCCAAGCCAGGCTTCAGCAATACGTGAACCATGAACTTCCTGATGTTCAAGCTGGTTTTAGAAAAGGCAGAGGAACGAGAGATCAAATTGCAAACATCCACGGGATCATGGAAAAAGCAAGAGAGTTCCAGAAAAACATCTATTTCTGCTTTATTGACTATGCCAAAGCCTTTGACTGTGTGGATCACAATAAACTATGGAAGATACTGAAAGAGATGGGAATACCAGACCACTTGACCTGCCTCTTGAGAAACCTATATGCAGGTCAGGAAGCAACAGTTAGAGCTGGACATGGAACAACAGACTGGTTCTAAATAGGAAAAGGAGTTCGTCAAGGCTGTATATTGTCACCCTGCTTATTTAATTTATATGCAGAGTACATCACAAGAAATGCTGGGCTGGAAGAAGCACAAGCTGGAGTCAAGACTGCCAGGAGAAATATCAATAACCTCAGATATGCAGATCAGGTCCATGAATCAAGGCAAATTGGAAGTGGTCAAACAAGAGATGGCAAGAGTGAACATCGACATTCTAGGAATCAGTGAACTAAAATGGACTGGAATGGGTGAATTTAATTCAGATGACCATTATATCTACTACTGTGGGCAGGAATCCCTCAGAAGAAATGGAGTAGCCATCATGGTCAACAACAGAGTCTGAAATGCAGTACTTGGATGCAATCTCAAAAAAGACAGAATGATCTCTGTTCGTTTCCAAGGCAAACCATTCAATATCACAGTAATCCAAATCTATGCCCCAACCAGTAACGCTGAAGAAGCTGAAGTTGAACGGTTCTATGAAGACCTACAAGACCTTTTAGAACTAACACCCAAAAAAGATGTCCTTTTCATTATAGGGGACTGGAATGCAAAAGTAGAAAGTCAAGAAACACCTGGAGTAAGAGGCAAATTTGGCCTTGGAATATAGAATGAAGCAGGACAAAGACTAATAGAGTTTTGCCAAGAAAATGCACTGGTCATCACAAACACCCTCTTCCAACAACACAAGAGAAGACTCTATACATGGACATCACCAGATGGTCAACACCAAAATCAGGTTGATTATATTCTTTGCAGCCAAAGATGGAGAAGCTCTATACAGTCAGCAAAAAGAAGACCAGGAGCTGACTGTGGCTCAGACCATGAACTCCTTATCGCCAAATTCAGACTGAAATGGAAGAAAGTAGGGAAAACCACTAGACCATTCAGGTATGACCTAAATCAAATCCCTTATGATTATACAGTGGAAGTGAGAAATAGATTTAAGGGCCTAGATCTGACAGATGGAGTGCCTGATGAACAATGGAATGAGGTTCGTGACATTGTACAGGAGACAGGGATCAAGACCATCCCCATGGAAAAGAAATGCAAAAAAGCAAAATGGCTGTCTGGGGAGGCCTTACAAATAGCTGTGAAAAGAAGAGAAGCGAAAAGCAAAGGAGAAAAGGAAAGATATATCCATTTGAATGCAGAGTTCCAAAGAATAGCAAGAAGAGATAAGAAAGCCTTCTTCAGCAATCAATGCAAAGAAATAGAGGAAAACAACAGAATGGGAAAGACTAGAGATCTCTTCAAGAAAATTAGAGATACCAAAGGAACACTTCATGCCCAGATGGGCTCAATAAAGGACAGAAGTGGTATGGACCTAACAGAAGCAGAAGATATTAAGAAGAGGTGGCAAGAATACACAGAAGAACTGTACAAAAAAGATCTTCATGACCCAGATAATCACAATGGTGTGATAACTCACCTAGAGCCAGACATCCTGGAATGTGAAGTCAAATGGGCCTTAGAAAGCATCACTATGAACAAAGCTAATGGAGGTGATAGAATTTCAGTGGAGCTATTCCAAATCCTGAAAGATGATGCTGTGAAAGTGCTGCACTCAATATGCCAGCAAATTTGGAAAACTCAGCAGTGACCACAGAACTGGAAAAGGTCAGTGTTCATTCCAACCCCAAAGAAGTAATGCCAAAGAATGCTCAAACTACAGCACAATTGCACTCATCTCACACGCTAGTAAAGTAATGCTCAAAATTCTCCAAGCCAGGCTTCAGCAATATGTGAACCGTGAACTTCCTGACGTTCAAGCTGGTTTTAGAAAAGGCAGAGGAACCAGAGATCAAATTGCCAACATCCACGGGATCTTGGAAAAAGCAAGAGAGTTCCAGAAAAACATCTATTTCTGCTTTATTGACTATGCCAATGCCTTTGACTGTGTGGATCACAATAAACTGTGGAAAATTCTGAAAGAGATGGGAATACCATACCACCTGATCTGCCTCTTGAGAAATTTGTATGCAGGTCAGGAAGCAATAGTTAGAACTGGACATGGAACAACAGACTGGTTCCAAATAGGAAAAGGAGTATGTCAAGGCTGTATATTGTCACCCTGCTTATTTAACTTATATGCAGAGTACATCATGAGAAACGCTGGACTGGAAGAAACACAAGCTGGAATCAAGATTGCTGGGAGAAATATCAATAACCTCAGATATGCAGATGACACCACCCTTATGGCAGAAAGTGAAGAGGAACTAAAAAGCCTCTTGATGAAAGTGAAAGTGGAGAGTGAAAAAGTTGGCTTAAAGCTCAACATTCAGAAAACGAAGATCATGGCATCCAGTCCCATCACTTCATGGGAAATAGATGGGGAAACAGTGGAAACAGTGTCAGACTTTCTTTACCTGGGCTCCAAAATCACTGCAGATGGTGATTGCAGCCATGAAATTCAAAGACGCTTACTCCTTGGAAGGAAAGTTATGACCAGCCTAGATAGCATATTCAAAAGCAGAGACATTACTTTGCCAACAAAGGTTCATCTAGTCAGGGCTATGGTTTTTCCTGTGGTCATGTATGGATGTGAGAGTTGGACTGTGAAGGCTGAGTGCTGAAGAATTGATGCTTTTGAACTGTGGTTTGGAGAAGACTCTTGAGAGTCCCTTGGACTGCAAGGAGAGCCAACCAGTCCATTCTGAAGGAGATCAGCCCTGGGATTTCTTTAGAAGGACAGATGCTAAAGCTGAAACTCCAGTACTTTGGCCACCTCATATGAAGAGTTGACTCATTGGAAAAGACTCTGATGCTGGGAGGGTTGGGGGCAAGAGGAGAAGGGGACGACAGAGGATGAGATGGCTGGATGGCATCACTGACT
The DNA here is from genome assembly GCF_002263795.3 of Bos taurus. Taxonomy (NCBI): domain Eukaryota; kingdom Metazoa; phylum Chordata; class Mammalia; order Artiodactyla; family Bovidae; genus Bos; species Bos taurus. Next base: position 49,525,368 of record NC_037357.1, read on the forward strand.
CAATGGACGTGAGTCTCAGTGAACTCCGGGTTTGGTGATGGACAGGGAGGCTTCGTGCTGCAATTCATGGGGTCACAAAGAGTCAGACACGACTGAGCGACTCATCTGATCTATGGCAGAAAGTGAAGAAGAACTAAAGTGCCTCTTGATGAAAGTGTAAGAGGAGAGTGGAAAAGTTGGCTTAAAGCTCAACATTCGGAAAACTAAGATCATGGCATCTGGTCCTATCACTTTATGGCAAATGGATGGGTAAACAGTGGAAACAGTGTCAGACTTTATTTTTGGGGGCTCCAAAATCACTGCAGATTGTGATTGCAGTTTTTAATTTAAAGATGCTTACTCCTTGGAAGGAAAGTTATGATCAACCTAGATACCATTTTAAAAAGCAGAGAGATTACTTTGCCAACAAAGGTTCATGCTTTTGAACTGTGGTGCTGGAGAAGACTCTTGTGACTCCCTTGGACTGCAAGGATATCCAACCAGTCCATTCTAAAGGAGATCAGTCCTGGGTGTTCTTTGGAAGGACTGATGCTAAAGCTGAAACACCAATACTTTGGCCACCTCATGCGAAGAGTTGACTCATTGGAGAAGACCCTGATGCTGGGAGGCATTGTGGGCAGGAGGAGAAGGGGACAATGGAGGATGAGATGGATGGATGGCATCACCGACTCAATGCACATGAGTTTCGGTGAACTCCGGAATTTGGTGATGGACAGGGAGGCCTGGCATGCTGTGTTTCATGGGGTTGTAAAGAGGTGGACAGGACTGAGTGACTGAAGTGAACTGAACTGAACTGGCCCAGGAGTTTAAGATCCCAGAGTGATCACACCTTAATTGTAGAGATAACCTAGCCTTGGGTTTCCCTGGAGGCTAGGCAGTAAAGAATCTGCCTGCAATGCAGGAGATGCGGGTTCAGTCCCTGTGTCAAGAAGATCCCCTGGAGAAGGAAATGGCAACCCACTCAAGTATTCTTGCTTGGGAAATCCCATGGATAAAGGAGGCTGGCAGGCTACAATCCGTGGGATCACAAAAGAGTCAGTCTTGACTGAGAGACTAAACAATAACCACAAACCTAGCCCTACAGAAAAGGCAGTCTTACACCTACCATAACAAAGCTTATAAACAAAAATTGAATGTTCCAAGCTAATCTGCAAGTTACTTAACTGCCTGCCAAAGCAAAATTCAACATTCTTTAAAGTAAGAGAGCAAAATTCAAGCACTCAACAGCAAAACATTCACAATATCCAGCATCCTTTTAAAAAGCTACTAGACAATTGAAGAAGCAGGAAAATAAGATCCATAAGCAAAAGAAACATCAAACAGCAGAAAAAGACACAGAAATGACAGAGAGAATAGAATTAGCAGGTAAAAACTTTAGAATAGCTATTAAAATATGTTCATGGATTTAAGGGAAAACGTTGACATAATAAGGAAAGGAATAGAAGCTATAAGAAAGAACCAAATGAAAGTGCTAGAGCTGAAAAATATAATATTTCAAATGGAAATTACACTGGATGGTATTGACAGCAAATTAAATAGTGCAGAAAATGAGTAAATTTGAAGACATAGCAATGGAAGCTATCCAAATCAGAAACAAAATACATGAGCAGAGCCTCAGTGACATGTGAATTAGTACAAGTAGTCTCACCTATATGTAACTGGAGTCCTACGATGGAGGTTCAGAGAAAGTACTTGAAGAAACAAAGGCTAAAAGATTTTTAATTTGATAACTATGAATTCACAGATTCTAAATATCTACAAACCTCAAAGAAAACCACAATAGGAAGAAAAAGAATACCATAAATGTAAGGGAATAAAGATAAGGATAAATATTGACTTCTTGTCAGAAAGAACATAAGCTGGAAAAGAATTCTATATCCAAGAGGGGGAAAATTTTTCACAAGTAAGGACTAAATAAATGCTTTGTCAGGCTGAGAAATTTTGTCACCAACAAACTTACATAAAAAGAAATGTTATACCGAGTGCCCAGATCTTCGTCTCTAATATAACTGTACAATAAAAAGGAACAAAGGATTCTTGGGGAAATGACTTGCTCTCTAGGACTGGAGATAGGAAGGACTAGAGAAAAAGAAAAGATGGAGCCATGCCAAAGGGATACAACAAGGTCTCGATGGTCAAAGTTGGATTATAATCCAAAGTATAAAATAAGTATTCATAAGTCCATTCTGGTTCTTTTTATTGCAAAATTATATTAGAAACCAAGATCTGGGCACTTGGTATAACAAGTAAATTGAGGATAATATACAAATCTCTCATACAAAATAATTCCAAATAATTTATGTGGATAGTCTCCCCTCAAACAGGTGAAGCAATACTCCTCATTACTTACATAATAACTTTCGAAGAATACAACGTGTAAAAGGGTGAGAAAGATTAGCTTTATAGTGGAGAAACCTGACAAACACTACCTCATCCAGATGAGCAAGATTAACACAACAATGATAAATCATGCTGATAACATGTACCCGTGATATTATGTGATGAGAAATGCACTTTATCTCTGTGGTCGTCCTCTCAAGAACACATAAACCACTATCATCACGAGAAAAAAAATCACACAAACCCAACTGGGAGACAGTCTACGAACTAGTTGACCAGTAGTCCTCAAAACTCTCAAGGTTATCACAAACAGAAAATCTAAGAAACTACCACAATCAAGAAAAGCCTGAGGAAACATGACTACTAAATGAAAGGTGGTATCTTGGATAGATTTCCAGGAATGAAAAAAAGACATTAGATAAAACCTAAGGAAATCAAAATAAAGAATGAACTTTAGTTATTAATAATGTATCTGTATCAGTCCATTAGTTGTGACAAATCATACCAATGCAAGACATTAATGGTAGGGGAAACAGAGTGCAGGGTATATGGAAACTCTCTGTACTTTCTTTGCAATATGTGTAAATCTAAATCTATTCTAAAATAAAAATATATTTAAGAGGAAATGATGGGGACAAGATGTTGGAGGAGTAGGTGGACATAGAGGATATCCCTCTCCATGGATGCATCAGAAATACATCTTCAGATGCAGCAGTTCTCACAGAATACCAGTTGAGTACTGGCAGGAGTCCCTGACCACTGGAACTGAATATATAGATCCACGCACAACCGGGTAGCACAAAGAAAAGAAGGGAGAAGGAGGAGGATCAGATCTGTACCTGAGGGTGGAAGAGCTGAAGCAGGGGTGAGATCCTCACGTTTGGGACAATCAGTTGGGACAGAAGGGAAGCAAATGAGGCAGTCAGAGAATGGAGCAGCTGATCTGTGACAGTCTGAATGGAGTGAGAACCATGGACAATATGTGCCATGGTCCTACATACCCTGGACAGGGACACAGGTCCACCAGAACGCACGGCCGCTGGAAGCTGGAAGGTGGGAACTGGAGAGCAATCCCAGGATGAGAACTGCTGTTAGACTGCAGGGAGACACCTGAGGGGATTGCAGGGAGGAAATCTGTGGTGGGGAATGCCTTTGAAAGAAAGGTGGCCATGGAGACAGGGTGTTACTACTGAGTCATGCACAGGAGGTGGAGCCATCACTATAGCCTCTCTCTCCCCACACACCAGTGTCAGTAACTGATCAATACAGAAAGCCCAGCGAGGCTGGTCTTTTTAGCACCTGATGCATGCACCAAGCAGTAGAGAAAGCTCTCAGCTAGGCCTGCCCTTTGAGAACCTGCTGTGCCAAACAATAGAGAAGGACCAGCCTAGGAGGCCCTTTGAGCACCAGCTGCCAGAGGCTAGAAAAGAATCCTAATAGAGCCATATCTCCTGCACCCACGCCCCCAGTTTTCTTGCACACCTGTGCCTCCAGGGTCCATGCAATCCAAGAATCCATGCCACCTCTATGCCCAGTCCCTGGGCATCACTGTGGCAGACCCAAGTCCTCCAGGGCAGTCTTGGGAGCAAACTCTAGTGAATGACCCACAAGCAGTGGTGAGGATAAAACCACAATTGAGTTCTAGGGGTAGAGCAATTAAGGAAGAGGGTCAAAAACCTTTCCCCAGCTTTACAGGCTGCAGACTAAATCCACACAATCAACTAGGTAGACTCTATGTCTATGGAACATATAAAAGGACAATGAGTGCTCCCACACACAAAACAACACTCCAGCTCTGGCAGCTGTGGACATTGGAGGCAAACGTGTAGGAGTAGGGCCAGATTAGAGTCTGCTGTCCACACAGCAGGTCATAGAAACCAGCCCTCCCCAGCCCTGGAGGGCCTCCTAGAGAGGTGGAGGTGGGCTGCAGCTCACAGCAAGGAAAAGGACCCAGACAGCTGAGACCTCAGAAAACCATTTATTATTATTATTATGTTTTGATTTATTCTGTAATTGGTTATTTTGAAGGAGGAAACAGACTCCATCTTGGGCCAGACTGTGGACTTTGAGCTATATGCCCAGTATCTATGGAAACGACATACCAACTGGAAAACCAGACTCCCCGGGTGGAAGAGCCCAAGGGCTTGTACCTAGACTCTCCATCACCTAAAAGAATGCCCTAATTATCTGTGTAACTGAATAGAATCATACATTCTATTATGCTTATTGGGGTATGACCACAGACCTATTGATAATTGTCCACTGTTAACTACCTAGGCCTAAGGCATATGAATCACAGGTTAACTTTGGTTGTATCTTTGTTTTCCTTTGTTCAGACTAGTTTCAGGGAATTTGGGGAGGTGGGTTTGGGCACGTACACGTAAGAGTATATAAGGTTTTCACAAAAACTGGCCGGGGTCCTTGGCTAAGAGGAGACTCTGCCTTGGGCCCTCCAGTGTAATAAACTGCACTCCACTATCTGCATTGTCCTTCTGAGTGAGTTTGTTTCCCAGAATGCATGGCTACCACAATTTATCTTTTTTTCCCTCTCTTGTTGTGGTTGTTGTCTTATTATTATTACTATATCTATTTGGGCTTTTAGGAATTTTTTTAATCACATTTTTTATTTCTTTTAGATACTTCTACTTTGCCTTTTTTTAGTGCTGTGGTTTTTTGTTGTTGTTGTTGTTCTATTCTTGTTGTACTTTTATTTATATTATATCTTTTTATATATTTCTACTTAACTTTGCTTTTCTGTTTTTTCTTTCTTCTGCCATGTTTATTTGTTTTGTTTTGTTTGCTTTATTCCTCAGATGGCACTCTGATTTGGCCTTGTTTTCTGCTTTGTGTTTTAGTAAGATTTGTTTTTAATTCATTGATATCATTTTTGGGTTCCTTTGCTCACCAGTCCACTCTCTTGTATTTAATTTTATTAGGTCTGTTTTGGAGTCCTTTGTGTGTATGTGTGTTTGTCTATGTTCCTTTGTTTTTGTTTCTACTTATCTGATTTTGCTTTTACCATTTGTCTGTTTCTTTTTTTGCTTGTTTTTTTTTCTTTGTTTAATCCCCTTTACTGCCATGACACATGGCTTGTGAGATCTTGGTTCCCCAAGTCAGGCCCAAGTCTCTGGGATGGGAGTGCTGAGTCCAGGACACTAGACCACCAGAGAATGCCTGACTCCAGGGAGTATAAATCAGCAAAAACTCCCATGAAGGCCTCCACCTGAATCCAAGACCTGGCAGCACCCAGCTTCCTGTTGCGCCCATCATTGGATACCTCACCCAAACAACAAGCAAGACAGGAACAAAACCCAATCATCAGCAGAAAGGAGGTCCATAGGCACTCCAAAACACACCACTTCACATGGCCCTGCCCATCAAAGGGAGAAAAGAAACCTCACCTCCTCCCAGTAGAACACAAACACAATTCCTTCCAAACATGAAGCCTACATAAGCCACTAGACCAACCTCACCCACTGGGGGCAGAGACCAAAAGCAAGAACTATAAACCTATAGCCTGAGGAAAGGAAACTTCAAACACAGTAAGTTCAGCTCAGTTCAGTTCAGTCACTCAGTCATGTCCGACTCTTTGTGACCCCATGGACTGCAGAACACCAGCCTTCCCTGTCCATCACCAACTCCCGGAGCTTACTCAACTTCATGTCCATAGAGTTATTGATGCCGTCCAACCATCTCATCTTCTGTCCTCCCCTTCTCCTCCTGCCTTCAATCTTCCCCAGCATCAGGGTCTTTTCAAATGAGTCAGTTCTTTGCATCAGGTGGCCAAAGTATTGGAGTTTCAGCTTCAGCATCAGTCCTTCCAATGAATATTCAGGACTGATTTCCTTTAAAATGGATTGGTTGGATCTCCTTGTTGTCCAAGGGACTCTCAAGAGTCTTCTCCAATGCCACAGTTTAAAAGCATCAATTCTTCTGTGCTCAGCTTTCTTTATAGTCCAACTCACATCCATACATGACCACTGGCAAAACCATAGCCTTGACCAGATGGAACTTTGTTGGCAAAGTAATGTCTCTGCTTTTTAATATGCTGTCTAGGTTTGTCATAAATTTCCTTCCAAGGAGTAAGCGTGTCTTAATTTCATGGCTGCAGTCACCATCTGCAGTTATTTTGGAGCCCAAGAAAATAAATTCTGTCACTGATTCCCCATTTATTTGCCATAAAGCAATGGGACTGGATGTCATGATCTTAGTTTTTTGAATGTTGAATTTTAAGCCAACTTTTTCACTCTCCTCTTTCACCTTCATCAAGAGGCTCTTTAGTTCTTCTTCACTTTCTGCCATAAGGGTGGTGTCATCTGCATATCTGAGGTTATTGATATTTCTCCCAGAAATCTTGAATCCAGCTTGTGCTTCATCCAGCCCAGCATTTCCCATGATGTACTCTGCATATAAGTTAAATAAGTAGGGTGACAATATACAGCCTTGACGTACTCCTTTTCCTATTTGGAATGAGTCTGTTGTTCCATGTCCAGTTCTAGCTATTGCTTCCTGACCTGCATACATATTTATCAAGAGGCAGGTCAGGTGGTCTGGTATTCCCATCTCTTTCAGAATTTTCCACGGTTTATTGTGATCTGCACAGTCATTATAGGCATTAGCTCTTCTCTATATGTTTGATAGAATTCTCCTGTGAAGCCATCTGGTCCTGGGCTTTTGATTTTGGGGAGATTTTCGATCACAGTTTCAATTTCAATGCTTGTAACTGGGTTGTTCATAATTTCTATTTCTTCCTGGTTCAGTCTTGGAAGATTGACATTTTCTAAGAATCTGTCCATTTCTTTTAGGATATCCATTTTATTGCCATATAATTGTTCATAATAGTCTCTTATAATCCTTTGCATTTCTGCATTGTCTGTTGCAACCTCTATTTCATTTCTAATTTTGTTGATTTGATTCTTCTTTTTTTTTTTTCTTGATGAGTCTGGCAAAGGTTTGTCAATTTTTCTTATCTTCTCAAAGAACCAGCTTTTAGTTTTATTAGTCTTTAATATCTTTCATTACTTTTTCATTTATTTCTGCTGGAATCTATGATTTCTTTCCTTCTACTAATTGTTTGTGTTTTTTGTTCTTTTTCCAGTTGTTTTAGGTGTAAAGTTAGTCTATTCAATATTTTTCTTGTTTCTTGAGGTAGGATTGTATTGCTATAAACTTCCCTCTTAGAATTGCTTTTGCTGCATCCCATAGGTTTGAGTTGTCATGTTTTCATTGTCATTTTTTCCTAGAATTTTTTTTATTTCCCTTTTGATTTCTTCAGTAACTTGTTGGTTATTTAGAAAATGTTTAATATTAGTCACTCAATCGTGTCCAGCTCTGTGCGATCCCATGGACTGTAGCCTGCCAGATTCCTTTGTCCATGGAATTCTCCAGGCAAGACTACTGGAGTGGGTTGCCATTCCCTTCTCCAGGGGATCTTCCCAACCCGGGGACTGAACCCTGGTCTCTGTCATTGCAGGCAGATTCTTTACCATCCAAGCCACCTGGGAAGCCCACATGTTTGTGTTTCTTACAGTTTCTTTCTTGTAATTGATATATAGTCTCATAGCATTGTGGTTGGAGAAGATGCTTGATATGATTTCAATTTTCTTAAATTTACTGAGATTTGATTTGTGACCCAAGATGTGGTCTATCCTGGAGAATATTCCATGTGCACTTGAGAAGAAGGTGTATTCTTCTGCCTTCAGATGGAATGTCTTGAAGATATCAATGAGATCCATCTCATCTAACGTATCATTTAAAACTTGTGTTTCCTTATTAATTTTCTGTTTTGATGATCTGTCCATTGGTGTGAGCAGGGTGTTAAAGTCTCCTACTATTATTGTGTTACTGCCAATTTCTCCTTTTATGTCTGTTAGTGTTTGTCTTATATATTAAGGTGCTCCTATGTTGGGTGCATAATATTTACAATTGTTATGTCTTCCTCTTGGATTGATCCTTTGATCATTATGTAGTGTCCTTCCTTATCTCTTGTAACTTATTTTAAGGTCTATTTTGTCTGACATGAGGATTGCTACTCCAGGTTTCTTTTGCTTCCCATTTGCATGGAATATATTTTTCCATCCTCTCATTTTCAGACTATATGTGTCTTTAGCTCTGAAGTGGGTTTCTTGTGTGTGTGTGTGTGTGTGTGTGTGTGTGTGTGTGTGCGCACGCGTGTGTGTGTGTGTTGTTTTTGTATCCATTCATTCAGTCTGTGTGTTTTGGTTGGAGCCTTCAATCCATTTACATTTAAAATAATTATTGATGTATATGTCCCTATTGCCATTTTCTTAATTGTTTGGGGCTGATTTTGTAAATCTTTTTCTTCTTTTGTATTTCTTGACTATATAGGTCCCTTGGCCATTTGTTGTAAAGCTTGTTTGGTGGTACTGAATTTTCTTAACTTTCGCTTTTCTGAAAAGATTTTTATTTCTCCATCAATTTTGAATGGGATCCTTGCCAGGTAAAATAATCTTGGTTGTTAATTTTTCCCTTTCAGTGCTTTAAATATATCCTGCGATTCCCTTCAGGGCTGCAGAGTTTCTACTGAAAGATTAGCTGTTAAACATATGGGGTTTCCTTTGTATGTCACCTGTTGCTTTTCCCTTGCTGCTTTTAATGTTCTTTCTTTGTGTTTAGTCTTTGTTAGTTTGATTAGTATGTGTCTTGGCATGTTTCTCCTTGGGTTTATTGTATATGGGACTCTTTGTGCCTCTTGAACTTGATTGACTATTTCCTTTTCCATGTTGGGGAAATTTTCAACTATAATCTCTTCAAAATTTTTCTCATACCCTTTCTTTTTCTCTTCTTCTTCTGGGACCCCTATAATTAGAATGTTGGTACATTTGATATTGTCCCAGAGGTCTCTGAGACTATTCTCAGTTTTTTTCATTCTTTTTACTTTATTTTGCTTTTTAGAAGTAATTTCCACCATTTTATCTTCCAGATCACTGATTCATTCTTCTGCTTCAGATATTCTGCTATTGATTCCTTCTAGAGTATTTTTAATTTCAGTAATTGTGCTGTTTGTCTCTGTATTTTTATTCTTTAATTCTTCTGGGTCTTTTTAAATTGATTCTTGCATTTTCTCCATTCTATTTTCAAGGTTTTTGATCATCTTTATTACCATTATTCTGAATTCTTTTTCAGGTAGTTTGCCTATTTCCTCTTCATTTTTTGGACTTCTGTGTTTCTAGTTTGTTCCTTCATTTGTGTAGTATTTCTCTGCCTTTTCATTATTTTTTTTTTTTTTTACCTTATTGTGTTTGAGGTCTCCTTTCCCCAGGCTTCAAGTTTGAATTCTTTCTTCCTTTTGGTTTCTGTCCTCCTGGGTCCAGTGGTTTGTGTAAACTTTGTATAGGGTGAGACTTGTGCTGAGTCTGTTTGTTTGTTTTTCCTCTGATGGGCAAGCCTAAGGGAGGTGGTAATCCTGTCTGCTGATGATTTGGTTTGTAGTTTTGTTTTTGTTATTTAGATGAGACATCCTGCACTGGATGCTACTGGTGGTTGGGTGATGCCAGATCTTGTATTCAAGTGGTTGCCTTTGTGTGAGTTCTCACTATCTGATACTCCTTAGGGTTAGTTCTCTGGCAGTCTAGGGTCTTGGAGTCAGTGCTCCCACTACAAAGGCTCAGGGCTTGATTTCATTCTCATTTCCACCTACAGCCATCTGCTGTTCCCCATTGGACAAGCCTAGAAGAATTTCTTTTCTGTAGCTTGGGCATTTCCCTGGACTAGATCCAAGGTACTTGCAGGTCTGTGATTCATTCTGGTGACTCTTGGGGGGAAGACTTTTTAAGATTGGTAGAGCTCTCACCTCACATTACTCTGACCCACTCCAATATTCTTGGCTGGAGGATCCCCATGGACACAGGAGACTGGAGGGCTACAGTCCACAGGGTCACAAAGAGTCAGACATAACTGAGCAACTAATTACAGCACAGCACATAGTCGATTAACTGGAGAAGGGCATGGCAACCCATTCCAGTATCCTTGTCTGGAGAATCCCATGGACATAGGAGCTTGGTGGGCTACAGTCCATAGGGTCGCATAAAGTCAGACATGACTGAAGTGACTTAGCAAACATAGTCAATTAACAATGTTGTGGTAGTTTCAGGTGAATAGCAAAGGGACTCAGCTGTACATGTACATGGATCCATTCTCCCTCAAATACCACTTCCATCCAGGCTGGCACATAACATTGAGTAGAGTTCCATGTAATATACATTAGGCCCTTGTGAGTTATCCATTTTGAATATGGTGGTGTGTACATGGCCTTCCCAAACTCCCTCCTTAACTATCCCTTCACCTTGGCAAGCACAAGTTCATTTTCTTTGAGTCTCTGTTTTGTAAATAGGTTCCTTTGTATAATTTCATTTTAGATACCACATATAAGGGATATCATAAGATATTTCACCTTCTCTATCTGACTTACTTCACTCAGTATGACACTGTCAAGGTCCATCCATGTTGCTGCAAACGGCATTATTTGATTCTTTTTATGGCTGAGTAATATTCCACTGCATATTTGTACCACATCTTCTTTATCCATTTGATAGATGTTTAGGTTCTTTCCATGTCTTGGCTATTGTAAACAGTGCTACAATTAACACTGGGGTGCACATATCCTTTTGGGTCATGTTTTTCTCCAGATATATGCCCAGGATTGCAGAGTCATATGGTAGCTCTATTTTTATTTTTTAGGGAACTTCTGTACCATTCTCCATAGTGCCCATGCCAATTTACATTCCTATCAACAACTTTGCTTTCATTTTCACTGTGGAGACCTCACCTATCAATACAGACCTGAACAACCATATGACAATGATCACTTTCAGAATATCAGTAACAAGAATTATGGTCTTGTTTGAGCTATCAGCCTAAGAAACACATGCTTGTAATTATTGAGAAAGCAGGCATGGAATTTAGACAGAAGGGATGTTCATTCAATAGATAATTTTATATTTGGAAAGTTAAGCCTCACCTTTTTAAAAATAGGCTAGATTACATTCTGAGTCCCACCAGGTAGAATCATACTCATTTAACTAAAGAAAATTTAAAAAAAAAAAAAAGATGGCATAGATTGGATTCCATCAGTCCAAATGTACCTCATCAATTCTAGTGGCAGGATATTTTCATGAGGTACTTCAAATTTGAGCTTTTTCATCAGTTATACTAAGTGAAGAACCACTAGTTATGCTCAATCATTTAGAAGTCTAGAGTCTGTGAAGTTCAAGGAGTAGGAGATGGAGGAGCCTTTAAATCCTCACTATTCAATATTTGGTCCCTAGACTAACAAACAGGCATCATTGAGAGATTGTTAAAAATGCAGACTCACAGGTCCCATCCCAGTAGGTCATATGGAATCAGAATCTTCATGTTAACAAGATCCCCATGTGATTCATACTAAAGTCTGAGAAATGCTGCTCGGGATGTTAACTGGAACTTGCCTGATTTCAAGCACTTGCATCACATCTCTAGTAGCTAAATCCCAGCATCCACTCTCATTTCATCCACTCTGATGCCCAAACTCTAGGAGATGTAAGTGCACAGTGGTACTAGCTAGTGGTCTAATTGACCAAAACTTATTCAGGTCCTACTGTATACCCAGCCAAGTGTTAGGCCCTCAGAGGGAAGTAAAAGACAAGCCCACCCCACCCCCTTATTCTCCAGAGTGAACCTCTGCTTAAGGGAAGAGAGGAATACAGATGCCAATCTACCTTTCTCACTTTCTCTCTCACTCTTTCTCCTAGTGAATTTCATACGCTAGTCATATGGGAACAGATCCCTGTTTTCCAAACTGGCCCTGTGATTTTCTCATTTTGTTCTCAATGATCCCTCAGCCTGGAATTTTTGCAGTTCACCCCCCTCCCCTTTGATTGCTGAAATCCTACACACCCATCAAGAGTCAGCTCTTGCCTACCCTCAATTACTTTGTCTACCCTTCCCCAGGAGTGCATTCCCATATGTGCACCTCCACCATTATCCAGTAACAGACTAATGAAAAAGATTGATGAAGTTTTCTGAAGCAAAAAATAAACTTCAAGAGTAATTTCACCCTTCTCTCAGATAAGCACAATAACCCCCTTAATTCTTACACTTATGGTTGTCTTTGACCTCTTCTTCCCCTTCTAAATGTTCTCTTTCATTTCCAAAGCACTATTGATGTAAACATTGCCAAAATGGCTTTCCTAGTTTGAAATCAAATTTTAGAACTTTATGGAGATTCTAAATATTTCATCAAGGGATAAAAATATTGGTCCCCAAACACTGGGCTTCACCAAGAATATTGCTGACCCTCCTCTATGATTCGGAGAAGGCAATGGCACCACACTCCAGTACTCTTGCCTAGGAAATCCCATGGATGGAGGAGCCTGGTAGGCTGCAGGCCATGGGGTCACTAGGAGTCAGACACGACTGAGCGGCTTCACTTTCACTTTTCACTTTTCACTTTCATGCATTGGAGAAGGAAATGGCAAACCACACCAGTGTTCTTGCCTGGAGAATCCCAGGGACAGGGGAGCCTGGTGGGCTGCCGTCTATGGGGTTGCACAGAGTTGGACACGACTGAAGCGACCTTGCAGCAGCAGCCTCCATGGTTTACACAAACCAACAGACACACACAGAAACTCAAAGGCCTAAAACTAGTCTCTGAGCAAGTCTCCTGAATTGATGGTAAACAACGGGTGTAATTTTCAGTAGATACTCTAGATGGTAGCATTGTGTGTATTATTCTTTTACTTCCTTCTTTGGTTTTCTAATTCACCCTTTTATATATCAAGAAATCCAAATGTGTGGAGGGGTGATAGATGGTCAAATATTAACTCATTTTAATAGAAATCCATAATAATGCAAAAATTAATAATATAAAGTTTCCAAAATTCTATTGCTTTTCAAACCAGTTTCCCATCTCCTTTTTCCTCATTGTTCATATTCTCAGAGGGATTTCCTGGATGGCTCAGTGGTAAAGAATCCACCTGCAGTACAGGAAATGTAGAAGACATGAGTTTGATCCCTGGGTCATGAAGATCCCCTGGAGTAGGAAATAGCAACCTACTCCAATATTCCTGCCTGAAAAATCCCATGGACAGAGGTGCCTGGTGGACCATGGAGTCACAAAGAGTTGGACACAATTGAGTGACTGAGTACAAGCATATTCTCATAATTGAAGTTCAGACTATTGACTCGACTGCCTCACCTCCCACTCACTTGCCAACCCTTTGCATCTGACTTTGCCCCCCTGCTTCCACACCCCTTTTAAAAATAATTTTTTAAAGATTTCCAACGATCTTCTGTTCTATAGGGTTCATACCAATTCATTTCTCTGAAACATTTGCAACCTGATTACCCCATTCTTTTTTTTCCCACAATTTCCCCGACTTCTTTATCTTGAAAAATTTTGAGCCCACAAAAAGTTGAAAGAATACTACAATGAGCAGCCACATATCCTTCACTTAGCTTCACCAGTTAACATTTCACCACATTTCCTCCATCCCTTGGACCTCACCCTCTCTCCTCCCCTTTCTCCCTCCCTCCTCCTTTCTCTCTCCTCAGACTTCATGACATTCTAAATACTTTGGCATACATTTCTTAAGTTGCAGATACCATTACACTTGAAACCTAAGTTTTTCATCATGCATCTCTTAAGAATAAGAATATCCTCCTACAACACTCTTCTTAATACCTGAATGCACTTTGGTTCTTCTACCTCTGATCACACCTTTGTAGATGTGTAACACAGAGTGCAGGAGAGCACGAAGACTCTAGTCCTGGTTCTGCCACAAACTAACTAGCTCTTTGCTTTGAAAGAAAAAGAAATTTCAGGAATTCCCAGGCAGTTAAGTGGTTAGTTCTCTGTGCTCTTAGTACCAAGGGCCCAGGTTCAATCCCATAAGCCAAGTAGTGCAGCCAAAAAAATAAAATCCCTTAATTATAAAAGTAATATATGCTCATTGTAGAAAACAGGAAAAATACAAAGTTAAAAGAAACTTAAAATAGAAAAGATACAGTATTCTATTTTTTAATTTAAAATTGAAACTATTATAAAAATTTCATAAAATCTTTTTATTGGCTGCATATTATTCTACTGGGGCTTCCCTGGTGGCTCAAACAATAAAGAATCTGCCTGCAATGCAGGAGACCCGGATTAAATCTCTGAGTGGGGAAGATCCCCTGGATAAGGGAATGGCTACCCACTCCAATATTCTTGCCTGGAGAATTCCATGGACAGAAGAGTCTGGCAGGCTACAGACAATGGGGTTGCAAAGAGTTGGACACTACTGAGTGACTAACACACTTTGCACTGAATATATACAATACTTCACTGAGTATATTTGTTCTACTGGATATCTCTGGTAGCTCAGCTGGTAAAGAATCCTCTTGCAATGCAGGAGACCCCAGTTCTATTCTTGTAGGGAAGATCCCCTGGAGAAGGGT